>NC_060208.1:65190000-66411250 GCF_021130785.1 Homalodisca vitripennis | reverse complement strand
CCAGTTGAACTGCAGCTTATACTTCTCAAAGTCAATCGTATTGGGGGTGGCTTGAGGGATTACATTTAGAATCTTCAATATAATCTGCTCTATGCTGTTGGCGATTACGACAATTTTCGCCTATTGTAGTCCGAATAATAATATCACTGGATATTTATTTGAACGAGTAATTATTTAAGTTTAAGCTAATACTGATAACTATATACAGGGTGTTTGAAAAGTATGGGTACGGCTTAATATTTTAAAAACCATAGGAGATAACATCTATAAACTTTGCACAGTACCATATGGCTATGTAAACTATTTTTCCTTGCTATTACCATGACATGCCAACCATGGGGGGACGGCCCACAGAGGAGAACATGGAAATCTTAAATTGAAGCATGGGTCGAGTGATACCTCATTTGAAAGAGCTCACTTAGTAGAACTGAATGCCGCAAACCGCATCTCAAAAGGTTTATCCAATCAGAAATGGCGGGTTGTTTTAGGTACACATTGTGAAGTACATTATGCGCTGCCATTTCTGACTGGATCGTCGTATTCTGATGCGGTAGGCGGCGTTTCACTCTACTAACCAATGTGTTTTCTCTAACTTTTTTTAATTAGCAAATTATGTCATAAATTTATAACACAATAAATAAAACACAATAAATACCAATGTTTTTTAGTTTTACATTTTTACACAAGTTAACATTAACAATTATCATTTATATGAGAGCTTTATTGTTAAATCCACGTATTCAAGGAAAACATGGAACACTAGTCAAGCATGTTAAATATCCATGTATTAGTAAAAACACAAAAATTTAGGAAAGTGTGCAAATTGTAAGGATGCAAATAATCAAAGAGAACACTTTAACACTGTAACAGAGACGTGTTGATAATGTGAAGTAATAGACCAGTTGAATATTTGTAGAAAATTATATATAATTTTTTCTGAAATGCTGCTTATAAAAACAAGCGTATATTTAACATCTCCCCAGAAAGTCTCAGTCGTGAAATGGGGTAATGTATGCCAGGGGTCGGGAGAAGGTAGTTAGAATAAGGAAACCAAAGGCTTGGATTGCTCTAGCGGGCGAGAGGTTAGAGGCGCTCGGATTTCTCTAGCGCAGGACGAAAGGTTCCGCTTGGATCGCTCTAGCGGGGAAAGACGAAGAGGCGCTTGGATTTCTCTAGCACAGGGCGAAAGGTTCCGCTTGGATTGCTCTAGCGGGCGAGGGGATAGAGGCGCTCGGGTTTCTCTAGCGCAGGACGAAAGGTTCCGCTTGGATTGTTGCTCTAGCGGGGAAAGTAGAAAAGGCGCTTGGATTTCTCTAGCGCAGGGCGAAAGGTTCCGCTTGGATTGCTCTAGCGGGGAAAGACGAATAGGCGCTTGGATTTCTCTAGCGCAGGGCGAAATATTCCGCTTGGATTGCTCTAGCGGGGAAAGAAGAAGAGGCGATTGGATTGCTCTAGCGCCGGATGAAAGGTTCCGCTTGGATCGCACTAGCGGGGAAAGAAGAAGAGGCGATTGGATTGCTCTAGCGCAGAGCGATTTTCTTACCTTAGAATTTCGAAGCGTGGTCGGTCTCTGAGGAACGGAGAGCTTCCTGTGGTGGTTTTCCCAGGAGCGACTGAGCGCTGTATCCGTGGTGAACTCCCAGGAACGAATGAGCAGCTCTACCTGGGGTGGTCTCCCAGGAACGAATGAGGAGCTGTATCCGTGGTGAACTCCAATACGATAAAGTGACAAATACTTGTAAGAACTAAGATATTACGCTGTTATGCTCTCTGTTTAAAAAGGTTGCAACATCCTGTTCTCAAGCTTTTATGTTTAAATATTATGTATTTTGGTAATAAAAAATTATTTTGGAAAGATATCTGTCAGAATTACGAAAGATCTCGTTACATAATCCTTTTAAAGCAGTAATAAAATATTCTGTATAACACAAAACGTATAACTTCAACTAATATCACATTGCTACAAGTACAAATTTTCCTTAATTAAATTTTTGTAACAGAAATAATCATTCAGAGAATTTAAAGAAATCTATTCATTAACTTAAATAAATGAAAAATCTTTTCATACTATAGGTAAGTAATTTCAAATTTAACTTTAACAAAAAGAGTTCTATTTAAATATATACTATTATAATTATTTTAGTACATAAAAAAACGCAATTTTTAGTAGAAACACTTGCATTACTTTTTTATTGTTTTAGTGCGTACACTGTTACAAGAATACAAATAAGTATAAATGTTAATAAAACATAGTAACATTCTGTTAAAAAGTAGATGTATTTACATAATTTCAGTAATTTTTAAATTTATGCTATTTTTAAATATTGGTAATTGTATTTAAAAACTCCTCCGAAGTACATAAAACCGCGTTTTACCAGGTGGAGGAGCGGTACCACTTGGGGACGCTTGTCAGACGATCGCGGTTCGTTAGTCTTGCAAATTCCCCACTTAACTCGATCCTTGCACGACTCAGATTTCGTTTGGACGGATTTTTATGTAAAAGAAATGTTTACACATTACTATTACTTAAAATAACCATTTGATATGAATTATATTTTAGTAATAAACGAAAAATTTTAGTGACACCAATAGTAAATTTGAAAAATATGCACACCCATGTAACATAATAAAACTGGATTAAAATCGTCAATAATAAGGAAAAACGTGTTAATTTGTTCCAGTTTAAGTGACCCAATAAAGATTAAAATATAAAAGTGTATTATGCAGCTGAGGCATCGCCTTATTTTAAATTTGATTATAACTTAAATTTAATTACATTTCTTGTGTACTATTTGTGACCAAAACCTTTTTCGTTAATGATAGAATGGTATTGCGTACCGAGTAGAATCTCTAACACTTTGTAGTTTCTTATGCTAAATATTAGAACTACTACAATATTACTATCCTATACATAAATCGTATTTGCTAAATGTGTTGCTATGCGCTAACTTCGAGAACGGCTAAATTAATTCGGATAATTTTCTTTGTAAAATCCTTTTTGAAATGTTAATATGAAAAGAAAGATAGTAATGGTTTCCCGGAATATTGAGTAATAGGGAAAAATATTTTAATATTTATGTTCATCATCTACATTTCACTGAGACGAAATAACTGTTGACCCTTCAGCTGAAATTAGTAAAAAAAGGCTAAAAAATTTAAAACAACGTTATAAAAGTGCTCGATCAGTAGTGTAATGGATTTAGCAGATCAGTTCTAATATACCTGTATAAATTTGACTGCAGATTGCGGGATTGACAAATTTAAACAAATAATGCATTTAAAATACTCTTAAACACTTATAAAATCCACCTTATTGGACACAGCTGTGTCTTTTACATAAGCTACTCAAAACAATGAGCTGAGTACTTCGCATACACCTAAACTAAGTAAATAAACACACGAACACATACACTATGTACATACACATGCACAGGCTAATAAAGTGAATGGTTGGGTAAAGCTTAGTTATTTCAGCGGTCAACCAGATGTTGTTAAAAACAAGGGTTCATATAATGTTACATATTTATTATTGTTGTTGTTGTTGAAAGTTTAGAGATTTATTGCTTATATTTAATTATTTATAGAATGCTGTTTGTTGATGGGCGATATTTTATTTATTGTTATCCAGTTATATAATTTACTATATATGTATACCCTTGATAATGTATGTATTATCCCTATAATGTTATATAAAATGGCAATATTTAAAAATCTGGAGTTATAGAAGCACAACACCAAAGAGGAACATAATTTTTTTTAAAGCATAAGCTAAACTGAGCAAAAGAAGAATTGATAAAACTGTAATGGGCATTTGTATCTTGCCTTTTTAAGTTTCATTATGGACCACACCGATAAGTCATGTTGACTTGGTGGGGATTGATTATGTAAAATCATGTTTTTGAAAATAAATAAATAAATGAAACAGTTCCTTGAGATTGTGGAATGGCATTACTAGCGGAAAAAACATGAAAATAAACAATAGCGTGCCTCAATGAGCAGTTTTCCCTACAGTCCTAAAAAACAACAAGATTTATAGAGCATAAAACCTTATAAATGATATTTTGAAATATTGCATTACCTTAGTAAGTATTTCCTCCTCATAACGAAAGTATATGCTTTAATAAATAATAATAAATAATAAAAATGCCTTTATTTCAAGCGTCTCTCAGTGTACAACTGTTTTACAGAGTAACTCAAGTCAAACTTAAAATTAAAAACTACACATTATTTTCATGGTGCACATAAATGGTAACAAAAAATATAATTAAGACGTATTCATAAAATGAGATTTTACTCTAGACTTAAATGCTAGGATGCCCATTTGTTTGAGGTCCCAAGGGAGGTCATTATAAAGAGTAGGGCCAAAATAAGAAAACCCTTTTCTACCCACCTCTAGTCTGACCTTTGGAAAATGGAGTAGCGCATCCTGCCGGGTGCTTCGCAGAGCCACCCCCCCACGAGCAACGAGTCTTTCCACCAGGTACTGAGGCTCCTGCTGTACCAAGACCCGGTGGATGAGGTTGCAAGTCTGCATCCTACACACGGCATCAGTTGGCAAAAGACCGGCAGCCTCACGATAGGCAGATATACGCTCCCGTCTACGAATGTTGTAAACGAAGCGCACTGCGGTGTTCTGCAGCCTCTGCAATCGGGACATTTCCTCCCTGGTAATGCTGTTGCCGTATGCAGGAAAACAGTAATAGAGCACTGACAAAACTAATGACTGGACCAGCTGCAGCTTAGCAGATTCTAGCAGTATTGATCGGTACCTGTACAGACCTCGCAGCCTTCCTAAAGCCAACTGGGAAACATGAGTGATGTGATCTGAGAATGTGAGGCCCCTGTCAAGCACCACTCCCAAAGTCTTGACAGTATCACTCACCATCAACCTGTATAAATTGAAGCTATAACAGGCTTCTTAACACGATGCATGCCATGTTCATTTTAGTAATGGGGATAAGACAAACTCAACTAAGGTACTGGATAAATAATAGACCATAAGTACACAAAAATACTATAAGACCATTAGAAGACTTATATTTCTCACTTGTTAATTGTTTTGTTGATTATTTATTTTTAACACGGTTTGTTATTCTATTATACAAGGAACATATTATTAGTGTTATTAATCGTTTAGTACTCCTTTTTAACTTAATTAATTGTACTACTGGTGTAATTACGTTGGAAGAAGAAATAAATAACGAGCCGGAAGTAGATGCAGAAGTAGGTTTCCGAGAGCTACTTACGTATATGTCTTTTATTGGGGTAACAAAGAAAACTCAACATGGCAAAATAAGTGACACACACACACACACACGCACGCACACACACACACACACACACACACACACACACACACACACACACACACACACACACACACACACACACACACACACACATATATATATATATATATATATATATATATATATATAGTATTTGTATAAAAGGCATAGTCTAATTTAATAAAAAAAAAAAAAAATCACAAAAAGTACTTGCTCTGCTGGCAGTCTATAAGATTCTGTCACTTTAAACCTGACCCTCTCAACTATGAACACTGAAATACTATATACCTGATGTATGTTTCCTTGAGTTTGAAAAATGTTCTAGGTCTCTACATCATACATCATTATTGCCTTCGCTAAGTAGGCTAAGGATTTCAATTTTTGAATTTGCATGCGAAACCTTTTCCATGAAGAACCCTACATGCCCTTCTTAAAATCTTACGATTGTCTGTCCGTATATCAGTATATCCGTGCGACAACTCGATAGAATGGCTCTCTAGAATTGGTTCATTTCCTACACCGTTTATGAATTAAATAACAAATGTTTCTATTTCTGCTTGGTCATGATATTTGAGAAAATACTAAATACTTATATACTTGAGTATTAGTGTTGGTGGAGCTTACATATTATCTAATTAATAGAATTGGTTCTTATTAAAAAAAATGATAATTTATGTGAAAGGATTTTATAATTTATTTCCAATTTTGGGTATTTGTAATGCATTTTACTACGTGATTGATTTCTTTCTAATTTATTAAACATACATATTAGAGTGTTTCGGGTAGCAAACATGTAGTGTCACTATCTGTGATGCTACGGTACTGTGATACATTGTGCCGCTGACTGACAGCTCATTAATTCATCCCTGTGTTAGGTTTCACTTCATCGATATATGTTATTGTGTTGTTGAAATATTTACCAATGTAATTGGTATATACATAGTAAATTCATCTAAATAATGGTAGAGAGTAAATCCATCTATATCTACTGTCTATTTTATTATACATACTTGCAGCATACTGCGACAAAATAATTTCAACTCAGTTTGAAATTATTTTGTAGCAATATGCTGCAAGTATGTTTGATAGTTGTATTATACGACTTCGTTTATTATATATGGTAGCAGTGACGAATTCAAATAGTTTAGGTTATTTTGAAAAACATGAATTAGTTTCATTTGACGTTACAAGATGACATATTTGAATTTCCTTAAGAAGCAAAAATGGAGGGCAGGTGCAAATTTGTCTTATTTATTACTTACTAAAATTATTGGAGTCACTCTAAAAAATATCGTGGAGTATTGCAGATAACTTCCACTGGTTTAAATGTTACTTATAAATACTAGCAGGGCCTTATAATACTGTTATGTAAACTATTTCAATTATTCAAAAATAGATCAAGTGTTTGCTATTTAATCTTATAAGGATACTCCTACGATGTTCCAATAGTTTACTTGTAAATTGCGCATGAAGCCGCGGGCAAACTGCTAGTACTGCAATACATTTCTTGTTAAAATTTATTATTGACTATCGTTTATTTTAAAGAATAACAGTCTTCTGATGCTATCTCTTCTTTCATATTTGAAAATATCACCCTTTCATATTATGATAATCTGTCCTTTTTTAGAAAAGCTGTAATGGTGCTACAATTTAAATACAAATACTAGATTTAATTGATATTAAATATAATATTTATATTTAATTTAAATTCTTAAATTAATTTTAAACTATATTAAAATTAATAATATCTAATTATAATTAATATTATTTCCTATTTTTTTTTAAATTAATATTAAATGAAATGAATGATTTAATTTTATTAGTAATATTTTAATTGAAAAATTTAATAATTAATAAATTTATATTAATCCCAACTTTAATATTAAATTTCATATAATTATTTAAATATATCAAACCTTCTTTCTAATAAGAGAGCTGCGGTCAATTTATTAGATACAATGCTATGAATTCGTTGAAAAATCTGAACTGCGTGACCAAAATTTCTCGTATTTAAAGCAACTGTGTTAGTACTGAACAGCTTAAATTTATAATTGTATGAGTCAACCATGCTCATGTTTTATAAAGATCCTAATATCCGACCACTATCCTCTTTCACTCTATGACAAATGGACCCAAAAAAGGTACTTAGATAGAACACATGAAGTATAAATTTCAACATACCATCAATTAATTTTCTATTAAATCTCCTATATAGACTAATAGAGAAAGCCACATCTCTCTAACCGAGATACCACGGGTTCAAATCCCGGGAAGGATGCAACAAGATATAGTAAAAATATAGGAACAATGAAAGCTAAATATACAAATGTGAACCCATATTTTCCGGAACAACCAAGAAGCTGAGACTTAAAAGAGAAAAATATTTTAATAGCAGAAACTCATATCTATAAGAAATATCAGCAAACATTTTCAAGTATTGAAATACTGCTGGAATACTAATGGAACTTCTGTGGGAAATAAGAACTAAAGGCATAAATTTTAAAAGTTTCATAGTGCATCTTATTATTGCTAGGCGTGACTTATTTATAATAAAATAAGACAAGTACACGTGATTTTCAATCCACATTCCCAACAATACAGTCTCCCAATCGGAGGTTTGATAAGGGAAGATAAGCTATGTTACATTCTTTAATCCAACTATTATTTAATAATATAGACAGATATTTTATAATAGGTTTGTTACAAACATAATTTAGTTGGAAAATTTACCAAAGTTTCCTTAAAAATGTACATATCTAGAGCCAAATCGAATGCCGGTTGTTAGGACCACTTGATGTCAATACCAGACTGTGATGTCAACTTCTGTATATCTATTTTGCATGTCGTCTTAAGTAAAACACTAATAATTTAAATATCATTGTATAATAATGTTTTCAGGTGATTTTTTTTATTAAATAAAATAATGATTATTCACTGTCAAGTTTTTGTCGATGAAAAGAGGAATATTTGTAGTAATTAAATAAGTTTAGGTGGTGATAAAGAGCTTCCTAAATCAAAAATTTCTAATTACTCCTATTATTTTAAGGAAAGCCTTATAATTAAGGTTAGTGAATTTGTTATCGTGCTCATAATTTATTTTCAAACACATTATTAGTTTTGTATAGCAAACAATTTATCGTTCGAAATAGGTAGCTAAAATGAAGTTAAGCAACGATATCAGCACATATATTAGGACTATACACTATACGAGCACATTAGAATATTGTCAGTGTAAATAAATTATTAGATTAAAACCATACAATATTACAATATGGCAATTAATGTGGCTATGGTACCACGGACTATGGCAGCGTAACTACGTAATCTATGTTGACATTCTAACTCTAGACTCTTGAGCATAGTAATGCTTATTATTTATTATTAGGTTATGGTTAGAAGTCATCATTACGTTTGGTAATTTACAATTTGTTACCATTCTTTCTCAATATATATACGTCATATACACACAAACTACTACGTCATACATTAATTTTAGTACTGGGAATAATCTTTGAATTTAATCGCTTCTTATAATTTCTTCAAATATTTATAAAATATACCACCCGTCTCGTAACAGAGTTGAAGGAGGTTCGTTAAAAATGAAGTTAAATTATAGTTAATTTCGCAACCACAGACAATCAATCGTACGGAAAATATATGTCTAAATCTTCCGGCAAACTAAAGTGAAATTGTATCAGCCTAACGCGCTAAAGTGAAAACAACACACAGCCAAATTCTATAGCTAGTTGCACCATAATACAACTTATCCGTGTCTATACAGTCATGAAATTTAACAAAAGTTATATTTTTTTATTTAGGCAAATAAACTTGATATAATTTCTAGGCTAAATCAAAGAAATATTAAAATACAGGGAACAGAAATTGGGAAGCGGGAACATATACTGTACTGTATTATGTTTGCAGATGTTCTTAAATTCAAAAAATTAATAACAAGGGTATGAAGAAAGGCAGTGATTCGTGAAAAGTAGGCATACATTCACTTTTATAGGATGTAACTAATCTTAAACAATATTATTAAATCGGAATAGCTTAAAAAGTTCACAAAAGCCTGTTTTTTGTACGCTGACACGTTTGTCTACTCATTACCTTAAAAACGGTTAATTTTATTTATTTATGATTAATTACATTACGTATGCTTGGCCGCATCAATTTACTCAAAACTTAATGGTGCCGTCCAATTGCAACACAAAACTATATATACATGTATATATATTAACAAAGGTAACTCTATCGTTCTGATGAATTCTTTAGATTATATTGGTGAATCACAAAGACAACTGAATGACACATCAACATATGAGAAATTAGATAAAGTTCCTTCTCCTCAACATAATGAACAAATCCAAAATTACCTTATGAACAACGGTCCTCAAGAGGGATTGTCTCAGAAAGCCATTGAACTACTAACACCTAGATATCCTAGAACTCCAGTGTTTTACACTTTACCGAAAACACACAAGCCTACCAGACCACCTCCTGGCAGGCCTATCATCTCCAACTATGGATGCCCTACGGAAAGGATATCTGCTTATGTTGACGACATCTTGCAGTCGTTTGTAAGAACACTTCCTTCCTATATCAAGGACACAAATGACTTTTTAACTAAATTACCTCAGATTAATCAACCCTTGCCTGACGACGTCTTATTGTGTACTGTCGATATAGAATCTTTGTATACAAATATTCCTGCAGATGATGGTCTCAGCCCTGCCCAAAATTACCTTGATTCACGCCCAAACGATTCCGAACCTAGTACTAATATTTCATTCTCAACCTTATGACCATGATTTTAACCTTAAATAATTTTAAATTTCAAGACCAAAATTACCTTCAAACAAAAGGAACTGCTATGGGCACACGGATGGCTCCTTCTTATGCCAATCTTTTTATGGGACTATTGGAAAAGAATTTTTTAACCAGTCAAAATTATAAACCTCTAATTTGGTTCAGGTTTATAGATTATATTTTTATAATATGGCAGCATGGTATTAAAGAACTTAACGACTTTCTTTTTAACCTCAATAAATTTAGCATTTTAATTTACATGGTCTATCTCACCAGATTCAGTAACATTCTTGGATACTGATGTATTTATTGAAAATCACAATTTGAAAACAAAAATTCATGTCAAAGACAGTAACAAAATGCAATATTTGCATTTCACCAGCTGCCATCCAGTTCACATTAAAAAAATCTATACCCAAGAGTTTATCAATAAGAGCAAAAAATCTTTGTAGCAATCAATCTGACTTCCATAACTACATATACAGACTGTCCCATGTACTTTTTGAAAGGGGGTATCCAAAAAATCTTGTTGATAGACAAATCAGAGCACCTAAAAATATTTCCAGTGCTATTAATCCTAATGATCCTAAATTTATCACCCAATATTTTCCTTGCCTTCATAAAATCAACAAAATTCTAAAGGTTTCTTTTCCTATTTTGGAATCTTCCCCAAAAACTAGAAATTTATTTTCTAAGCCCCCCAAATTAATTTTTAAAAAACCTCCAAATTTACAAAACATTCTCTCTAGACAGAAATTAAAGTATGAAGGCAATACAAAAAGTATTAACATCAAATGTAACGTGTGCAATCCTTGTAACAAGCCAAGATGCGGCATTTGTAAGATGTTAATAAATTCTAAATCGTTTAAAAGTAGCACAACTGAAAAAGAATATCCTATTAAAGGTAACATTGATTGCACTACAAAAAAAACATAATTTATCAACTAACCTGTAAATTCTGTTCCAAAGACTATAATGGAAAAACCATCACTCCATTAAGAGTGAGAATGACCAATCATCGATTTGATTGGTCATTATATATAAATAGTTAAAATAAATAAATAAATATATATATAATATATTTTAACTATTTAATATTTTTGCATCGTTCAGAAAAAGAAACAAATGAATTAATTGTATATACTCATCTACAGAGTAACATACAAGTTAACAGCAGCCATTCGTTTAAAATGAACAAATTGTGTGCAAATGTGTGCAAGTGTGTTTCAAATTTTATGCATTCTGAAGGGATATTGGAAACTATAAGAGATACAGCAAAAATAATATATGGGTAAAGGTGTGTGTAATAACAAGACCAACAACTTAGCGTGGTCATGCTGATTATTGTTTGCGTCGTTTACTCGCTTCGTTCAAAAAACTGATTTTGGTCAAACATTTCAAACTGTTACAGCTCTCTTATTAGTATCTATACTAAAATTTCAATGCGTGAAATCTGCATGTAATTTTTTCTAGTTATCAAGTATTAATATTAAAAATGTTCCAGACAAGGAGAGAGTAGGTGTAGTGTTCAAGTAGATGTTTTTAATATAATGACCCATTTTTTACATGGTAAACAGAAAGCACATTTTTAACTGATTTCAAAAATACCAGATATGTTATACTCTCCTCGTTTTTTTTTCATAAAATAATTCATAAAAACCCGTTTTTTGTGAGAAGGAAATTTTTATTCTACTCTTCGGATAGTTGGTAGAACTTACTTATATTTCACTTTACATAGTGTTGGAAATAGCTGTTTAGTAAAACAGAAATTATCAGCAAAGGTCAGTCTAAAAACAACTGTCAACTTTAACCTAGATTTTAGTCATGAACTAATTGGTTCATTTACTTTTGGAAGAATGTAATTTCATTTACTTTTGCAAGATTTACTATGCAAATCTCAAAACGTAATGTTACTGATTATAGTGTTTCACTAAACGATGGCAAATGTCCGGAAATATACTGTTTCCTAAAGCTTAGTTAAAAACAACTAAGCTTTACTAGTATGTCTTTCTCTGGTATTTAGAGATATGGATACCGAAAATTAAGGAAAGTGCGAGTTTTGTCCTTTTGTTTTATTTTCAGAAGAACTGTTTTATTGGTTTATTTAAAAGATGGAATTCAAAATCAGTTAAGTGAAATATCAATGTTTTGACGCTGAGCCTGGTCCCTGCTTTCAGAGTTTTTTTAAGGTAAGTTAAATAACTAGGTAGCCTATTACTCTAAATTATTTTATAATTTAGACATTTCTTTTACATTTGGAATATTAGTAAAATTCTTAACGTAAATTGCTTGCTAACAACAAAAATTTGAAGATAATGCAAATTATGTATAATTTTGTCGTCACAGAATGCATTAGCCATCTGAAGAAATGTGAAGGGGCAAATTAAGCAATAATGAGGGATGATGAAAGCGTTAAGTAATGTCAAGCTGTCGTCTGCTGATGTGCCCTCATTTAGAGAATATAAAGTAAGTGGAGGATCATTATTTTAATAAGGTATTTTCACTTTGGTTCAGTCTCTTTTTTTGCGTATCATTTTAATTTGACCACATGCAAAAACGTTTTTGTTATATCATCTTAAAATACGTATACGATGAGTAATTCCTAATTGTTTTATCAAATGAAATATAAGGGCTAATTTTATTTTACATGTTATTACATTTTTTTAACAATGGTTGAAGCTATTAATGTATTTAAGAAACTCGAAATGTATTATTTATTTTAAGAGCATTACAATACAATGGATGATTTATTATCCAGTTTTTAGGCAGGTTCAAAGGCAAGAAGACACGATTCCAAATATACAAATGTCACGTTCATAAAAATATATGGAATTGTGGTGATTTAACAATGGAATTTCAAAAATATCTCACAATTTCCTTCCTTGACGTGAATCATATAAAAAGGATAAAATATCTGCAATACTACTGTGTGAATATCTCCAATACCACTCTCTCTCTCTCTCTTATATTCAAACGACGCACGGACAGCTTCCAACGGGATTTATATGTTTAGTATTTATTGTCATAATTTTCAAATTTTAATGCTTAACTACTTTCTTACAAAGGGTCGGACAATGAACTCTTCTCTATACATATAAACACGACGATATACATTGTACACGTTTGTCTACACATTACCTTAAAAACAGTTAATTTTCTTTATTTATGTATACATATATATATATATATATATTTATATTTATATATATATCACATACATTTGTATATCATATACATTAGAAAGTACCCCAAAGAGGTATATTATGTACGTCTAAACACACAAGTGTTTACATACTAAAACATTACATTGTTTTAAATACATGGTTTCTCACATAAATCCTATAAATTGTTTATACTATTCTATGATTTACACAAATTGTATTTTATAGATTAACTTAAATAATTACTATATCTTAACAATGTAAAGTGGTACATTTATTAGAACTACTCAAAGTAAAGTGCAGGAATCGCCAACAGGACAGAGGACATACAACACATATTAAAGTCTCTAATACGATTGAGGTTGACAGTATAAGCTTCAGTTAAACTGGTGGCAAATCTGCTGACATCTCAATGCTGAGATCTGCATTCGATATCTCGGTTCTTCGATCAAATATTGGAAGCTAAAATATGAATCTTATTGATTCGACTCAGTTTTCCAATGATAAAGCTATTCTAATTAAGTAATACTATACATAGTTATGTACTCGTAAATCGTTGTCAGTCAGTATGTTATACATTCCTTTGAGGTACAATTGGTATTTATCTTTATAGTTAGAAATAGTACGCATTCCATAGGTCACGTTACAGGTTCCGCTGTGCTTGGAGGTAATATTAACATATGTTGTTATTATCTTTTATTAGGGTAAGTTTTTTGCTTTGTCACATGTTAAAATGTATATGATTGCAGTTAATATATTTGCAAATATATTTATTCTGAAACTGTCTAAACTGAAATTCTGAAATTTTGATATACATATTAGTTTTCTTTAATTTTTATTTTTTTACTTTACTGTCGTACTGACACATAATTGTGTATGGCAAAGTCAATGGTACAAATATCTAAAAAATAATATATTTAACTTACAACAATATTTTAGTAAAACTAATCTTAAACTTAACAAATTTTAAAATTCCTAAAATATCTAAAAAAACAGTAGCAGTCGTGGGACTGCCGATAGAAGTGAAAACGGAACTATTAAGTTGAGAGTAATTAACAATACGTTATAGTAGCAGTACATCTGTAATTGTAAATGTGACGCGTTTTTAATTTTCCAATTTTAAAATCCACGAAAAAATATTATCAAATAACTAGAAATCTATTTTACCACGCTAGTAAGATAAATCTTATACCGTAATAATACTCATTTCATGATGAAGAGGTTAAATATTAAAAACATAATTAAAATGAATAATGCTAAATTTTAAATACAAATATTCGTACAAATATTAAAAATGTTTAAAAATATATTCGTTGTTTTCATTATTCATTTATCTGTATAAAAATATGTTGTAATTGCTCAATATTAGTTAGTTAAACATAGAATACAAGTGAGTAAACACCGAGTGAACAACAGTGAGTTGAACACCGTTGTAAATAATACAGTTATTGCTACGGATAAAGTATATAATTGCAATAACAATTAAACCCACAATATTTTTAAAACTAATAAATTAGTTAAATTAACTTGGTTCTTTCGTAAAGGTATTTTTATTGCACAATAAACTAATTTATTGAGTTAATACGGTATCAGTGAGCCAATGCGCCAACTACAGTTCCGGCAGAAACGTTCACTCATCACTTCATACGCTACTACAGGCTAAACTACACTTCCAATAAAAAAATGATAAATTACAAAAAAAATATTCATCTATTTTCACACAACTTTCTCGCTGACAAATTTTGTCTGACCAAAAAATAAAAAAAATCCTCGCTTACTACTTTTTTCTTGTCATTGTAAACGCTATGTAAAATGTAAACAATAATCAAAATTATTTCGAAATTTTTTTAATATTTAAAAATGTAACCAATAGATTGCCAATATTAAGAGCTTTAATTTGACGCATCTTACAGAATTGTACGACATTGGCTTCACTTTTAAATCGCGAGAGGAATCCGTAAAGGTCACTGATTTTCGCAGTCTGTTTTCATACTCCGCCGGGACAGTTTTAACACAGCGAGACTGACTTTTTCATGCAGGTTAGTAGTCCGCGGCCAAGTCTACGGTTAAAAAACACAGCGAGACTGACTTTTTCATGCAGGTTAGTATCATTAGCATGTCGGTGACGCGAACCGAGGATTTTACCCTCTACCAAAACGCTCAACGCGCCTAAAGAAGTTTTCACTTCAAAAATTGTAAAATAAACAAATTTAAAACATCTTAAGTCAAATATAAAATCACAGTTAAACACAGTTAAAACAGGATAAAATAGATCAAGAAATGAATCCAGACGACAACAAAAACACGCTATAACTCTAAACGAGCGTTAAAGAACTCCCTAACCGAGTAAAACTCCCCCCTGATCAAGAATTCTTTCAGTTGATTTTTGAATCTTGTTGCTAATGGTTCGTTTTTGATCGTAAAATGATGCTTGGCAGGTTAGTCTAAGCAAGCAATGAGTGCTGTTAGTGCACTGGATACTGCATTTCGGTAACGAATGACAAAATAATGTTTTTTATCTAGTATATATTTTTAACTATCTTTGTTTATGTATATCCACCACCAAATTATTACTTAAATTTATTTGTATATACTCAAATAAGCTTTACACTTTTATTTAAATAGTTATCAAAAGGTAGTCTTAAGTGGAGAAAATATTTTTGCTAACGACACTAAATAAACATAGTGTGTAGCATGTAACAAGTAGCATATATTAGGTAGAAACACACTCTCTGTGGTGCTTTGTTTTTAGTGTTGCATTGTGCCAGTAATTTATTATATCTGCAATACAAGTCACTTCATCGTATTATTTATGTATTAAGTATTAAATATATTTATGCTAATATTAATTATCTGTTTTACTAAGTATTAAAAATAATCAATAACTATAAATTTAACGAACATCTGTTTATGTAGTAAAAGAGGTACCTCCCCTAGAAGAGGCAATGGTAGTTGATGACTACCAAATGTACCAAACATGCAGGAGCAATATCTCAGTGTTAAGGCCATTTCACACCGCATGTAGCGTGCGTGGCTGGATGTACGCGATGCCGGCTATGCTAGCGATGCGCCAATTCACACCGCCGCGAGGGTTGCGATGCTATGCTGGTGGCTACGTTTACGTTAGTATTCAGGAAGATGTCTGCTCCGACAGTCTCATGGTGCGAGTCTGGGTTTTCTTGCGGATTACCCTGGTTCGATGACAGCACAGCAGCAGTAGTGATGATGATGAGTTGATTTTGTTATATAGTGTATCATCGAGAAACGAGTGGGTACATCGCATCAATAGAAAAAGAAAGAGTTTTTGGTGAATATCACCACTTGATGAGTGATCTTGAGGCTGATGATGAAAAATTTAGGACTTATTTTAGGTTAAGTCGTGAACAGTTCGACAAAGCCCTGGCAATGGTTGATGGTGACATAAGGAAAAATAATACAAACTACAGGGAGGCAATTTCTAGCCGGGAGCGGCTGGCAATTTGCTTGAGGTAAGAAAAAAATCTCTTATTTTGACAACATTATTTTAATAAGAATAATAGACAGGCTACATTACTTTAAATACAAACAATTTAAAATTACAATAACATTAAAATAAGAAAATTTTGTAAAAGTGATTTTCAGCTATTTTCTGTGTTAACTTAATAATCATAATATAAGAAAAACTGAGTTGCCAAAAAATAAAGTATTTAATGATTTCAATATACTGTAAAGGTAAATATTAAGAATGAAAAAGCCCTGTTGTTGGTGTGTCCGTTCCCTCTGATTCACAACCGATGACTGCCGGCACGCCACCCACCTAAAACCACAGGCTGAGCGCCTGCGGGAAAGGGAAGCACTGTGCCGACAGGCACCGAGCTGTTTTAACTGTGAGGATAATACGGCACACGAGGTGGTGGCCCCCAGAAGGAGGTGCCACCCCTCAATATTTAATTATATAAATCAAGTACAAAATAATAAAGAACTTGAGACTACAAAAATGGACTCATCTCGCAGGATGAAAGAAAAGAGACGGTGCCTGTAATAAAGGACTTACTAAAAAAAGACCTCATAAAGGATTTACTAAATATTTTATATATTAATTATAACAAATGTCATCATTGAGTGAAGATAAAATATATCCAGTCTGGGAAAGAGATGTCTCATTGTTTCCTGGGATCGGGAGCAGTTGACTGTCGAGACTGAAGTGTAGGTGAAGGCGAAGCTGATGAAAATGGTTGTGATTGTATACTTGTTGATTGTGGTTGTATAAAAAGAAAGTTAATACATGGTTACTGGAGGTTGGAAGGGACAGAACTGAACAAATTATAACATCAATCTATAGATAAAAAAAAAAATTGTAAACTTAGCTTCCGACCTAACGTAGTACAAATGTGTTGTCCTTGTGCGCTAGCGTGTATGAGTGTGTGCGGTGTGCGTGTGTGTGTATATGTGTGTGTGTGTGTGTGTGTGTGTGTATGTGCGGTGTGTTCGAGTGGTGTGTATTGGGTGTATGTGAGTGTGGGTGATTGGGGACGTACGAGTCAATTGTGGGGGGGTGGTGGGGGGGGACGGTTGCAACTGCCATAGTCTTCTCCCATGTAACCAAACAAAATCTGTAGCATATTCTTTTTTAAATTATTAAAAACGTAATTAATTAATAATTTTAGTTTTTGAATAGTTTTATATTTATATTATTACAGTAATTTTAATTATTTTGATGGATATTATTTTTAGTTTGTTGTAATTAAGCTACAATAAAGTATAAGTAACAATGCGGTACATTATAAGACTCATTCTCAAAACACAAGTTCTTACTTAGTTTGGGAATTTAATTTCTAAGTTTTATTTTATAAAGTTTTACAGCAACGTAACTAGTTATTGTAGTATATTTTATTTCACCTAAGAAAATACATGTAAACTAAATGTAAATAATTTTTGATGAAGAAATAAATACTTTTTGACTTGACTTGACTTGATGTCCAACAACGTACTAAGTGTACTCTAATGATCTATTTAGCTTAGAGCGTTTCAATTTAACCTGTGTGATATCACCAGTACAGTGTAAATGTACCTAAAGCTTTGATAGTTTCCAATGACAAATATTGCACTTCTGAATGATTTCATTCCTGATAGAATGATTCACCTCACTGATGTGACTCATCCAGTACTAAACAATATCAGCATCCAAATCTTAGATTACCTAGAACTTAAAACTTGATTATACTTTTATATGAATCAAAAGGTGAAAAACATTAAAATAAGAAACCGTTTGATTTTTAAACTATTCCTTAAGAAATGAAATACCCTGATTAAACTAATTATTGCAAGTAGTATTTGATATTGCTATATGGACGATATAAAAATCGTAGATTTACATTTGGCAGTATCGCCAGATAAATACTATTTATTATGAATATCTTGAATATTAGAACTTACAATGTTGTTGAAGTTCTTTGCTTCCATGTGCTTCATAGAATAACTTCAGAGATTTTTGTGACACTCTTAGAACTATTTAAGACCAAAGTCGATGTTCGTGACAATTAAAATCTAATATACGTAGAGTCGTACTGAATAATTGCTTTAAATGCATCATATTGACTCAAAGAGTATTGAAAAACTATTCTGGAAAATTATTCATAACAATTTGTATCCTATCCAATTAAAAAAAAAATTAATCAACACGTGTAGTTCATCATAAACAATATTCGTTAGATAATGAATTCAATGCTGAAGCAAATGATCATTTGTGACTTATTTTAAATGTAATTAATTTAAGAAATGTCAGCTTTCTTCGTGGAAAATACTTATGATGACGTAAAATGGAGTCCTATGATACAATTAATTATAAACAACTGTAGATATATTTTACTTAGACTATATGAAGTACATATTTTTGGTTTACATAGTTAATAGGAAGCAATAATAATAATAATAATATTAATTAAGTAGGCCTAATATATATAACAAATTAGACAAGTTAATATATGGAATATTTGTAAATCTGAAAAGATATACAATTTACAAAAAAAAAGAACACAGAATAATACAGAGTTTACACCATCAGATTGCCTTTAGTTATTCGGCGTATGGTTTAAACATGTATTTCAACAATAATTAAACAAAATGGTTTTCATTGTGTTGAAATTAATATGGTATGGTATCTGGCAATGGTTATGAAAAATATCAAACCACTTATTTTAACGGAGAGGCTGTTTACGAACTTATATTTTTTGTGAAATGTACAGGTATATATTCGTATAAGCGCTACTACTACTGTACTTGTATTTCACTTCGAGTAAAACGGACACAGTAAAATATCATAACTTCCATTATTAGCTCGGGCTTCAATAGGTCTAAATTGGTGCTACATCTCTTCTCAGTACTTCCAACTGTTTTAAAGATTATTTATGGACAAAAATAAGTGGACATTTACACAATGACACGAACGTTTCAAATTATTCCGATTTATTAATAATATTTATGATTAATTTATTTCCCTAAATTAAAATACAGTATATGCCTACATTTAAGTTATGAATATTTTTACAATTGTGACAGTACAGTATATGCTCTTGCCTTGAAGTCCCTGTTCGCTATATTATCCTAGTTCCATGGTTCATGCTAGGAATTTTATAGTTTTATGTACCTAATCTGGATCGTATCCCTTATTAGTGAAAAATAGACTCGATGTCCCTCAACGGTTTTCTGTCATAAAAATTGCAATGAGGAAATAATGTATTGTTTTTTTATTTTACTTGTTATGTTCAAGGACTCATTACCCTCGCTTGTTTCTTCAAATTATAGTTACGGAGCGAGTGTTTCGTTGAATCAAGGTTTTTTCCACAACCTACTGTAAATATTCCGTTTCACAATGTCTAAGGAAACTAGTTTCGAGTACTCAAGATGTAAATATTTACAATTTATATAAATATATCGATTCGTAAAATTATTTGATTGCTAATGGAAAATTGGTCGTAGCATTATCTTTGTTTTTCTTGTTTCCCTAATTAAGAAGCAATTGATGTTTGTTTTACCTGATAAATCCCAAATCTTATTCGTCAATCCGGGGGCAACATTATACCACGTCAAATACAGGCCATGTGTGAAAAGGAAATTAAAACTTAGGCAAATTTATTTGTCAACCCATGCCATTTATTAATATCAATCTGGCTGCAAAATAAAAACATAGTGTTGTTATCAATTTGTGTATTATATCTAATTGTTCAATGATGAGGAAATCAAAGATTATTAATGATTTCACGAAGCTTCTTCGTTTGTCTCTAAAGAAGTTTTTCATTTCGTTGTCTTCCTTTATGTCTCTTTGTTCCTTTTACTTTGATCTTGGACCTGATAAAATGTCTAACAGTATTACCGTTGTTGCCATCCTTCCACCTAACGTAACTTATATTACCGTCCTGTCGTAAGAATATTTCCTAAAAGTGTCCAAATTAAATATTTTTTATAAAAGTCGTGATACGATATAATTTGGACGAAAAATCCTGGTATATTAGAATCTGAATATTATCAATTAAATACCTATTACTCCCACTTAAACAAACAATTATGGTTATTTATTGTAAAAATAGATCAAATAAACTACTTGTATTAGTTTTACGGATATATTTATTTATGCAATGGCTCAAAACATATAAGTTGTTATCGTTCAGCCAGTATAAAATACAAGGATAAAAAATATACTACTTTTATGTGTGTTTTAAGTTTAAAATTTCAAATGTCTTACCTACAAAAAGGTTCCCCTCTAGGTAATGAAATGAAAAATGACTTTATTATAGAGGCGAAGTTAGGACTATAAAGTCCTCTCTACCACTTAACCTCATAAAAGTTAAACTAACATATATGTATACATTTATAACTAAAACTTAGTCCATTTATTTACACTACATATTAAATGAATCTTAAAATAAAAACAATCATCAATAATTAGTGTAACTATATACAAATTTACAATAATATCGCAAGACACACACACTCGCATTCATTCAACTTTACATGCAATTGCCCTAAGTACCGCACACCAAAGCCGCCAACCGCTATACCCCCTGAGCCCCCAGCATCAAGGCCCTGACCTCCGCCCCAAAGCGAGCGCGCTTGTCGATGGCTCTGATGTTCACGGGTAAAGCATTCCACAATCGACAGGCAAAAACTGTAAACGATTTGCTAAAGGTAGTTGTTCAATGAATTGGGATAGATAATAAGGATGTACCCCTCCTTGTACTTCGTTCACTTATTTCAGACATAAATCGAAAGTTGTTTGAAAGATAACTAGGACAATTTGTATTTAAAAGAGCGTGCAACAGAATGAGTGAGTGATAGTCTCGAAGGTCCTGTAATTTTAAGATAGATAATTGATTGAAGTAGGGCGTTACGTGATCATCACGTCTGAGATTGAAAATGAACCTAATGCAAAAGTTCTGAGCACGCTGGAGTCTATTTGAAAGCTCCACAGTCATGTCATTAATGACTATGTCACAGTAGTTGAAGTGAGGCAGTACAAGAGTCTTTATCAGCATTATTTTAACTTGATGTGGTAGATATGAAGCCAGCCGCTTAAGGCAGTGAACACCGGCAAAGACCCTATTACATGTCAAAGAAGCCTGTTCAGTCCATCTCAAGTGTTTGTCAATAATAAGTCCTTGATTTTTAACTTTCTCAGAGTATTCTAGCTCTTGATCATTTAGTTATAATTTGGGAGCCATAGTAAAGTCAACTTTACGAACAAGCTTTGGATGACCTATCATAATACACTGAGTTTTTTTCTACGTTTAATTTTAGTACATATTTCCAAGTCCAGTGAGTAACAGCGTCAATATCGGAATTCATGAGAGTCACACAAGTTTGCATTTCTGTTAAGGAAAAGTGGCGGTATATTTGATAATAGCAGATATGTTTGTAAGAATGTGTATCACATAAATGCATATCGCACAATCGCAAAACTTTTCAGAGTAAATCAAACGGGTTCAATGCATGGAATATCACATCCTCAAAATACATGGAATTAACATCGTGACCTCTCGATTAGATAGCCGTACTCGACGTTATGATGGAGATTATATAACTATACTGTCCATATGATTAGAACAATTGATTATGGTTTTAGATCCATATATGAAACACTTAATGTTATACAAATATAACTATTGGTTTTAATAAGATGAATTATTTTGTACTTAAAAAAATTTTAAGGTTATATAAAAAAAGAAATATAGAGTTATTTTGTAATATAAATTTGTTTTAAGTTATTTTAGGATTAGAAAGGAAGTGTGTGTTCGTCCTTTTCCTTCCACTATCATTAATATATTATACTCTTAGAGTTTAAAATGCAAAGTTGTATTTATTAATAAAGAAAACATATAAAAAGTGTGATACATAAGTGATGGTATCAAGACAAGTTTTTCACCGTATTGCTCCGCAGGTGATCATACTTGAAAGGTTTCTGTCACCAAAGAGAACCTAATGAATGAGCCACGTCAAAAGGTTTGGCGCCAACAGGTGGTGTATGTAGACTGTAGTGAGTGTTGGTGGGGATTAAGTTCTTAACGCTTGGTTAGTGAAAACGTGACACTAAGCTATATCTATTTTATTCTGTACATCTGGTGCTATATTTAATTTTAAACATTAAAAATAAATATTCTATTTTTATTTCATCCTACAGTTTTATTTCATCGTAACTGAACATTTTTAAATAGTTTGCTTTACAGTAAAAAACATTTTGAGTTTACCCCAGCAGAAATGAACCCATTTAAATTTCTAATATTTTCTGAAATAAATATGCATTAGTATTATAATGATGGTTTTTGTGTTAAATTAATGAAAATTCATATATGTATTAATGAATTTAATGAACTGATAAATATTTTTATTTCATTTCAATAATTTCTTTTGAATAGTTAAAAAAATAAGTTTTAAATATCAAGCGGTAAATTCAAAATTGTTACGTTTCAGAAATTAATAGTTATTAATCACGGTGGTACGTACAAAAACATAACGTTTCCTTCATGTGATCTTTAAGCACATGTATCCAGAACCACAGAAACAGACTTTCCGTTGACAAGACATAATCAAAACATAACTGTCTATATGTATATTACTAGCTAGGTGTTAACCCACGTAATATGAGGTTTCTGCTTCATTCGGGGAACTAGTGCGTATCGCAAGGCAAGCAAGATGACAACTCTGGTAAAATAAATAACTTAAAACTAAAACGTCATATTAGATGGAGGATATATAAATACAATTACCATAACTATAGGGTTTCCATGAACGAATGTAAGAAAACGAACATTTATAGACCTTGACACGAGATTTATTGTATAATAAAACTGAACATTTCAATACACCATTCAATAGTAGCTATCATACGCTAATGAAAAAAAATAGAATTGCACGTGACATATTCAGTTTCTTCAATTATTATCTTCTAAATGAAACGTTTACATTAGCTGAGTTCAGCGCAGTCTATCACTCGTGGGGCTGGATACATTTGATTTCTTTTTACCTTTCTATCTATCTGTCCTGCTCACACAATATTTCGAAAATTAACTGTACTAAAGATTTGAACTTGTGCCTGAAGCTTTATTTTTATATAAGCTAACTTCGATTATAGTGCACGTCACTCCTTAGGGTTTGGGTGAGCGCTAGAGAATATTTTTACATTTATTTTATGGGTAACTACGATGGCAATGAGAAAATAGCAGTATGATTGCTTCTTTTTAACTAAGTATACTCAAATGGATTCAAGCATGTAATATAGTAACGCATGTATCCTAACTATTCCAACACATAAAACATAATTTTAGTGTGACTTGGTGAGTAGACTTTATAGTATTTATTATTTCAAAATGTATATTAAATCATATTTAACGAACAAATGTGAATTTATTATTAATAAATGTAATTCATGTGTAAACTTTGATTTTTGAATTAACCTTCGTTTATAAAAAAGAGTTTTAAATTGCGTAATTTTCGTATCAACCTCTTTCTGTACGATGTTTTAATTGTCTATCTGTTCACAAGACATCTCTATAATGAAATGTGCTACATTTGAAATTCGTACAAGCAACCTCAGTGAAGCCTTATGACATGTGGTACTGTTTTTTCAGGTAATAGTTCTGTGTCCATGAGGGATAATGCTCCTGTTATTGATTTTATACTTAACGTATGGCAATGACTAGTCCGTCTGATTTAAGATCATGAAAATATTACGAGTATATAATATGAACGACGCAAAAGTGTTCGACTGAGAGTTTGTGAAGTATTTGTATTCGTAGTATTCATGTTTCATATCTCATAAAAGGAAAATATTTCTAGATTGTTTTTATGGTAATCATGATCGCAACTAGAATACTGCAGCATGAATAATTTTTTTAAAGAAACTATTAGACGCAAGATATTAACATTAGACACAATAATAGTAGTTATGGTAGTACTCAATTAGTAATGTATACAGAGTATCAGATATTGGTTCCTTGTGCCGTAGTTAGTGGGCATCAGAACAAACCACAAGATGCTGGACAGCAATAATACTGCCAATAACGTGCCGGGCTGCGGCCAGTCAGGATGTTACTGACCTAATATGGAGGTAACTTTACTAATATGTTTGTTACAAAATATCTATATTGTATTATAAGTTAGTGTTTTTATACAGGCTCTGTCAATTAGATTTTTAAACTTTTGAAACAAAAATTTAATTTTTTGCACAATTAAAGACCAGTAGAGCGAGCGACACTTGGAGGGACTTTAGAAAGAGGAGTAGGCCTATATATATATAACAGGGACTCTAAAAATGTCCATGTAAAATTTCAGTAGAATCGTTTGAATAGTTTACGCGTGAAAGCATAACAAACAAAGGCATTTTCGTATTTATAATATTATTAGGTTCGTATTGTGGCCTAATTATGGGAAATTGTGTACAGGACATGTACAATGGACAATTGATTCTGGGTGTAACTTATAAGACTTTCTTATACTGATATTAGCATACATTGATAAGAATATCTTGATTTTTAATTGGGTTCTTACAATCTATACTTTGTTATATTAAAGAAATACACAACTGTATTCGTTTTATTCTAATAAATTAAATAAATAGAGCACATATTTTCCATTAGACAAGCGAAATAATCATAAGTATATAATATACAAATTTCCCTTTATTTTGATATAAAATATTTAATAATGAGGGTTTAATGTTCAGCGCGAAATTAAAGGGAAGTGAACAGTTGTTTGGATAACATATTTCACACGAATAATTACATTTAATAAATACAACATTTTTTCTATTTCCAATGTAATAGCCCGAAACATAATCTGAAAGCATTTTTCACGTTGCTTCCAACAAATACTTGTATGTTTATATGAGAAAAATTTAAATTCCGTTTCTAAAAATACTTTATTTAGTGTTGGTTCTCAAATGCAAGATTTGGGAGCTAAGAAGCTATTAAAGCTTGGCATATGAATGTGAGAAATATGTGATAATATATGATCGTTGAGGGGAATCAGGTAACGTTCCTCCGCGTAAAACTTTGAAGGAATTAACAAAATTTACTTAGAAATTAAGAATATTACACCGATAAATGTCGGGCATTCGTCTGTTTTTCTAAACGATTTGAAAATGGTTGTATCCTTGAACTTTTGTGCCTAGGTCCCTTTTTAGTCAACAGAGTCAATCGTCGGTCGAAGGAAATAAGTATGATCTTGATTTAAATTTATACACAAATATTTTCTTCAATGCCCATAGTTTAACATGAAGAGATTGAAACTATCATAAATAAAGGCAGTTAATACATCTCATTCAGATTTCCTATATATAAACTATTATTATAATGTGGGTTAAATTCATTTACTATTATTTTTTAAAATATTCAAATTAGTTAAAAGAATCGGTATTCCAAAATATCTTTATTTGTGAATGAACCCGTATAGTTGATGGTTTAGTATGAATTATAATATTATTTTTGTTAAAAACTAATCTCATGATTACTGTTTGATGCACTTGAATAATTAACTTCTAATCACAGGTAAAGTAAAAGACTGAGTATTAGAAGACTGCAACATTGTTACAACCACACAGTTTGCATGCCCATTACAAATAAGTAATACTCATTTAGTTAATTCGTTTTGTAATAATGAATCATTGGTTTACACTACCTGTATCACTGCAAATAATTTGAAATTAATTTTATAATCAAAATATAAATTAAAAATTAAGTATATAACACGTTTACATTATGACTTGAAATCAAAATATTGAAGTCCTATTCAACTGAAAGAAGATTTAGTGACAGCTCTCTGTACATTTTCTAAATGTCAAAGGCAGGTGTCAGTCAGCATTGAATCAACGGCATAATACCACTTTGCTGAGCTCAAGGCTTGAGAGCGGCTGGATATTACCTCTTTCAGCCCAAATATATAATATTTATACCACGAAAACATTACAAAAGTAAAATGTTTTATGTATTAATGGCAACATTGTGAACACATTCTTAAATGTAAAAAGGAGTGACAGCATCTGAAATATTCGGATATCAGTAATCTTATGAGCCATGACTCTATTGCCTCATTGTCATAAAATATTCAATGTCTCAATGGCATTAGTGAATATTATAAATAATAAATCCTTACTCCTTTCCAAGATAATTATTGGATAATTTAGATATATATTCCTTTACTAAAAATGCTAAAAACACGTTGTAAATTCAGTTCGGGGTTTTCAAGTGCAGTAATATTGTTACTAAACTTGTATTCGTTTTAGATGTTTATCTAGAAATTATCTAAAAATGAAATAAAATAAACAGCAACAGGACATCTCATTCTCATTTTTTAAACACCTTTGCGATCAGAGATTATAAGGGGCTATAGAAGGATATCTTACATCACTTGTACAATACACATTCTATATTAATAAAGATATATCAGTTTTATGAAAATTCACTGATATTTACACACATAATAAAATACATAATAATTTGCTCAGTAGTGTCTCATCTGTCAGACGCCATCACATTAATCGGGAAACTGTTAGAGATTAAAACTAAACTAACTTAACCCAGTTATTCAATACAAGTATGTAAAGGTTGTACTCGTTATTTATTATGACACATCGTTGCTGTAATGGCAAGCAGTAACATACATTAATCGGGAATTGTTAGAGATTAAAACTAAACTAACTTAACCCAGTTATTCAATACAAGTATGTAAAGGTTGTACTCGTTATTTATTATGACACATCGTTGCTGTAATGGCAAGCAGTAACATACATTAATCGGGAACTGTTAGAGATTAAAACTAAACTAACTTAACCCAGTTATTCAATACAAGATGTAAAGGTTGTACTCGTTATTTATTATGACACATCGTTGCTGTAATGGCCAGCAGTAACATACATTAATCGGGAATTGTTAGAGATTAAAACTAAACTAACTTAACCCAGTTATTCAATACAAGATGTAAAGGTTGTACTCGTTATTTATTATGACACATCGTTGCTGTAATGGCAAGCAGTAACATAATTATGTACAACTTGCTGAGCCCTGACACATCTGAAAAGTCAATTAGTTAAAAATTTAGCAGCGTTAGCTCTCATGTCTATCAAGGTAGTGTCATACACATGATATAGTTATAATTAAATTAGTACAATTACCAGAGAATTCTTCAGCCTAAGTTTTCCCGTTAGGCTCAAATAAGAAAAGAAAGCGTCAGATTTAATTAACAGCATATTAATAAATGTCTAAGACTATTCTTATTTAAAAATCACATTTCTATCTGTGAGCTATAAAATTGAGTTGATATCTCAGGTTGCTTCATTTCTCAAGGAGAGCAAACCTCAATTCTAAATTACAAATTAACCGTGATAATCCATAAAGGGCAATGAATGTACTAACTAGCTGTAATGCCAAACATAATCGATTTATTTTTCCACACAACTAGGATAACGAAAACGGTGCAGAAATTTATTATTATAAATTTAAAGGTTGAAACTGTTCCAAGAACATTTATATTTATCTTGATATCCAACGATCTACGTCTTACGGCTTCCCATCGGTGAATCATCTCTGCTTAGAATCGATCGCCCTGTAAATATTACAATGCTATGTTACCTACACCATAATACTTAATAGCAGGTATCCGCGGATGTACATGCTATTTTATGCTAAATAACATCTACGTTATAGGAAAATCCTGTTTAATGGCATAGTAAACGTTGTTGAAAGTGATTGATTGTTATTGAAAGATATTTCAATCTCTTGGTAAATTTAATAATAGTTAAAGATTTTCATAGTTTAATGCAGACTGAGTTGGGTGAGCGGGACACTGTGATTGTCCTGAGTGGCACCAAGTATACTAATCCTGGCCACTGCTCACATTTTTAAGGATAAACTTGCTACTTAAATTAATACTTTCAATTTTAAAATCCTCCTTACCGAAATTTCAACCAATGAATTATGAAATAAGAGCAAGTATGGTTTTTTCTTATGGAACACAACTAAATCACCGTTCATGGTGAATAATAATTTGGGTAAACGACTGTTGTGCTCGCATTTGCATGCTTGGCTTTTTCATTACGAGATGTTCCCCAGGCTGGGGAGAAAAGCGGCTTTCCACCAGTTTTTTTAATTATTCTAGAGACTCGTCTGGCAAACCTAGTAATAATATCATTACAATTATACATCAAAATTTGTGGTCTATTACTTCTAAAATTGAGCCTATTGAAGCAGTTATTCACAGCAATGAGGTGGACATAGCTTGTCTGACTGAGCACTGGCTCACTCCGGTTTGCTTCATTTCGAGTCCACTGCGGTTGTGGTCGGTACTCTTAATTAGGTAATCTTATCAATGTACAGATCTCCAGACAGAAATTGTGATTTTGCATTTATAGATTTGAAGAGGCAATAATAGTTCTTATGAAGTTTTACAGACAATAGCTATTTGTGGTGTTATGTAGGAAGTCGCTTAGGTTGGTTTATTTTCGATATTTTGTTCTTATTCTGAAGTATGGGCTGATCTTTTGGGGAACGGCCTAAGTTAACTGTGCTGACTGCCTTCACTATTTATATTTTCTGTCTCTATGTATACATTCAAAAACCTGCAATATTTCTCGACATATAATCACTTGTGTTCCACCATAAACAGAGGTACATTGATTATTCCGCACCCCCATAGCAACACCTTCAAAAGATCCATGTCATGTGTAAGTCCCTAAAATAATACTCAATTTTCTGCCACGTAGTTTGAATACTTCTTCAACTGAGGCGTCTTTTAAAAATAATTTAAAGCAGTACTTGATAAAACATGCTGTTAATCTGTGAACGACGGAGCTCCTTAGCTTGGGCTATTACCAAATGCGTAATTCTCCATAACGTTTAGTTTCAATCGTATTGTTTGTATACTAGTTAATAATATTTTAGGTTATGGTATTTATAACTAATACTACTACTATATAAAACATAGTTCTTGTGCCTTTAAACTATAGTTATTTTGATATTTAAATCTATTTGAAACAAGAGATGAAATCCTTTGTATACAATTTTTAATGTATGTGTGCGCGCCCTCGTGTGGGTGTGTGTGTTTGTGTGTGTGCGGGCGTGATGTTTTTAATAAATGTTATTTGGATTAAACATATAAGTACGTAATGATCAAATAGTATTAATATATGTGCAATTAAATTAACTTAAATAATTAGAGAAATCTGTAGTCTAAAGTTACAGTTTTAAAGAAAGACTGAATTATTGTAATAAATGCATAAAACGGTGGTACAGTTAATATATATATATTTTTTTTTTAAGAAAAGCTGCCTTTGTTTAATAATATTTCCTACAAAAAGTATTACTATTGTAGACATGTAGCTACTTGTGTTATACGCCAGTGAACGGCGCAGAGTCCCGTTTTATTCTAAAGCACAAGGAAACGTTGGGAATATGCTTTAAATTACTATAGCAAATAGAACCGCAATGTAAATATACCAGACACTATAAGGGTCGAGAGTACATCGCTTCGGTCTTTAACTAATATATATTTATAATAATTTATACAATCCGATTACCTAAATAATCTTGATACATTTTCTAGACTAAACCAAGGAAATAGATCTTTCTTAATATTTTTATTACAAAGAGGGATTGGGAAGCGGGAGCATATACTACATTAAATCCTGTTAAAATTCGAAAAACAATTAACGAGGGTATTTAAGACAGAAAAGAGAAGAGATAAACAAAGACTGCAAACTTGGTAGCATATAAAGTAAGCATATATTTACGTTTATAAAATCAAACTAATCATAAATATTATAGGTAAATCGATATTTTCATATAAACCTATAATCGATAGGTTTATCTACACATTATATTGAAGGCATTTAACTATTTTATTATTTAATTTCTCTTATATTTGTTATTTTTGGCAACATTCACTACGTTACTATAAAAAAGGACTCGAAGCTAATACATATTATGTATAATTTTGTCGTTACAGAATGCATTAGCCATCTGAAAAAATGTCGAGGGGCAAATTAGGCAATAACGAGGGATGATGAAAGCGTTAATGTCAAGCTCCTATCTACTGCCCTCATTTAGAGAATATAAAGTAAGTGGTGGATCATTATTTTATTAAGGTATTTTCATTTTGGTTAACTAGCTCTTTTGCGTTTTATTGTAATTAAGGTTTGATCCCGTGCAAAACATTTGTGTTACCTCAATTTGAACTACATATATGATGAGTCATTACAAATTAACCTCTCAATGAAAAGTATGGTACAGTTTAAGTTAACATGTTTTAAAATGTATTAAAACAAATTTATGGTATTAATATCTTCAATAACCAGATATTTGTTATTTATATTCAACGCATGGCAAAAAAACGAGTTATCCATTTTTAGACAGGTTTAAAGTTACGATTTCAAATATGCTTACAAATGTCACGTTTTAGAAAAAAAATACGAAATTATGGAGATGAAGCAATGGACTTTCAAAAATATCTCACATTTTTCTTCTTTGGAGTGGATCACATAAAAGGATGACATATCACCAATACTATTGTGTGGATATCTCCAATGCGACTGACTCTTCCTTATATCCAAACCACTCACGGACAGCTTCCAAGAGGATTTATACGCTGAGAATGTATTGTCATGAATTTCGGAGTTTTTATAAACTATTATCATACAAGAATCGGAAAATGGACTCATCTTTATAAATATAAACACGATTATATGTTCTAAAAGCACAATATATATATATATATATATATATATATATATATATATATATATATATATATATATATTGAGTAGGATTTATAATACATAAATTTATTTTTATTTCAGAAAGCATCCCAAAGAGGTACAAAATTTATGTTGAAACATAAGCATAGCTACATACTAACATATTGCGTTGTATATTTTTCAAATTTTAATGTTCATACCTGGATATTTTCTTACTCCACGCTCAACAATAGTGGCAGAGGGGTTTGACAGAAGTATTGTTATTATTAAGCTTACTCTAAGATTATTATCAATTTCAAAATAGTGTGTAAAACACTACATTGTTTAATGTATATAGATTAGCCAGTTTTTGTTTTGTTTTGTTTACTCAATTCGAGATCATAATTAATTGTATTTGTATTCCTACTATATATAGTTATCAGTATTAGCTTAAACTGTAATAATTTATTACTCATTCAATTAAATATCCAGTGATATTATTATTAGGACTACAATAGGCGAAAATTGTTGTAATCGCCAACAGCATAAAGCAGATTATATTGAAGATTCTAAATGTAATCCCTCAAGCCACCCCCAATACGATTGAGTTTGACAAGTATAAGCTGCAGTTCATCTGGTGGTAAATCTGCTGACATCTGCATTCAGTATCTCGATTCTTCGATAAAATATTGTAAAGTTCTAAAATAAGAATTTTATTGATTTAGCTCAGGTTCCCAGTAAACACGCTATACTAATTAATTAATAATTGTAATTAGTTATGTAAATCACTGTGAATCAGTATGCTAGATACTGTTTTGATCTAAAAATGTGAATTACCCTTATAGCTACAAGATAGGAGTACGCTATTCCACGTGTCACGTAACAGGCTCCCCTGATCTTGTGTGCAATATGTACATATCTCATTATTATTTTTCATGTAAAGAAGGCATATAATTACAGTCAATTTACTTACAAATGTACTTATTCTGAAATTGTCTTGTGTCAATCTAAAAACCAATGTAAATACATTTGGTAACACTCAGTTAAATCCCAAAAAATGACATACATTAACATCGAACTCGATGTTGAATACCTAGAAATGAAGTTTTCATGTAACACGTAACTATATAAATTGGTTCGCTCTCTACGTAGCTTAATCAAACGTAGACAGAAGTGAATTTTATCCAGTCTCTCGATTGATATACTTCTCTAACGCTCAGCGTATCTTGGCAGCTGTACGATTGCAGATGATACAAAGACGTTAATCTGCATGTATAATCATAAAACGGGTTAATTAGCATCCTAGACTATAAAAAATCATGTATAAATGCCAATAAAAACTCTTTAAATACCAGTGAATGCCCTTAAAAATACTTTAGAAGCCATAGTAATAATCCGTAAGAACTTTCATGTAAGTGTAAATCGTAGAGTAAATCTACATGATTCTAGTTAACAAAATCATTAATTGATTTATGAATTGAGATGAAGTTAACATATTACATCGGAAACATCGTTTTTCAAAATGGTAACTGTTGATGCTTTTTACATTAAATAAGCAAACCAACCAAGTACAAAACCACCAGTTAAATTTAGTCCGCTCTGGTTGCCAAATCTAATTAAACCTAGAGTATCAATCAGATTAAATATTTTTATTAAAACACTGTGAAGTCACAGTATGGTTTTAAGAAATTCATCCAGAATTAAACAATGATAAAAATGACCCATTCCCGTCTCTCCTTTTGGCAACTATCTTGTTACTGCCGTGCCGATCGCAATATACTATTGGCCTCTGGCCAGTTCTCTGCCGGTGAGTGCAAACTAATTGTGACCTGTATTCTCTAGGTTAGTTTAAATAATGAGTATTTAGTTTTATTAAGTCTATAAATAGAGCTAACCTTTTCCATATAGAGACACAGCATAGTTGTTGTAGGTCCTGATTTGTACGTGTCACAACACTCTGGTATGTTTCGATCACTATAAGCTAAGTTTTAGTTATGTATTAGGACAGTTACTCACCTGAGGAAGAAGTATGATTGCAGATCTCCAAATCTAGTGTTACTGATTATTTTGTGCCACTGAACGATAGCAAAAGTCCAGAAAAATTATGTTTTCTCCACGATCCTTTTATTTGCAAAAGCAAACTTCAAATAAACCTACTTGGTATTTCAAGCGGACCAAGTACTGATAGTGATTCAATATTTATTGAAATTAAATTAGACTATTGTGATTCTTTCAAATTTAATTAATGTAAATCAGTATCGTTTGATAGGTATTGGGTATTCCGATCATATGTTAATTTAGTTATTTAAACACATATTTCACAGAAATGGCCAAATACAAAAAAATTTAATCGTAGAAAAGAAGGACTCTTTGGTTCAGTTGTAGCGCACTCATCCGGCAAGTGAGAGATCAGGTTCTATTCTAGGCGGGGCAAGTACGTTTTTTGATTCTATATTTAATAAAACTATACACATTCTTGTAAAGTCTTTCATATTTATTTTTATCTTGCTTTAATATATTGGTATAGTCCTATACTTCTATTAGAATGATATATTTACTTTAATAAGGAAATGCAGCATGTTGAAAGAAACAGAAACTTGATATCAGTTAGCGATAAATATTTCTACACTGCTTCTTTACTTAGCTCTGCATTGTGGTGCTACCAGACGGCTTTTATATATTTTGTGTTAGTCATCTGTGTTATGTTATTAAATACTATTTAATTCCACTGTATTTGCATTCTTTATTATTATTACTAATTTTGATATCAATGCTTAACTCATTTTGATTAAGGAGCATACAATCTAAAGGAGAACTACAATAGACGAAAAATTCAATAATCGGCAACAGCATATAGCAGATCATATTGAACATTCTAAATGTAATCCCTCAAACCAGCCCAAATACGATTGAGTTTGACAGTGCAAGTTTCAGTTGAACTGGTGGTAAATCTGCTGACATCTCAATGCTGAGATCTGCATTCAGTATCTCGATTCTTCCATAAAATATTGAGAAGCTCTAAAATATGAATTTTATTGATTCAGTTCAGCTTCCCAGCGAACAAGCTATACTAATTAAGTAACAACTGTACTTAGGTACGTAAATCGTTGTGAGTCAGTATATCAGTGAGTTATTATGTGTATGATAAGTGTTACAATGTTGCATTGTAACACTTATTGAAAGTAAAGGAAAAAGGATTTTCCGGACATTTGCCATCGTTCAGTGAAACAATGAATCAGTAACACTACGTTTCGAGATCTGCAATCTGATCTCTTCTTCAGGTAAAGAACTAACCTAATACATAATATTACAAACTAGGTTAAAATAAACAAATCTTACCAAAGCGTTGTGGCACGCCTAAGTCAGGAATCACAACCTACATGTTGTTTGTCAATTTCACTAACTCTATATCCATATAGATCCTTCACATACTTCCATCGTCAAAAATAACCTTCAAACAAAGAACTTATTGAAAGTAGTTACAAGTTATTTTATCTACATTACGTGTAATTTCATAATCGATTATTAATACTTTGTATAATATTCATTATTGTATCCTTTTTTATTTTGCTAACAATTAATATAGTTATAAATATAAAGAACCTTACTTAAAGACGCTTTAAAATAACTGTTCCAAAAAAATTAATGAATACCAAATGCACCAAGCAGGCAGGAGCAATATCTCCGTGGGTCCACGGTATCAGGCGCTCAGCTGATTGAGGGCACATTTAATCTCTATGTGTGCTTTCATCTCATACACGTATGTAGTATTTAGTGAAATATACAACTCTGTATCTAAGATTATTTTACTCTTTATTACAACAATGTTAGTAACGCTATAATAAATTTATAAAAAACTTAACTACGTCCTTTTTAAGTTTATTCGCGTGAAAAATTCACAAATAATGCATCAAATATTTTATAAAGTTTTTTCAAGAGTTTCCTGTTACATTAAAATATGTGTTTAATGAAGCAAACTTCTCTTAAGTTACAATTGTTTTACTTTTTTTTAATTAATAAAACTATAAATGAGTACTGTACCTGTTTGCATTTATGGTAAATACATATATAGTGATAATGGTGACAAATATTATACAGTTTAAAAAAAGCCTGTATGTGCTATTACGTACAGATAGGATACTATTGATTTATTTAACTCAAAGTGTTTCAATTGAACTTGTGTCAACAGTATAGAGTAACTGTATCTATGGCTTTGATAGTTTCCAATGGCAGATGGCACTTCTAAATGATTACAATCTTGATATAGTGTTGTAGCTCACTAAGTTTACTCACCTAATCACTCAAAAATATTAGCACTCAAATTTCAGATGACCTAGATACTTATAACTTGATTACAATTTTCTTCGAAAGTAAAGGTGACAACAAAAATAAAAAAATAAGAAAACGTTTTAATTTTTAGAGTATTCTTCAACAAAGAAAATACGATGAATAAACTTATTATTACAAGTTATATTTGGTATTGCTATTTGTACGATATAAAAATCATAGATTTACATTTGTCAGTATCGCAAGTAAAAATAATATTAATTATTAATAGTAAACTTTTACGCGGCCTTGCCCACACTTTATTTGCAAAATTCCATGTATTTCGTAAAAATAACTTGAGTGATTTCAGTGACATTTTTAGAAACAATTTAGACCAATATTACCGAAGATTAGAGTCGATGTGTGTAATAATGTAAATGTACTATACAGTGAGGCGTATGGAGGAATTGCTTATAATATGCATTATATTGTCTTAAAAGTGTGTTCTGGGTTAATATTTATTAAATAAATATACTATCGAATTTTGATTGGAAATCCATGTAATGTAAAGGTTTAATTTAAGATAACCAATATAATTGATAAAATCAATGAAAAATGAATCATTTGGAACCAATTATTAATCTCATTTCTTCAGTTAAAACACTTATTTATGATGATTTGCAATAGAGTCCTTGATATGATTTTGAACAAAAGTAGGTACTTTTACGTATATAAGGTATATATTTGCAGTGATCATCATGGTAAAGAGGAATCATTATTAATTATCTTGATAAAGAAATGAATATCCTAGTTAAAAATATAAAATCAATGATATGTAGAATATTTGTAAATCAGGACAAAAATATGAAATTTAAAAAGGAAAAGTAGAAATTCATCTCACGTTTGAACTATCTGGTTGCCTAGATTTTTAAAAATTTCTGACGTAATAGTTCAATATTTAAAAAACCCTGACTTTCGTTACTCGTTATTGACATTTTTATTGGTTCTAAATTCCTGGTGGAATTATAGCCTATTTAGCATCTAATAATGCCAATTGGCATTAATATGATTTTCACTGCCCTCGTAGCTGAATAGCCGTCTACATGGAAAGACCTCGGTTGCTTTGTACATAAGTAAAATTAATATTTTTTTTGTCATAGATTAAACCTTTTATGCGAGACTGCTATTTAAATGTAAGAATGTATAAAGTATTTTGATTTTTAAACGGTAATAAACTTACCACTGCACTTGACATGTAAGTTGTCTCTATAAATGGATAATACCGTCATGATTTTGTTTAAGGTAAGTTCTCGATTTTCCTCCAGAACGTTTTTTAATCCTGGTGGACAACTTTTTTAAAAATTGGATTACAAGCTTTTGAGCGTTGATGTCTGGAGTTGTGTCCAGCGGAGTCTATCGACCTTGTAATTTGTAAATGAGCGTGTATATATATATATATATATATATATATATATATATATATATCTTTATATATATATTTCTTGTGTGCGTGTGTATGGTCCTAAACTCCTCCTAAACGGGTGGACCGATTTTAATGAAACTTTTTGTGTGTCTTCAGTTGGATCCGAGAATGGTTTAGATTCATAATTCGGTAAAGTTTTAATAGTTTATTTAATTAATTTTTTAATAATAAATTGTTGTTGATGGTGGAGTGTTTGACATTGGATCCGCCAGACTGCGCCACGAACGACACGTAATACAAAGTGAACTGATACTTAACAGCTGTGAATATTTTCAGCTGAAGTTCATCAAAGAGGCAGAAACATTTGTTTCACATTTAAAATTTAGAAAGTTAATATTTTAAATTTGTAAAGTGCTTGATCAGTAGTGTAATGCAGATTGCAAAGATGAAGTTTCACCAATTGTTCTACGTAAACATTATAGGCCTAAGCTTAATATTACAACACAGCCATAATGTTTTTCTATTTTAATTCCAGGTTTTCCCCGACATTTTGTGCTGCTATCAAATTTGTGTGTTGTTTTTGTAACATTCTGTAATTATTGTGTGAGTGCTAATTGTTATAATACATTAATAGAGATTGAAGATGTTTAAAGTGCATAAAAAAACTATATTTATTTATTAAAGTTATTGAACTCATTTTGCACATTGAAGTGAGTATATTGGTCGCATACCTCAAATAACCTAAGTAGCATACAAATCAAAAGGGTTGTGTTTCTATGTGTGAATATTGTTAACAGTTTAGATAATCAAGTTTTAAACTAATTGGATTTAAAATAATTTGTTGTAATTTACATTTTTTAATCTGCAGTCAGAATTGGTCACATAAGTTCAAATTAAGTAGCATACAAATCACATGTGTGAATAACTACTTATTGTTAATAGTGTAGGAATTGGTTTTAAATTAAATTCTGTTGGCCAGTTCCGACATTATACTGTAATTTTAAATTACTAATTTTTATAACAAGTATATTTTTTTAATTTACAACTTAATTTATCGTAATGCTATTGAATGTACAATATTTTTTGTTAATCCTTCAGGAGTGTACATAAACAAATAAGATGGTTTTCCAATAGGGCTGAAGTATAATAAGTGACCTCCATCACAATCGAATTATTGATATTTCTGAATAGCCTATCCAAACTACTATCCGAATTGGATTATAGTTATTTTAAGGCTGAAGTATAATAAGCAGCCACCATCACAATAGAATTATTGATATTTCTGAATAGCCTATCCAAACTACTGAATTTCATTATAGTTATTTATTCGGTCAAAATTTAATCAAATTTTTAATTATAAATTGTTGATGTTGGAGTGTTTTATATTGGATCCGACAGACTGTGCTACGACACGTAATACAAAGTGAACTGATACTTAACAGCTGTGAATATTTTCAGCTGAAGTTCACCAAAGAGGCAGAAACATTTGTTTACATTTAGATTACGTTATTATGAAGTGCTTGATCAGAAGTCTAATGCAGATTGCAAAGTTAAAATTTTCACCAGTTGTTCTATGTAAACATTATAATATTACAACACAGCCATACGTTTTAATCAATTATAGTCTTGAAAGCATAGAGTAAGCATAAACATATAAAAATAACACCACTTCTTATTTCAATATATTCTGTACTCACTTTGGAGGATAGAGATTATCCAGATATAAAATTGGAAAGTTTTAGCTTTTAAGTGAAATTCTTAGTAAATTATTAAGTGTTGATCTTGGGAGAATGCGCTACGATCGGAGTTTCAAATGTTTTTCTATTTTAATTCCCAGGTTTGCCCGACAGTTTGTGCTGCTATCAATGTGTGTGTGTGTTGTTTTGTAAGGTTCATGTTTCAAAAGTAAATACGGCAAATAACATTAAAATATAATAGAATAAAGTTTATAAAAAGTGTACTACGTGGCCGCGTTATAAGTTTATAAAGGCCAGCCAACAGGCAAAAGGAAGAAAATAAAAAATAAAACATTGTGTAATTATTGTGTGAGTGCTAAAATTGTAATAGTATATTAATAGAGATTATTGGTCGCATTACCTCAAATAACCTAAGTAGCATACAAATCAAAAGGTTGTGTTTCTATGTGTGAATAACTATTGTTGACATTTTAGATAATCAAGTTTTAAACTAATGGATTTCAAATAATTTGTTGTAATTTACATTTTTTTAAATCTGCAGTCAAAATTGGTCAGATAAGTTCAAATTAAGTAGCATACAAATCACATGTGTGAATAACTATTGTTAATAATGTAGGAATTGGCCTTTAAATTAAATTCTGTTGGCCAGTTCTGATACTATACTGTAATTTTAAATATCTATAATGAAATTCAGTAGTTTAGATAGGCTAATCAGAAATATCAATAATTCGATTGAGATGGTGGCTGCTTATTATACTTCAGCCTTTAAATAACTATAATATGGATCGTCATTTTAGTAGTTTAGATAGGCTATTCAGATATATCAATAATTTGAATGTGATGGTGGCCACTTATTGTACTGCAGACCTATAGGGAATACTTATTTAGTATATTAGATATATATATATATATATATACTTCAGCCTTTAAATAACTATAATCTAATTCGGATCATCATTTTAGTAGTTTAGATAGGCTATTCAGAAATATCAATTCGATTGAGATGGTGGCCGCCTTATTATACTTCTCCCTTTAAATAACTATAATCTAATTTGGATCGTCATTTTAGTACTTTAGATAGGCTATTCAGATATATCAATAATTCGATTGTGATGGTGGCCACTTATTGTACTTCAGACCTATAGGGAATACTTATTTAGTTTATTAGATAAATTAAATTCTGTTGGCCAGTTCCGATACTATACTGTAATTTTAAATAATTATAATGTAATTCGGTAGTTTAGATAGATTAATCAGAAATATCAATCATTTGATTGTGATGGTGGCCACTTATTGTACTTCAGACCTATAGGGAATACTCCTTTAGTATTTTAGATACTGTAGTCTATGTTGTTATACATTTTTAATCTAGAAGTTACTTAATTAAAATTAAATATTGAATAAGTTACTCATTTAAAGGTTATTTTTGACGATGGAAGGATTGTGAAGGAAACAGGATTTTTCCGGACATTTGCCATCGTTCAGTGAAACAAGAAAACAGTAACACTACGTTTCGAGATCTGCAATCTGATCTCTTCTTCAGGTAAAGAACTAACCTAATACATAATTACAAACTAATTTAAAATAAACAAATCTTACTAAAGCGTTGTGGCACGCCTAAGTCAGGAATCACAACCTACATGTTGTTGTCAACTTCACTAACACTAAAGACATGCACTTAATACAAAACTATACAAAACACTAATCATTAAAAGTAAAACTACGGAAACAGGTCACAATGCGTCTTCACTCGTCTACTGACCACCTACGACTGACCAGAGGGACTAGCCAGTGGCAATCGTGACGGCTGGCTAAAACAAGATGGCGGAAAATACAAGGGAAGGGGAACAGGAATGGGCCCTTTCGTTATTATTGGTTCATGCGAGATGAACTTCTTAAAACCATATTGTGACTCCGCATTGGTTTATTACAAATATCCGATCCGTTTGATACTTTTGGTTTCCTCTTTAGTTTCATTTTTTAGAATTGGCAACCAAAGCGGCCTAATCTCGACTGATGGTTGACTGATTGGTTGGTCTGCCAATTTAATGTATGTTGCCTCAATTAATTTCCTTTTGAAGAAAATGTGGTTCCCGATGTATTATGTGGGCTTCATCCCAATTCATATGATGGTCTTCGGACCAACAATGGTGTGCAATTTTTGACTTTTCTGTGAGACCCTTTCTCGTGTTTTCTTTGTGTTCTTTTATCCTTACGTTTAGTGGTCTTTTTGTCTCGCCTATGTATTCCCTATTGCAGCTACATTTTATACTGTAAACACAGTTTTTGGAATCCTGTGTGCCATTTTTTTGGTTTTGTTTTTTATACGAGACTTTGTCTAAGAGTGTTGTGTGTTTTTAAAACGCGGTTCTAATGTTGTACTTTCTACCTACTCTTCTAATTTTCTCCGATAATCCCGGCACATAAGGGATTGACATAAACGCAAATTTATCACAAATCTGTTTTTCTGACTCAGGAATGATTCTTCTGGTTCGTTTGCACTTATTAATTACTAATTGAGGGTATCCATTGCTTCTGAGATCCGATTCAATTTTCTTAAATTCTTCTTTTAGTCCATCTTTATCTGAGCACAAGCTCTTTGCTCTATCAAACAACGAGTAGGCTACTCCTTCTTTGACAGATTTTTGATGGTTGGATTGATAATTTAAATATTTTTCCTGTGTGTGTTATCTTTCGAAAAACAGTTGTCTTAAGGACATCCCTATCTCTTAATACACACACATCCAAAAAGGGAAGCTTTTTTTGGACTTCCACTTCCATTGTGAGGCGGATGGAAGGAGAAATACTATTAATGTGATTCAAAAAATTATTTAATTCAATGTCTCCATGAGAAAAAATAACAAAGGTATCATCCACATACCTCCACCAAATCTTCGGTTTGAACTGAGCTGAAGCCAAAGCTTTTCGCTCGAATTCCTCCATAAAGATATTGGCGAAAATAGGAGACAGTGGAGAACCCATTGCCATCCCCTCATCTTGACGGTAAATTTTACCCTCTAACTCAAAATAATTGCATTGAGTGCATAGTTCTAACAGTTCCATAATTACTGGCACGGGAAGTTTTCAAATCAAATCAAATCAAAACATCCTTTATTCCATATAACATACTACAATGCATTGGTTTGCGTTCAACTTAGTACAATCATGTGTATAGAAACAATTTACATAGGAACAAAATACATAGGAAGGACTAAATAAATTACGTATTGCTATTAATGTAGTCATCTACAGAATAGAAACAGTGTTCAATAAGATAAGCTTTAAGCATTCTTTTAAAACAAAATAAATCCTTTTCAGCTCTAAGAGCATAAGGAAGAGCGTTAAAAAGGGACGTGGCATTGTAAAAGGTGTGATGTTTAAAAAAAGTAGTGGAATGGTAAGGAATATTCAGTTTATGTTTTTGTCGAAGACTGTATCCCGACTGAGGAACAAGGGACCGGAAAACACCATGGTTCTGCTGTAAGAAAATCAAGGTGTGAAAAACATAAATGCTTGGGAAGGTAAGTAATTTAAGTTCCTTAAAAAACAGGCTTGCAAGTCTCCATTCGACGGATGCCAGCTACTATTCTCACTGCCTTCTTCTGCAAGACAAAAAGCCGTTTTGGTGCGACAACTTTCCGATCCCCAGATTGTCACCGCATAGGAAAAGATAAGGGAAAATTAGAGCGTAGTAGGTTGTTAAGAGGATCGCAGCGTTTGTAAAAGGTGCCAGTCTACGAAGCACAAAGATTCCAGAACAAAGCTTACGTGCTACATAATCGATGTGGGATGAAAAATTCAGGTTTCTGTCTATAGACAATCCCAAAAACCTCACATGCTGTTCAGAAAGGATTTCCATATCATCGACCCAAACGCTGAGATTATTAATGCTATTAGATGAGATTGCGAATTCAACAATTGCGGTTTTAGCAGCATTTACCACTAGACCATTTTCCCTAAACCATTGAACAATCTTATTAGACTCCACAAAAGTGCTAACCTCCATGGCCTCACGACATTGGTTTTCCATTACGATGGACGTGTCGTCTGCAAACAAACACAATTGGGGCCTCCGCAATACAACTCCTGAGGTCGTTTACATATATAATAAACAGAAGAGGGCCGAGTATGGAGCCCTGTGGCACCCCCGCCTTAACGCTCAGCACATCCGAGTAGCATCGCCTCACAGTGCCTGCAGCATCGATGAAGGACACTTCTACGGCCTGTCGACGATCCCCTCAAATAAGATGAAAGCCATTGGTTCGCCACTCCTCGAACTCCAATGCCTTCGAGCTTTTTCCAACATGATGTCATGGGAAACCATATCGAAAGCCTTCCGAAGATCGAAAAAGACACCGGAAGCAGACCTACCCTCTATCCAAGGCATTTACTATTTTGTTGATGAGCGTAAACATTGCATTGACAGTTGACCGTCCTTTAACAAACCCAAACTGATTTTCAAACAAAATACTGTTGTGATTAATAAAAGACCATAATCTATTTAAGAATGCCCTTTCAAATATCTTTGAAAACGTTGATGTGATAGATATTGGTCTAAAATTATCGAGTTCATCCTCCTCTCTTCCTTTTTTAAGCAAGGGCTTCACAACAGAAAGCTTCAACAAATCTGGGAAAACTCCACCTTCAAATGAACAGTTAATAAGGAGAACGAGTGGGTCAACAAAACATTCACTACATGACATAAGCAATTTAGATGATATCCTGTCGCAGCCAGAAGACGTCTTTGGCTTCAAAGACCTGATGATATCTGTTATCTCTCTCCTAGTAACTGGTGATAAGAAAAATGAAGATGTACACAATCCAGGCTGCACATAAGAATGAGGAATACTGGATGAGGTTGATGCACTATTAGACACATCAATAAAGAATTTGTTAAACATGTTTGAGACCAGTTTTTAGATCACTGATATCAACTCCCTTGTCATCTTTGACGGTGCGGGGGGACATTACATGGAGACTGATTCTTCCCTCTACTTTCATTAACGATCTCCCACATAGTTTTGACTTTATTAGAAGATTTTTGTATAACATCAAGCACCTTAGATGACTTAGCAAGCCTAACACAAGACCTGTTATTCTCTCTTCAATGATAAATAATGCTTTCTCTTCAGATCAGAAGAATCCAAATCTTTAGTGAAGCAATACCACTGGAGAACCATATCTCTAAGTTTCAATTGGTGATCACTCAAGGACACTTTGCTGCGTGAGGCACCTTTGCAAACTCTTCTTTTCTTTTCAGGAAAAGCCTGTTCAAAATAAAAGGAGATTGAAGATTGGAATAGACGCATTTTATCATTTATAGTTCCAGCCTCGTAAACATTAGACCACGTTTCTTTGCCAATTAGATATTTGAAAATACGGATATTATCATCAGAAAACGATCGCTTGAGATAATACTTAGGATGACTTGAGTCACTTGAAGTGGGTAGTTTGACACTGATCACCAGTGCATGGTGATCGGACAATGCAGTAATTAAAACGGAACAACTACAAACGTCATCAGGGAGATCGGTGTAAACATGGTCAATCAGGGACTTGGAGTTTTTAAATTCCCTGGTATAAGATTTTACCTTATTTTCAAGGTCATGAGAAGCCATGGTGTAAATCAAGTCATCAACTTTACCATCAGACACAGACAAGTCGACATTGAAGTCGCCCACAACAATGGTTCTGATATCTGGACTTATAATTTTTTCCAGACATTCTGATAAACACCTGTAAAATGTCTCGTGCTCCTGTATTGAGGAGGAAAAAGGCTGTGGCTTATAAGCAGTGATTATCAAAAATGAGGTGTTACTAAGGTGAAACCTGGCAGCAGCAAGCTCGCACCTGCCTTCCAGACAAAAACGTGAGACATCTATTACCTCAGATTTGATTGAAGACTTACCATAAATACATACACCTCCCTTATGAAGAGTTTTTCGGACAGTAGGCTGTGATGCCATTATATCCGTAGAAAGATGCAACTTCAAATTCAAAGTCTCTTAAAATGGTGTTCCGAAAGGCAAATTATGTCTGGATCTTCAGATTCAATGAACATTTGAAAATGGTCAAACTTACTTGAAAGACCCTGAACATTATGGTGAACTATCTTTAGTTTGCAAGGTGATCTGTGCTCAGCTACAGTGGTAGGGTCATTTGAGACAGATCCTCTAAAAAATTTTCTCCTTGGGTGATATCAGATGGACTGCAAGGAACCTCCTCGGGCAGAATTGGCTCTTTTGAGGCATTTTCCTCCAAGCCAGGAATTACACTAACAGTGTCATATCCCTTTTTAAGACCGAAGGCAACAGAAAACACTTCTGAAAACAGAGTTCCTAGCTGATGGCTACCTTTTCTATTCAGATGCCTACCATCTCTGGCAAGATGTTGCTTCTTCACCCAACAATTTGCCTCAACCAAAACATTACACCAAAATTGTTGCACATGACATCCAGCTGATCATTAAAATCAAACAAAGCTCTATATGTTATATCAGACCTTACTAATATGCTATTAACAAAAACCATAGTATTAGGAAAATCGGTTTTGGTGGTGAACAAAAGGTCGGCCATGTCATGGAGGGCCTCACGCTTCCCATGGCCACCGTTATAGCCAGCCCCTCCATTATACCATCTTTTTAAGATTGTTCGTTTCCCACATGAAAATATATGACAGAAATTTTTTTCACCAGTGTACTTTAACAATTTCTCTTTTATATCCTTAATTTTGCCACCCGGACAAAGTTCCACTATTGCTCCCTTCTTAAAGCTTATTTCACTTGCATATCGAATAATTGAGTCACCTATCAATAACACATTTTCATTAAATCTAGAGTTGTTACTTCCGTTACTCACATCTTCGACCAACAACTCACTTTGAAGAGTAGACTGATTTTTGGTCATTGTAATAGGAGTCATTACCTGTTCTTTCTCAGTCACAGACTGAGTTTTTAGTGTGGCGCATTAATTTAACATGGTCTTTTCTTGAAATGTTTTTATGCTTTGACATTGAACTTTGAGATTTTTGTTTCCATGTTCCAGATACATTTCTTATGTAAGACACTTGTACATCAAGTGGTTCTTGTGAACCTAAACTACTAAACTTATTACTACATTCAAAGCGAGCTGACTGCTTTGCAACCGGCATGAGTTTTATTTCGTTCCCTTTAGTTTTAGTTTTTTTTGTTTTAACTAACTTCCAGCAATTTTCTGCTGATTTCTTCAGTATTACAGGACTTACAATTTGTTCGGCATTGTCACTAAAGCTATCAGCTCTTTGACAGATCGATTTCCTATTTACAGGAAGATCAACTACATCAGTTTTATTTACAGAGTCATCAAGCAAACTCGACCCATCATGGAACCATTCGAGAAATGGTTTTTGTACATGAGAACAAACAAAAATAGTTTGAAAATGAACTTTGCATTTAGGATTACATTTATCCCACATTCATAACTATTGTTTTGCTGAGTGCAACTAACAGAAATCAAATTTTCAGGTGGGATTTTCAAGTTGGTAACAGTTGTAAGAGCAGGAAGGTCATTAAATGTTACTAGAGAATCTAGATGATAAGCCTGGTGTCTAGATTTGTCAATAAAAACAAGAGACCAGTGAGAACCATTCCCCCCATTAGCCTCACCCAGGATATCACTGACAGCAACAAACACATAATTGCATGCCTGATAAGATGGAGATTTTAAAAGGATCCAAAGCAGTGTTACTGTCTTTTTTAAATCAGATGTGACACGGAGGGACTGACAAATAAGCACTGACCCATATCACCTACACTACTTTGCATAGATGAGAAATAATCATGGATGATATTATCATCTAACCATTTATCAGTTGTCATTTGTTTAAGATTAGAAATTTCTTTCTTTGCTAAATCAAACTTTAGGTTCAGATTCTCTATACATTTTATTTTTATTTTCATTTTCAAACTTAAGAGTCTTAATACTATTAGACGTGTCATCTAACTTAAGCTTGTAAGAGTCTTTTTCGGCAGTGATGGATGAGATGTGCAGATCCCGCTGTCTCAGAGAAGCCTGCAGTGTCTCAATGCGCTGGCTCAGTGAACGCATTTCTGACGCTGCTTGGTCCTGGATTCTGAAAGACGTATCCTTTTCCTCCTGTCTTACGTCCTTCTCTAAATTGAGTTTTGACTCTAGCACTTTCACTTCCGCACTTAGAGCCTGGAGATCGTCCTGTTTTTATTTTTACACTCCACATTTAAAAGGTCCAACAAACGAAGCAAACTGGTAAATATGTACAAATAATGCTTCAAAATCAACGTCAGGATTGTTGGCAGCAAGAATATTCAATTCTCCCGACAGAGAAAGTAGAATTTCTTCCTGGTTATCATCGTGCAATGGAGTTTCATAAATAATTTCCTCCATCATATATATAATAAAATGGTAATAATTAATGAAAATTTTAAGTTCAAGAAATTGGAGTTTGGCCACTTGAGCGTATGTCCGGTATAGCTACTGTATTTCACTGATTCCAGAACCCCAGGGCTATACTCATACGAAACAAAGGCATTGAACAAGCCAACGTTCAGGACAGGTTAAAAAATAATTAAGACTGGTTAAAAAAAAGTAATTAAGACTCTTATAAAGAGTTATTATAACAATAAAAAGTAAATTGTGAATAAATTACAAATTTTAAAATACAAAAGTTGTAAGCCAGATAAGTTATAAAGCATAAAAGGTGACAATAACAATTACAACAATAATAATTACAATGCATACATACAAAACATTTAACATTAAAATAATAAAAATACACAAATATAACAATTAGTTAAATAAGTCAAATAGCAGTCAGATAAAAGATTAAAATAAAATTAAAATTTTAAAAACTTTAAAAAACCTTTATAAAAATTTTTATTACGTTCAGACAAGATTAATAATAAATTTAAGAATTGAGGTTGCAAAAAGTATATGCCACCAGTGGGATTTGAACCCGGATCTGTCACATTAGGAGTCAGTCACCTTATCAAATGAGCTATTTGATATTGATAATCAGTTATCAGAACTAAACACTGATAGTTCAGTTTATCCAACTGGCAAGAGAAAAAAGAGTTTTCTTGTCTTAAACAGTCACTGGGCTTTCCAAAAATGTTATCTGTCAAACTTCAAATGCCACTGTTAATCTTTCAAACTATTGAGATTATGTGATTAAGTCAATACAATTAAGTTTTTTAATAATAAGAGTGAGGTTATGTTATGAGAAGATTATACAATTTTAAAACTTCAATTAAAAATAGTCTTACAGTCCAAATCCATGTCTTCAAGGATGTCACTATAGTGAAATATTCACAAAAACACAGAATTATAGACCAATGGAAAACTAAAATTTTTATATAATTACTTATATTAGACACCACATTATAGAGCTTGTCAGTTCAAAACCTGTTCCTTCCTTTCCTTCCAGTTAAAGTTTAGTTCTATCCTTTAATGTTTGGTCTTCTTTGAGACGTGATTTAATAATTCCGAGAGTTTCTGGAACTGGTACATTTGTAAATAGACTTTCGACATCAAAACTTACCAGTTTGTCAGTTTCAGTCAACTTTAGGGATTTTGACTTCTCTACGAAATCCCTGGAATTTTTGATGAAAGAGTCAGTTTTTCCTACCAATGGCGTTAAGATGTCCAAGAGGACTTTAGACAATTCCCTGCAAGGTGAATCACGAGAACTAATGATGGGCCCGAAGAGGGATGGTAGGTTTGTGGATTTTGGGAAGGCCATAACATATGGGGGATTTTTGAGTGGTGAGGAGTTAATTTAGATCTAAATTTATCTGAAAAAAATTCTTTATTTATGTTTTCTTAAGGTGTTTGCTACTTTGCGTTCAAATGAATCAGTCGGGTCTTTATTTATCGGGTCTTCCCAAAATCCACAAACCTACCATCCCTCTTCGGCCCATCATTAGTTCTCGTGATTCACCTTGCAGGGAATTGTCTAAAGTCCTCTTGGACATCTTAACGCCATTGGTAGGAAAAACTGACTCTTTCATCAAAAATTCCAGGGATTTCGTAGAGAAGTCAAAAAAATCCCTAAAGTTGACTGAAACTGACAAACTGGTAAGTTTTGATGTCGAAAGTCTATTTACAAATGTACCAGTTCCAGAAACTCTCGGAATTATTAAATCACGTCTCAAAGAAGACCAAACATTAAAGGATAGAACTAAACTTCCCGTGCCAGTAATTATGGAACTGTTAGAACTATGCACTCAATGCAATTATTTTGAGTTATAGAGGGTAAAATTTACCGTCAAGATGAGGGGATGGGCAATGGGTTCTCCACTGTCTCCTATTTTCGCCAATATCTTTATGGGAGGAATTCGAGCGAAAAGCTTTGGCTTCAGCTCAGTTCAAACCGAAGATTTGGTGGAGGTATGTGGATGATACCTTTGTTATTTTTTCTCATGGAGACATTGAATTAAATAATTTTTTGAATCACATTAATAGTATTTCTCCTTCCATCCGCCTCACAATGGAAGTGGAAGTCCAAAAAAAGCTTCCCTTTTTGGATGTGTGTGTATTAAGAGATAGGGATGTCCTTAAGACAACTGTTTTTCGAAAGATAAACACACACAGGAAAATATTTAAATTATTCAATCCAACCATCAAAAATCTGTCAAAGAAGGAGTAGCCCTACTCGTTGTTTGATAGAGCAAAGAGCTTGTGCTCAGATAAAGATGGACTAAAAGAAGAATTTAAGAAAATTGAATCGGATCTCAGAAGCAATGGATACCCTCAATTAGTAATTAATAAGTGCAAACGAACCAGAAGAATCATTCCTGAGTCAGAAAAAACAGATTTGTGATAAATTTGCGTTTATGTCAATCCCTTATGTGCCGGGATTATCGGAGAAAAATTAGAAGAGTAGGTAGAAAGTACAAACATTAGAACCGCGTTTAAAACACACAACACTCTTAGACAAAGTCTCGTAAAAACAAAACCAAAAAATGGCACACAGGATTCCAAAAACTGTGTTTACAGTATAAAATGTAGCTGCAATAGGGAATACATAGGCGAGACAAAAAGACCACTAAACGTAAGGATAAAAGAACACAAAGAAAACACGAGAAAGGGTCTCACAGAAAAGTCAAAAATTGCACACCATTGTTGGTCCGAAGACCATCATATGAATTGGGATGAAGCCCACATAATACATCGGGAACCACATTTCTTCAAAAGGAAATTAATTGAGGCAACATACATTAAATTGGCAGACCAACCAATCAGTCAACCATCAGTCGAGATTAGGCCGCTTTGGTTGCCAATTCTAAAAAATGAACTAAAGAGGAAACCAAAAGTATCAAACGGATCGGATATTTGTAATAAACCAATGCGGAGTCACAATATGGTTTTAAGAAGTTCATCTCGCATGAACCAATAATAACGAAAGGGCCCATTCCTGTTCCCCTTCCCTTGTATTTCCGCCATCTTGTTTTAGCCAGCCGTCACCACGATTGCCACTGGCTAGTCCCTCTGGTCAGTCGTAGGTGGTCAGTAGACGAGTGAAGGACGGCATTGTGACCTGTTTCCGTAGTTTACTTTTAATGATTAGTGTTTTGTATAGTTTTGTATTAAGTGCATGTCTTTAGTGTTAGTGAAGTTGACAACAACATGTAGGTTGTGATTCCTGACTTAGGCGTGCCACAACGCTTTAGTAAGATTTGTTTATTTTAAAATTAGTTTGTAATTATGTATTAAGGTTAGTTCTTTACCTGAAGAAGAGATCAGATTGCAGATCTCGAAAACGTAGTGTTACTGTTTTCTTGTTTCACTGAACGATGGGCAAATGTCCGGAAAAATCCTGTTTCCTTCACAATTCCTTCCATCGTCAAAAAATAACCTTTTAAACAAAGAATTGATTCTCGGTACCGGGACCCGGAACCAGTAAACAAATCAAAGACCTTGAGAGCTTGCATCTTAAATTAACTAAAAACACATTAATTCATTTAACTTTCTTGCATAAATGTAAGGTTGAAGACCTTATGCCTATAGGGTTAACTCTAAAAAACTCCTTTTAATAGTAGGAAAGCCAGTAAAATTTTGTCTTCTGCTTCTAAATCTTTACTTAAAAGAAAGAATTGCATATCATCATCGTGAAAGATACCTCCTCCAAAATAGTATTGAGTGTAAAAAAACTGAATTAAAAAACACTGATCGGTACAGAATTCAACAACATTCTCGAAAGCATCCAAAATAGATGTATAAAAAGTTTCTGAAACAGATAAGAAAAAGAAAATCTCTCCAAACTGGAAAAAATTAGGCCTAAAAAATGTGATTTGCCTAAGGATGGCAACGTGAATACGGATGCAAATAATAAAAATGTAATCAACCTCTCTTTCAAAAATCCTGAATGAAGCGGAAATATCAGTCTTATCCAAGGGTTTTAAACTTTTCTGTGGCACAAAAATCGGTAAAGGCACTGGATTTCGTAACTGGAATCGAGTCGGCTGTTTCACAGTTACCTGAGGAAACCAGGGTGACCGGTTTCGTTGTGAGGCCAGTCTTTTACTTCAGAAAAATTCCTCCCACAAAACCCAATTTGACAATAGAGGAGAAAAAGGCCAGGTCGATCCTTGGGAAAGACGACACGGTCAAAATTTTACCTGCCGACAAAGGCAACGCCACTGTGGTACTTGACTCGTTAGCGTATAAAGAAAAGATTGCGGAAACTGTAAATACTGGCAAATATACAGTTTTAAAATAAAGACCCGACTGATTCATTTGAACGCAAAGTAGCAAACACCTTAAGAAAACATAAAGAATTTTTTTCAGATAAATTTAGATCTAAATTAACTCCTCACCACTCAAAAATCCCCCATATGTATGGCCTTCCCAAAATCCACAAACCTACCATCCCTCTTCGGCCCATCATTAGTTCTCGTGATTCACCTTGCAGGGAATTGTCTAAAGTCCTCTTGGACATCTTAACGCCATTGGTAGGAAAAACTGACTCTTTCATCAAAAATTCCAGGGATTTCGTAGAGAAGTCAAAATCCCTAAAGTTGACTGAAACTGACAAACTGGTAAGTTTTGATGTCGAAAGTCTATTTACAAATGTACCAGTTCCAGAAACTCTCGGAATTATTAAATCACGTCTCAAAGAAGACCAAACATTAAAGGATAGAAACTAAACTTCCCGTGCCAGTAATTATGGAACTGTTAGAACTATGCCACTCAATGCAATTATTTTGAGTTAGAGGGTAAAAATTTACCGTCAAGATGAGGGGATGGCAATGGGTTCTCCACTGTCTCCTATTTTTCGCGCCAATATCTTTTATGGAGGAATTCGAGCGAAAAGCTTTGGCTTCAGCTCAGTTCAAACCGAAGATTTGGTGGAGGTATGTGGATGATACCTTTGTTATTTTTTCTCATGGAGACATTGAATTAAATAATTTTTTGAATCACATTAATAGTATTTCTCCTTCCATCCGCCTCACAATGGAAGTGGAAGTCCAAAAAAAGCTTCCCTTTTTGGATGTGTGTGTATTAAGAGATAGGGAATGTCCTTAAGACAACTGTTTTTCGAAAGATAACACACACAGGAAAAATATTTAAATTATCAATCCAACCATCAAAAATCTGTCAAAGAAGGAGTAGCCTACTCCGTTGTTTGATAGAGCAAAGAGCTTGTGCTCAGATAAAGATGGACTAAAAGAAGAATTTAAGAAAATTGAATCGGATCTCAGAAGCAATGGATACCCTCAATTAGTAATTAATAAGTGCAAACGAACCAGAAGAATCATTCCTGAGTCAGAAAAACAGATTTGTGATAAATTTGCGTTTATGTCAATCCCTTATGTGCCGGGATTATCGGAGAAAATTAGAAGAGTAGGTAGAAAGTACAACATTAGAACCGCGTTTAAATACACACAAAATCGACTCTTCAAGACAAAAGGTCTTCAGTAAAAACAAAACCAGAAAAAATGGGCACACAAGGATTCCAAAAAAACTGTGGTTTTACAGAATTATAAAATGTAGCTGCAAATAGGGAATACATAGGCGAGACAAAAAAGACCACTAAAACGTAAGGATAAAAGAAACACCTAAAGAAAACAACAACGAGAAAAGGGTCTCACAGAAAAGTCAACAAAAAATTGCCACACCATTGTTGGTCCGAAGGGGACCATCATATGAATTGGGATTGAAGCCCACATAATCCACATCGGACCCCCCAAACAAACCAACATTTCCTTCTAAAAGGAAAATTAATTGAGGGCAAACATACATTAAATTGCGTCGCACGACCCAACCAATCAGGTCCCCCCAACACATTCAGTCGAGATTAGGCCTGCTCTTGGTTGCTCAAATTCTAAAACAATGAAACTAAAGACGGGGGGAACAACCAGAAAGTATCAAACGGATCGCGATAATTTGTAATAAAAACCAATGCCAGGATTAAGTTCCACAATACCATGACGTCAGTTCTTATGACAAGTTCAATATCTCCGCATCTTCCGAACACAATATCTTAAACGAAGAGGGTGACCCAATTCCTGTTCCCACTTCCCCTTGTATATTCCCGCCATCTTGTTTTTAAGCTCGCCAGCCCCGTCAACGATTGCCACTGGTCTAGTTCCCTCTGGTCAGTCGTAGGTTGTGGTCAGTAGACGACGCTGTGAAGTACGCATTGTGGACCTGTCTTTTCCCCGTAGTTTTACTTATTTAATGATTAGTGTTTTGTATACGTTTATATTGTATTAAGTGCATGTCCTTTAGTGTTAGTTGAAGTTTGACAACAACAATTGTAGGTTGTGATTCCTGACTTAGGCGTGCCCACAACGCTTTTAGGATATAGTAAGATTTGTTTATTCTTAACATTGAGTTTGGTAAATTATGTATTAGTGTTAGTTCTTTACCTGAAGAAGGAGATCAGATTGCTAGACTCTCGAAAAACGTCAGTAGTGTTACTGTTTTCTTGTTTATCACTGAACGATGCAAATGTTCTCCGGAATGAAAAAAGGAAAATCCTTGTTTCCTTCCTTCACAAGTTACTCATATTCATTTGTGATACTATTATTCAGAATTTTATTTTTACAGAAAAAATTGCCACGTCTTTCGTGGAAGAGATGACGAATAGTTATTCAAATCTATCCGTGATTTATCATGCTTCACTTAATTTAAGAACTTTATGTGACTAAACTGTTAATAATGTTATTCACATGGGTGGGGGGGGGGGGGGGTGGGGGGGGGGGGGGGTGGGGGGGGGGGGGGGTGGGGGGGGGGGGGGGTGGGGGGGGGGGGGGGTGGGGGGGGGGGGGGGAATTATATTAAGTTTATTCACCTAAATAAACTTAATATAAATTTTATTAAACTTCTTGTCCTACATAGACACGAATAATTTGTATTATGGAGCATTTCTAGCTCTAGAATTTGGCTGTGCTTTTTTTTCACTTCAGCGCGTTAGGCTGATACAATTTCACTTTTGATTGCCGGAAGATGTTGACATATCTTTTCCGTACGATTGATTGTCTGTGGTTGTGAAGTTAACTATAATTTTACTTTATTGAATCGAACCTCATTCAACTCTGTTACGAGACGCGTGGTATATATTATAATAATTTAAAGATATTATAAGAAGCGATAACATTCAAATGTTATTCCAGTACTAAAATAAATGTACGACATGATAGTTTGTGTAGTTTATATATATATATATATATATATATATATATATATATATATATATATATATATATATATATATATATTGACAAAGAATGGTAAATGACATAACGTAATGATGGACTCCTAACCATAACCTAATAATAAATAATAAGCATTACTATGCTCAAGATTATAGAGGATGGATGTCAACATAGATTACGTAGTTACGCTGCTACATAGTCCGCGGTACTGTTCTAGCCACATTAATTGTCATATTAAAAATTTTTTACTGTTTTAATCTAATAATTTATTTACACTGACACTATTATAATGTGCTCGTATAGTGTATAGTCCTAATATATGTGCTGATATTGTGCTTAACTTCATTTTAGCTACCTATTTCGAACGATAAATTGTTTGCAATACAAAACTAATAATGTGTTGGAAAATAAATTATGAGAACGATAAAAAATTCACTATCCTTAATTATAAGGGCTTACCTTAAAATACTAGGAGTAATTAGAAATGTTGGATTTAGGAAGCTATTTATCACCAACCAAAGTTATGTAATTACTACAAATATTCCTATTTTCATCGACAAAAACTTTAAAATGAATAATCAGTATTTTATATAATAACAAAAATCACCTGAAAACATTATTATACAATTGATATTTAAATTATTAGTGTTTTATTTAAAACGACATGCAAAATAGATGGGACTCCTGACGAATATACATAACGAATATAACAGCTTGTAGAGATCGTTACTCGAAGTTGACATCACAGTCTGGCTTTGACATCAAGTGGTCCTAACAACCGGCCATTCGATTTGGCTCTAGATTTTTACATTTTTAACGAAACTTTGGTAAATTCTCCAACTAAAATATGGTTGTCACAAACCTATTATAAAATATTTCTCTATATTATTAAATAACTAGCGGACCCGACAGACTTCGTCCTGTCAAAAAGATTTGTATTGTGGGCAGTTTTTTGTTCTTACCTATTTTTTAGTCGGGGCAAAAAATTCTCCTGAACAGAACCGTCACCCTGGTGATAGAGCATTGTGCATAAAAAATAATTAAATAAAACATACATAAGCATTAAAAAGTAAGTTATCGCTTTTATTGTTAATCATGAGAATCATAATATTATTAACAAAAGTCAGTTTTATTTTCTTTGTAGTTCTGTGTGATATACGATGTTTTTGTTTGATTACCTGGCACATAGACAAACAAATCTGATGGTTTTCCAACACGGGAACAGGCAACGTACAATTGACCATGTGAGAAACATGGGTTTTCTAGATTAATACTACAAATAATTAATTATTGCCCCTGGGACTTGTTTTATGGTCATAGTAAAAGGAAGCCGCGCTGCAAACTGTAGTCGTTTAAACTCAAATGGCACATCAGCCGGAATCATTGGGATCCGCGGTATGAGAACCATCTTCTCCTTTATACTTTCCTTTCAGTATAGTTGCTACTATCACGTTGTTTAGTAATTTTTTATCGCTAAACCGTGTGCCGTTGCAAAGACACGGTTGGTTGATATTTCGCAACATTATAACTACCGATCCAACCTTTAATTGAAAATTGTGAGGTTGCAATCCTGGCAAATCCAGTGAATTCAAAAACTCCGGTGGATAGTTGACAACATCATCTTGGTTAGTATCCGAATAAACTTATTTATATACCCTCGATTCGCCTGTAATTTGTTTCTTGAATATTGAAATTTAATTCATTTACATCTCTGTTTTTTTTTTTTCAGCCAATATAGCTCGTTCGCTCAACTAATCATGGGTTTCTGTAATTTTGAAAAACATCTGGAAACACCTTCTGAATAAGTTCATCGTTTGATGGAGTTTAACTGATAGAGACTTTGAGGAAAGTTAATGCAGCCAGTCAACATGTCTATAGGAAATTGGCCATTTCCAATGTCTCTGAAAAAGAGACATAGTTTTCTATTTCCAATGTCAATGAGTTGTTTAGAGAATATGTTTCCAGATTGGTCATTTTGGAACTCGACATGCATATTCTTGCTTAAATGAAGTACTTTGACATGTTTCAAGTTGGAGGACTTTAGACATGCATTGAGTTCATCAGCTGGCGTTTGATCGTGGAAATCACTGGCAATGTTTGACGAAAATCTTCTGCTAATAAAATCATTGCACCACCAAATCGGTTATGATTGCTCCGTAGATCTTTTAAAGTTCTGTCTAAAGCCTCCAAAGATCGTTTATGTGCCATCGTGCATTCATCCCAAACAATCAATTTACATTGCTGCAAAACCTTTGCCATTGCAGAGTTCTTCGAAATGTTGCAGGTTGGAGTTTCATTGCTTTGCATATTTAATGGAAATTGTAGTGTATGGAAAATGGGCTGTTCGACCACCTTCAAGCAAAGTTGCTGCGATTCCCGACGAAGCGAGTGCAAGTGCAATTGTAATTTTGTGAGCGAATTGTTGCTAATATTAATTAAATCCAAAAATGTATTTCCTGTACCACCATGTGCATCTAAGAAGTAAATCCCTCCAGTTTCATCATTTGTTACTTTCATAAGAGCATCAAATACATACTTCTGTTGTTAATTCAACAGTGGAAGGTTTGTTTTGAATTAATTCTCTCAAAGTGTTGAGATCGTACAGTGTTGGTTTTGGCAACTCTTGGTTAAAAGCATAATGCACTGGACGATTGGGCGCGGCCAGGCCTAATTGAATTAATAGTTTGTTTGACATCATCCAAGCACATGTCCTCAATTGAAATCAATGCTTCGTTGTAAATTTTCTTCCACTGATTTGTATATTTGGATTTTCTATTCTATTCCGTATTTGATACAAAATATCATCACACATATAATCTTTGTACTTGATCCACAAATCAATTGGGTTTGAAGGGAAGCAATGTAGACATGATTATAGAAAACGTATTTGATGAGCGTGTGATGACATAAGTCTTGTTTTATGGACTGTAGTCGGAAAAGAATGAATCGTTATCGTTTAAATTCACTTACTAAGTCACAATTTAGCTTGCCGTATTGCCTCGATCAAAATGCTATATAGTTCGATTATACAGTTCTTGGAAAACTACTTTGGTCAAAATCATCTACTATGAGCTTCTGTAATATACTTTCCGTCTCAAATTATTTCCAGAGACATAGTTAGATTTGCCTTTTTGTCCTGATGAAGAAAATATACACATGAGTAGGACTGAGAAGCCTATTACGGCCTAGGAAGAAGTCCTACCCATTTCCTATGTACTTTCGGTATAAGGGAGAAATCCTTATTGAGGTTACGAAACATTCCAAAATAAAAGTGTTTTGTTACTTTGAGGCATGTTAGTATTAATTTCTCTGTTTTGCCATAAGCCATTGTTAAAATGCCATATCACAATGTCAAGGAAGCCCACCAGTTTAAAGTAACGTATGTGAAAACATTCTTTGTTCATTAAGGTTGATTTTATAACAGTGTTTAAATAATAATTATATAAAATGCATTAGATGATTTAAATTTCATCAGTAACACGATCTGGAGTAAAATGTTGATATTAACTTTTTATTTACTATCTGCATTACGCTAATGATTAAGCACTGTTTACGTAATATTTGATCAAATTTAAATGTAAACATATTTTTCAGCCAATTTGTCGACATAAAACTGAAGGTGTGAACAGCTGTTTAGCGCCGATTTAATTTGGATTATGAAACGTAAAAAACTACATTTTTTTCTGAATTTAAAAATATTCCAGGTAACTTTTCTTATATTTTGCTTCATAAAAACCTTCCTCGGATTTCAATGGACATTTTACAAAAAGAATTAACCGAACTGGTCCAGCCGTTCTTGAGATTAGCGCTTTACCAACACATTTAACGATTCATTTTTATTTATAAGATAGTCAGATTGAAGAACGTAATATAGGTTCTCTTCCCGTATCAAAAACTCCGATTGGGGACTGTATTGTTGGGAATGTGGATTTAAAATCACATGTACTTGTCTTATGTTATTATGTTATGCCTAGCAATAATAAGATGCACTGTAAAAATTTTTATATTTATGCCTTTAGTTCTTATTTTCCACAGAAGTTCCATTAATATTCCAGCAGTATTTCAATACTTGAAAATGCTTGCTGGTATTTTCTTATAGATATGAGTTTCTGCAATTAAAATATGTTTCTCTTTTAAATCTCAGTTTCTTGGTTGTTCCGGAAGGATTGTAAAATATCTAATCAAGGATAAAAAAGCAGCTAGAAAACACAAGAAAGGGTCTCACAGAAAAGTCAAAAATTGCACAGTATTATTGGTCCGAAGACCATCATATGAATTGGGATGAAAACCGACATAATACATCGGGAACCACATTTCTTCAAAAGGAAATTAACTGAGGCAACATACATTAAATTGGCAGACCAACCAATCAGTCAACCATCGGTCGAGATTAGGCCGCTTTGGTTGCCAATTCTAAAAAATGAACTAAAAAGAAAACCTAAAGTATCAAACGGATCAGATATTTGTAATAAACCAATGCGGGGTCACAATATGATTTTAAGAAGTTCATTTAGCACGAGCGAATAATAACAAAAGGGCCCACTCCTGTTTCCCTTCCTTTTTATTTCCTCCATCTTGTTTTTGTCTGCCGTGACGATTGCCATTGGCTTGTGCCCTCTGGTCAGTCGTAGGTTGTTGGTAGACGAATGCAGACGTATTGTGACCTGTACGTGCATTTTTTTAGAGTTATTGAAGTTGACAAACAACATGGGGGTTGTGATTCCTGACTTAGGCGTGCCACAACGCTTTGGTATGATTTGTTTATTTTAACCTTGTTTCTAATTATGTATTAGGTTAATTATTACCTGAAGAAGAGAAGAGATTGCAGATATAGAAACGTAGTGTTACTGATTTATTGTTTCACTTAGCGATTGCAAATGTCCGGAAAAATCCTGTTTCCTTCATAGGAGATTTAATAGAAAATTACTTAATGGTATGCTGAAATTTATACTTCAATGGGTTCTATCTAAGTACCTTTTTTGGGTCCAAATGTCATAGAGTTGAAAGAGGTATAGTGGTCGGATATTAGGATCTTTATAAAACATGAACATGGTTGACTCATACAATTATAAATTTAAGCTGTTCAGGTACTAACACAGTTGCTTTAAATTGAGAAATTCAGGTCACGCGGTACAGATTTTTCAATGAATTCATAGTAATTGTATCTAATAAAGTGACTGCAGCTTTAAAGTATTTCTAGTTAAATCGTAGCACCATTATAGCTTTTCTAAAAAAGGACAGCTTATTATAATATTAAAGGATATTTTCAAATATGAAAGAAGAGATAGACTCAGAAGACTGCTGTTCTTTCAAATAAACGATAGTTAATAATATATTTTAAACAAGGAAATTTATTACAGTACTAGAAGTTTGCCCGCGGCCTCATACACAATTTACTGGTGAACGATTTGGAACATCGTAGGAGTATCTTTTTAAAATTAAATAGTAAACACTTCTGATATATTTTTGAAGAATTGGAATAGTTTACATAGCAGTACTATGAAGACCTGCTAATATTTATAAGAAACATTTAACCAGTGGATGTTACCTGCAATACTCCACGATATTTGATAGAGTGGCTCGAATAATTTTAGTAAATAATAAATATGACAAATGTGCACCTTCCCTCCCATTTTTTCTTCTTAAGCAAATGCAAATATGTCATCTTATAACGTCAAATAAAACTAATTCATGTTTTTCAAAATAAACTACATGATTTGAATTCGTCACTGCTACCATATATAATAAACGGAAGTCATATAATACAACTATCATACATACTTGCAGCATACTGCGACAAAATAATTTTAAAAACCGAGTTAAAATTTATTTTGTCGCAGTAAATGTTCTGCAAGTATGTATAATAAAACAGAGAGTTGATACTGATGAATTTACTATGTATATACCAATTACATTGGTCAATATTTCAACAACACAATAACATATATCGATGAAGTGAAAACCTTACACAGGAATGAATTAATGAGCTGTCAGTCAGCGGCACAATGTATCACAGTACCGTAGCATCACAGATAGTGACACTACATGTTTGCTACCAGCTTCTTACTCTAATTATTTAAAAATTTCTCGTTTAAAATTTCTCTGAAGCAACAGAATATGTATTCAAACACTAATAAATGTTATTGTTAAATAAATCAGTAAGAAATCAATCACGTAGTAAAATGCATTAAAAATACCAAAAATTGGAAATAAAATGTAAAGGCTTTTCACATATTTAATTATTTTATGAATAAGAACCAATTAGATTCATATGTAAGCTCCACCAACACTAATACTCAAGTATATAAGTATTTAGTATTTTCTCAAATATCATGACCAATCAGAAAATATAAACGTTTGTTATTTAATTAATAAACGGTGTAGGAAATTAACCAATTCTAGAGAGAGCCGTTTCTATCGAGTTATCGCACGGATATATACTGGATATACGGACAGACAATCGTAAGATTTTAATTAGGACATGTAGGGTTCTTCATGGAAAAAGGTTTCGCATGGAAATTGAAAAATTGAAATCCTTACCCTACTTAGTGAAGGCAATAATGATGTATAATGGCAGAGACCTAGAACAGTTTTCAAACTCAAGTAAGCGTACGTCAGGTATATAGTATTTCAGTGTTTATAATAAAATTGAGAGGGTCAGGGTTAAAGCGACAGAATCTTATAGACTCCCAGCAGAGCAATTACTTTTTGTGATTCAATGTTTATTTTAAATTAAATTAGGCTATGCCTTTTATACAAATTCTATATACATGGTGTGTGTGTGTGTGTGTGTGGTGTGTGTGTGTGTGTGTGGTGTGTGTGTGTGTGTGTGTGTGTGTGTGTGTGTGTGTGTGTGTGTGTGTGTGTGTGTTAGAACTTAGAAGTCTACTTAGGACAGAAGGGGTTTCAATTCTGGCTGTTTTAAAGTCACTTATGTTGCCACTGTTGAGTTTTCTTTGTTACCCCCAATGAAAGACATATACGTAAGTAGTTCTCGGAAACCTACTTCTGCATCTACTTCCGGTTTGTTATTTATTTCTTCTTCCCAACGTAATTACACCAGTAGTACAATTAATTGAGTTTCAAAAGGAGTAACTAACGATTAACAACACTAATAATATGTTCCTTGTATAATAGAATAACAAACCGTGTTAAAAATAAATAATAAACAAAACAATGAACAAGTAAGAAATACAAGTCTTCTAATGGTCTTATAGTATTTTAGTGTACTTATGGTCTATTATTTTTCCAGTACCTTAGTTGAGTCCTTATCCCCATTTACTAAAATGAACATGGCATGCATCGTGTTAAGAAGCCTGTTATAGGCTTTAAAGCATATACTTTCGTTATAAGGAGGAAATACTTACTAAGGTAATGCAATATTTCAAAATATCATTTATATAGGCTTTATGCTCTATAAAATCTTGATTTTTAGAGGACTGGTGGGAAAACTGCTCATTGAGGCACGCTGCTATTGTTTATTTTCATGTTTTTCCGCTAGTAATGCCATTCCACACAATTTCAAGGAACTGTTTCATTTATTTATTTATTTTCAAAACATGATTTTACAGAAATCAATCCCCACCAAGTCAACATGACTTAATCGGTGTGGTCCATAATGAAACTTAAAAAGGCAAGATACAAATGCCCATTAACAGTTTTATCAATTCTTCTTTTGCTCAGTTTAGCTTATGCTTAAAAACAATTATGTTCCTCTTTGGTGTTGTGCTTTCTATAACTCCAGATTTTTAAATATTGCCATTTTATATAACATTATAGGGATAATACATACATTATCAAGGGTATACATAGCTAGTAAATTATATAACTGGATAACAATAAATAAAATATCACCCATCAACAAACAGCATTCTATAAATAGCTAAATATAAGCAATAAATCTCTAAACATTAACAACAATGATAAATATGTAACATTATATGAGCCCTTTGTTTTTAACAACATCTGGTTGACCGCTGAAATAACTAAGCTTTACCCAACCGTTCACTTTATTAGCCTGTGCATGTGTATGTAACATAGTGTATGTGTTTTGTGTGTTTGTTTACTTAGTTTAGGTATCAGCGAAGTACTCAGCTCATTGTTTCGAGTAGCTTATGTAAAAGACACAGCTGTGTCCAATAAGGTGGATTTTATAAGTGTTTTAAGAGTATTTTAAATGCATTATTTGTTTAAATTTGGCACTCCCGCAATCTGCAGTCAAAGTTTATACAGGTATATTAGAAATTTACCTCTGCTGAATCCATTACACTACTGATCGAGCACTTTTAATAACATTGTTTTAAAATTTTTTAGCCTTTTTTACTAATTTCAGCTGAAGGGTTAAACAGTTATTTCGTCTCAGTGAAATGTAGATGATGAACATAAATATTAAAATATTTTCCCTATTACTCAATATTCCGGGAAACCATTACTATCTTTCTTTTCATATAAACATTTAAAACGAATTTAAAAGAGGATTTTACAAAAGAAAATTATCCGAATTAATCCAGCCGTTCTCGAAGTTAGCGCATAGCAAACACATTTAGCAAATACGATTTATGTATAGGATAGTAATATTGTAGTAGTTCTAATATTTAGCATAAGAAACTACAAAATCTTAGAGATTCTACTCAGTACGCAATACTATTCTATCATTAACGAAAAAGGTTTGGTCACAAATAGTACACAAGAAATGTAATTAAATTTAAGTTATATTCAAATTTAAAATAAGACGATGCCTCAGCTGCATAATACACTTTTATATTTTAATCTTTTATTGGGTCACTTAAACTGGAACAAATTAACACGTTTTTTTTCCTTATTATTGACGATTTAAATCAAGTTTTATTATGTTACATGGGTGTGCATTATTTTTCAAATTTACTATTGGTGTCAATAAAATTGTTCGTTTATTAATAAAATATAATTCATATCAAATGGTTATTTTAAGAAATAGTAATGTGAAAACATTTCTTTTACATAAAAATCCGTCCAAACGAAATCTGAGTCGTGCAAGGATCGAGTTAAGTGGGGGAATTTGGAAGACTAACGAACCGCGATCGTCTGACAAGCGTCCCCAAGTGGTACCTCTCCTCTACTTACCTGGTAAAAACGCGGTGCGGTTTTATGTACTTCGGAGGAGCTTTAAATACAATTTACCAATATTTAAAAAATAGCATAAATTTAAAAATTACTGAAACGATGTAAAATACATCTACTTTTTAACAGAAATGTTACTATTTTTTATTAAAAATTTATACTTATTTGTATTCTTGTAAACAGTGTACGCACTACAAACAATAAAAAAAGTAATGCAAGTGTTTCTACTAAAAATTGCCTTTTTTATGTACTAAAACAATTATAATAGTATATATTTAAATAAAACTCTTTTTGTTCAAGTTAAATTTGAAATTACTTACCTATAGTATGAAAAGATTTTTCATTTATTTTAAGTTAATGAATAGATTTTCTTTAAATTTTCTGAATGATTATTTCTGTTACAAAAATTTAATGAAGGAAAATTTGTAGTTGTAGCAATGTGATATTAGTTATACGTTCTGTGTTATACAGAATATTTTTATTACTGCTTTAAAAAGGGGTTATGTAACGAGAGCTTTCGTAATAATGACAGATATCTTTCCAAAATAACTTTTTATTACCAAAATACATAATATGTTAAAAACATTGACATTTAAACATAAAAGCTTGAGAACAGGATGTTGCAACCTTATTAAACAGAGAGCATAACAGCGTAATATCTTAGTTCTTACAAGTATTTGTCACTTTATCGTATTCAACCACGTTTTATTGGTATTAATTTCAAATTATAATGCTAGTAAGCAAAAATGTCTTTTTTTATATAATTAAAGCAAAATGATATTTTTCTATATATTATATGATGTCTAATCGAACATTTGATTTTGAACTTGGAAAGTTACTAAGCTATTAGAACTGGTCCCTTTGTTTTGGTATTGCTATTACAATAATAATGGTTTATATAATTTTTAAATGTGTTCAATAAAATATGTATTCTTTAAATATTGTAACGACACTTATTCGTCCCCGTCCTTAATCCTCACCCTTTCTAATAGAAACCCTGTTTACCAGAGTGCGGTTTCCCTTATTGCCCTTGACCTTTTTTATTTTCCGCCTTCCGCAATTTACCGACGTCCTGTTGTTCCTAACTTATCTTATCTTAGCGTCTCCTATCACGGTCCTACGTCTAGCTCTACACCCTTCGTTTTCTTTCCGCCAATAAATCCTTATTTCTGCTACACCTAAAACATCTCCTATACTCCCCTCCTATCCGTAAACAACCAGCGTCGTCCCTAATTTCTCCTGCGTCGTGTTCTAGTTCCACGCATTCTCTTTTACCCTGACCTTTGCCATGTTTCCGCTTACCATTATACATTTCCTGTCGTTTGTGTCCTACTAATCCGTTTTTGGCGTCGCCTTCAGGTAGTCGGTCGGCGTCGTCCTATACACACTTTATCTTCCAATTCCCATGTCCTTCCCTTTCCCGAAGTTACAATAAGCCCTGTCCTATTTTCCCACGTTCAGTCCGGGCTCCTCCGTCACGGTGTAACATGTTATTTTTTTTTTAACATACAAAATTAAATTTAAATTTAAAATATTCATTAGTAAAATTAGAACAGACGATGAGTCAGACGCTATCTGGCAGGTCCGTGCCCGCACGGATATCGCCGCTTCCCCTCCGATCACGGCGAGAGGAGAAGGCTTCCCCCCACCCCCGCGATCGCGCGAACCTAATATAATGACGGCCGATTGAAGAACGAGCTCCTCCCGTTTGTGTTCAATGGGTGTGATCGTGACAGGCGGAGAGAAAAAGTGGGGATGGAGGGGCCCCTCCTGCGAACTAGAGATAGCCCGCGTATTAGAATAGTGGGAATAAGCAGTCCCGCGCGTTCTCGCTCTGTACTCCTCTGAATTTAATAGAGCCTGGTAGTGGTGTAATATGTATATGTTATGTATATGTATAAAAATGTAATATATATATTACATTTTCAAGCTTGGATGCTGCAGGATGCAGCGCAAATTAAATTTTATTTCACTGAACGCGTGATTTTACAATGTTTAAGCGTACTTAATGGCAGGCAATTACTCTTGTCTACATACAAATAAACCAATACAGACGGAGTATCGAAATACCAAAAAGACGTAAGGAGAGTCTAATGTAACAAAGTAACTTCGTTACATTCAGTGGCGTAGCTATAAAACATTCGGTCGAGGGTGGATTAAACATCCAGGAGTGAATTAAAAAGAGCCCTACTTAGCATAGTAGTTTAAAGAATTTATCTTCAGGGTCTCCAAACACAAAATCAACAATTATGTTGAGTTTTTTTTAATTGCATCTTCGTATTAAAATGTAAACCAATAAAATTGTTTCGTAACATTATATTTGGTTTCATTGCATTTTCCAACTGCCTTAATATCAAATAAATATAATTTGTAGGTTACATTACTATTAGTTAGAAATTATTCGATAATTTCCATGTACTATAGATCAGATCAAGCATTATAATCGCGTACGCCAGGGACGGACGCAAAATGACACTTATCAGGCTTGGGTCGAAGTTGCATGCACAATTTCAAGTCTATAGCTTATTTCTCATTCTCTATATATCCAACAAACAGACAGAGAAATATATTGCTATTTTTATTATAAAAATTGTTAAGTTAAACTTGATCGTAATAATTTGAGGTTATTAAAATATGAATACTTAACAAAGTGTTTCAAATACTAAAGTTCTCAAAAGAAAATACGATAAGATATCAAAGGACACTGCCACAGAAAGGAGATATGAGTCAACAATACTGCAACTCTGCACCTGGGCGTAGAAAACGCTGGCTTGACTATATCACTAGTGTTATCATATATATATAATATATATATATATATATATATATATCATATATATATATATATATATATTTAAACTAAATAATTTGAAGTGTTTTTCTCATTAAATGTAATGTTAATCTACGGCGCAATAACTTCCAAGGTAAAGTTGAGAAATTGATTTTGTAATGGGTACTGTAAAGATGAAATTGCTTTCAGATTAAAACGTATAAATACCCAAGTTTTTTAAATAACCACAGAGTAACCACTAGAGTTACAATAACAGGAACCACATTTTCATTTAGCTGGTTTATTTTGTAGTTTAGGCATATAGCTGGTCATGGACATATAGGCTTAAATGGCTATAGCCAATTTCAGCAAATTTCAGGGAGCGAAAAACATTTTACAGAGAAATGTATATCATGTTTGTGGTATAGTGTGATTTTAGTAAAAATTATGAGTGAATGATATTAATAATCTATAAACAAATTTTGAATCTACAAAAATTACTAACAAAATTATCTTAAATTTAGTCCAAATAGATAGTGGGTGTTGGGGCTTGTAACACCCACAGTGGTAAAAACATTTTCGGGGCAAATTTCAACTTGAATGTGTTAAAGCTGAAAATCATATTCGTTGTCGACGCAAGCTCTTAGTTCAATTTCGGTGTTATTTGATTTTATATTTTATCTACAGCAGCTGACAGACAGACAACCACAAAGCTTGCGCCTGGTATGAAGAGTCAAATGCCACAAACAAGCTAAGGCTTGAGAAATACAATAAATAGCCCTTTCGCCACACTCCCCTTGCTTCGAGCCTCGATTATAATAGATACTCTCTTAATCAAGGCTTCGAGCGACAGAGACGGTGCGAATAATGCCCAATTTAGTTTGCCGATTATACTATTAAAAATATTTTGTTTCATTCGCTTTTTATTGTTAATACTTTTCGATAAGTTTCTACAAAGATTGTCTAACTATGGTAGACAATTGCTAGTCTACTCAAAAATCTAAGAGTGCATGGCATACAAAAAATTTAATGTTAATCAAAACGTGTTTTTATAGTTGACCACCTAAAGTTGGTCTAGTAGTCATTAGTGACTACAATGTAGGTAAGCAAGTTGTCAATGATTTGTCATATTTCTATAATTATGTTTTTGGTTAAGTAATTATTAATTTATTTACTACAAATTAAGGACTCCACATTATAATATGTTTGCTTTTTGTCCTATTAATTTGAATATATTTCCAATATCACAAAAAGATAACTGGATATGGTTATAATTTATATTTTATGGCATTTTATGTATACTGAATTAGCTTTAGTACTTTGAAAATTATATAAATGTTTTTTTATTCAAATTTGTTTTATTAAAGCTTAGTTTAAATGGGTAGATTTATCGTATTTGAATTTATTTGTTAATTTCATTTGCTTGAGTGTTGTTTTCTTTTGTTTTTCTAAGAAAGTTGTAGCCTCTACACAGGCCAAGTTCCTTGCCTTTTGAGGTCCTATTTTGTTTTCTTGAATTTTGTTTATTGATGTCACCCTAGCTGTATTAAAATAAAAAAAGACATGTTCATATTTCTTTAATAAAAAGTAACATTGTTTTATTTTTATTCTCATGTCAATTGTGTCTACAACTAAGGAGCAATGTTTGTGTTTTTGTGCTTAAGGTATAAATGATGTTTATATAATTTTTTTCACTGTTGTACATATTTTCAAGAAAATAAATAATTTTTCTATTCTATTCTAGATTATGACATTTTATTCGTTGTGCACCATCTCACATTTTTTGTAAAGTATCTTTGGAGTTATAAAGAAAGTTCAATATTAATATAATTAATTCGATATAAATTTCATATGTTTTGCAGATATGTTCGGATATAAAACGACTCATTAATGTCGTAAGATAATAGAAATCAGAACCCGTTCCGAACTGAGGTCGCTATCAGCCGCATGTACAGGGTTTGTCAGGAATGTTCGGGATTTATCGGTACTGCTCTCGGCTCTGCCCCCACTCTTCTCTCTCTCCGCCTGTGCACGATCACCCCATTGAACATACAAACGGGGAGGAGCTCGTATATCCAGCACCAGGTAAGGAACAACGACCCTGTTCCTTACTAAAGTGTTTTATCTCCGCCATAAACAATTCTTCCAAATTTTTTTTTATGTGAAACAGAATTTAATATTTTATTTGTCATTTATGAAAATTAATCGATCTGAAATATATTAGTAATGTTTGATGGTTATAGATTTATTTTGATAAGATAATTGTTTTATTTTAAATATACTCTTAATAATTTAAGGGTAGCCTATCATTAAAATTTAAATAGAATATATATTTGACTTTCTCAATTTACTGAAACTTTAATTACTTTTTCAACTTGAATTACTAAAGTTATTCTTTTCTTCAATTTAACTTATATCTAGAATTTCAATTACTCAGATTATTTTTTTTGTCATTTCGAATAAATTTTAATTACTGTGTTAAAATTTTCATTTCTAAATTTTTCAGATCTCGCATTTCTTTTCCTGGCGATCGATCTGACACCTCATCCCGAGTTTCCTTTACGAACTTTCCTACCAATTATCTCCTACCAGGAAAAAATTATAACAGTCGGGACTCGCCTTACCACTGCTTTCTTTCCGGCGATAGTACTGGCATCCTATACCCACGACTTTCCTTTTATAAATACTTTCTTCCCACCGACCCCGTCCTCATAAACTAAATCTTATGTTCAATCGATGTAAATTTTTATATTAGGTATAAAGTTTTCTCGACCATCATTCTGTTGTCTGATTATTATCACATTTCTTGGCGAATCTCTAATGTACTCGGAAATATTTTTCTTTCTTATTGAAAGTTCAATCTAATTTTCATTTTATCAATTATTTATATCTTTGTAAGTGATTATCTTTATTTTTCTCCTTTATCTATTTCGGGACTCGCAACCCTTTCTTTTTATTTTTGCGAACGTCCTGACAACCCTCACCCTCCGATAACCTCCATCAAAATATTTATTTAACGATATTTTAGCTTATTTTTCTGGTGAAACTGTACAGATAGGGTAAGTGTTGAATTTTTCTTTGATATTCATAGAGCCCGGATATTTATAGTAATTTAGCCTAGTAGCATTATTGCATGGTTCAAATAATTTAACTTTATCTTAGCTTGCATATGGTAGGGTAATTCTGCATGGTGTGTTATAAGTGATTACTTTGTTTTTTTTTTATTTTCCAAAATTATATGCCTGAGAAAGTAAACTTGATATTTTATTTTGGAGCTATACACTTGCCTACAGAATAAATACAGCTTAGTATATTTTTATATTATAAATTCATCTAGCTTTTGCATCCCGTAGAAATATTTTTTGTTAATGGTTAGTGCTTGCTTTATGTATATAGTAGTTGCACTGTGATATGGGTGCATGGCTAATTTTTAATTTATAAGATTGTATATTTGCTATTGGTGTTATTTATATATTGCTTTTGTTTGCCATTGCTATTCATATTTTGCTTTGATCTTGTATTTTGCTTCTACTAACCATCATTATTTAACCGATTAATTATTCCAACCCCTGGCTCTTACAATAATTACTGTATACGACTCCCCGACCAATTTATCAGTGGAGACTACTCAGCTTACTTGTAATTCCTCACTGACCGACGTATTAATAAACAATACAGTTGTTTTAGAAAATCGAACTCGCTTGAACAATAACTTTCCCTAGAACAAGAAATTTTTATTTTTCTGAGCAAGATTATTTTTTCATTTTTTACTTCTTCTTCAAAATTTTATTGGAGTTGACGTGATGAAGTAAGCCCAAACGTTATTTTGGAAGTATCAATTTTCTTCCGCAGGGCCCTCTGATTCGACTCCTAAAAATAAATAATAGTTGTATGAAACTCTCGAACCCTGGAAATTTTTAACCCAGCTCGACTGGCTATCTGGCAAGTTGCGAATATTTTCGCTTGCCCCGAAAATAACATCGCAACTTGACCATACCCTGCGCCGCCGATGAAACTTCCCGTTACCTTATCGCCTTCCGCGTCTTTCCCCATAAAACCTTACCCTCTCCTAAACACTCCTACATGCCCACCTAATTCCTACCTCCCATACGTCCTGCAGCGCCGCTTTATACAAGTCGGCACATTTTTCCCTATGCCGACGGACCCCTAACGACCCCATCCCAGCAATAAAGAATACCGTCGAGTCTTCAGAAACAGCACTGTCGCCATTTCAAACAGGTTGGAACAAGCAGACCATATAACCCGACGGAGAGATGTTGCCGGCACCGCAGCTAGAAGCAGATTGACAATTTTGGGGGTTGCGCCAACCTGGCTGCTATATTAGGGAGCCGATCACCAGTACAGCTCATTCGTTCCTGGGAGACCACCCCAGGTAGAGCAGCTCATTCGTTCCTGGGAGTTCACCACGGATACAGCTCCTCATTCGTTCCTGGGAGACCACCCCAGGTAGAGCTGCTCATTCGTTCCTGGGAGTTCACCACGGATACAGCGCTCAGTATATCCTGGGAAAACCACCACAGGAAGCTCTCCGTTCCTCAGAGACCGACCACGCTTCGCAACTCTAAGGTAAGAAAATCGCCCTGCGCTAGAGCAATCAAATCGCCTCTTCGTCTTTCCCCGCCAGAGCAATCCAAGCGGAACCTTTCATCCGGCGCTAGAAAAATTCGAGCGTCTCTACCCTCTTGCCCGCTAGAGCAATCCAAGCGGATATTTCGCCCTGCGCTAGAGAAATACAAGCGCCTCTTCGTCCTTTCCCCGCTAGAGCAATCTAAGCGGAACCTTTCGTCCTGCGCTAGAGAAATCCGAGCGCCTCTATCCTCTCGCCCGCTAGAGCAATCCAAGCGGAACCTTTCGCCCTGCGCTAGAGAAACCCGAGCGCCTCTATCCCCTCGCCCGCTAGAGCAATCCAAGCGGAAACTTTCGCCCTGAGCTAGAGAAATCCAAGCGCCTCTTCGTCTTTCTCCGCTAGAGCGATCCAAGCGGAACCTTTCGTCCTGCGCTAGATAAATCCGAGCGCCTCTAACCTCTCGCCCGCTAGATCAATCCAAGCCTTAGTTTCCCTATTCTAACTACCTTCTCCCGACCCCTGGAATACATTACCCCATTTCACGACTGAGACTTTCTGGGTCAGTTACGTTACGATACGAAAAATCGTTGCAATGTGTCTGTTTAACTGCGATCTATCTAAGTCGCTGCTTCTGAAATCTTTTTTATATCAAATCTTTTTTTACTAAACATTTACTGGAAAAGTTAAATGAATGTCAAACAAAATGATTAATGCTCTAATAAAAATATGTCTAATATCAAAACATATACAAACTACACACATAAAAAAACAGTAACAACGCATGAAACTAACATTGATTAAACGTGCTTTAAGAGTTCATGCCACTGATGATGAAAACGTTCAGCCCACGTAGCTCCTGAACCATTAGAGATATTGAAAAACTCTCAATATCAAACATGTCTTATTTTTTAGTGTAGAATCTAAAAACAACATAAAATACAGGGTGTACCATAAAATATTTTAAAGTTGACCACCATATTTGAAAATGGAGGCCGTCTTCAAAAAATTTGAAAGTGTATTCCTGAGTGAAACTTAAAATTGAGCAAGTTCCAAATTTAAAGTGTGGTGCTAAGTCGTGTAATTAAAGTAATTAAAAGTTAGCTATTGGATCATTTTAAAAAACTCACCCGGTTATACAGCAGTTTTTCGTTGCGACTTTCTAGGTAGAAACATATTTATCATCAGCGGAGTGTTTATAATTTAAATACGAATAAAACTACAGGATTTTCATACTTATGTATTGTATTTAATGCTTTAAATACGCTTGAAGATGTTAAATATACGCTTGTTTTTTTTTAAGCAGCATTTCCAGAAAAAAACATATATAATTTTCTACAAATATTCAACTGATCTATTACTTCTCATTATGAACACGTCTCTATTACAGTGTTGAAGTGTTCTCTTTGATTATTTGCATCCTTAAAATTTGCACACTTTCTTAAATTTTTGTGTTTTTACTAATACATGGATATTTAACATGCTTTACTAGTGTTCCATGTTTTCCTTGAATACGTGGATTTAACAATAAAGCTCTCATGTAAATGATAATTCTTAATATTAACTTGTGTTGATCAACCCATTGTTATAATAAATAACAATATCAAGATAACTTGAAATTTTTACAACGCTATTCATAGTGACGTGTTAAATGTTCTATAACTACGTACAGTTACAGTATAAATTCGATGAAATTCATGTTTTAGATTCTCAATATTTTAAAGAGGAACCGCAATACCGAATGTAGATCATTGAGATGTCGCAGATTTGCTATCAGTTGAACTGAGGCTTACACTGCTAAACTCCACCGCATTATGTGAATTGAGAGATTACAATAAGAGTCTTCTACATGAACTCTAGTAAGCATTAGGTAATATGACACTTGGCGTTTATTGGAGTCATTACTGTATAGAAAATTACCACTAATTAGTAATTTGTAACTGAAATAATTTAATTTTATGTGTATAATTTAAATTTCATAAAGCAGAATTTTTATTTCTAACAGAATATTTATTAACTTGTTATGTAATGTGTATGTAATTTATGTTAGTAATGTTAGTATGGAACAAAATGTGATAAAAGAATATTATTTTATTTTAAACGTTGCCTATAGAGTAATTTCTTAGTAAAAGTTTCTAATAACTTGATTACCTACTAATGTACAAGTAGTATAGAAGTAATTTACCATGTATTTTAAAGGTTTAATCACTGATTTGTAGGAAGAACATTGTTATATCTATGTAGATAAGACTAAGCTGATTTTTGAACTTATTTCTCTATAATTTAATTTATTTATTAAATTATATTATTATTCTCACATGCTTATGAGTTATCATAATAGAAATAATGAATCCAAAGGTTCTAAATTTATATTTAAAAGCTATTTTACTTCAAAATGTGAACATTTTCAATTATCAATTGATTCTAATGTTTTAGGATCTCACGGTTAATCATCTACTAATAATTATAAATCAATCGGAGTATTAGTCAATAATGTTATTTGGAATATTAAGCAAGTTCGTGGGCGTCAGTTTAAATACGAAGAATTAACAAATATTAATGTTGTTTATATAAAAGCTACAGCAAAGTTTGTGTAGTTTAAAGAGATAATTACCATATTGAAGGGCTTCGTTTGTATGTACTATACATTATGTCCAAATGTTAGAATACGATCCACTGAAATTTTATTTTTTTTCCATTCACATAGCGTGCACTAATATTAGAAGATGAATGTTTATGTATAACACAGCAAGCCTAAGTATAGTTGGCCTCTATCAGAGAGTACTTTAGAAAGGCTGTTCAGAGATCATGACAACATATTCTCATCATACAAATCCACTTGGTGACCGTCTGTAACGGGTTTGGATCTAAAGATGAGACGCATTGGAGATTTCCACACAATAGTATTGGCGATATGTCGTCATTTTATCTGAACTGGGTTGAGGAAGAAACTTTTGAGTCCTTTTCGAAGGTTCCTCGCGTGATAACTATATTTTGTAATTTTCTTCAAAATATATTATGTCCAAAAAGGGCTTGAAATAGTAATTATAAATCTGTTTTCTAAATTTAGAGTTGAAAAATTCGATAAATATTGATCTAAATATATCAAAAGTTTTTAAAATACCTTACCTATGTAACCTAAGTCGTTTGTCTAAAACTAAGTTTCAAATCAAACAGCCGATCTTATTCCTTTATTAACTGAAATATTTATGTATATTAAGTTAAAATTTGGAAATACTCATGGTTTTTTTAATGCTTAGTTTGACACAAGTACGCGTCTAATGTAGGTTCAAATCCTTATTGTACAAAAATATAGACAAGTCGACATTTTACTACAGATACTCAGCTTTATTCAAATAATGATCAGCCACTTACTGTATTTTGTCTGAATGAGGGCACATCAGTAGACGAGAGGTTGTCATTACTTAACGCTTTCATCATCCCTCATTATGGCTTAATTTGCCCCTCCGCATTTATTTAGACGGCTAATGGATTCAGTTACGACAAAATTATACACAATTTCCATTTTTAAGTTTTTTTTTGTTTGCAAAGGTCCTTGTCTCTAGGTTCACAACCCTACATCACACAAACACCCTTTCAGAGAAAGCAATTCAGGTCATATCTACTAAATGAGAATAGATTTTTAAAACAACCAGCAAGACACTGAATATTTATATTTCCTGTTATGCCTCTAAATAGTGAAGTTGTCAGAAATGAATGAAGCTGATACATAGCCAGACGAAAGAGTTATGAGTAAGCCATATTTCTAGCAGAGTAAGAATGCTGGAAGTTGTAATATTCCATACTGACAATAAGTCATTGTCATTGGTTTGTAAACCACCGAGATACTGGTGCTTATTAGGGAATATTATTAATGTATATTGAAATTTATTAATACTCATATTTATGATGGTTTGTATTATGTTTCTGAACGAGTTTATTCGAAAACCTCTTAGCCATATATCAGGACCTTGGATATAGTATATACGACCAGCTACAGGGATGGAATGGAATTTATTGTAATAACATTTTTTGGCTTTGCGGTAACGTAATGACTTACAACATTTCTTTACAATGTCATCGTCAATATTTCTATACACAATATTCATTATTAAACAACACTGAACGCGGAGATTGATAAATGAGCCGCTAGTGACCGCTACAATGCACCGTAGCGCACCAGAGTTGCTCACTACCTATTACCTACTACATCCTAGTTGTATCCTGCTATCATTACTACATGATACTTCTTCTCTTGGGACATCTTTTTAGAGCTGACACACTATAACTAATCGTTAGACATATCTGAGGGGAATTTTATAAACTTGAAATTAAAACAATTAATAAAAATTGCTGGACGCGGGAAAATCATTGTATAAACACAGTATACTGTGCACCATACACCTTCTTTACTAAACTTATTATCTTTTTAACAAAATTAAATCTAAGATACTGCACCATTCCCTATTACAAAGTTATTGTTACTTTTAGATTTATGACCTAATACCATGATTACGCAGAAACTAAACTACATTTATGATAGCTAATTGCAACTTAGGAGGTACAGTACTTGTGTTTTTCATTTTAAGTTTGATTTTACAATGAAGGATTGTGAAGAAAACGGGATTTTTCTGAAATTTCCCTTAAAAAAAAACCCGTAACAGTACGTTTTGAGATCTATAATCCGATATTTTCCTCAGGTGAATAACTAACCAAACACATAACTTCAATCTAGGTTCAAATCAGTCAATCATACGAGGGCAACTGCATGTGTTTTTACCTTGCAAATAAAAGTTAGATGTAATTCAAATAAAAATTTTAATTTTATCTAGAATATCTATTGTTTTATTTTAACGATTTACATTATTGTAAGTATATCTTCTGTGTGAAATGTATAATTGCATAGTATTTAACGTGTATGGTTGTCTAGGCGAGTGAAACTAAAGTGTTATTTCACAAATTTATATTTTAATGCAACAGGCAGGAACCTATAATCATAAATATGTTCTATAGTAAGTAAGGCAAATAACAAATATCGTATATAGCGAGTGAGGATTATGATTAGATTGTTATTAAAATTTATAATAGTGACTGGCATAAATATCACATAATAACAGCGATATAAATATAATAATATAAACAAGAACAACTACAATCAATGAATATACCAATCCAATCAGCGATTTTGATCTGTAACAGTGGACGTAGTCTATTGTCTGCGAACAAACACAAGACTACGAACTTCCATTGTAGTGGGCTATGACACTTCTCAAGTACATTGTTCTATGCGCAAGTCTCTAAAGTAAATAATACCTTGTTAGTTCTAAATTATATGACTAGTTACATTTTAGTGTTGGTCTTGGGCCATTCCTTTGGGGTTGAGCCATAAAGTCACGCCACGGTTGGCACTAATAAGATAATTGCTTCACGCCAGTGTTACACACTATTTATTTATTTGATGTAAACAAGTGATGTCAATTTATAATTTATAGCCTGGATGTACAAACATACACTGATTTATCACATTGTTTTCTCTGAGCTTCAGAGTTTGCTACACTTTTAATAAAAAGCTAGTAAAAATATTTCTAATGATATAACTTTTTAAACAAAATTTGAATGAACATTGTTTAGAAGAAAACTACAACGTTGTTAAATATGATTTAATAGAAATAAAAAAGTGTAATGTGAATGTTGAGTGTTAGTTTATAGATAGAACTTCATCGTTGTCGAGGGTCGAGTCTTTTCCTTTTCGTAGAGAAAGCCAGATTAGCAAAACTGGCATAACCTCTGTTTGGGGAAGACTGTGTACCTTAGTTGTAATTATTTACAATTGATTGGTAACAGTGTTGTCCCACTGGTGTAAAATACACCTGCTTTGGTTTGGTTATAAGTCCTAATGCCTTTTGTGGAGCCCGAGTGTGGGTTTACATTGCATGCACGGAAATTAAGTCTATCCTACAAAAACTTTATACAAAAGATTTGGTTTACCTATCAATACTCCTAGTATTTGTTTGCAGGCAGGATTATAGAAAAACTACACTTGCTTACCTTAAAAATAAATTTGAGTTATTTAGAATTATTAATGGAAAATTAAGGCAAGGGCAGAACTTTTCCTTTTATATTATAAGCCATGGGTAGAAGGGACTAATTTTAATTATTGCTCTTAATGTATTTTGCAGGCATTTGAAGACGTTATATATTTCATTACCAGGTATTAAATCTTATCGGCATTGAGAAATTATGTACAGAAAATATTGTTATGTGACTGATTTAAACAAGAAATCTACAAAATATACTTAAATACTTGTACAAAAATATTTCGATTTCTTTTTTTGCTTTACAATAAAGCACTTATTCATTTAATTTCATAAGTACAAATATATTCACTGTCTGTTTTTGTTTTTGTTTGTTTGTTGTTTTGTTTATTTTTTAGGCACTTTTTGATTAGGTGTTACTAGATATAAAAATCTTTCACATGTTCATTAGGTATCTTTTTTAACTTTGTCACATTTTCAACAGTTTAACATATAGGAGAATATTGCACTTTTTTAATATTCGCCTAAATATTTATGAATCTGACTTATATAAAATGGTGCTGTTTTAAAATCCAAATAACTTCCATGCTTTATTTTAATATTTAATGTGTAAGGTGATTTGCTATTGAACCACAGTATACATAAATCGCCGATTGAACCTCTACTGTTAAACTTAATATTAACTCATATTGCACTATAATTATGAATTCAATTATTTAACAAATACCAAGTTTCATTAGTAGTGTTCAAATGTACGATTATAAAATTAGCCGTTGTTAAAAATAGTTTGACTTCATTAGTATTTTTATAATAATTGCTATACTCAAATTGTATATGCTCTTTACTTATTGTATTTAATATTTTAAAAACCATCTTCATCGTTAAAGTTAAAATACAATCTTATATCTAGTTTGTTATTTTTCTTTAAATTAAAGAAGAATTTGTATACGGTGTTTAAACACTCTCACTGCAAACTTTGCAATATTATTTCGTGGGTAAAGCAGCAAAAAACTAAATGCAACAAATTGCTTTATCAATCTTCTGTCTATCTGCATGCGATTTTATTTTAACTTTTTTAATTAATGAACAAAATTTGATCAAGTTTTGTAAACTGTAATTTAGAACAATATCTTCAAAAACTTAAAATTTACATATTAAATTAAACATTCGTGTGCATTTAAAATACAATAAAAATGACTTTATAAAAAATCGACAAGCTAAATATTTTCTATAAAAGTTATAATTAGCCATAATGACATTAAAAATATTGAAATTTAACACACATAACTGTTTTATTGAAAATTTAGTCCGTAATACCATTTTTTTTTTTGGAAGCTTGTTCACAATAGGGTAACAGTTCATTCGAATTTAACGCTTTACAATTCACCAAAGTCATGAATGGTTCGTTTTAATAATGAAGAAACAAAATGAAGCTGTGACGAAGAACATTGCACCAGTCTTGAGAGAGCCGTTTGTTTTGCTTATTGTCAGTGATATCAACTTATATCTCCCTGAGCGCTGGGTTTGTAAACCAAGTTATATACAACTTTCAAACTACGATATTGGTATAACTATATGTAACATGTTTCGCTGAAGACTGAACTGTTTTATTTTATCTGTCTATCCCGAGAACGAACACCTAAGGAACTTAAAATTTGTGTGTAGTTCATTTTTATATAAGTATCATTGGGTTCGATCAAAGTGCATGTCACTCTAAGGGATTTTTGTTTTAATATAATTTAAACAAAAATAAGCTATAACTAGATAACTAATTATGAATTGCAAGGTAAATTAGATTGTATTAGTTCAAATTTATGTATTCAGTTATTCACGTATGTGAAATTTGGACTTTCAAATTTAACAATTTATACACATTCAAAATGTAGCAACGCAAATACGAGGATTTCTGATTACTCGTGAAAGAGAAACTGGTAGAAAATTATTCCACCGTGTGATAATTGTTAACTTTTAGATCCAAACAATAACTTGATGAGTAAATAATAAGAGGCTACTATTAACGATATGATTCAGAGTTATTGTGCGTTTTTTAACTGTTTTATTAATCATTTCTTTTAATTTGAGAGCTGCTTTTTAGTCCGTATTACATTTTCTGTAAAAAAATATTTGTAATTTTAATAAAGGTATGGTTTATTCACTTGTAATATTTTTATGATTGTTATTAAAACTAAAAGGGTTTATTAGTAAGAGACAAGCTGTAAAATGTTATAATAACAACCTTTTAATAGTAAATATTAATGAGTTGAGTTTTGTTACGTAACTATATTTTGTACAAAAGATTATTTAGTTAATTTTTTCCAAAAAAGAGATGCTACCCTCATTTCTTTTATTTATATAAAATTGAGGACGAAATGCATTTAAAAAGTTTTATGAAGGCTAGAGAATAAAGATAACCCTATAAAAAAATAAAATTTTTAAAGAGAAGCAAAAAAACAATTAATCTATTTTTCTTATTCACTTTGAGAAATTGTAAAACCACCGGAATCCAACCCTTTCTATATGTTACAAAGTTTGTATTATAAATAAAAATATGGTTTACTTCATATCCGCATGTGTGTGGGGGGGGGGAATAAAACATTTTCCTACAATTTAATTCGAATGGCAAGTTTCTTTACACGCTATTAAGACGAGTTTCATTAGTAATTCACATTATTTTAAAACACTTTACATAATTACCGCAATTTAAATTACGTTATATGCAGAGGACAACAAACAATAGAGAGTACACTCAATTTGTAATAAAGTTTGAGTTTGAGGCTCTTCATAATACTAGTGTCACCATAATATAGTGTATTAACTCTCTTTACTCAAAATAATTTTAATACTCTACGTACAAATTTGAGTTGAGCTATGGACATTGAAGATACTCTTTATTTATAGTTGTCAAGAAATATTATATTCTAAATACTTTTTAACTTGAGGTTTAAATATTATGTTTATTTCGCGAGCCAAAGGAATATCTATGAAATATATATTTCAATTGGGAGAGTAAAAGGAGTTATAATAATGTACAATTGTACAAATGCACTTTTTAATATCAAAGAATGAACTAAGATATCAATTCAAAATCCAGATATCTTCATCAAACCAATATAATATCGGTGTAAGGAGAACTGAAATTTTATACACAGGATTAATGTATTAATTTGTGTATTTTAAATCTCACTAAAGTATGAACAATGTAACAATCGTATTAGTAAAGTTCATATTCCTTCTATAATAGGTTGATAACACCCTGTAATAGCAGGCCGCAGCCCGACACGTTATTGGCAGTATTATTGCTCTCCAGCATCTTGTGGTCTATTCTGAAGCTCGCACACAATTAAATAGTATATGGTACTCTGTATACACATCTGATTGATTACTATTTTAAGGTAAGTATATAATTTATATCGACAACGCGTTAACCGTTTGACACCTGGATTAGATTACTTGGTAGATTATAGGTGAGGGGTCACTTTTTTTAAATAGTTAATTATATTTTAATTGCATAACTTAGATATTCCCCCAATATTACGGTATGATTTAAATGTTAATATTTTTGTGTCAATAAATATTGAGGCTTTCTTTAAAATAAAAACTATCAATCCAATTTTAAGACATGGTAGAAACATGCCACATATGAAGCGCGACAGGTTTCTCTGAGATTGTAAGCAATTTTTGAGGTCTATAGCTACACGTACTACTATGTCTTCTGTTAAAATGGCATATAACCAGTTTGTTTACAAGTGTACCTATTCTGTGTTATTCATGTTGATATCATGATAACATACAATATCAACGTAAAAATGTCATCAACCAAATCCCATCGATTGACATGCACCTTTGTCAAACTCATGAAACATGTATATATATGAACCTTCAATCAATATTTCAAGTCAATAGCTTATTTCCTTCTTGAGATATCCAACATGAAAGTTACGAATACAAGTACTTCGCTAGCACTCAGATACACACTTTTGTGTGTTTCTCATTATGAAATAAGTGCATTATTTTAGATCAGGTGGACTGGTAACTGAAATAGCTTAAGAATAATATCAATTAGCATGATAGTGATCCCTGATAGACACAGCACTATAACCTGAATATGTAGGAGTACGACAAACCACGTGTTCGCTGGGTTGCATGCAAAATTTCAAATATGTAACTCGTTTAAATATTGAGTTGTCCTGCAGACAGATAGACAGTCAAACAATCGTACAGAAAGAGAGGTTGACAAGAAAAAAATTTTATCGTGGAACTTATTTTTGCAGATATTAGTAAAAATAGCTTAATAGTGAAAAAATTATATTGCCATATCTCGAGAATTTTATAATTATACGGCACAAAGAAGAGACATCAAGTCCCCCCATCAGTTCTAAGGAGACATAGCCTATTTGACACGTGCTGTCTTTTGGTCTTCGCCTATGAAACAGGTTAGGTTATTGACCAGCACGTAACATCTAGATTGATAATCATACACCTCACCATTATAGCCTAACTGTTATAAAATTCAGTTCTCACTACGGTTCTTGTATGTCATCAATTCTTACCTAATGTTGTTGAGCACCTGACATTAATTTTAATAAAATAATAATATACGTTCTACCGATCATAATAAACTATGACTTTAATGGTACAATCAAATAAGCTTAATAAATTCTCCCTATATTACAGATTTCCTACGTAGATTCATAATTATTAGAATTAGACACGTTTTGTGTCCATGTGAGCAGTGTAGTCTGTGGTATAATGTTTTGCCAATTCTTGCTATCAATTTGTTTTGGAACTATCAATTTTCTATTACTATGGAAATGTTTTTGAAGTCATTTCTCCGAGAAGCAGAAATTTAAATATGGAGACTCAAAATTCAATTCTTTCCCTTGTGCTGATTTTGAAAACCTTTTGCTGTATGGTAGGTTATTGTGGTATTTTTACAATGAAGTTAATTGTGCGGAGTAGACAGTGTTGGCACACATGTTCACTTCCATTCAAACGAGATGTATTTTTTTTCTTTTTTCCCGACTGGCAAAGGTAATATGACTAAGTAATTTACAGTGTTCACGTTTAATCTAGAAAACATTAATCCCCCATATACTATATGAAACAACTTTGTCATTATTTAGAATTCAAGTCCATTTCTATGAAGGTGTGTTATAGGTAAAAAATGAGTATCTTTTGAATACCCAGAATATATTTCATCCAGTGCTCAGTAACGTTAGAAATATTGCTCAATCAGTAAATAATACTACATTATGGGTTTATGGTGAGTAACCATGATATGCGACCTTCTCTAATTTTCATCCATGTATGTATTCATTCATGCCTGTCTGATAATCATAGAAAAAAACAGCATTCCAAAACAGTGATTTCCTATTCTGAGAGGCAAACTTCCATGAAGAACGGTCTGAGTTTAATGATAAATTAAAAATAAACTGCCTAAATATTGAGTATAAGTTTGATTTCTTAGAGCCCCTGGCATTACATTTAGTTTCTTAGTTAAACAGTGTCTGTGTTCTTGTCCTTAATCTTCTTTGTTCTGGTTCATTCCAGTCTATGTTAAAAACCATCAATATTGGTTATTAAAATTACCAAATTTTTAATATCCTATTTACACCCGGCCTGTGTCGGACACGGTACACTCCGATTGGCGAACGGATTTTTTATTTTATTAGGAAGAATAAAACTCTTTTGTTTCTCATTAAAGGAATTCCCAAAACAAAAATACTGCTAGAACCTATTTTTAATTAGAATTCATATCATTTTACGAATTTATATCAGTATTTAGATATGATTATACCATCATACACAGTTTACTCACATACATAAATAGGATAGAAATGAATAATTTTGCTTTAACTGACCTAAAGTTTGGTATCGAAACTGATCATTAATTGGCACAGACAATAATCAATTAATATTCTTCCAACATGGGTATCAGTCAAAGATGTCATGTTCTCGTCAAAAAATCTAATGTTTTCCAAAAATTTAGAGTTCTCGAAGTATTCAAATAGATTTTATATATTTTAAATACTGATAGCAGTGGAGTGTTTACAACAAAATAAGTAATGCTATTACTGAAGTTATACCAATAACTACTATTACTACTTATAGGTTTATTAAGTACTTGGCTCCTCTGTTGATATTTTGAATTAATCAACATTCTTTTACAATATTTCCACTAAAAAGCATAGTTACACCCTTTACAAAGTGTAGCAAATATGATTGATAAGGGTCGTTACAAGATCTTTCTAATTTAAATTTAATAACCTTATCTTTGAGTTTGAGTGTCTAAAACGTATTTTATGAAGTTAATTGGAGTGAAATGGCTATATATTAAAAAGGAAGAACTTCGGTGATTTAATAACGTGAAAGAGTTCAGTAATATATTACCCAATTGTAGAATAACAAGGAAACACGGAATTCTGGCTCAAGCTAATATATCTGGATCACAGGAAATGGTATGTTTATATTGTCGCTTGAGAAATAGCGATCAATTGACATAGCTTTATGCTGTGGATACAATATTTCATGTACGTGAATATTTCTAAAGAGTCTATGTATTATACTCATAGGTTATTTTCTAAAAATTCATGCTAAAAACAGTATAAAAAAATTTAAAATATATAATGCTCAGTCAGGGATTAGTAGGAGATCGTTTATGTAATAAGGATTTAAAAATACTGCAAAAGGATTTTAGAACTGTACATTAAAGATAATTTAGCATTTTGCCTTAAATTGATATTATTTTAATTCACATAATTGGATTAGAGTATTTAAAATGATGTAGTACAAATTATTCATTGTAAATAAGAAGGATTTTATTATTATTAGATCTAAGGAGAAGCAGCTTGTAGAATATTTCAATGGGACTTCTTTCATTCGAAATTATTAAGGCTTTCTTTTTCATTTTATTTTGTGTAAAAATACAAATGTATTTTTTTAGAAACTTTTTGAGATTACAAATGTTAATGGTCAATAGTAATACTATTGCGATAGGAAATAATGTTAACTAACTTTTTAAACTAATTTTAATAATATATTAAAGTTATTATTTCATGCACTTTTTGAAAATGGTAACAGATTTATTAAAAAAAATTAAATAATAAACGCATTTTTATAAATAAATATAAATATTTTGTTACCCATGTGTAATAAGCATTATCTACTATATTGATTGTGAAAACTATCTTTATGCAGATTTAAACGTATAAACTAACGTAACATTTCTCGTGAAGCAGTTAGCAGTTACATGCTGCTTTTAAGAAAACCAACGATAGAAACAACAATAAGATAGAAAATTAATGCTCTTTTTTATAACTTAAAAATAGTACACATTTAAAGTTTATCATATTATTGTACATATGGAAAAAACGATTATATGTGATGGCAAGCCAAAAGAAATGGAAAATTAGCTACTTATCCATGATAAATAAACTAAAAATAAAGGACTCATGTATAAATAACATTGTCTTTGGTAATTTTTAGTATTACCTAGCAGAAAGTTGTATACGAACAAAAAGTATCTGCATTAATTTTATTTTATTGTTAAAAGAAATAAAACTAGTAATCAATATTACCAAAACTGCAACCATCTGAGTCCTATTTTATTGCTAATTTTATTCTTCATATACAAAACGAGTTAGCTGTACCACAATGTATTGACAGCTAATGTTATAAAGGTCGTCATTTCCGAATTGTCTAAGTGTGTATAAGTATTCTAAACCACATTAATTTAATTCACTCAAAATATATGGATGGATATTGTATTAATTGTTGACTTAATGTACAGTACTAACAAATCCAAACTTGTAATATCAAGTCTAAAGTTACTGAAATGAATACGGTGTGTCTTAGTATTCCAGTTGTGGTCAGAGTGATGCTAAATGATAAAAGAAATATTATAAATTTGTTATCAATTCTAACTTTCCTGTAAATTCCATTTAAATAGTACGATTCTGTGAAAGACGCAAACTAAGAGAATTCGGAATAGAGTCATCTATGTAATAAATACTACTAAAAGTTAACTACGGAATGAGACCTGCAATGCACTGACGACAAGGAAAACTGGTACCGAAGGGACTCATGTCTGAGGTAATATTATTAAATACAAGACAATTTTCAGAATTTACATGCAAATTTCACTATGGCACGAAAAATAAAATTTTAATGATGAACAAGTTTTCTAAGTCTAATCAAAATGTAACGTTGGCATCTTGCTACCAAAACATTAAAACATTATATATATATATATATATATATTTCAATAAACATTGAATCGCAATAAGTACTTGCTCCGCAGGGACTCGAACCCGGATCTCTCACTTGCCGATATATATATATATATATATATATATATATATATATATATATATACACACACGCTCACTTATAAATTACAAGGTCGATAGACTCAGCTGGACACAACTCCAGACATCAACGCTCAAAAGCTTGTAATCCAATTTAAAAAAGTAGTCCACCAGGATTAAAAAACGTTCTGGAGGAAAAACGAGAACTTACCTTAAACAAAATCATGACGGTATTATCCATTTATAGAGACAACTTACATGTCAAGTGCAGTGGTAAGTTTATTATCATTTAAAAATCAAAATACCTTATACATTCTTACATTTATATAGCAGTCTCGCATAAAAGGTTTAACCTATGACAAAAAAATATTAATTTTACTTATGTACAAAGCAACCGAGGGTCTTTCCATGTAGACGGCTATTCAGCTACGAGGGCAGTAAAAATCATATTAATGCCAATTGGCATTATTAGATGCTAAATAGGCTATAATTCCACCAGGAATTTAGAACCAATACAAATGTCAATAACGAGTAACGAAAGTCAGAGGTTTTCAAATATATGAAGAAATAAAAACATGGTACAACTTTTTTAGATGATCAATTGGTTTTGACAAATAATGGTTCAATAAATTTTTAGATTCATAGGCCAGAGAATGGATACTTAAAATCATGGGTGCAATGAGTCGTACTGAAGGAAAAGAAGTGGACGCTTTTTATTGTTGTACAGTAGGTTTTTAATCCACACACATATCTATGAATTTGACCCAAAGACTATATTGGCAAAAAGTCACTCCGTTAAGACAATGAACTAATCATTATTGGTATGACATTTTTCACAAAAACTAACATTTTTAAACAAATTAACTTTTTCAAAGTATTGTTGAATAAAATTTGAACTATTACGTCAGACATTTTTAAAATCTAGGCAACCAGATAGTTTCAAACGTGAGATGAATTTCTACTTTTTCCTTTTTAAATTTCATATTTTTGTCGTGATTTACAAATATTCTACATATCAGTGATTTCATATTTTTAACGAGGATATTTATTTCTTTATCAAGATAATTAATAATGATTTCCTCTTTACCATGATCACTGCAAATATATACCTTATATACGTAAAAATACCTACTTTTGTTCAAAATCATATCAAGGACTCTATTGCAAATCATCATAAATAAGTGTTTTAACTGAAGAAATGAGATTAATAATTGGTTCCAAATGATTCATTTTTCATTGAATTAATTTTATAAATTATATTGGTTATCTTAAATTAAACCTTTACATTACATGGATTTCCAATAAAAATTCGATAGTATATTTATTTAATAAATATTAACCCAGAATAGTTTTGCAACACACTTTTAGACAATATAATGCATATTACAAGCAATTCCTCCATACGCCTCACTGTATAGTACATTTACATTATTACACACATCGACTCTAATCTTCGGTAATATTGGTCTAAATTGTTTCTAAAAATTTCACTGAAATCACTCAAGTTATTTTTACGAAATACATGGAATGTTGCAAATAAAGTGTGGGCAAGGCCGCGTAATGTTTACTATTAATAATTAATACTATTTTTACTTGCGATACTGACAAATGTAAATCTATGATTGTTATATCGTACAAATAGCAATACCAAATATAACTTGTAATAATAAGTTTATTCATCGTATTATTTCTTTGTTGAAGAATACTCTAAAAATTAAAAGGTTTCTTATTTTTTTATTTTTGTTGTCACCTTTACTTTCGAAGAAAATTGTAATCAAGTTATAAGTATCTAGGTCATCTAAAATTTGAGTGCTAATATTTTTGAGTGATTAGGTGAGTAAAATTAGTGAGCTACAACACTATATCAAGATTGTAATCATTTAGAAGTGGCAATCTGCCATTGGAAACTATCAAAGCCATAGATACAGTTACTCTATACTGTTGACACAAGTTCAATTGAAACACTTTGAGTTAAATAAATCAATAGTATCCTATCTGTACGTAATAGCACATACAGGCTTTTTAAAAACTGTATAATATTTTTCACCATTATCACTATATATATTTACCATAAATGCAAACAGGTACAGTACTCATTTATAGTTTTTATTAATTAAAAAAAAAGTAAAACAATTGTAACTTAAGAGAAGTTTGCTTCATTAACACATATTTTAATGTAACAGGAAACTCTTGAAAAAACTTTATAAAATATTTGATGCATTATTTGTGAATTTTACACGCGAATAAACTTTAAAAGGACGTAGTTCAGTTTTTTTATAAATTTATTATAGCTTTACTAACATTGTTGTAATAAAGAGTAAAATAATCTTAGATACAGAGTTGTATATTTCATTAAATACTACATACGTGTATGAGATGAAAGCACACATAGAGATTAAATGTGCCCTCAATCAGCTGAGCGCCTGATACCGTGGACCCACGGAGATATTGCTCCTGCCTGCTTGGTGCATTTGGTATTCATTAATTTTTTTGGAACAGTTATTTTTAAAGCGTCTTTAAGTAAGGTTCTTTATATTTATAACTATATTAATTGTTTAGCAAAATAAAAAATGATACAATAATGAATATTATACAAAGTATTAATATAATCGATTATGAAATTACACGTAATGTAGATAAAATAACTTGTAACTACTTTCAATAAGTTCTTTGTTTGAAGGTTATTTTTGACGATGGAAGGATGTGAAGGATCTATATGGATATAGAGTTAGTGAAATTGACAAACAACATGTAGGTTGTGATTCCTGACTTAGGCGTGCCACAACGCTTTGGTAAGATTTGTTTATTTTAACCTAGTTTGTAATATTATGTATTAGGTTAGTTCTTTACCTGAAGAAGAGATCAGATTGCAAATCTCGAAACGTAGTGTTACTGATTCATTGTTTCACTGAACGATGGCAAAATGTCCGGAAAATCCTGTTTCCTTTTACTTTCAATAAGTGTTACAATGCAACATTGTAACACTTATCATACACATAATAACTCACTGATATACTGACTCACAACGATTTACGTAACTAAGTACAGTTGTTACTTAATTAGTATAGCTTGTTCGCTGGGAAGGTGAACTGAATCAATTAAAATTCATATTTTTAGAGCTTCTCAATATTTTATGGAAGAATCGAGATACTGAATGCAGATCTCAGCATTGAGATTGTCAGCAGATTTACCACCAGTTCAACTGAAACTTGGCACTGTCAAACTCAATCGTATTGGGGCTGGTTTGAGGGATTACATTTAGAAATGTTCAATTATGATCTGCTATATGCTGTTGCCGATTATTGAATTTTTCGTCTATTGTAGTTCTCCTTTTAGATTGTATGCTCCTTAATCAAAATGAGTTAAGCATTGATATCAAAACTAGTAATAATAATAAAGAATGCAAATACAGTGGAATTAAATAGTATTTAATAACATAACACAGATGACTAACACAAAATGTATAAAAGCCGTCTGGTAGCGCCACAATGCAGAGCTAAGTAAAGAAGCAGTGTAGAAATATTTATCGCTAACTGATATCAAGTTTCTGTTTCTTTCACATGCTGCATTTCCTTTATTAAAGTAAATATATCATTCTAATAGAAGTATAGGACTATACCAATATATTAAAGCAAGATAAAAATAAATATGAAAGACTTTACAAGAATGTGTATAGTTTTTTATTAAATATAGAATCAAAAAACGTACTTGCCCCGCCGAGAACCTGATCTCTCCACTTGCCGGATGAGTGCGCTACAACTGAACCAAAGAGTCCTTCTTTTCTACGATTAAATTTTTTTGTATTTGGCCATTTCTGTGAAATATGTGTTTAAATAACTAAATTTAACATATGATCGGAATACCCAATAACCTATCAAACTATACTGATTTACATTAATTAAATTTAAAAGAATCACAATAGTCTAATTTAATTTCAATATTGAATCACTAACAGTACTTGGTCCGCTTGAAATACCAAGTAGGTTTATTTGAAGTTTGCTTTTGAAAATAAAAGGATTGTGGAGAAAACATAATTTTTCTGGACTTTTGCTATCGTTCAGTGGCACAAAATAATCAGTAACACTAGATTTGGAGATCTGCAATCATACTTCTTCCTCAGGTGAGTAACTGTCCTAATACATAACTAAAACTTAGCTTAAAGCGATCGAAACATACCAGAGTGTTGTGACACGCACAAATCAAATCAGGAGCTACAACAACTATATTGTGTGTCTATATGGAAAAGGTTAGCTCTATTTATAGACTTAATAAAACTAAATACTCATTATTTAAACTAACATAGAGGATACAGGTCACAATTAGTTTGCACTCACCGGCAGAGAACTGACCAGAGGCCAATAGTATATTGCGATCGGCACGGCAGTAACAAGATAGTTGCCAAAAGGAGAGACGGGAATGGTCATTTTTATCATTGTTTAATTCTGGATGAATTTCTTAAAACCATACTGTGACTTCACAGTGTTTTTAATAAAAATATTTAATCTGATTGATACTCTAGGTTTAATTAGATTTGGCAACCAGAGCGGACTAAATTTAACTGGTGGTTTTGTACTTGGTTGGTTTGCTTATTTAATGTAAAAAGCATCAAAAGTTACCATTTTTGAAAAACGATGTTTCCGATGTAATATGTTAGCTTCATTTCAGTTCATAAATCAATTAATGATTTTGTTAACTAGAATCATGTAGATTTACTCTACGATTTTACACTTACATGAAAGTTCTTACGGATTATTACTATGGCTTCTAAAGTATTTTTAAGGGCATTCACTGGTATTTAAAGAGTTTTTATTGGCATTTATACATGATTTTTTATAGTCTAGGATGCTAATTAACACCGTTTTATGATTATACATGCAGATTAACGTCTTTGTAATCATCTGCCATCGTACAGCTGCCAAGATACGCTGAGCGTTAGAGAAGTATATCAAATCGCGAGACTGGATAAAATTCACTTTCTATCTCTACGTTTGATTAAGCTACGTAGAGAGCGAACCAATTTATATAGTTACGTGTTACATGAAACTTCATTCCTAGGTAGGTATTCAACATCGAGTTCGATGTTAATGTATGTAATTTTTTTGGGATTTAGCTGAGTGTTACCAAATGTATTTTACATTGGTTTTTAGATTGACACAAGACAATTTTCAGAATAAGTACATTTGTAAGTAAATTGACTGTTTATTATATGCCATTCTTTACATGAAAAAATAATAATGAGATATGTAAATATTGCACACAAGATCAGGGGAGCCTGTTTACGTGACACGTGGAATAGCGTACTCCTATCTTGTAGATATAAGGGTAACTCACATTTTTAGATCAAAACAGTATCTAGCATACTGATTCACAGTGATTTACATAACTAATTACAATTATTAAATTAATTAGTACAGCGTGTTTACTGGGAACCTGAGCTAAATCAATAAAATTCTTATTTTAGAACTTTAACAATATTTTTATCGAAGAATCGAGATACTGAATGCAGATGTCAGCAGATTTACCACCAGTTGAACTGCAGCTTATACTTATCAAACTCAATCGTATTGGGGGTGGCTTTGAGGGATTTACATTTAGAATCTTCAATATAATCTGCTCTATGCTGTTGGCGATTACGACAATTTTCGCCTATTGTAGTCCTAATAATAATATCACTGGATATTTATTTGAATGAGTAATAAAATTATTTCAGTTTAAGCTAATACTGATAACTATATATAGTGTAGGAATACAAAATACAATAAATGATCTCGAATTGAGTAAACAAAACAAAAAACTGGCTAATCTATATACATTAAACAATGTAGTGTTTTACACACTATTTTGAAATTTGATAATAATCTTAGAGTAAGCTTAATAATAAACAATTACTTCTGTCAAACCCCTCTGCAACTATTGTTGAGCGTGGAGTAAGAAAATATCCAGGTATGAACATTTAAAATTTGAAAAATAATACAACGCAATATGTTAGTACGTAGCTATGCTTATGTTTTAAACATAAATTTTATACCTCTTTTGGGATGCTTTCTGAAATAAAAATAAATTTATGTATTATAAATCCCCACTCACAATATATATATATATATAAATTTATATATATATATATATATATATATATATATATATATATATATATTATTGTGCTTTTAGAACATATAATCGTGTTTATATTTATAAAGATGAGTCCATTTTCCGATTCTTGTATGATAATAGTTTATAAAAACTCCGAAATTCATGACAATAGACTCTCAGCGTATAAATCCTCTTGGGAAGCTGTCCGTGAGTGGTTTGGATATAAGGAAGAAAGAGTCAGTCGCATTGGAGATATCCACACAATAGTATTGGTGATATGTCATCCTTTTAATGTGATCCACTCCAAAGAAGAAAAATGTGAGATAATCTTTTTATTTTGAAAGTCCCATCGCTTCATCTCCATAATTTCGTAGTTTTTTTTTCTAAAACGTGACATTTGATAACATATTTGAAATCGTAACTTTAAATCTGTCTAAAAATGGATAGCTCCGTTTAATTGCCATGCGTTGAATATAAATAACAAATATCTAGTTATTAAAGATATTTCAATTCACACTTTAAATTTGTTTTATTACATTTTAAAACATGTTAACTTAAACTGTACCATACGTTTCAATTGAGAGTATAATTTGTAATGACTCATCATATATGTAGTTCAAAATTGAGGAAACACACAAATGTTTTTGCATGGGATCAAACCTTAATTACAATAAAACGCAAAAGAGCTATTGAAACAAAATGAAAATACCTTAATAAAATAATGATCCACCACTTACTTTATATTCTCTAAATGAGGGCAGTAGATAGGAGCTTGACATTTAAACGCTTTTCATCATCCCTCGTTATTGCCTAATTTGCCCCTCGACATTTTTTCAGATGGCTAATGCATTCTGTAAGGACAAAATTATGTATATGCATTAGCTTCGAGTTTCTTTTTTATAGTAACGTAGTGAATGTTGCCAAAAATACCAAATATATAAGAGAAATTAAATAATAAAATAGTTAAAATGCCTTCAATATAATGTGTAGATAAACCTATCGATTATATAGGTTTATATGAAAATATTGATTTTACCTATAATATTTATGATTAGTTTGATTTTATAAACGTAAATATATGCTTACTTTTATATGCTACCAAGTTTGCAGTCTTTGTTTATCTCTTCTCTTTTCTGTCTTAAATACCCTCGTTAATTGTTTTTTTTTTTCGAATTTTAACAGGATTTTAATGTAGTTATATGCTCCCGCTTCCCAATCCCTCTTCGTAATAAAAAATATTAAGAAAGATCTATTTCCTTGGTTTAGTCTAGAAAATGTATCAAGATTATTTAGGTAATTCGGATTGTATGAAATTATTATAAATATATATTAGTTAAAGACCGAAGCGATGTACTCTCGACCCTTATAGTGTCCCTGGTATATTTACATTGCGGTTCTATTTGCTATAGTAATTTGAAGCATATTCCCAAAGTTTCCTTGGGCTTTAGAATAAAACGTTACTCCTGGCGCTGTTCCCTGGTTGTATAACACAAATAGCTACATGTCTACAATAGTAAATACTTTTTGTAGGAAATATTATTAAACAAAGGCAGCTTTTTCTTAAAAAAATATATATATATATATTTTTAACTGTACCACCGTTTTTCTATGCATTATTACAATAATTCAGTCTTTCTTTAAAACTGTAACTTTAGACTACAGATTTCTCTAATTATTTAAGTTAATTTAATTGCACATATATTAATACTATTTGATCATTACGTACTTATATGTTTAATCCAAATAACATTTATTAAAAACATCACGCCCGCACACACAAAACACACACACCCACACGAGGGCGCGCACACATACATTAAAAATTGTATACAAAGGATTTCATCTCTTGTTTCAAATAGATTTAAATATCAAAATAACTATAGTTTAAAGGCACAAGAACTATGTTTTATATAGTAGTAGTATTAGTTATAAATACCATAACCTAAAATATTATTAACTAGTATACAAACAATACGATTTGAAAACTAAACGTTATGGAGAATTACGCATTTGGTAATAGCCCAAGCTAAGGAGCTCCGTCGTTCACAGATTAACAGCATGTTTTATCCAAGTACTGCTTTAAATTATTTTTAAAAGACGCCTCAGTTGAAGAAGTATTCAAAACTACGTGGCAGAAAATTGAGTATTATTTTAGGGACTTACACATGACATGGATCTTTTGAAGGTGTTGCTATGGGGGTGCGGAATGATCAATGTACCTCTGTTTATGGGTGGAACACAAGTGATTAATATGTCGAGAAATATTGCAGGTTTTTGAATGTATACATAGAGACAGAAAAATATAAATAGTGAAAGGCAGTCAGCACAGTTAACTTAGGCCGTTCCCCAAAAGATCAGCCCATACTTCAGAATAAGAACAAAATATCAAAAATAAACCAACCTAAGCGACTTCCTACATAACACCACAAATAGCTATTGTCTGTAAAACTTCATAAGAACTATTATTGCCTCTTCAAATCTATAAATGCAAAATCACAATTTCTGTCTGGAGATCTGTACATTGATAAGATTACCTAATTAAGAGTACCGACCACAACCGCAGTTGGACTCGAAATGAAGTGCCACAGTTCAGATGGGAAATAAAGTGACGTTCAGCAACGAGGTGAGAACAATTCTGTCTTAAAAGAATATAGACACCATCTCTTGCAACGTTCAGGTCTACAATATATAGCAGCCACATAATTTCCCTGGACACAAAGACCAGACCGAGCAACCGGAGTGAGCCAGTGCTCAGTCAGACAAGCTATGTCCCACCTCATTGCTGTGAATAACTGCTTCAATAGGCTCAATTTTAGAAGTAATAGACCACAAATTTTGATGTTATAATTGTAATGATATTATATTACTAGGTTTTGCCAGACGAGTCTCTAGAATAATTAAAAAAACTGGTGGAAAGCCGCTTTTCTCACCCAGCCTGGGGAACATCTCGTAATGAAAAAGCCAAGCATGCAAATGCGAGCACAACAGTCGTTTACCCCAAATTATTATTCACCATGAACGGTGATTTAGTTGTGTTCCATAAGAAAAAAAACCATACTTGCTCTTATTTCATAATTCATTGGTTGAAATTTCGGTAAGGAGGGATTTTAAAATTGAAAGTATTAATTTAAGTAGCAAGTTTATACCTTAAACATGTGAGCAGTGGCCAGGATTAGTATACCTTGGTGCCACTCAGGACAATCACAGTGTCCCGCTCACCCAACTCAGTCTGCATTAAACTATGAAAATCTTTAACTATTATTAAATTTACCAAGAGATTGAAATATCTTTCAATAACAATCAATCACTTTCAAACAACGTTTACTATGCCATTAAACAGGATTTTCCTATAACGTAGATGTTATTTAGCATAAAATAGCATGTACATCCGCGGATACCTGCTATTAAGTATTATGGTGTAGGTAACATAGCATTGTAATATTTACAGGGCGATCGATTCTAAGCAGAGATGATTCACCGATGGGAAGCCGTAAGACGTAGATCGTTGGATATCAAGATAAATATAAATGTTCTTGGAACAGTTTCAACCTTTAAATTTTATAATAATAAATTTCTGCACCGTTTTCGTTATCCTAGTTGTGTGGAAAAATAAATCGATTATGTTTGGCATTACAGCTAGTTAGTACATATTCATTGCCCTTTATGGATTATCACGGTTAATTTGTAATTTAGAATTGAGGTTTGCTCTCCTTATAGCTCACAGATAGAAATGTGATTTTTAAATAAGAATAGTCTTAGACATTTATTAATCTGCTGTTAATTAAATCTGACGCTTTCTTTTCTTATTTGAGCCTAACGGGAAAACTTAGGCTGAAGAATTCTCTGGTAATTGTACTAATTTAATTATAACTATATCATGTGTATGACACTACCTTGATAGACATGAGAGCTAACGCTGCCTAAATTTTTAACTAATTGACTTTTAAGATGTGGTCAGGGCTCAGCAAGTTGTACATAATTATGTTACTGATTGCCATTACAGCAACGATGTGTCATAATAAAATAACGAATACAACCTTTACATCTTGTATTGAATAACTGGGTTAAGTTAGTTTAGTTTTAATCTCTAACAATTCCCGATTAATGTATTTTACTGCTTGCCATTACAGCAACGATGTGTCATAATAAATAACGAGTACAACCATTACATACTTGTATTGAATAACTATGGGTTTAAGTTAGTTTAGTTTTAATCTCTAACAGTCCCTATTAATGTATGTTTACAGCTTGCCATTACAGCACCAACGAATGTGTCATAATAAATAACGAGTACTACCTTTACATACTTGTATTGAATAACTGGGTTAAGTTAGTTTTAGTTTTAATCTCTAACAGTTCCCGATTAATGTATGTTACTGCTTGCCATTACAGCAACGATGTGTCATAATAAATAACGAGTACAACCTTTACATACTTGTATTGAATAACTGGGTTAAAGTTAGTTTAGTTTTTAATCTCTAACAATTCCCGATTAATGTATGTTACTGCTTGCCATTACAGCAAACGATGTGTCATAATAAATAACGAGTACAACCTTTACATACTTGTATTGAATAACTGGGTTAAGTTAGTTTAGTTTTAATCTCTAACAGTTCCGATTAATGTATGTTACTGCTTGCCATTACAGCAAAACGATGTGTCATAATAAATAACGAGTACAACCTTTACATACTTGTATTGAATAACTGGGTTAAAGTTAGTTTAGTTTTAATCTCTAACAGTTCCCGATTAATGTATGTTACTGCTTGCCATTACAGCAACGATGTGTCATAATAAATAACGAGTACAACCTTTACATACTTGTATTGAATAACTGGGTTAGTTTAGTTTAGTTTTAATCTCTAACAATTCCCGATTAATGTATGTTACTGCTTGGCCATTACAGCAACGATGTGTCATAATAAATAACGAGTACAACCTTTACATACTTGTATTGAATAACTGGGTTAAGTTAGTTTAGTTTTAATCTCTAACAGTTCCCGATTAATGTATGTTACTGCTTGCCATTACAGCAACGATGTGTCATAATAAATAACGAGTACAACCTTTACATACTTGTATTGAATAACTGGGTTAAGTTAGTTTAGTTTTTTTATCTCTAACAGTTCCCGATTAATGTATGTTACTGCTTGCCATTACAGCAACGATGTGTCCATAATAAATAACGAGTACAACCTTTACATACTTGTATTGAATAACTGGGTTAAGTTAGTTTAGTTTTAATCTCTAACAATTCCCGATTAATGTATGTTACTGCTTGCCATTACAGCTGGGGGGGGGTGGGGGGGGGGGGGGGTGGGGGGGGGGGGGGGTGGGGGGGGGGGGGGGTGGGGGGGGGGGGGGGTGGGGGGGGGGGGGGGTGGGGGGGGGGTAGTAGCTGCTTTTTTACCGTGGATTTTTATTTTTCTGTTATAAAAAAACTTGAATTTTTGTGCAATATCAAAATAACTGAGATTTTGACTTTTTATTTTTCTTACAAAGTCGGAAACAAAATATTACAGGCATTAAAATATTACCCAGATGAAAAAAAACAACTTTTTATTGGACAGTATTTTATTTCAAAATAAACTACAAAAAATTTACAAACATGACAACACTTAATCTACGTGTTAGAAAAATAAAATTATTTTGACCAATATTTTTTGCCTTATTTCTAAGTTGGTTTCTTTTTTAATGTCAAAAGTTTTTGTTTTTTCGATGTGGATGAGATATTATTTAAAAAAAATAGTTTAGTCACAGTTTTAATTCAAAGTAACTCGTGGCTTCCTGTCAATTTAGAAGTGGTCGCATTTTGTTTGAGATAACTAGAGTAAATAATAATATTTTACAATTTTCAATACCGTACATTCATCACTTGATCTAACTTAATTTTACCCTTAGATTTAAAATCAATAAAAAGTTAATGTGTTCTAAGATCAGCATCATTGGCATGGAGTACAGAACTTGGTGAGTTCTTGCCGCACTTTAAGCGCGCCTGCAAATCCATGGATACACCAGTAACGCACAGCTGTGTGCGACCGAAAACACACAACATGCTGCTTATGGGCAGTGCGCGGTTCCAGTAGTATAGTTCGTTGGTCTCAGGTCTCTCTACATATAAATATGTTAGTGCAACTCCGGTGAGGGTAAACAGTTGTTTGTGTACCTGCTGTGGAAGGACACATAAACAAAAGTCTCGGTTGCATCACTTTTTGTGATTAGTTTAATCTAAACGGGCTAGACTGTTTGTTGAATATATAAACTTTTACCATAAATATAATTTTTTTATTTCTAAGTTTCAGGTACAAAATGATACATACCCCTTTCTAACGTTTTTCTTTTGTTATAGAGTACTTCAAGGTTTCAATTTTGATGTATTTTTCTATTAAATATCAATCGTTCACACAAAACGTTCAAATCATTCCGAAACAGTAATCTTTTTTCAGTAATCCACTAATAGTTTTTTTTTGTAAATAGCATTGAATCTATAGTTAGAAAATATTATTAGTTTGGTTTTAAGCTTACAATTAAGTTTTAATTATAGGATAATTTATAGTAATTGGCTTTCAAACTGCAGTTAATTTACACTACAGAATCATTTCCATAGTTAATGCCATATTAAGTCAATTACAGCGACGGAAAACGGTGTGCTTTTATGTTAGGTTTTATTATTATTTAGTGCATAATTTTGATTGTCTTTGCTCAATAGCGAAGTGGTAATTTTTCTATTTGATCAATTATTCGTAAATTAATGTATAGGGGAGTATTGATTTATTCTCATGTGTGATATTAGGCTTGGTTTCATGCACAAACATAGTCTGATTATATCAAAAGGCTGTCAGTTTAGTGTGGTTTAGTGATACAGAAGCAGTATTAGATACGTTCGTAATGTAAGTTGTCGTCAAGTTTATTATACAAAAATATGAACGAGATACGGATGCCAGTACTACTACACTCACATTCGAAATCATGTAACACCCGTCACAGTCAAATAGTAACATTTGTGTGAACAAACTATTTTCAATACCCCATGCATTAACCTTTATCTGAACAATCAATCAGGAGCTGATGTTCGACATATGTTTACTTAAAGACTGGTAGCAAGATTGAAACCAACCTTGTCGTTAGTCACAGTCACAAAAGCTGTGTTTCACCTTGAACTGACCTTAAGGTTGACGCCATTGTATTGTAGTTATGCTAACTGAACTATATATTGGAACATGTCTGTATTACGGTCAGAAAAGAGTGTAGTGTCACAATAAACATGTTAATAGATAGGTTAAAATGTTAATAATTCCCTGTGAATTTATAATTATAAGCATTGCTATTTATTCATCAACACAGGCCTACTTCAAAGTTTCACAATTTAAGCTAAACTAATTTTTTAAAGTTTTAATATTCATATAACTTAATTACAGTGCTAAACATTTCTTACATATTTATAGTTACCATTGTTAATTTAAAGATTCTTTAAACAAGGAGATTATAGCATTCATTATTTCCTCGCAAAAAATTGCAATCCCACAAAACCTTATTACTTAGTATGTTTCCTTGTAAAATGTGATAAAATGTGTAAATGTAGCAGTGAATATTTCATAGTAAAAGAGTTTCACTTCATAATCTCTTCTTTGTCTCATATTAAATATCATCTGTTGTAGGCTTTGGAGCCTGCATAAATACTATATGTCTGTACATTATGTTCAGGTCAACCTACTTTGGTGATGATTATTAACATTTTTATACGCCCGCTATAATGAAAGTTGACTTTAATAAGTATTTTGTCTCACTATCACAGTACTTTCGACCACTCAACAAATTAACACTGCCGAATGTGATATTTGATTGAATTAAAATTAAAAATATTAATTTCATTCAATAGTTAATGTATCTTACTCAGTAGAACTTATAAATTTTAGAGACTACACCACTTTCGAGGAAAACACGTTTTGACTCAATTTACTTCTAAAATGGGACATAATCTATTTTCTGCATTTTATCAAAAGAGTTTGTTAGCTTAATGGTGAAATCATGTTCTGAGAAGGTAGTCTTTTGAAGGATTTGTTTTGGGGAATTTTGTTTGAGAAACTGATCTGAATTACATAAAAAGGAAAAGGATGTTTATATTCCCTTATGAAGGTTCTTTCTTTAATCAATTTTAGAGAAAAATGGATTTTAATTCGTTTATTAAAGAAAAAACAGATATAATAGTTGTAGTATGAGGCCTATTTGTACTAATATAATGTAAAACATTTAATGAAAAGAATGATAATTTTTTATGTTACTTTCGAGAGCACCTTCTATTTTCTGATCTAAACTGGGCGTTCCAATACAGCTTATTATATATATATATATATATATATATATATAATACACAACACACAACACACACACACACACACACACACACACACACACACACACACACACATGTCCTGACTGATACATCAACGCCCAGCCAAAACCTTGAGAGATAGAGACATGGAATTACCACATATGTGTATGTTGGCCCTAGAGGCACACCAATTACGGATTATTCACTCCAACATGATTATTTGCTACTTTAATAATTAGGGCCTAACTGAATTACAAATTTATAAGCAAAAATTTGAGGCTACTAATTAATTAACAGTTAAATATAATAATTCTTAAGGGTTAGTGTATTATTACTGACAAGTAATAAAACTATTAAATAGGAATAATGTAGAATCTTACTACAATGCTATGTATCCAAAAACAAAAATTTTAAGTTTAGTACTGAATCATTTGTTACCGACTTTAAACATCAAAAATATTTATTTGTGCTTCATCAGAATATTAGAAGTGTAAATATAAATGCTTTCAGTTTTCTCTAAATTATTGGATATATCGTTAACCTAGACTTATGAAATTTTAAACTATTATAACTATATAGCTTCAACATAATTTGGTTTTAAGGAGGGAAATGAAAACGGGCATGTACTTAATTTTTTATCACAAAATAAATTAAATTTGAATAATCCAAAACGTTTTGCAGAATCAGGTTTTTTATGGATGTCAGTAAAACCTTTTACACGATCAGTCATGAGATGTTACTAAAGAAAGATGATAGTGCGGTGTTGCGTGTTATAGCTCAAGAGTGATTCAGATCATATCTCAGTGAGAGAAAACAGTTTTTTTTGTATTGGGAGCTCTACTAGCACAATTATGTGTGATGCCGCAAGGATCTGTTTTGGGCCCCATATTATTTTTAATTTTTATTAATGATCTTTATTTAGGCCCCTATTATGGTAAACTAACTGGTTTCGTTGATGATACAATTTCATCTTATAGTGCCCCAACTAAACGACTTATGTGGAATTATGTACAAGAAGGAATTATCTACAATTATGGTTTAGTAACAATGGACTTGCATTAAATGCTCAGAATGATCATTATACATACATTTTTCACTTAAGTAAAATATTCAATTATGACTTTCAGGTACCATAATTTGAGTTGTTAAGTGAATCAATTTGAATGCGTCACTCTTACTCAGGGCAACACTGTGAATTATTTGGGACTTCACATTCATAAAAACTTTCTTGGGAAACTACACTTAAAACAGTTAGAACATATATACTGACATTTCTCAGAAAACTTTATTTTATTACATTACTTTCTTATGACGATGTATTAATAATATGATATCATGCACTTGTTTAGTTTAATTAAAACTATGGTTTAACATCCTGGCACAGTAAATTTCCATTGCATAAAAAATTAAAAGTTATAAACAAATCATTAATCAGAATTAATTTTAGAACAATAGACGTGAATATGCTTTTATATTGTATTTAAAGCTTAGGATACTTCCAATACGGTATTTATTTGTCTTTAAAGTACAATAGTTATTTTTTCAAATTAGTGGTAATCCAGGAGTTACTGTTGATCTGCTAACAACATGTGGAGGATGTATTAGCAGAAAATAGGTATGGTCAGACCACCGAATTTTTTATATACCTCGGACCGAAGTTTTACAACAGCTTACCTCTTTACATGAAAAATTCACCCATTAAGAGAACCTTAAAAATCCGTGTCAGGGATTGGTTCTTTAACAATGGGACTATTCAATTAGAACAATTGTTTATTGTGTTAAATTAGGTACTAATTAAGTTTCTAATAAAAAGAGCCAACCAAACAAGTAAGATAATAATTTGAAATTAAATTATGAATTCATGTTAGGACTAAAATTCTATAAGTATATTAACACCTAAAGATCAGTGCCAAGTTAGTCAGCAGATGATTCCGTGTTTTAGTTGATTAACAGTTGTAGCAGTGGCGATGATTTACAAACTTCATGATGTAGTTCACCCCTGTCTGTAGTTTATGCCCTACTTTCAGTACATACCTTTATTTGGGTGTTAAATAACTTCTAATTCTTTAGAATAATGAACAGTAGTGTGTTCTTAATTATAATTTAAGAAATCTTAAAACTTTGGTTGATAACATAAATTTGATAATTAAACATAACACAGCTATGGTGGAAAGAATTGATTTAATGTAAATAAATAGTGTAGAAATCTCAGTTGCTTCGCTGTTCGTTATAATCGTGTCTGAAACATCATTGTGGCCCTGAGGAGACAATGAGATCACCTCCTCATCTGTATGACACTGGATTTCTGTTGAGTAAACCATAAAAAGCCCCCTTATGCGTCTCTGGTAACGATATGATGAAACATGTAAAACTGAGAACTCAGTGTTGGAGCTAAACTCAACTTTCCCGTCCTTATTTTAATTTACTCTCCTAAAAAAATCGCAGTTGAAGCATTAAATTTAACTTTTCAGAATCAACGCACTAGCCGAAGGTTTCCAGATTTATCGGATTGCGGGATTTATTTCTTTAACAATGTCAGACAACAATTTATTTCCTTCTCTAAGTCAGGCTGTTGCACTGTAATAATTAGTATATTTTCAGTTTAATAAAATGAGAAATAACCAAAATCACATTCTGTATGGATTATTCTGTACAGAAGCTTTTATTCGGTATCTGTACAAACATTCAGTAATTGTATTGATTATACACCTCCTTTAATTCAAACATGAACATTTATTAAAATAACATTATCATATTAATATCACAATGGTGAGATAGGATATAGGTCGATGAAGTTATGTTCTAACGAAATGATTATACTTATAATATTTTACAATAGTACTATTTTGTACTGTGTTTGTACACCGAAAAGATTCAAGCTCCGTTTTGTCCTCATTTAACTCATAACGAATGACCACCTGAGTTCTGTCCACCTGAGTTTAAAGTGATCAGATATTTCCTGGTTCTTTTATTTTTTTTATTTTTTTTTATTTTTTATAAAATGATAGCGTAATAAGTAACCTTTTACATAATTATGTGTAAAATATTATAGTTAAACAAAATTAACACAAAGTTAAGAGTATTTAAATACGGTCAAATAACGTTAAAGATAAAGCTTCTTTAGATTAGCAATCCATGAAAAGATATAACAAGGTTATGTAGTATCTTTAATCAGACCAATGGTTTATTTACTTTGCGTATTGTACGATAGTACTATAAACTTACTGTACAATTATCATAAGTAATACTACCCGTGATTTCTCAGTTTAGATATGTTTATAAGCAATAAAAACAGACATAAAATACGCATAATGGCTTAGCGTATGAAAGTGTACAGTTTCCTGGTACATTGACGTAAGTGGCTGGAGGACTGATTCAACTGAATGGTAAGAGATCAAAGAGCTTTTATCCGCTAAGAGTTTTCTATTATTCTGTTTTATGTCGCCGCTTGAAATGCAAAATAGATGGATGGAGAGAGCTGGACAAATATCAGTGCTTGTTTAAACAATGCAGACAGTTAAAACATACACCGACCTTTTGAGTAACAAATTAAAACTATGTAGAGGCCATCAAGGAACTAGATCCATTCATTTTTTAAAACGAATAGTAACACTGATTTTTATAGCATTTGAAACTAATTCACATAATGTTTACTGAGACAACAGGGTTTTTTCACTCTATCAAGATCCGCTGGAATTTAGACAAAATCTAAGTCTAGCTAAGATCCGAGTTACTACTAGCAAATATTAATAAGTCAATAAGACCTTGTTGTCTACCTAAAATTCCAGATGAGTGTATCGTTGTTAAATAGTCTGTAGGCCTTAATGGAAGTATGCTGCTATTTTTTTTAATCAAATAAAGTTCAGAACAAATAATGTTCAAGATATCATTTAAGTATTACTGTTCCATATGAGACGTTTACAATTTGCAGGCCTATAATATGTTTAGCTATCCCAAGTGGACAAGGATATATGGTGAAGGAGTATCAGCATATAGCCATCTCGACTAAAACTATGTGAATATATACTTTCAATCAAAGAAAAAAGTGTATACACTGTCTCTGCTCTTAATATTTTGTGCCTAGTTGACCTATTAGAATATAGATAGTTTGTTAGACATTTTTTCGTCTATAGATATGCATTTTTGAAATGAATCATCTCAAACCTTTACGTACGTTACGTATGCAGGACTTGTCAGCAATTAATGTGAATTATTTCAAGTTGTCTATCACCTTTAAAATTACATATATTTTCCATAAAATATCAATCTAAAACCATTTTAGTATCAACACTGATCTATACTCGTATATGAGTGTAAAAAAGCACAAGAACCTTCTACTGATCAACATAGATTTTAACGATTGATTAACGGAACAAAAACACAAGTATATTTATTTTCCATTGATCAATCATTAAACATTTTCTTAGTCAGTAGAAGGTTCATGTTGTGATTTTCACTCATAAATAGATCAGTGGTGATAAAACATTTTTACCCTTTGTTTTTTTTTACTTTCTATCTTTCCTTTCTTTCTTGTGTAACGGACAAACTACTTTTTACCTGATGAAGAGGATAGATATCAATGCTCGGAAACGTTTACTTTATAAATGTTGTAACATATATTGATGAAGAATGTCCCAAATCCAATTATACTTTCTGTTTAGTACGATTCAGCAATTCATACAAGACCACGAGGAGCCGGACATTGAACAATATATAAAAAATATCGCGAACACGGTTAGTTTGATAAATTACGTTGAATTCATGTTTTAAGACTAATTAAGTTTTACCCAGTAACTGATGGTCAGAAATTGGAGTTTTAGCTTACCAAACTCAGTAGATTAGTGCGAAAAAGTAACAAATACATTTTTGGTTAATGGTGAAAGTCAGGCGATAATAGCCCCTTGAAATTGGTCTCTAATATTGTATAAGTAGTGATCTGTAATGTATCTATTAATATATAGCCACGCTGTGTATCACCACTGGAATATAGTATTTAAATACATTCTTAACTGAAAATGGTTCGTATAATGAGTAAACTAAACATAACTGGAATATTAATATATCTTTGTAAATATATGTAATATATTATGTAACTGAAAACGAACACAAATCACACGAAATAAAAGAAATGAAGTAAAATGTTTCTTATGAAAAAGTAAAATAAGGTTGTTAAAAAGTTTGATTAACATGTCAATGATACTGAGTTAACCGTAACATGAATGTTTTTCTTAATGTTGGTAAACTTTTCATTCTAGTTAATCTCGAGAAACAGTTACCAATAGCTGGAAGGGAAAAGCATTTTCAGTCCATTTAACTTTCATCTTTCTTGTAGTAAGGAAACAAAAATTTCCACTATTTGTTGTTTATTTCCAGATGACATTTATGTAGCATTAACTGGTATTTATCCACCTCAATATAACTTAAGCGATAACTAAATGCGATCGAAAAGAGCAGAATTCTATCTCTGAAGTGCTTATCATTGGAGTGATACTGTAGGATTGTTGTAAACATTGACTGCTCTCTTTCTAGAAGTTTGGATCCGTAATACAGTTCGGGAAGCCTCCACCGATAATTCTCAGCCAGCATCTCAGGAGACAGGTTCGAAGAGAATACGGATATTCAGGACGGATGAAAATGTAAATTATACCAAAAAGCTTACCTGGAGTAGTGGGATCCTGAGATAGAAAAAATCGTATAAAAACTTGTTCTCTCAATAAAAGATCGAAACCGGTGCTATGATTTTCGATTTTAAAACTGCAATGGAGCTGAGAATTGAAAAGTACACGCCAAAGGCTAAGAAATTATTATCCTGTAAAGTACTAAATATGCAAACTACTGCTGATGCATGAGAGGATGCTGAATATGGACGCAAGCACATATTAAGAACAAAAGATACGTTCTGGTAAGGTGATTGGCAACCCTGCTTAGAGTCACCCTCCTCATTACCATTCATTATTAAGTTACCGATAGGTTCAATACATGTACAGTACATATTGTTATACTATGCGTTTATGTATATAAGGGATTGTATTTTTTACAAACGTATAAAATATATGTGCAGATATTTAATCTGGTTAACCATTAAAGTAATTCAATTTCACCATTTAAATCATTAGGCTTTGTTCTAAGAAAAGTATATCCCTTTAAAGTTGTTTAACATACTGCGTTACATTTTCAAATTGCAAAATTTTGTATAACATAAATATGTTTTAGTATATTTAAAATTTGGTGCCGTTTTCAATAATTTTATGATATTGGCTTTACGTTACATTCATTGTCAAATTAAAATAAATTTTAGTTCCATTATTTTATTACAAACTCAGTTTATTTTTCAATTTTCAAAACTTTATTATTTTTAATTCTTAGTGATTAATTACGTATATTGTCTCTTATAATTAGTAATATGGATGAAAACCTTCAAGGACTAAATCGTAAAATTTGGTGACTCCATTAACTAGATATAGTATATTATTAAAGAACGTGCCTATTCTTAATGGAAAATCAATTTAATAAAGTGAAGGAACCTTGACGTATTCCGTAAAGTTTGAATGAATTATTTCTTTCATCTAGAGGTAAATGACAGTAATAGCTTAAACAGTACTTCTCAGCAACATATCCCTTCTCATTGTTCTTCAAAGGCCTATTAGTGAATCCTAATACAAATAGAACCATTTCCGAAATGTCTATTGGATAAGCTAAGTTTATTTGAAATGTTTTACTTTCTACGCTATCTTTCTTGAGACAGCTTCTACATTGCTTTTAATAGACATATCATTCAAAAGATTAGTATGTATATGAATGACGGTGTATCCCGTAAAATTTGTGATGTATTTTTGGTCGTTATACGAAATATACATCCCTGTAACCTATTTCGTTTCGTTGCTCTATGTCATGATGTCATTTGGAATCCTTATGTACCCTGGGAAGCTTTCTACAGCAGCTCTGAGGTATGAAACAGCATTATAAAAATATTCCAATCTTAACGATTCCATCCTCTTTCATTGCTTCAGATGGATTCGACATTGGCTCTAATATAAAGGAGAATTTGGACCGTTAATCTGATCCACGATATGTTCCCTTCCCATGTCGTATTTATCCAAAAAATTAACTCGTGGCAATTAATTCCGTATCTTTGCTCCATGTCGTGATTCAAAGGACTCCTACAAGAGGAAAATTCTCCCAACAGTTCTGAGAGTAGTTTAAAAAGGTACCCCGCACTCAACTCTACCTAAATGCTCCAAAAAGAATTCCACGTTTCCTCCAACAGTGATTTTACTCTGACTATTAATATGTTTCCTGCCATATATGAGGTAAATTATGGTAATTATAAAAAAGTAAATCTCGGCATCTTATTCCGTCTCATTACTCCATGTCATGTTTCATTTATAGGAATTTTACAGGAGTATTATTTTGAACTCTAATGTAGAATAAGAGGCTTCCAATAGCAACTCTGATATATATATATATATATGTGTGTGTGTGTGTGTGTGTGTGTGTGTGTGTGTGTGTATGTGTTGTGTGTGTGTGTGTGTGTGTGTGTGTGTGTGTGTGTGTGTGTGTGTGTGTAATAATGATTGGGAACATTCCAATCTCCGCAACCAATCCTGCTCCGTTACTACTGGATGGAAAGTTTACATAACCTCCAATAATGACGTCACTCATTGACAGCGAGGCAATTATCTTTTACAAACCCTCTATATTTGTTCTATAAATAATTTATTTTACTAGATTACTACTTAACTGTCATATATCTTTATTGGCATTGATTTGCAGGAATAAACTGCTACGAATGACCGGGTTACTTGAATGGAAAAGAAGTCATCATTCCAAGTTCCGGAGAAGTTTCTCTCAGGTTTATTTTACCATAAAAGGTATTTTGATGTAGCTTTTAAAATAATATGTACAACTAAGATTATAATACCAGCTACCAGAAACAAAATCTTCTGATTTCCCTCTTATTTACCTATTTTTTTAGTGGTTTACAGATCTAATAGAGCTTATAAGTTATTGAACTGAGAGTATTAAAAAATATTTGTAAAATAACCATACAACAGATAATTAAGTTAAATAAGTTGGTTAAATAAATAGATAAAAAAACAATAGAAGAGATTCTTAGTCACATTTTATCAATTCTCCTAACATAGAGGTTGAAGTAGGTGTACGCCAACACCCATATCCAGCCACGTAATGGAAGAGAGAGGAAAACGCTATTTAATACAATAGATTGTATAAACAGTAAAATATACAATAATTGACTTTTAAAGTCTTTCACCTCTTTAAAAAAAAAACAGGAATATTTAATGCTTTATTAAGTAAAATATTTTTTCCAATACTATACCTTTAATAAAGGGAAATTTTATCTATTTGGAACCAAGTTATTGTATTCAACTTAAAGGAACATAAAGTAAGAAAACAAATAACGTGTATTTAAACAAAAATTAATTCATAGTTTGTGAAGAATAAAAACATAAACATTTTTGTTCTTGCTCTTTTTCGTAAAAAGGAGGTTTTAAGTACTAATATTTATTTATAACAACTGTTAGTCTAACTAATCACTGAGAAATATATTTAGAGCAAAGAAATAACATTGGAGCTTTTTTTGTTTTGAAAAGTTTCCATTCACAACCGTTACAGGTAAATTACTTTTAAATATGATTTGATTCAGAATATGAAATGAACAGTAACGTTACAGAGTATATAGTAATCCTAATTTTCTAAGATTTTTCCTTAATATTGAAGCGGAGTGATGATTGGTGCTGAGATGGAAGAGCCTCGCCGATAAGATCTAAATCGCTCCCTCTGATGGCCATAACGACCCTCTTTGCGACTGACAACCAATCAGTCAACTTCCCTTACCATTTATTCACCCTTTTAGGTTATTGGCGGCCTTCAGAACCTAAACCTGCCTGTAGTTTATCCTCTGGCTATACTGGTACTTGAACTAACATTTCAAAAAACACCCCCAAAAATGTATATGAAGAGTCTAGTACTAAATGCCGATCCACAAGACATTTTTAAAATTGGAGTTTAAGATTTTTAAATTAGATTGTAACTTGTAGAATAACTTGTTTTTCATCTTCCCGCTGTAACAGTAAGTTGTAATTTGATAGACATGCCCGCTATCGTCAAATTTCTGGCACCGGTAGTAGGTCTACCTTAGAACGAAAGTAAATTACAATGGCAGGAAATATCGGCTTTTTGAATTAAATAAACTTAGAAGCCAACGTACAACGCACTATTTACGGCACAATTATACTATGGACGATAGGTAAACTACAATGACTGGAAGTAGTAATTTTTTACAACAGTAGACTTTTCAGACTGACGTATTATATATTTCCTTAATTTAAAAAAATTGCAAACACTACTCCGACAATAAAAGTAGATCTCAATGGTATACATTTCTTAATCGGGGAAACAAAGGCAAAATTAGCTACAGCACAAATATACTAAGACCGGATTAGATTTCAATGGCTATAAATATAAACTTTAATTATATATATATATATATATACACACACACACACATATACATATATCTTATATATACTTTAATTTTATATATATATATATATATATATATATATCTTAGACGTCTCCATTTAACGTCTAAACATTATCTTTATATACTAATATATTTAAATTACTTTGCGAATAATTATTGGAATTTGAAATGTAGATAAATGTATTTAGATCCTAAGTATAGTTTTCTGGTCTTAAGGCCAATTTAATAATATTCATGGAGCGGAGAGTTGTATAGCCAACTTTTGGGAGTATTGGGGCATGAGACAACCCATGTTGGTTTTTAAATTGAATTATAATGGACTCTGTCCAACATTCTCACAATATTTTTATTTTACAAAACATATATCATGTTGTCTTTCACTCACAAAATAAACTTAACAAAGTTATTTTACATAAACTTTGGTGGCAAAACAAAAGAATAAACTTAAGTATAAGAATTATTAGGATTAAATACAACATAATCACTGATAAAGTGGCAGGATTATAGTTTTAAATTACATTGTTGTCAGAATTAGGAATATGGTTAAATTCACTAATATTCGAGTACAGTAATATGATTATATTAAGAAAAAGTCAAATTAAACTTTGAAATATTTTGGACCATTTGTTTCGTGATTAAATTTCATTTCTCTCATTATTTCGTTTTGTATTATTGAAAAAGTATTTTTTTATAAAATGTAAGATTAAAATATAACAAATAATGTTCACTGTTTTAAAACTGTATATTACGTATTATGCTTGTATTATTGTTAGTAATTTTTCTTTTAAAAAAAATAAACGTGTACTTAAGTATGTGCTCTTCAGTATTGCGGCTAAAACAAGTTTTAAATTATTTATAAAAAAAACTTATGTAGACAGTAAGACACGGAAATCAAAGGGATTTCTGGACAAGTGTTCCATTTGGATTCTTCCTCATTGTTATTTGGTCGAATAATATTAGAAATATTTGTCTTCCTGTAAATGCTAAGTGAATACAGTAGAATTTCCTTTGAGTTAGATTTGCATAAAACACATGATACATTATTGATTCTACACCAATGAATACGTCTTATATTCGAATGTCTTAAACACTTTTTAATATAAAGCACAAACTATCGGGACATATTAAACAATTCCAAACAATATGGATTGGTGGGTAGTAAAATAAAAATAGTTTTTGCATAACAGTCCGCCAGAAATGATGTCCCAGACCTGAACCGCCAAGTCTGCCACTTGCCTAAGTGCGCACAGAGCCCGTATATTCCCCCTCCCCACACCAGACCTACTGATGGCTCACTGCAACTTTCAGTGACATAGTCGGCCAACTTGCACGGCGCCTTATGGACCCTATATTTTACAGACACCAGACTTTCTAAACAATACCAACTACCCAGACAATATTCTCTCTACGCTAAAAAGTTCTTCCATAGAACGAAATACACATTTATTGACTTAACAACTATAACAGGTAACAATTATAACCTTTATACCCTAAAAAGATGGCAAATCTCCGAAATCCTGTTATACTTTCAACCCTTCCATCGGCAATAACAAACTTTAAACAAAGAATTAAAAATTATGTTCACGTCATTCAATAACGAAATTCTTGATTTTGAGTTTTATATCATATTATTAAGTCAACTTCACCGTTGGGGAGATTATTTAATTTGTAATTTGAACTGTTATTCATATAAAATAATTTATATGTTTTATTTAAAATGTTTATATTGATTAGTAAATTTTTGCGAGGAAATCTTTTAAAATACAGAGAATTCAACGTTTTGTCTTTGAGGCGTTAGCCTACCAGATTTGTATTTCCCCACTTTATGTTACCTCTTAACTGTATATATTAAAATCTATATTATTATATTGCCAACTAACCTAATGGTGTCTATGTGTGTATGTATTTTTTGTGCGTGTTCGTTTAGTTATGAAATGAGCGCCTACTGAATACATAACAATTGATACTATAATGAAGTCCTCAGTGGTCTCCACGGTTTATAAAATATGAACGACGGTAAACTTCGTTTTGTGGATTTGGGAAAAAAGATATTAAATACACCTCGAAGGCATATCCTTTCGATTTTTCTCTGTTTTATACCGACCTCTTCATTGTTCACTTTAACTTCAAAGAATTTTCACATATACTATTTCTGCTCAACTATGTATAAAATACTGAAGTACGCTTGGGGGTTTTATTTTGTAAACTTTACGTCTGTAGTACTATGTTTGTGAAATATCCTAACAAAGCTATTGTCTCATAGAATATATCTGTTCTGAAAAGAATTTCTTTCGTTGAAGTTAACCATCTTTTTAGTTCTTACAAAAACTACTAAAATTATTGTTTGATTTGATTTGTATGTGTTTAATTTGTTTCAGACTGATAAAAGAAAGTTTCTACACATACTCACATTATTTTATTTTCAACGGTGCAAAATGTTTGGTAATAGTATTGGTGGCAGTATCACTTTTTGATTGTATTACACTAGGTGTATATGTTCTTTTCCTTTCTGTTTTGTTTTGATGTTAACAAACACTGTTAGAAAACTAATAGGCTGACATTCATACGTAAATATAATGTTTTCATTTTTAGTAAATATAAAATAATTATGTGGCATTCAACTTATCCAATGTCTCTTGAAATATTGTGTCGTAATCTTAAATGTATATGACATTATAAAAACTCAAAGAGGTTCATTCTCTTTAAATATACTACACTGACACAGGTATCATTAAACATACGTTAACTATGTTACTAGCCTAATACCATATGTCTGAAAGTTCTACTCGAGTGTATAGAACTTGGTTTACAAACCCAGCGCTCAGGGAGATATAAGTTGATATCACTGACAATAAGCAAAACAAACGGCTCTCTCAGGACCAGTGTGATGTCCTCGGTTACAGTTTCATTTTTTTCTTCATTATTAAAACGACCCATGCTTTAGTTTGTTCTAACTTTAGTTTATATTACTAATTTCTAATTTCAATTGTGTCATTGTGTTTTTTATTATATTGATAGATTTACAAAATATTCATACGAAACTACAAGTTTAAAAATCACCAAACAAAAATGAAGAAACTTTTCAATAATATAGATAGTTTATTAGTACGTAATCATAGCAAGAGCTTACACGCGGGTAATGAGTTTCACTTTTATCAGCTGATTAATTTAATTTCAGTGCTTAACCATCAACAGTGACATCAATAACGTGGGATAGAATATTCACCAATATGTGTACACTACATACTTTTTGGAAATTTTGAAGAGTTTTATATAAGAAATGGCAGAACTATCACGTTATGCTTTGTAAAGTTTTTTTGGGACATTTACGGCATTTCGTAAGGCTCATCCGTATCCCTACATTTCAGTTTATGTAAGATAGTATTTTTTCAGACATACATTTATTTAATCTTCAACACTTTTAGTCACGTCAATAAGTTGTTACTTGTTAGTTGCGTAACTTTGACATTAAACAAAACCAATCTCTGTACAGTTTATTTGAAATGTGCAGTGGAAATCGATTAATTAATAATTTCTGGTATACCAATGGTTAATAACTGATTCAGTTTTGGTAAGTATAACAAACATATTTCTTAATATATGTCTATTCTGGTAAAACCCACATCATACCCACATGAAAAAAAACAAAAATTTAAAGTAAATGCAAATTGTATATAATTTTGCCACAAAAAATGAATTAACTGACTGAAGAAATGTAAAGTAGCTAAATTAAGCCATAATGGTGGATTATGAAAGCGTTAAGTAATGGCAAGCTTTCTTCTCCTGATGTGCCCTTATTCAGAGAACATTAAGTAAGTAGTGAATCATTATTTTAATATGGTTTTTCAAATCTTTGTTTACTCGATTTACTTACGTTTAAATATAATTAGGATTTGACTCTCCGTTTGAGACACATTTTTTCAGCTTTAAATATGTATAGATATATTTATCATATATATATATATATATATATATATATATATATATATATATATATACAATTGTTATTATAAATTGTAGCTTTATATTTTTTTAATTCAGTTATTAAAGGAAAATCTTGGTATTTTTTAAGTTTAAGCTTTGGAAAACGTTGTACCATAGGATAAATCCACACACACACACACACACACACACACACACACACACACCACGCGCGCGCACACACACACACACACACACACACACACACACACACACACACACACACACACACACACACACACACACACACACACACACACACATATATATATATATATAAGAAACTATTTCTTAAGAAGTTATGAATTTATTAAGAACTTTAAATAAAGAATTAATGAAAAAACATTTAAAAATTGTTTTTATTGACGAGGTTAACTTGGACATGCTATGCTCTGGCGGAAATTTCGCAGTTCTAGAAATCAAACAAAGAACTTACGTATCAATTTAAAATTTTTCTTTTTTCAATCCCAATCAAATAAAAATGATGAGATATCGTCAGTGCTATTGTGTGGTTGTATACAATACGTCTTTTTTCCTTAGATCTAAATATCACGCAAACCAAGTGGACTTCTAAAATGAGGATTTATTCCTATGTTTTCCTAACTGATTTTGTAAACTAAACTCTGACTAGAGTAGGTCAAACTACTCACTTCTCCCACGTATAAATATCACTACAACTCTACAAGTAGTTTTTTGAATCTCAAACTATTAATTTCAATACTATATCTGAATTGTAAATAATATATACCAATAATTAACATATTTGTATTATATATTAATTAAGATTAATTAAGTAGTTATCAAACTGTAAAATTACTCATATACTGTGATGTAGAGTTAAATATTAGCTCGCTAATACTTTCTGTAAAATACTAGACTAATTTGAAAAATTCTTCTTACAGATACAATTTTTAAATTTATTTTTAGTTTGTTTCCTAGTATAATTATTATGTGCATGTATTGTAACTGATTTTAAGATAACTTTGCAAAGACCTAAAGACTAGAATTTTAGAAATGTTTAATCAAACTCTAAATGGATTAAAATGTAATAATATATATTAAGTGAGAATAAATTAACGTAATAACATTCTTGCCTGGCCTTATGTGAACCATGATCTTACAACGACAAACACGCAAAATAAATAAACTAGGATAAGCTGCAGGCCAAACGAACCAAAGCGTAAATAGTAGTTTAAATTAAAGAAGAGAAACGTGGTAGCGCCAAACTCACAGAGGTATTTGCCTTTTGGCGTAAATGTGTACTCTGTGTTTATTTTATTAGTATAGCTTTTTACTTAAAAAATTTGTTTAAGAGAAGGTTAAGAGGTACCAAAATATATTTGGATAGTATTTAAACGTTTCTCTCTTTATACAGTGAATCATGTGTCCTATAGATGAAATTTCAAGAATAGTTGCAGTAGTACAGGAGAAACAATGATCAATGGACTTGTGTGACAGCAGCTTATTATAATTATATACGTAATATATGATTTATTATTTAATTATACATCCCATATATGTGGTGTTTTCTATGTGGATATACTTATATTGCATCATTATTGCATTATTAATCAAAGTTACTTTCACTCAGTCTAATGATACATAAAGTATACATGTAGCCACGTTTAAATTGTAAGTATTTCTTTTTATTATTAATATTCCTAACAACGTGATATTTATATTAAGAGTAATATTATTAGTAATGTGCTAAGTTTATGAATAAGCATCTAGTATATTAAATAACCATTTAAAATATACAGGTTACATGTATATAAAAAATCCTACATTCAAATTAACTCAGAGAAAGATAATTTTAGATTCTGTTGTTACGTTAAATCCTTAGTTTAACAACCATCTTAAATAACTGAAATTTTGTTTATAGACAAATAATTTGATATTACGTTTGAATATTTTAAGAAAGTGGTTTGTGAGTAAACAGCAAATAATCCAGTATTTGTTTGCCAGAGAAACCCATAAAAACGGTTAACGGTCACCTGAGATGCTCAAATATTTATGTGGAGATACCACGAGAAACTTGTGTTTTGTATCAAGGTAATACGTGTTGTGAATGGAGCGTTAAATGCCGCTTTACCTTTAACAGCCCAACACTAGTATTGCAACGAGGAGCTAGGGCTATCTTGCTAATGTTACCATACTAAAGTTTATAGGTAAGAAATGAAATGAATTGTTATTCGTTAGGTAATTAGTGTTTTTATTAGTAACCGTCTTTCACCACCAGTCTTAATTTCACGAGGTGCAATAGGGGAAATAAAAACGTCTAACAAAGTATTAAGTAGTAAAATAATATGTATTTGTATATGTTATGTACGTGTATAAACTATATATGTACATAAATATCCATACACTTAATATGTCTGTAAGGTGTCCTACTTTTAGGTATACATTTTATATAGTGTTTAGATAAGAGTTAGCCTAATAATAAGAGTTAAGCCTAGTATTTCATTAGTGCCTTAAATATTATTATTATTTTTTCAGGTACATAAATTACTTATTTGATAAAACAGTTGTAACCCGTTTTCCGATATATGTAGTTTTGGGTAATTTTGGGCGGTTAAGAATTAATTTATTGAAATTTCTTATTTCAATTGCTCCACATATTGTCATTTGTTCACTTATCTCTTATTTACACACACAATGAAATGAATCGGGTTTTTAAGAGCGTACGTCAATAATGTCAAATCTTCCAGAAACTAAAAAAAACTTGTATTTTTATATAGGATACTCTGAAAAAATAATTAAAAGATGTTTACACTATTTGGGTAAAAACCAAACTTGTTATTAAATATAAACAACTAAAAAAATACCGCCCTTTAAAAAAAATCTGTTTGTAATGAATAAAAAACACTGTCATTTTTGTATAAACTGTTTTATTATACATTTTAATTTCACTGTCAACTAAAAAAAACAGAAATGAAATGGTTCCCTAGAAATTATTATTTTAAGTCCAGTTGTTGCCATTTTACAACTTTAATCTTCCGTCTCTACCTCCTCTTTCAAAGTCGCTGCTGCAATGTTCCTATCTGGTGTTGTAGGCCAGTTGAAAATATACTCGTAGAAAGCCATGTACTCTTCTGGGTACGCTCTCAATTTGATTAAATCATCTATTTTAGATGTTTTTGATAGGACATTTGTTGTTATGTGCAAGAGTGTATGGAGGGAGCACTGGAGCATTGGTTTTACTCAAAATAGTAATGTGATATCATACCGTTGATGGTTTTGTGAGCTTTTCGCATAACCTTTAGTATCACTGGAATAGTGAAACTGAAAAAGGGTACTATTTGAAAAAAAACTTTTTCCGCCTTTTGGACGTTTTTACCTTTTGTCTCTTGGGAGGTAAACGTCATTTTATTGTATAGTGTTGCCATTTCTTAAAATCATACACTGTCAGCATGAACTTCATGGACAGTAAACTTATTAGGCATTTAAGAACTGGAAATGATTAGTTCTTTGATCTGGTGGATTGCAAAAATCCTAAAAATCCTATCTTGCCCCCTCAATGATTTGGATATTATGAACCCTTCGGATGGGAAAATATTGAACTACCTTCTTCAATCGAGCAGAATCTGTCAAAAACAAACAAAAATCAGGAGAGAGCCTGATTTTTGTTTTGCCCTGCGCAATTGTCACAAAAAAGACGAAGTTAGGTGTAATGTTCAGAGACTGTTTTTATATAACCATAAAAAAGTAACACACTTCGTTTGGTCCTTTTTTTGCTAAACCTTCGTGGTAAAGTTAGATTATGGATTTGTTATCAGTAATATTGTGGATACTGAATATGTTAACAGACAGTTGCCTTAAATAGCAGAGGTCCTGTACAGGAACTTTCGGAAGACTAACAGTTTTTCATGCAGTCGAAAGCTAGTGGTAAAACAATTCCTTCTCGTTGTCCTTCAGGTGACTTTTCATGTTTTAAAGAGTTGTAAAATTGTTTGCTCATTCTTTTGTGAATAAGTAATTCAGCCGCCGCTGTCCTTTTTGCAACTTCAGTTAAATGTGGAAACCTAATTTTCAATTTTAACTCTTCACACTTAGAGCAAGTATCTGCTTACGGTCGACCAAATTTATAGTTAAATCGTTCCAGATATATTCGCCAGTAAGTGGTCTTGCTTACTCCTAGGTCAGAATGATTTCCTCTAAACAACTTCCACGTTTTTTTTAATGACAAATCAGCAATGAGGTAGTAAGATGTTTGCCCAAAAACATTTTTAGGGGAAACTTTCTAATGTATTTTTCTACTAATTGATGAGTTTCATTTGATAACGTATGGCTAATACTTTTACCTCTTTTGTCTTCTAGAACGCGACCCTCCATTTTAAACTGTCGAATTCTTCGGATGCGTTTTTCACTTACAGCAAAAATAGATAAAAAGGCTTTCAAACATACCTCTTTTCTAGTTGTTCCCAACATTACGTGATAAGAAAATGAAGCACATTTTAACCCTTTTGGAATCACACCTTCGTTCTTACTTGGTCGCCTTTGTTGAACATCGATTGCATCAATCAAACCTTTCAGATACAAATCTTGCTGATCCTTGGATGAAAAATTGTAAAACTTTGAAAATATCTATAGCATTGTCAACACGATTGGACTCATTTCTTCTTACAACTGAAACATAGCCAAACACTGCATTAACCTCTAACAAAAGCATACGTTACTGAATAAATACTGAATAATCTGTAAGGGGTTGGGGGCAGGGGCAGCTAATGGATTTTGACAAATAATAATATTAACTTTTTTACCTGCATTGAAGGTCTTGAAGTTTTGCTGCAACTTCTATTACAGAATGGTTAATATAGGCCTGGCCTTTTAATCTTGACTGTTTTACTTAATTCACTTTATAAGAAGATGGGTTTTTACCTTTCCTCTTTGTAGGGCTAGCAACAAAATTTTCTTCCATTGCAGACCAAGTAAGTCAACACTGTAACAAAACTAAAGGACGAGATCAAACCAAGCCAATACTTTAGTGAAAACTGAAAAGTGAGGTTATGATTTGATGCAGGCACTTGTGTTCTGAGAATAAAAAGTTAATTTAAAACTGCGTAAGTCAGCAACTCCTACAGCTGTTTCCTGTGATTGTTTTGTACCGTAGTTGTAATTATTTATGCTGAATCGCGGTAGGAAGTAGGCTCTTTTAACTAGACGCGGTGCGTGGACATTGTTTGTTGGTTAGAGACCGGTCAATCAGCTGATCGTGTCATCTACGGTGATACGTTCCGACCCGGCTCGCTGGAGAGAGAGGGGGATCAGTTCAGTCTTGAAGCCAGAACGAAAAGGTGCAGACGTCGAGTAGAGAAGCAGTGTTCTTCCTCTAATCCTATAGTTTTGGGATCTAGAGTAATTCTTTTATCGCGTGTAAATTTAATTCAAGTGTTTAATTTTTCTTCAGTGCGTATTAAATCCCTATCAGCCTCCGTAATCTTCAAAGTAGTAAGTCCCGTACCAGCGTTTAGTTAATATATTTTATTTTTATACTGTTGTAATTAAATTTCTAAAGTTTCCCATCTTACAGAGTCTGAGAATTTAATTCAATTTTTGGAAGTATTGTGAATTAAATTTTGGTCGTAAAGTTAATATCAAGTTTTGTGTTATATTGATTTTTTTTAATATTTTGAGAAGAGAACTTTTATTTTATTTTGTTAATTTAAACCATTTTTGGAGAAGTATACATTTTTAGTTTCATTTTAATTTTAATTCATTTTTGATCAGACTCTTAATTAGATTTGTTTGATTGTGTGAAGTTTTGAAGAAAATCGAATCTAAAGTTTGTAAACATTGTCAAATTTTGAGTGAACTTTAATCTCGGAATAAATCAAGTATTTCCGAAAAGTTTTTTTGATTTACGAAGTATTAGCTCCATATAAATTTAATATATGTACTATAATAACGGTACAGTTTTGACATATGTCCTTTAAAAACAACGGCATATTGACATACGCCCTTTTACATGAAACCAAAACTTTCAGTATTTATTTTCAGTGTGTAGGAACATTATTCTGAACGCCGATTTAAAAGAAACTGGTAGCCTATTATGTATATATTATATACAGAATAATCTCTTATTAATACAATTTGGTAGAATTCTGCTAACTACACTGGCTAGAATAGTACTTGAAGAGAAATAAAAGTTTTCAATCTCAACTAAATACTCGAGTACCATCCAGTGTACGAGACTAAACTCTAATACTAAACTTTCCTGACTAAGACAATCTGAGGGACTACTCTCATATATCTCCTTATGAAGAGTGGTAAAAAAGCCAAATTGAAAAGTCTGGGATGCTCATGCACTGAAATAGCAATTGAACTGAAACCATAATATATGGCCAATAAAATACCCTGCAATAATATCACAAGTACAGAGTCTTCGAACAAAAGACGGAACACCGTAATGTAAAAGAGAAGGCAGAAATTTATAAAGCTAAGATGACCATAAATTCCGGTCCATGTATTGAAACCTATCAAGAAGTAAGACATATTTTGAAAGATACATCGCTTTTCCATGATTTTATTATTTTAGAAAGAAATGAGAGTATAGAATGTCAATAAAAGGCCTAAACAGCCCAGTTGTAAGATTATCGACAAATGTTTGGGTCATCGACTTCATCGACCTGTTTTTCCACAATTTCCTTAGAATTGGTGACCCAATTTGCTAAAATTGAATTATAATATATGGAACCAATTGAAGATGTTTAATTAAAAATTAAAATGATACGAGGAATTGCATGACTTTAAAATTTAGAAATAGGTAAGATTATATAGTTAAAAGAAAAGCTATAAGCAGCCCAATTGAGAATTGATTGAAACTTGTCCAATTTTTTCCAAGATTCTTGAGGATTTTTTGGCCAATTTTCTTAAATTGGAGACTATTATACAAAATTACAAATAAAATGTCTTATAATTATCTCTGCTCAATATTTTGTGACATGTAAGCTGTGAGTTTTGTGCATGTTATTAATGTTATGTAATATATGTATGATTCAGTAATTTATAAAACATAGAATAGATATAGACACTTAGAATATTGAGATACAATAAACTATCACTTTAATTGCGGTAAAAACCATACGATAACCGTAGTCAAGGTACCTACATGTAACTTGGAGTACTGCTTATAACTTGTTAATAAATATGTTCCTCTTTCGTACAAACAGTAGACTACATCTTATTTCTTGCACTATTTTCTTTCTGAATGTTCGTTTGTTACACGATTTTAGTTCTGTTATACGACTTATTTTTCTTGACTGCAAACTGTCATGTATACATAGGTAATCTATTACCTATATTCAACGTAAACTAATTTAAATTGGATTACATGATATCAAAACGACACGTATTTAATATTGACTTTCAACTAAACTGTTGAATACACATTTAGAAAAAATTAAAACAAGCGGTAATGAAATTGAAAAGGTATTTGAAAGAGGTTTCTTTGCTTTTGTTATATTATTAATTTAAGAAGTTGCCTAAATTCCTATATATATTCACTTGGGTTGTATCAATGCAAAAATGTTAAAATATATCATTCTCTTTAATATTTCGGCATTTGCCGTTTATAGCAATAATAACAAATAATACAGCTAACATACAAAATTAACATTGTATATATATATATATACATATAAATTGTATATATATATTTATATATATATATATGTATAAGGATTTAATTATTTTGAAGTATATTAAACTGTTAAATATTTAATATTAAGAAATACAATTTTACACTTTCAAGAGTTGTTTCAATTTCGTGTAACAAGGTGAGATTGTAAAGCAAACAACCACTTGGGAAAATTAAAATCCTAGCTTAAGAGGCAATTTCCTTTTATTTCCATAAATTAAAACGCCAGTAAGCAGTAAACTTATTGCTGTTATTTTCCTAGCAGGTTGTCTTGATCGTTTTCATTATAATAGTTATGTACATTTCCTATTATTGTTTTTGACTTAAATAAGAACAAATAAAAGTGGTTATTCAAACATAATTTATGTTTTGAACAATAAATTAATTACTAGATACAATATAATAACTATATTAAAGTGCATAATGCCAGCATGTGTTAAATACCTGTTGTGATAAAATACTGATGCATTTTTTAGTTCTAATTTTATGTTGATATTTATATAAACATGATTATTGTAAACAGTCATTTAATATTTACTTCAATCAGCAATGAAAGGGTTTTAACGAAACATACTGAATTGCTAGAAGTTTCACAGACTGGTTCAATTCACATAATTCTCCTATCGTTATCTCAAAGTAGTTGAGCCTTAGCGAATCCTATCACTCGTAGGAATCGCAAATTTCATTTCAATGTGTCTGTCTGACTGGCTATCTGTACTATATTTTGAAAAACTAACTGATTTATAAACTTGGAGTTGTGCTCGAAGTTTTTCATTCCCAAGTGAGAAACACTGAGTTCGATAGTGGTGCACGACGCTCCATGGGATTCGGCTGAGCGTTATCGAATATTTTTCCATTGATTTTTGTAAAAATGATATCGAGATGAAAATTGTAGGAAAAATAAAACTGACAAGAAGCTGAGTACAATAATGTGTATTTTAAAATGTTTATTCATACAATAAAATGAAAATGAAAGAGTCTATGTTTCTAGTTGAAGACAGAATGCTTTAAAGTACCCTCCTTAGATCACTGGAACTGTTATTATTTTGACAACGCTATGAAAACTAACTTAATTAACTAAAATGTAATGAATCATGTGGCAAGATAGCTTGAGAAAACATCATCTTTAGCTTTTGAATTTGTCATGAAATTTCATTTTTAAATAGACAAGAATGCGTTCAATGATGGTGCATGTCCATCAATAGGACGTTACTGATCGTTAATAAAGCTTAGTTCTCATTAGGCCGGAATAATTAAAATTTGACTGCCGCGGAATGTAAAAATACTTTTCTGTCCGTTTGTCTTCAGGCCATATGAAGAATAAAATGGGCTATGGAATTACAATTATTCATACCTTATCAGCAAAATTTAATGTAAATGCCTTTTACGTGACGTTTTGTGTGGCGTAATCTGTTCTGCCTTGTATAGTATGGAACTTTAAACTAATTCTTAGAGATATTTGGCAAAACAATACACTTTTTCACTTGGACAAAAGGGTTTTCCACAGATAGACTACGACGTGAACTGACCTGAGTTGTTCTTAAAGGGAAACTAACAAATTCAATAGAACGATCTTCTTCTGTAAAGTTTCTTGGCTTGAGACTCTTTGGAAACAATTACTAGATGTTAGTTGAGAAACTTATCATACTCGTTAGGAATAGTCTACCTGTATTGACGGGGGTTGACCCATAGATTCTTTTACTAAAATGAATACTTTTGGGACCGAAAGAGGAAATTGTTTATAAAGAGAAAATAGGGCACATTATCATGTTTTCGTATAATTTGATACATTAGGAAGAAGAGTAGTTAAAATTAGTCTTGCATCTGAACAGAGCAAATTATCCGCTCAACCCTCAACCCCCACGTAGGTTTCTTGATTGGCAGGTCTAGCACAGCAAAAAGATATGGTAGGTGTTTGTATTGATTATTCTAAACATAACTGTATATCACTATAAATCAAGGAATTGAGAAAAGAATCGCCCACAGACTATCTGTAACTTACGGAAATGTTTGTAAAGCCGTGTGTGTCGCCTTTGTCTACTGTGTTTACCGCCTTTGATACCAGGAAATGGGCTGGCGTAATTTTTTTAATAAAAACCTTAATTAAGAGAAACCAATGGTATATGACGTTGAACCATTCATCTAATATCATACACCTACCTATAATTTATTATGTCCTACATCTGATAGTATCGATGGCCGAACTGTCTAAGACGTTGGCGTTTGGATTTGAACTAGAGATAGTGTAGATTAAAGTCCTGTCTGTGTCCGTAGCATTTTTATCAGTACCATCGACCTTGTACTGTTTTAACCCTCCCCTAATTCTGTTCAATAAGATCCTCGTGACTTGCCAGTGGCCTATGGAGACGGGCAGAATAAGGTTTGAAAGAGATCGTACTGCCTTTAAAACCTTAACTATATATTGCGTTAAACAGTATGATCTAGCAACGTATCGAATAATTATTCCACAATAAGTTCATTATATTAACGATAAATTTTTATGTAAGTTATAACCAGTACGTAACAAATATTGTACCGTCCTCACCAGCACCGTAGTATATCTCTGTATTTTGTCTATTAGGTATCTAATTTGTTAAAATCGTATCTTTATCGAAGTTTTGCCTTATTAACTTTTATTGTATTTTTCTATAACAAATAGTTTTTTATAATAAAATGAATGCAACAATAAATTTTAAATTTGTATTATTCCCCAGTTCTTTAATATTAAACAAAGAATTTATATTTTTGTTGATATACAGTTAAAATGGTAAGATCGAAGAGTACTTGACCAATAACATTTTAATTTGTACCAAGCCCATTTATTTGAATATATGTACGTATATCATATGTATACTACTAACGCAAATACTTCAGTGTTGAGATATAAACTTGAAAACTAAATACAATTATTGTAAAACGTATTTTATTAAATAATTGTTTGATTACAGGAAAAATTTAAATGTATTGTTATTTCTCAAAAAGTTATATATTTTTACGAGGAATTTAATCAATGTTTATATAAAAGTAGATGACAAGATATGTCAGTAAGCTACACCCCACTATCCTCTAAATGGAGGTTTACGAGCAAATACATGTTATTAATTGAAGGAACCTGTTAAAATATAATTAACTATTCTTTATAAATATTAAGTTTTTGCAACACTGACATATGATTTTTTAATTAAAGTGACATTTGTAATTTTTTTTACATTTACAGCCTGAAAGCATAGATTAAGCCTAAAAGTAACAACACTTGTTATTTAAATCTATTCTGTGATCACTGTTGAGCAGAGAAGTGATCCAGGTAATTAAATTGTTGCAGTTAAATCGTAAATATATATACACAGACCTGAGAAGTGTACTTCGGTTTTAACATGCGTATGAATTTAACCATTGTAATATAATTCGGTCTAAGATATTTCTTATACCATACTTGTGTTTGCTTTATTAATCGTTTACTTTTAAGAGTTTTAAAGTTTAAATCGTTAAAACACACAGACACACACATATACGCATATATATATATATATATATATATATATATATATATATATATATATACATATACAAAACACTGTTCTTTAAACATAAATCTAAAATAGTTGAGGAGATTTTGAATATATTTTAGCTACTCTCACTTCTCTCAGGAATGTTTAGAATGTAATTTAAGAGAATATATATTTAAAAAGAAGCGGATAATAGTAGTTCAATATACAGAAAACTTTCTAAAATCTTTTCTAAGAATAAATTTATCAGGCAAAATAGCTCATATCATTAGTAGGACAAAAAGTGGTTGCTTTCTGAGCACAATCATATTTAACGTAGGAGGCAAAGCCGAGGCCTAAAGCAACTTTTGCTCCGTGTCAAAACCGTAATTTTTAGTTAATACATTTGGTTTAAAAATGTATACTTTGTTATAATACGTTTCTTTTAGGTTTTTATTGGCGGAAAAACTACCATAACTATAAAAAACTAGTGCCATTGATACTAAATTTGCAGCAAACGTATATTTTTTACTGTAGCAATAATACAACAAGTTTATCACAATAGATTAACTATGTGTACTAAATTAGCACCAAACTCAAAATTTCACAGTGGAAATGCAAATTGCATAGGAGAGATGTGTACCGTTCTTATATTTAAGAAATAAATTTTTTCAATAGAAGTGACAAACCACAATTGAGTCTTCAAAAAAGAATCAAACGTCTCCTGCACTATATCTGCAATACTGTGGGTATAACATTTAACTTATTTGACATTTATAACGTTTGTGATAGATCGCAATAAAACAGGAGGGATATTCTACGGTTTGGTAATATAAAAGAACGCAGTAACTTATTACTCAATTGCAGAATAACAAGGAACACGAAAATCTGGCTCAAGCCGTATATCTGGTTCAGAGCAATCGTGTATATTGTCTCTTCATAAATAGCGATCACGTCTTCACATATCTTACTGGTTGTTGGAGACACTCTTATTTGTTTCTTATATTTATATCATTGTCCCTCTCGCAGTTACTATGTAATTATGTCGGTGAATGTTTGTTAATATGTACTAAACTCATTATAAATTTTTAAAATTAATTGTTAAGTCTTGTGCTTAACTATCATTAATTTTAACTAGTTTAAATTTTTTGTATTATTGGTTATTAACCAACTAAATAACATAAGTAGAGCTTAGATCCCTTTTTAGCACATTTTATAAAGAAGAATGCATTAAATATTGTAGGGAAACTGGATACAGGTACTTACAAATTTCGGTTTATTTTATTAAGGGGAATGACGTAAAAAACCTCAACGTAATTTCATTTCAAAACGGTTTTTAAACCCAATTAAGTTTGACACCGGTTAATATTTATTGAACTGAGTATTAATATATTCTATATAAATTATAATATTATGGGAATTTATATATCACAGGTTTATTAGATTAAGGAATATATTGTAACATGTATTGTAAAGGTTTGTTTATAACATTCAATTCCTAGAACATCACTATACATTTTAAAATTACTATTCATATACGTTTTGTTAGCAAACGATATTCTGTAATTTTCTGAGGGATTTGGCAGTAAGAATTTATAATTATTTATTATCTTGGGTTCTAAAGGTTCAATACTAAATAGTTTTATTTTATAGATTTAATAAGCACACCATTATCCGTTTCATTTTCCATTAACTATTTAGTACTAAACATTAGAGTGTAACAGACTTTGAAGTTCTGTCTTTCAGAAGATAGTGGGATTAACTTGTGTACTTCTCCTGAATTATCAATATTAATCCTTTGATTGCGATAGTGTAAAGTTTCCTTGTCAAAATATTCCTCTCAGTGTAACCTTAATGTAGTAAAACTAAGTGCATTAAAAACAAGTAAAACATAAACCTTAATATTAAACAACTTGCAACTCTAATATTTATAATTCATAGTAAAGTGAGTACAAAAAAAGTTAGTTTTGATACAATGGTATAAATGATTTGGAACAACATAAAGATGCAATAAATTGTAAGTAATAATGTGGAAATACCAACTGAATAAATACAACATCTGGTTTAACAGGATTGTTTTTCTTAATAATCGTCATTTCTGTTAAAATGTTATAATGTGTCCTTGTCATTAGATAATGGACTGCACACTTGACAGTTTAAATTTTGGTAGATTTTTGATGGAACGCTAACACTGATTCTTTGTCGACATCTGCATTTCACGTTTCAAGTTATCTAGTAAAATTGAGTCAGTGTAATATGACAGTTAATATTTTCCATTTAGCGTTTCTGCTATCGTAAATTCTTTCCTTTGTTGGAAAGAGAATCAAGGATTATTCGTTAGTTTGTGTGTGACGTGTTTATCTTTTTGCCTCCTGTGCAGTAACATCTCTTGGGTTCATTCTCTATAGCCTGGATTTATTGCTATTCGTCAGGTATCACTTACTTATTTTGACTCCAAGTGGTAGTAAATTGGCAATCGCTTAAATGTCTTAGGGTTTCTTTTCACATGAAACATTGGGTAGATTTAAATCAACGAAACTTTGTGTTTTACCTTTTTGTAACTTATACTTTGGCAGAATTAAATATTTATATAAAATGTGACCATATCTATGCAATTATCATTATGACTATAGCATGATTTTTAATATAAAATGGTAACGAGTTATTTAAGGTTCCGTCAAGAATACTAGTGTTTATGTTCTTCCAATATAATTATACGAGAGTGACATATTTACTATGGATAAGTATTTCCTGTCTATACAACCATGTCACTCAAAACTGCTAACACTTACCTCTAAGTATTTAAACGTAATGTTCCCCAGTCTCTTATATTTCAAAGGTTTCTACCAGCAAAGACTACCTAATGAATGAGCCACGTCAAAAGGTTTAGCACCAACAGGTGGTCTGTGTTCTCTGTTGTGAGGTGAGGAAGGAGATTAAGTACCTGACACCTTATGTGTGATAACATGATACTCAGTCATGTCTACTTTATTCTGTAGATCTCATGCTGTATTTATTCTTAAAGTTTTATGAAATGGATATTTTAATTAATCATGAATTTCTAAATGTGCTTTCTACAAAACCATTAAAACTTCTTTCCAACAAATTGGCTATTAAGCGTTTCTTAATTATAAAACTTACACACAAAATACTAATCTAATCTTGGATTTATAAGTTAAAAAAATAACTGACATGCTTTTTTTAAATTTAGTGTTGCTTTTCCTTAGGCGAGTTTATTTAATAATGCGGTAATAGTACTCAACATAATTGTAAATCATTGAATCAAAAGTAGTTAAAAATATAAATTAGTAAATTACTAAGAAAAGGGTGTTTCGTTTTGAGTTAAATATTTCAACTTCTTTAGTTACTACATTTATTGCCTACCGAATAATTAGAAAAATATAAAGGTTTTATTCCATTAACCTTTAAGTAAAGCCTAAGCGACTTAAATTATATGATTAAATCACACTATTCAATGTTCATATCAGGCGATACTAGCCTCTTCTCTTACCCTGAACCCTGAGCCCCTGGTTGAATATCAGAGTTCTGCTACCATAATTATGCTAGTGATATGCAAGCTGTAAAATATCATTGTCAGTTCAGACCTTGTGTGATTAATATACATATAATCGGAAATATTAAATGGTTCATTAAATGTTGGAGTTTTAGTTTCCTAAAAGCCATAAGTTCAATATGAAATGTATACAGAGTATCAAATATTAATTAATTTTGTAGAGCTTCAGAACAAACCGCAAGATGCTGGACAGTAATAACACTGCCAATAACGTGTCGGGCTGTGGCCTGCCATTATTGGACAAGTACAAGATGTTACTAACAAATGTTATAGGAACGTTTATAATATAAAACATGTATTGTTGCAAACTTTTTAACCCGTATACTCAAATCTCTTCATAAGTTGGTTTGGATACATTAAAGATCCCATTAAAGACTTTAAATTCTGCATGAAACTTTGTTTATGTATTAGTAACGTCGAGGTACATAGTGTTGCGTATAATGTCATGCAATTTAGCTGAGCGTTAACGTAGTCCAACTTTTACCTGAACATCTGGAGCACAATTTCAACTATAGACATTTAGCATGAAACTTTATTTTTACAAACAAAAGTTTGTGTGCAATGATAATGCATGTCTTCGTGGAATATACTGAGCCATGGAATTCGATACATAAAGTTAAAATTTATACTACACACGGTTTCTGAAATACTAGGTAAACATCGGTTTCCATATTATATAAATTGTCTTGTTTGTTAATCATAAATAATCTAATAGAGGTATAAGTTTTATCTGTTGTAAGGCTAACTACTCATGCTGGTTATCATATTAAAAGTACACAATCGTTTATATTTTATATATAATAAGCAGTTTTTACTTACAAAACAGTCGAAATAGAATTTGAAAAAATATCACGAGAGCTTTGCTAAGTAATTAGTAAAGATCTTTTCATTTCCCATGAACACTGTTCTCCTGATGATCTCTCATTATTATTAGTATTATTCTCATAATAAATTAAACTTGAAATAGTTTAAAATGTTTTATAAAAAAATTAAATATTAAAAGTCATACTATATCCATTTAAAATTAAAACAAAACTAAAACCAAGGATAGAATAGCACCCAATACTAAATATAAAAACACATTTTATGTTTTCCGTTTATAGAGGAGGTGCATCCTACGACAATCCATCATTAGCTAAATATTTTCAGAAGAAGCCCTAAAATTGATATTTCAATACATTGTAAAGTATTTTTTTTTTTACAATGCATTGAAATATAGATTTTAGATAAATATGGAGATTCCCTTTTTATCTCAACACGCAAAATAACCGTTGTACTATCATATATTCCCAACATTAAACACATTATTGTTTATTCTTGATTTATTTTAGAATGTTTTAGACGTTTTTACATGATTAATTTCAAAATTTGTTACTTGTTTTACAAGAACAGACTTAGTTTTTCATCCGAAAAATGCAAAACATTAGTCATTTTATTAAAATGTCACTTATTAGGTGATTACCAATTCTAATAAAATTTGTAGATATTTTAAATTTCTCTATTGTGCTTGTTGTATTGCATAAGTGCACTTACTAGCACAGATATTTGAAGGTCCTCCATTAGTTTGAATTGCATCTGATATATCTGTTTATGCTTGTTCAATGCTTCTTGAGATGTCTTATACACATACAAATGGATACGATGTTCGACCATTCTGGGTTAAGCCACTAAGTTTCAACTAAAGTGTTCCCTATTTTTTAAATGCAAACTGTGGTCGTAAATATATAGGATATACCAAACTTACGCTTTGAACAATGTACTTGAGAAGTGTCATAGCCTATTACAATGGAAGTTCGGAGTGTTGTGTTTGTCCAGGTAGACAATAGACTAAGTCCACTGCCACAGATCAACATCACTGATTGGATTTGTGAAGTCGATAGTTGTAGACAGTCTTGTTTGTTAACTTGGGGTTTGCTGTAAGCATCGCTAGCGAGTATACAGATCACTTAAAAATACAAATGTGTGTGGAGGGGTGTTCCAGATTGTGAGGCAATATGTATAATGTAAAGCAACGTCTTTCAGTTAGGTCAATGCGATACTGGAGTGCATTAAAACCCAACCGAACTCTATGTTTTTATTTCAGTGGCATTCTCATATAGAATGTGAAAGAATTGAATTTTTCTTGGTTTAATAAATAAGTTATACCAATTCTTGAACCCATTTCTGCCCCCTAGAGACCAAACGAGTGTACTAATGTGAGCCCAATCTCGCAGTATGTCACGTTACTAACATGACACATTGAGATCATCAGCTATATTAGGCATAATATTCTATATAGGGTTGTGTCATGTAGCTTTATCGTTGAAGGTGATTTGTTGGATTAAACCTGAATAGTCTAGTATATTTTCTACAATAACGTTTACAATTTAACCGAGAACCACATGAAAACATGGGACGAATGTCTGAGAGGTGGTCAAATATGCGTGTTAATGTACGTAAATAAAACACGGTGGATAGCAAACTATGAGAGTAAACCTTAACATTCCACTTGAATGAAAGAAAATAAACTTGAAAGTTTCTTTAAATATTTGTAATGTGTTTCAGCAAACGTGTCAAACTTCCAAAAACATATAAAATCACGTATTGTATAACTAAAGCGTATATCACAGCAGTACTTAATATCAAACATAGTTATTGTATATGACTTAAATATATAGAACTTACTTTTGAAAATATATTAACTTATAATTATTTTAGGATATAGTTTTCATTCTTTGGTATATCCATTTTTCTCAAAACATCACGAATAATCTAAATCAATGTAAATGTAAATCTTATTGAAAATAACCTGAGCATTCTCAAACTCTCTCTTATGCATAACAACTAATATTTAATCTTCCATTTATTAAATTTTAAGATTGAATATCTAACATTAAATAACAAACAATTTGCATGAAATTACTTGTAAACTCTATAAAGCACTGAAACTTTATGTTATGAAATAACCGAGATCGAGCTTTTGCACGAATTTAAACAGGAGGTCTCGGAAGCGCGCCCCTCCCAAACTCGGAGCAAGGCATAAAAAAAAACAACCACATGCCACTCGTGGGAAGAGAGACAAAGAGAGACAAAATGTCCAGTACATAATATAATTAATTAGGTGGCAAACATTTTTACACAAAAATACAATAAACTGCAGCACCACGGTGCAGCGCATAACTTTCAAACTAAATAACAAAGATAAATAGAATTCCAATATTGCCAATAACATAATAAATAGAAATTTGAGATATAAATAACATAATAAATAGAAATTTGACATATAAATAACATAATAAATAGAAATTTGACACATAAATAACATGGGTTTAGGTACGGCATGTAGTAAATATAAATTTTGAACTGTTAATTATTATGAGCTGAGGGGAGGGAAAAGGTTGTAGAATTTCTAGGCCCACTAGTTTTTAAAAAGTAATTTTGTTTCAAGTTTGTAGCCAAAAATAAAAAAAAAAATATTTAAAGCCGATTTTCGAAGGAGGCGGGGGCTTAGTTGCCTCCACGAATCCGAATTAAAGATGAAATCCTCCCCTTCAGATCATGTCACTAAACTTAATAAATACTAGGTAATCTTAACACTGGCCCTCCTCCAGATATAATGTCTGGCAGCGCTCCATAAAACCCAATCCTCTCAAGTTCAGTACAAGAAGAAGGAAAAAAACATTTTAGCTCCAACCTTGTTCAAGACGAAATGAAGTACAGACAGTCCAGTTGGATGACGGTACAGTAGCGCTGGCAGGGCGCGGGCATTCCATTTTGGGTTTAACAGTGCTGTTCCATTGGTCAGACTCGCCGCACCAGTCATGTTGACGGCACTCACGGGGACCCTATTGAATGCCTACCGAAAGTCGGAGAATTAGCCAGTCATGGGCATCAGGACGACCAGTAGACAGCACGAGATTCACGTAGCCTCTGCCGAAAGTGTCCAACCGCTCCGATCAGTAGCCGCTGCCGGTAATCAGGTGGTCGGTAATCAGTCAAGGTCAACCACCTGACCTCGACCAATCAGTCAGTCCATCCAGGTGGGAAAAATAAAAAGACAAAACTATCCAAACTGAAACCCCGGCTCACTTGGGTCTAGGCAACGAAAAGTTAATATCATTTCGGACATTTCCATCGTTACATGTACAAAAATGTATAGTAATGTGTTTCAAGGATTTAAATAAAACCAATTTTTCTGGTGAAAAACATCCTAAGGCATTAAAATAACAAGAAATTTAACAATAGGTTGGCTTTTAAAGTTAAAATGATTAAGTTAAGCATGACGAACTGCATGGAGTCCAGACCTCAGAGAATGAACCCAAACAATGTAACTGGACATGTAACAAAAGCACAAACAGGTCCCACCCGACTTAACGACATGTGCAGAGTTCAGCTAAAAACATTTAAGTACAGAAAAACAAGAGAAGATTCTTCTCGCTCGTCATAAAGTAAAAACATATTTGAAATCGTTATAAGAGAACAAATTTAAAGTCTGCGAGTATTACTATCATAGACCGTTAATAAGATTTACCAACCCAGAAAGATTTATTCCTCCATACTGAGCCACACCCCGCTTCCGCTCGCCCGTACCAAGCTAGCTTAACAAAGAACGTGCTCCCATTGGAGCGGAGCGGGGGCCCGACTCACGGAGAGAGAGCAAGGGAAAGGCAAAGAAAGAACGTGGATGGCCAGCCATAGTGAAAATATATATATTTGAGAAGAAAAAAAACAAGGGGACAAACGCAGACAAAACTACCCAGAAAGGTTGCCTACTCAGGTGCACCTGGAGAACAAAAATATAAGTGGTCAACCCAGACTTATGGATAAAATTTAAAATCTTTATAAATTTAAGTTAGATAGAATTTAGAGCGCCAAATTTCAAACAGGAAAAGCCAAAATCACCCGAGTCCTGTGGCACAGGGCGGGTTCCTGAAAGGATAGAATTAACCTAAACTTAACTACTTAAAACTAGATAACAAACTGGATAACAATACTTAAATAACAGGCACACTGAGACAATATCACAGCAGGGTATCACAGAGAAATAATGTCCTCAGGTAGGAAAACCTTAGTAGCCCGCCATGGCACCGGTGTAAGGACCCGGCCCAAGAATCATGGGAGAGGCGGACATTGGAGCTGGAGCTCGTGAACCCTGCAAGCACAGAGTGCTTCTATAGCCTGTCTTGCTAGGTAAACATTTCAACAAAAGTAAAAGTGTATAAACAAGTTTCAGAAGCCCTGAGTACATGAAAACAATTCAAAAGAATAAAAGTTAAGAATTAAGAGTGAAAAAAAAAGAAAATAGTAAAAAAAATTTAGAAGGTAAAACTATTATAATCAATAAATATACAGGAAATTACAAGTTAAAGTTATAATTAACTGCTGTGACATAAGTAATAGTACAGTACAAAACAAAAGGTAAGCCTAGAAAACCTTTGGTTTAAAAAAACAAAAGAAACTCATATGACCAAGTACAAAAAAATTAAGATAAGGTCAGAATTTCAACTTTAAAGACTAACAGTAAGTAAAGGCAAGCACAAAAGGAGTTGGAACCTTTAGTAAAAGTAGCAGGGACATCTGGGTCAAGCAGAGAGAGCTTAATATAAACATTTGGTGGTACATAAAAAAATAATAACCATAATACAAGACAACTACCAAGGAAACTAAAATTATGGAAAAAACTTATAAAATACACTATGTAGAGTTAATTCCTGAACCGAATTAGCTGAAACTTTCTGAAAAGCAGGGGAAAAGCTCCCTGCAGCTATAATAAGGTAAATCCCCCTGAAAATTTAGGGAAACAAAAGATAGCCTAAGAAACCCTTTGATCTAGGCTTATATTAAACTCTAGGCCTATCTAGGCTAAAAACTTAAACTTAGAAACAGGGTGAAAAACAGTTTGCCTAGGAGTTTGACAGAATAAAAGTTAAATCCGGAAAACATAAATCCCAATTTAAATTCCCCCAAATAAACGTTAGCCTAAGAAACAAAAACAATGGGAAAAGTTAAAGTTGCCAGTTTCAAGGGTCAGTAAAAAAAACAATTTAGCGGCCTCCTAAGGCTGGGAGAAAAGGAAGACAAGTACTAAATAACACATAACTAATAAATACAAACTAGAAATTCCCCAGAACCTATAACTTAAATTCAGAACCACACGCTTATTGAGGTTAACCTGCTAAACGAACAAATATAAGTAAAATATAAATAGAGAACAGTTACTCACTCGTCAGTTGACACAGCCGTGTTTAGCCAGACATTTGGGGCAGAACAAAACCCAAAACAAAACCCAAAAACTAAATAAAAGGGTAAAACAAAATAAACTTCACTAGTAAACGGTCTGAACAGAAGTCAAAGTCGCTACTCTCTCGATCCAGTCGCAGACGACACCAAAGCCTCGAAGAGTCAACGAGAGCAAACACCAACAACAAAATAAAGCACTATAACAAAAGAGTCGGGAAAACCGAAAGGGGCACGAGAATTTGACCCGGCTCAGACACCCCCCCCCCCAAAAGGGAGACTCCCCTCTCCAACAAGGAAACTCAAGAAGCTCTCCCCAGTTAAGGAATTCCCCGGCAAGGCTTTAGATGAGAAATATGTGCCTTTCGATAAACCTTGCCGGTTTGGGGATCTCCCAACAGAGCCGTCACCGGAGTCAGAAACCTAAAGATACGGTGGGGGCCTGTCCACCGATAAGACAACTTTGCAGCCCTTTTGTCCACGGCCGAACTGGTCGGATGAGCTCTACAATATACAAGTTCCCCCTCTCGGAAAGGGTTTAGCCACACGCCCCTTGTTATACTTCCTCCTCAGCAATTCCTAGCCCTGAAAAGATTTCGCCGGGCAGCTGCCCAAGTGCTAGCAACATCAGGAGTACCAGGCGGTGGCAGAAGGTCCCCAATCCTCCAAATATTAGCCAAAGGGTTGTTGGGTGGGAAACCCAAACAACAACTCGAAGGGCACCGCCTTGTGACTTTCATGAAACAGCTGTGTTAAAAGCAAATTGAATCCAAGGGAGTTCTTGGTCCCACGTCTCGTGATTTTTAGCATGGAAAGCGATGAGGGCTGATCGCAGATTACGGTTAAAACGCTCTGCGTGGGAGGGCTGTGGGTAGTAAGGCGAAGTCGTCACATGACGGATACCGTGCCCAAAGCACATTCTCTTGAATTCATTGGACAAAAACTGAGTTCCATTATCGGATACTATAGTGGCGGGAATTCCGAAATGTTGGAAAAGATTGGTACGGAGCACCTTAGTCGTGAGCTGAGCTGTGGCGCTTCGTAACGGAAACAACCAGACGAACTTGGAGAAAGCATCTACACAGACAAGCAGGAACTTATTACCTGACTTGCTACGAGGGAAAGCCCCAACGTAGTCGATGAAAAGCTTCTCCAGAGGTCTCTCCGCCACTTCAGATGACAACAGACCAGCTTAGTGTTCTGGGCGGGCTTGCTTAACGAGCACAGTTGACATGACCGTACTCGAGCCGCAATGTCCCGATCCATACCCTTCCAAATGAAGAGGTCCCTAATCTTCGCGATGGTTTTTATGTATACCTAAATGACCGCCCACGGGAGGAAGTATGGAAATAATGAAAAACCATCGGTACAAAATAAGGACTTGGCAGCACTAATTTGGGCTTTCCCCGCTGCCTAGCTCGACAGCAAAGGGTACCTTGGGACAGAAAGTACGGGGGGTGGGCACCTCCCCCTTGAAGCTCACAGATAATATTGGCCAGCTCGGGATCATTTAGTTGATGAGGGAGGATATCCGAAAAGGCCAGAGGACAGTCAAGCAGCACAGCCCCACATACCGGCTCCAAATCCTGAAGTTGGTCGCCGGGGAGTATGGTACATCCTAGAAAGCGTATCGGCAATGATTATTTTGCGTGCCACGCACATGTTGCACAGTAAATTTAAGGGAAAGATATTTGAACGACCCAACGACCAATTTTCCCAAGCTGACGAGGATGAGCGAGGAGCCAAGATAGTGCCTGGTTGTCGGTTTCAAGGAGAAGAACTCTTTATGTTCTAAAAACCTTCGAAATTTATTTATCCCGAACACAACAGCCAAAACACTCCAGCTCATAAACAGATGAACTCTTTTTTTCACAGGGTGTCAATGTGCGTGAAGCATAAGCAATTGGCTGCCTGACGCCATCCACCTCCTGAGACAACACCGCCGCAATAGCCAAGGAGGACGCATCAGTTTGTAACACGAATTTTCGACCAAAATCCGGCATAGCCAACACAGGAGGCTGCATAAACAGCTTCTTTCAACAATTGAAAGGGACGTCTGCTGTGTTTCACCCCATTCAAACTTAGCACCCTTCTTGCGAAGCAGATTAAGAGGAGCGGCCAACTCTGCAATATTGGGTATGAAACGCCTGTAAAAATTTATCATTCCCACGAAACGTGCAACTCCCTTTGCATCCTTTGGGAGGAGGAAAATCCCTGATCGCTGGGTCCGAGCTGGATCTATGCAGACGCCCCGGGTGGAAATAAGGTGACCAGAAAAGAAATCTCACTTTGGGCGAAACTCACCTTTTCCGGGTTGACGGTAAGGCCAGCACCACGCAACCTAAATAAAACTTCCTCCAGATGGGTCAAATGTTCTTCAAAGCTCTCACTGTATACAAGAAGATCATCCAAATAGTTAAATACAAATTTAAACTTGACGTCATGGAAAATAGAGTCTAATAGTCGGGTAAGAGTTTTGAGCTCCCACAGCTAAGCCCATTGGAACACGGGTAAACTGATATAAATTCCAGGGAACACAGAACGCAGTGAGAGGACGAGATTCAGGCTTCAAAGGTATCTGGTGGTAAGCCTGGTTAAGGTCAAATATGGAGAAAAATTTGGCCTTACCGAAACCAATCAAATGCCGAATGTAGATCGGGGAGAGGTACCGAGTCAATCTCAATCTGGGAATTAAGCTTTCTATAGTCCAGGACCATTCTGGAACTTACCATTTGGCTTAGGGACCAGGAAAGCGGGACTGGCATAACCTGAGCAAGAAGGTTCGATAACTCCATTCTCTAGAAGTTCATTAATGATGCTCCTCAGCGTTTCCATTTTAGGTGGAGCAAGTTTGTAGGGGTGAGAACGAACCGGGCGGGTATCAGTGAGGCGAATCTCGTACTCAAGAAGCTTTCGTAACGCCCAGTTTTGGTGTGAGTACATCTGGGAAGCGGCAACAAATGTCCCTTATAGCCTCAGCCTGTTCCACGATCAGATGCCCCAACGGATCAGGAATGGAAACCCTATCTCCCTCCGCTTCGACTGCGGCAGCCCCATGAGAATATTCATCCGAAAAAGGTATTGACACCCGCCGAGAAAAGCGAAAGAAACACCGGCCCTTGCCCAAGTCCAAAATCATGCCAGTCCTCCGAATAAAATCAGCCCCCAAGATAAAAGGAAAACACAACTCCCCTGCCACCAAAAACCGCCACACCCAAGAAAAATGGTGGATTTTGATTTTAAACTGGACTTCATGAGTGATGGGCAAAGGAGAGCGAGACGCCGTCCAGCAAATTAAAGAACTAGGTTCAACCTGTCGGATGAGACCAGAGGCTGACAACTCCTGGAAAAAACGCAAAGATATCAGGCTGCGTGCTGAACCAGAATCCACAAGGGCCTTCCGGTTCACATCTCCGACAAGGACATCTACACGTGGGCAAACCGAGCAACCCGCTCTCACACCCAATGCAGCCCAAGGAAGCAATGGTCTCCTTATTGGTGGATACCTTACAAGATTTGGCTTTATTACCCCTGTTCTTCACGCTAGCAGACATCACGCTACCAGGCATATTTAGTCCGGCAACTATATTATTACTAACAATATTAGGTTTCTTGCCGAAGTGACGGAGTTAACAAGGCGTCCAGTTCCAGGTCCCGGAAGATCAACTAGTCAGGAGGAACCAAAACTCCCACGTGCCCGAGGACAATCCCGCCTCAAGTGACCCCTCTGGTTACAACCAAAACAAGTTGGGGGTTGCCCACGCGGGAGTTGCACCCCCTGCCCCGACCCTGCTGAAACCCGAACCTTTCCAGGAGGTTCACTGGGCAGATGTCCCATCAATCTCTCCCTTAGGAAATCCGCATCCTGGACTCCTCTGGATGCAATGCAGAGACGGTCTAGATCCGCCCAGGACGTGGGTCTTGTGCAGAAAACCAAACGACACGGTCCTCCAGGTTGATTCCCTCCAGAATAATGTCCACCAGTTGCCCTTTCGCTTAAGTCAAGACGTAGTATTTGGGCCACCCCTTCGTATCTCGCCGACAAATTGACTAAGCGTCTCTCGGGTGCCTGTGGTCGATAAATACGTTCAACTCGCAAACGCTCCATGACACGACCAGGTATAAAATATTCAATAACTTGAGCATGAAACTCATCAAAAGATGCTCTTCGCTTGAGACAGTCAAGTAGGCGGTCACTTAGTGGTCTCAAGCAAAAGGGGGCTAAAATTTCCATAAGTACCAAATCGGTCATTCCAGGAAACTCCTGAATTTTGAAAGCTTCCTGAAGAAAAGCAAGGAGGTGATTTAACTCCAATCCATCGGCCTTGGGCATGCTCTGAAGTATAGGTGAGAGTGGGTGGGACAACTTGGCAAAGGCTGAACTAAATAGACCTGAGACATCATGGCCATCAACAACCGTCCCACAACCTACATGATCCATGAACACAGGATGTACCGAAGACTTTGAACCTCCAATTGCAGCAGAAATGGCAGAGGATACCCAATTCCGAATCTCGGCACCCTGGAGCAACACCCCGAGGATCTTCAGCTCCTCCAAGCTCAGCAATACGAGAATCCGAAATTGACAGAGTAGGAGGCTCCTGAAAGGAGGCCCCTCTCTCTCTGACGGACCTAACCTCACCTAGCCTCTCCAGGGCTGACTGTAGTTTTTCAGAAGTAGTAATGGCCCATGCACCAACATCAGCGGTGAGTCCAGGAGCCTTATTAAGCAGTTGCACCCTGGCGCACCAGTGAATAATCTGGGAGCCCAAACGAGCCTTGGCCGACCCAGTTAAAGGCAGTGACCCACTATCAATGTCATCCTCTAATTCTTCCATCCTAGTCTTGCAAGCTAGCTAATTCATCTTCCAAACAAAATGATTCCCTGCCATGTCCTCTCTAAGTTCAAACAGGCCCTCAGCTGAGCTCTCAACCCCTTTACGTCCTCCCGAGGCTGCTGCCCCCTAGACACGACCTCAAAAACCAGCTCCGGCTTCCGGAGATACTCAGGCACCAAAGAAACTGCCATATCAACTTCAAGACAAACAAAATCTAACTTACTAAACTTAAGTAGTCTCAACTCAAAAGGGCAACCAACTGACGAGGCTCAATAAGAGTACCCAGCTCCTACTTCCCTGAGGCAAAAAAAACCCAGTAAAACCCCGCACAAATACAATACTATAAATCACGGAATAACTAACACACAAAAACTCAACATTACATGCTCCCAGCCCGGGAAACCGCTTGGCAAGCCAAAACCACGCTCTGCTACCATCTGAGCCACACCCCCCGCTTCCGCTCGCCCGTACCAAGCTAGCTTAACAAAGAACGTGCTCCCATTGGAGCGGAGCGGGGCCCGACTCACGGAGAGAGAGCAAGGAAAGGCAAAGAAAGAACGTGGATGGCCAGCCATAGTGAAAAACATATATATTTGAGAAGAAAAAAAACAAGGGGACAAACGCAGACAAAAACTACCCAGAAAGGTTGCCTACTCAGGTGCACCTGAGAGAACAAAAATATAAGTGGTCAACCCAGACTTATGGATAAAAATTTAAAATCTTTTATAAATTTAAGTTAGATAGAATTTAGAACGCCAAATTTCAAACAGGAAAAGCCAAAATCACCCGGAGTCCTGTGGCACAGGGCGGGTTCCTGAAAGGATAGAATTAACCTAAACTTAACTACTTAAAACTAGATAACAAACTGGATAAACAATACTTAAATAACAGGCACACTGAGACAATATCACAGCAGGGTATCACAGAGAAAAATAATGTCCTCAGGTAGGAAAACCTTAGTAGCCCGCCATTGGCACCGGTGTAAGGACCCGGCCCCAAGAATCATGGGAGAGGCGGACATTGGAGCTGGAGCTCGTGAACCCCTGCAAGCACAGAGTGCTTCTATAGCCTGTCTTGCTAGAGTAAACATTTCAACAAAGTAAAAGTGTATAAACAAGTTTCAGAAGCCCTGAGTACATGAAAACAATTCAAAAGAATAAAAGTTAAGAATTAAGAGTGAAAAAAAAAAAGAAATAGTAAAAAAAATTTAGAAGGTAAAAACTATTATAATCAATAAATATACAGGAAATTACAAGTTAAAGTTATAATTAACTGCTGTGACATAAGTATAGTACAGTACAAAACAAAAGGTAAGCCTAGAAAACCTTTGGTTTAAAAAAACAAAAAGAAACTCATATGACCAAGTACAAAAAATTAAGATAAGGTCAGAATTTTCAACTTTAAAGACTAACAGTAAGTAAAGGCAAGCACAAAAGGAGTTGGAACCTTTAGTAAAAGTAGCAGGGACATCTGGGTCAAGCAGAGAGAGCTTATTATAAAACATTTGGTGGTACATAAAAAAAAATAATAAACCATAATACAAGACAACTACCAAGGAAACTAAAATTATGGAAAAACTTATAAAAATACACTATGTAGAGTTAATTCCTGAACCGAATTAGCTGAAAACTTTCTGAAAAGCAGGGGAAAAGCTCCCTGCAGCTATAATAAGGTAAATCCCCCCTGAAAATTTAGGGAAACAAAAGATAGCCTAAGAAACCCTTTGATCTAGGCTTATATTAAACTCTAGGCCTATCTAGGCTAAAAAACTTAAACTTAGAAAACAGGGTGAAAACAGTTTGCCTAGAGTTGACAGAATAAAAGTTAAATCCGGAAAACATAAATCCCAATTTAAATTCCCCCAAATAAAACGTTAGCCTAAGAAACAAAAACAATGGGAAAAGTTAAAGTTGCCAGTTTCAAGGGTCAGTAAAAAAAACAATTTAGCGGCCTCCTAAGGCTGGGAGAAAAGGAGACAAGTACTAAATAACACATAACTAATAAATACAAACTAGAATCCCCAGAACCTATAACTTAAATTCAGAAACCACACGCTTATTGAGGTTAACCTGCTAAAACGAACAAATATAAGTAAAATATAAATAGAGAACAGTTACTCACTCGTCAGTTGACACAGCCGTGTTTAGCCAGACATTTGGGCAGAACAAAACCCAAAACAAAACCCAAAACTAAATAAAAGGGTTTAAAACAAAATAAACTTCACTAGTAAACGGTCTGAACAGAAGTCAAAGTCGCTACTCTCTCGATCCAGTCGCAGACGACACCAAAGCCTCGAAGAGTCAACGAGAGCAAACACCAACAACAAAATAAAGCACTATAACAAAAGAGTCGGGAAAAACCGAAAGGGGCACGAGAATTTGACCCGGCTCAATACATACATAGTAGCTCGTTTTTGCTAAATAGCTGTTTTAAATTAATCTAATTGGATTTGATTGGCATTCTAACTAAAAGTAAGTTTGTGGTAACGGGAAATTCTTTTCTTGGTTCTATCGTTTGAAACTCTTATAAAGTCGCGGTATAGTAGGCTATAAGTACTTTTAGCACACCACAAACTACTATTATATACTATCATTAACTACTAACAGTAGTGGGTATCTCAAAAAAGGCATAGACCTGAAATCAGAACGTCATGTTCTGGTATGAACGAATTTCACAAAAAATCTTTTGTTCGATGCATGATACTAATAGTATCTATATTGTACTTTCAATGATTAGTAAAATAAATAACAACTAATTCACATGCAATTTCTTTTACTCCGTACTTAACCGTAAATTTTTGGTATTTTCCGGCATTGTTGGGCATTATGATTCTATTTGGTTGGAATTAAATGTCTGTACTCAAAAAGGAACGAATAAAGCTGTCTTTATAGTGTCGTTTAATATGTCAAGGTACTATATATTGAGAAATGATACCATTATATAAATTATATCTTGTCAAAACATTGGAGTACATTACTCCACCATGTTTAAAACACTTTAATAACAAAAAATGTAACTTAAAGTTAATTATAAATTATAAAGTAACCTATCTCGTTTTATACTATGTCGTATGGTATAGAATTACTATTGACAGTAATTTGCGGAGCAGTATCTTAATCTTATTTGTAACTTTATATTGAAGTGAGAAAAGCGGCAAGTTTAAAAATATTACACCTCTCACTTCCAGATCAATTTGTTGGTGGAGGGCGTCTAGATTAAGCAGTGGGGTTCTTGCCGTTTATCATCTACCCATAGTGTGTAACAGTCAGCCAGTAATTGTTCTCGTCAACAATGGCTCTATAAGTTATAAAGTAACACTCTTGCTTCCGGACTATATATGAGGGTAAAGTAGTTGGTACAAATATTACACCCCTCATTTCCAGATCAATTTGGTGGTGGAGGATAGCTAGATTAAACTGTGGGGTTCTTGTAGTAACAGTCAGGCAGTAATTTATTGTTCACGTCAAAAATGGGTCTATAAGTTATAAAGTGACATAATGTATCTCTGACTGTATCTCTTAGTAGCATTCATAGGTTTAAATTCTGTAAGAAATCACACTTTACAAATTACCTGAAGGTATTGTAGTGTATAAAATATCTCAATCAATTGCTAGGCTACTCAATATAAATTTCTTTGCCAATTTTTGATATTACACATACGTATAGAAAAACCTTATATTACACAATCATATGTCTATATAAAACCATATTGTATGTTATACACATGAGGGATTTCTTTTACCGTTATGTTACAAGACATATTTTCATGTCTACTTTGTGAATCCTTACTAAGTTTATGCAAAAGTTCAAAATAATATCAAGGAAGCCAAACAGTTTCGGTAACCTAAAGGGAAATCATTCCCAGCTCTATTCATAAACGTTGTTTTTACATCAACGTTCAAATAGTATTTAAAATGAATTAAATGTTTTTAATTCCTCACTAATGCAATCTAGGATAAAATTTAGATATCAACTTTGCCTCTGCAAATTGCATCTCAAGTAATTAAACACTTCTCTAAATTATAAATTTTAAACAAACGTTTCTGCCTCTTTGACGAACTTAAACGGAAACATTCTACATTTCTAAACTGTCCGTTAAATTGGAATTATAAAACTGGACGATTATCTATATTTTCCTAATTAAAAAATGTTCCAGGTATAATTTTTACTCTTTCTATTTATATAAACCTTCCTCGGATTTTAAAGAATATTTTACAAAAAATAATTAACCCAATTCTAGCCGTTCTTGAGATTAGTGCATAGCAATACATTTAGCGATACATTTTTATTCATAAGATTTTGTTTTTTAGTTTTATAATAGGTTTATGTGTGATTAGATATCAGTGAATCTGTGACATGTTTGGTTTCTTGGTGTGTTATTTTAAGTCGAGTTATAGAGAATTAAAGATTTTGTTATGGTTCGTTAGTATAACTGAAAACATAACAAAGAGGATGAAGCTGAAATAAATAATTACTTACATTTCTAGTTAATAAACAATTTATACCATACTTGAGTTTTAATGACTTATGTGAATAAAGATATAACATATAAGTAGGTCTATCAGAATATAGCCAAACGTTCAAAATTTCAAGAATTGGTTATGTGTCCTGAGTTTGAGTATTAATATCACCACGTTCTTGTAACCCAAGGTCTGTAGCCTCAATGGATAATTACCAGCCGCTATTGTCATTGGACAATATGTCGGATCTTGCATCGCTATTTGCAAAACTTGACATCAACAAGGATTAATGGATTATGTATTGTACGAAAACTTGCAGGTCATGTTTTTTGTGTGGTGACAACACTTACAAGCTTAAATTTTAAAGTGAACATAACATTTTGTGTAAATATTGTGCGTAATATATTGTGCGTGTTTATATGGCTACACTGTAATGTTAAAGTTTAAAAATAAATAACTGTTGCGTATGGTTTAATTATAACTGAATGGTTAATTCAATTGTCCTACTTTTAAAAATTAACCTTACGATACAGACTACAACTGCATAAAATTGTACTTACTTTGCATGTTTCATGCCCAATAATGTTTAGTTTTACAATTTGTAAATGGAATTTGGTTTTATAGTTATATATGCATTAGCAGCAATTTTTTTATATTTGATTTGATATTAATTTATGTTATATACATGTAAATGACCGTTGGCATCGCATTCATATACAAGATTAATATTATAAACGTAACCCCAAACGGTGAAAGCCTAGGGAAGCATATATATATATATATATATATATATATATATATATATATATATATATATATATATATATATATATATATATATTAATTATATATCAATTAATTATATACACATATAATTATAGACATATAACTAATTATATACACTTTCAATATCTTTCTTTGTTATCTTACAGTTGTAAATATGTAAGATGTATAAGCCTGCGTAACTTTTTTACAACCTATATAAAGGTATATTGTATTCTACATTTTTACGTAAAAGCAATTATAAACAATTCCATAGTTGTATATGAATTTCTGATATCATGTTTATTCTTACATTTAATAACACTAAAATTCTTAATTATAATACTTTTCTTAAAAGGGTTATTAGGCTCTCTCATAATTGGATCACCATTGTCGACATGCATAATCTTTTTTAAATAAAAAATTTTAAACTTATAATACTGCACTGAAGAAAAACAATTGCAATTTAATATAATATCTTTGTTTAATTGTTATCCTAACCTAATATATTTACAAGTTATAGTTCTCATACCTGTAGAGTATTTTTATTCAAACTGTTATTAGAAATAGGTATACATCGTACCTTCATCGTAATACAATGTTTACCATTACTTGTTTACATAATAAATATTTTCAATATACTGATCAATTACATTATTGAAGATCCTCGTGGTTAGAAATATTATCGATAGTATTAGTATAAATGTATCAAAAATTCATAAAAGTACCTTAAGATATCATGAAATCATATTTTATTTTATTTGATCAGTTCTCGATAAACTATTACGTACAAAAGTTATAATAAACTAGTTTTATACAAACTAACACACTGTTCGTTTCCATAATGATGAAACAAAACGAAAATGAGTCCAAGGACATTGCACTAGTTCTTATAGAGCAGTTTATTTTATTTATTGTTATATCAATTTATATCTCCCTGAGCGCAAGGCTTGTAAAACATGTTCTATATACTCAAGTTGAGTGAACTTCCTGTTGGGTAGAATTTTGATAGTTATGTTTGGTATTTTATACCAATATCTACTGTGTTGTAAATGTATCAACAATTTTATGTTTATATGCCATAGTGATATAGATTGTCTGATAGTTGAAAAATCACAATCCTCATAAATCACATTACTAAAAAATAATAATAATTCAATATGGGTGATGTTTATGGTCCGTTAAACTTTAGATTTAGATGTTACCTTAACACTATTATATAAATGTGTCAAAAATATGGCCTTATTGTCTCTTTAAACAAGTTTTTTGAATGGAATTTTAGCTTTATAATTACTTTTGATAAATTATACATATTTATACTGGATAATTCACAAATATATGCAGAAATTGTGGGATAAACTAAAAATATAAAAATAATAAAACAATATTTTATCATAAACATGAGTTAAGAAATGCTTTTGTATTGAGTTACGGCCAGCGAAAGATTCGTCTGGATTTCAGCTTACCATGTAAAACGACGTATTCCACAAAGTAGAATAAGGGGCGAATTCTATCGTTTTTATCTGATAAACTCATTTATGGGTATGATAATAAAACTAAATCAAGCCGTAAAGTATGTCAGCAGCATCTGAATGGAGTGATAAAATCAATTTACCCTATGAAATTTTTTTTATTTCAGAATTAAAATCTAATTTGCTAATAATACGGTAATTTACAAAATTATTGTCTGTCAAATGTAAAAGGCCTTTTGTACTGTTATGAATAACAATTGATTCAATCCACCGTTTATTCGCTTTTTGTGTACGTTATTAACACAGGTTTGTTTGGAATAAATTGTATACCAGTTTCATTAAAAATATTTATTTGTTCCATGGTGAAATAATAAAGTTATTGTTGCCTAAAGATGAAAGAAGGGGTTTCATTCGTTTTTTTGAACTTAACCTTGGTTTTTTTTAAAGAACTCTTAACATTTTAGTTCTGAGAATTGTTTTCTTAAATTTGTCAGGTCAAAAGCCAATAAGAAATGATAGAATTTGCCTCTTAATTTACCTTAGCAGAATTTAAGGAAAACGTCGTTTTACATAGTGACCTGAAATCAGGAAGAACTCTTTCGCCAGTCGCTAACAAAGCATTTCCGGACCCATAATTATATCATTGTTTCATTATTTTTACGTGAATAATGAGCTCCCAGTGTTTCTGTTTGTCATTGTGAACCACTCTGTATTTATCTGTATATAAAAGTATATATATGTACGATACGACAATGAACAAAAGATGGATTTCAAGAAGACTGGAAATAAAGTCCTTACTTCAGACGAACTAAAGTTGTCGAATCTTCGTAATGTTCACAAGTATTTAGGGTAACTATAATATCAATATTGCTACATACACTGTACAGCCTATATTGCATAATACGTAACCAGTTTATGATAAATCTTACATGCCCTATACTGTACAGGGATTATCTAATGGAACTGTTATTACGATTGAAGTGTAACCATAATCAAGTATAATAAACCACTAACACATAATACACTTTAAAAATAAAACAACCAAGTACATCAGCCGAAAGCTAGTTAAAATGTATTACGATATTTGAAGATTGCATTGATGGAGATATTATATTTTTAACTGAACAATTTAAAAAGTTGTAGTCAATAAACAATAGTTTTACATTCTTTAATAACACATAAATACTCCTCGCCATTACAATAAGGGCTTTATTTGTAATTTTGCGTAGGTAAATGTTTCAAATCACTTAGTAAATTTCAAACCAGTATAGTTATAAACCTTGTCAATTTTAAGTTATTTAAATCGTAGTGAAGTCTAATATTGTATTTTATTATTTTTTAAGTTTACAAAAAAGAGCCACCAAGCGCACTTTGGTATTTAATACATAACTGCGCACCAAAAGCATTGAAGGAAGTTCTTTGAAGTTCAGCTCGAGAATTAAGAGGCCGCTATAAAATAGAGAAATATTAAAAGGGTTTGCCTTCGAGGTGTATTGGTATCTTTATTCTCAAATGCACAAAGTTTTTTTATAGTTGTTAATATTTCATAAACTAGATAGCCGACACAGAGAATCGCTAAAGTAAAATCTATTCAATAAACGCTTATACTACACTTGCATAAAGAACCTTGCACATTCCTGAACGATATTTTTTATGTTATTAATGGAACCTTCTTAGTACACAATGCGTGAAATATTTATAAACAATAACCAGCACACAATCCAGGGAGTATAATATACATCGGTGACTGTTACTAGGTTTCACGCAGCACTTAGCTCTCAAAATGGTAAAAACATTTCAGAATCCAATTTAACTGTGTTTTCAAAGTTTATTTATTACATAAACTGGAAAATTTAGATATCAGTTAAATCAGCTCATCGGAAAAATAAAAAACTCTAATCTTAATCTTAAAAATAGTAATTTGATTTACAGTATGAGATTCATGTGATTACGATGGTTATGTAATTCAATATGTTATGCAATGTGTAAAATTATGAAACCATTTTGTATCTAAAGAATAATTACTGGAATGAACGCCTTCTACTTAACAATATGCAATTATGATTTGAACTGTTGAAAAAATTAAAACAAATTCTGAATGAAGAACTATATAGCAGTGTATTAATTTAAACAAACTCTCCAATAATATAAAATATTATATTATATTATATATACTCTCCTTTATATTATTGGAGAGTTTGTTTAAATTAATATATGATTTAAAATAAGAAAAGAGCTTCAAGAATGTATATAGCAGTATTCAACATGAAAAATGAAGTTTGATATAAAGCGAAACCCCGCCACCGAATCCGTTTCAGAACAATCACCAAGGGCACTGCAAGGGAGAACATAAATTTTATTCTATTAACGACAATTTACTTTCGAAACCAATTTAAGTTTTTATATGTCTTATAATTCATAGTAGCTTGATAATAAAACTTTCCATATTCAGTTAGTATAATTAACACGTGTTTATTATATGATCATCAAGCTTAAATATCACTGCATTCTATATTTAAAATAAATTCATTTGAAATGTTGTGTGCTGTGGATAAAACAAATACTAGAGACTTGTTGTTCAGTCATATTTAATTTCATCGAACAATTCCTCGCATGCCAGCACAGTAGAGATAGTCATATTATCCTCGACATGATATTTGTGACGTGAAATTTGAAAGTTGTACAATGTGCAATGCACATATTAAAATAAAAATTCATACATTTCAAGTCTATGGATTTTTTTATGCACACATATCGTGAGAAAATACAGAAAAAAATCAATTTCATCTACTCCCTCGAGTAGTACAATTTGCTGACCGTGGCCAATTATAGATAATATCTTTGCGTGAAGTAAAGCTTTTGTGATGATTGTTTTTACATTTGAGTAATATAAATTTGTTAATATGTACGTAGAACGACCAAAAAGGTTAACTAATATTATAGGCTATAAAAATCATATATAAACACCGATAAAAACTCTTTGTATCTTAGCGATTATCATTTTAAAATAACTTAAAACCCTACAGTACTAAACCATAAGCATATTCGTGTAAGTGTAAATTGTAGAGTAAATGTAAATGGTAAATTTACGCCAAAATCACAATGAATTTCCTATAACTTATGAATGAAAGAGTTAAATCTGTATCAACGTACACTACTCTTGTACATTCCGTAAATTAGCAAAAGACGCTGTTTAAGAGGATGAGCTTTATGTATTTTTCACTACTTCTAAGTTTAGAGTACATCCTGATTTAACCTACTACCCATTAATGTATGAAAAATTGTAGATTTTACAGTATGCACTTATTCTTTTGATAAAAAAGAATAGACTATATCATAGATTAACCTCAAGTGGCTATATAGTTGTATAATCCATTACATAAATATATATATAAAAAAATCGGTGCACCATCAAACGTTCATACATCTGTGGCATGCTCCGTCATCCAAATACTATATCTCTGATTGAACTGCCAAGATTAAGTGCCTTTTAGCCTAAAACTTTGAATAAATATTTATTCTGTCATTGTACTTCACGCTCAGGTAAATCCCGTAGAGTTACATGCACCATCATCAAAAATCGAAACATTTCGAAATTGTATGTAAACTTGTTTTTGAGATATCGTGCATACAGACAAATGGACATAAAATACATTTACTAACACATATTGTGTTAATTTCGCTAACCCTCAGCCAGTTAAATTAGACAAAGGAATTTATTGAACATTTGTAAGTTTGGTATTTAGATGTTCATTTTTATTTTGCATGGTCATAAACAATGTCAATGTGAGAGTATTAAATTGGTTGAAACTGTGAGATATCTGGGCATAACTGTTGACAATAGGCTAACATGGAAACCTCATGTAACTTTACTACAGAGAAAACTCGGCCCCTGTATTGCCATAATGCATAAACTGCAAAATAAACTTACTGAACCAGCAAAGATAGCAGTTTATAAGGCACTATTTCAATCAAAAATCACATATGGAATAACTACCTGGGGAACAACAGCGAATAGCCATTTAAACCAAATACTAAATTTACAAAAAAGATGTTTTAAGGGCACTCTACGGATATGAATTGGACATAAATGACAATCGATTTGACCAGCACTATAGTTTAAAGGGACAACTAACACCTAAAGGATTGTATATATTTAAAAGTTTACAGATATATTATGAAAACAAACAATTTAAGGAAACCCTGGACAGAAGCTATAATACTAGGCATTTGGCTAAGTACAAAATACACACACCCCAAGGACAGACTATGGGCGCAGGCTACCAGAATATATAGTACCGAATCTATTTAATCAACTGCCTAGTGAAATAGAAAATTTACCAAATCTAAAGAAGTTTAAATCGGCAGCCTACATTTGGTTAAATACAGCTAGACCTCTATATCATCAAGTATAAAGACAAAACTTGCCATTTGTAGATGTCTTAGAAATAGGCCTAGCCTGGCCCAATCCCCACTAGCCTGCACTGACATTCCACTACACTGCACAACACTCAAAACTATTTTCATTACTCAGATTCACTCTCACTGTACTAGACTGTTTTTTATTCACACTACTTTATTCACCGACTACGAAAAAGCCACTAAACCCACTTTACTCAGTGAGCAAACATAACATAAACATAACCTAACTACGATTAGCAGAAACTGTTTCGACCAGACGACACTACTGCACACAACTGGAGACAGACGGAGAGGAACAAATTCAGACAGGTATGCACGTATTACACACCACTGAACTCCTAGAAGAATATATTGTTATTATTATTAGAAAAATCGTTTTCAAATATCTAACCATGTTATTGTAATTTATATTGTTTTTCGTTATGTAATCGTTATATTATTTTATTGTTATTGTTATTGTTATATTAAGTTCAAACCATATTCATACAATTTCCAAATATAACTAGAAACATGATGCCTGCCCTAAACCGCAAATAAATCGTCATTAGTGGTTTAATTTATTAAATTGATTTAAGCGATACAACTTATTAAAGACATTATTGCCAGTAGAAGTGGAGCAGTAGAAGTAAGGAAATATCGCTGGACCTCGCCGACAAGTTTTTTATGTAACTTGGCGAGGCCAAACTGTGTAAAACAATGTAATTGAATAAAAAAAATAAATAAAAAAAATATATATATTTAGTATTTTGTATTATCCATAGTGTTATTTTATATAGAAGCAACAAAAACTTGAAGCAAATGCAAATTACATTGGTTTTTGTCGTAACAGAATCCATTAGCCGTCTGAAGAAATGTGAAGTGGCTAAATTAAACCATAATGAGGGATGATGAAAGCATTAAGTAACGACAAGCTCCCGACTACCAATGTTCCTCATTCGTGAATGAATTATATTAATAGGGGTATTATACATTGGTATACTTGACCTAAACAAGTTTTAGTGCATTAAGATTCTCCATCATAGTATTTTCGTCAAATTGATTTTTATGTATTCCATATGTGATTTCATAGTTTATTTTCCAACAAAATACTATTTAAATTATCACAGGAGAACAGGGGCAATTTTCTTTGCGTCTAATTTTTATATGGGTTAGTTACGTAAGAAAGTTAGACATTTAATACATTCAAGAAACTGTAAGATATTGCTTGCAAAATATTATAAAATTTTAATCAATGAACTATTTAACTTAAAATTCCGAAAATGTTTTAAGGCTCTGATTTTACAAAGTACTGGAAATATAATGTTCTGAAAAAATTTACACCAATTAGTAATAGTAATATTATTAGTAATAATTAATCATATATTTACGATAAACTTTTTTCCATTATCTATGTGCAGGTCATCTGAAACATAAGCATAGTACAGTATATTACATAAGTTTCTTTGATATACTCGTCGTGTTGATATCAGTAAGTATGAGTCGACTTTGCAGACCTGCTGGTTCATATGCAGGGATCCTCAATGGAAATCGAATAAAGGGCTTTGAAAAATATCTAGTATTTTCTTCTTTAACCAGAACTAAAGTAAGAAGACGACACATCGTCAATGCTATTGTATGGAATCTCCAATACGTCTGTTCTTTATATTCAAACAGGTGTTCAACAAATGGATTTATACACTGAAGAGTTTTTATTTTTTCTCTGATCGACGAACAGAATTTTTAAAGTCCTCTGATGGGAAATATAAGAATACACCTCACCAAGTGTTTTCTAACAGCTCTCGTTGAGTTTTTAGATCTATAGCTAATTTCATTAGGCTACATGTCTTACTATATCACGTTTATAAATGCTATAAGATTGTACACAGTTTGTATATCAACTTATTTATCCTGCGATTTTCCTATTGCCATTGTGATTACTTATAAAACCATTGTAAAACTACAGTGTTTTGTTTTAAACTTCATATTAAAATATGTCCTATTTTGATCTGTTTCCTGTCTGTTGTACATATTTTTTTTTAATTACAAGTACATTAAAAAAAAACCGATAATGCAAGTAACTTGACAATTTTTAGGAGCATTAAGAAACACAAATGATTAATACCACTTTATAGCGCCATTTTAAATGTATAAAACCTAATATATTATATAAAATGTCATATATAACACTACGTTAGTATATAAACAAAATTCTAAGAACCTTGAAAAATATTAGTTTCATTGCGTAAGTATTATTTCTTACATGTGTAAGGAGTATCGTTAGATCCAAGGTGAGTTCTTAAACTATTGTACAATATTAACAACTGATTTTAATGGAAATACATCACTATCCTTAGAGAATTTTACTTTTAATATACACCGAAAACAATATTCCTGAGCTGTATGTTGTGATTCATAGATTGTAATTTAATTATTTGTTTCACAGCGCTGTGGTATCAGTTATTTATTATAAGATAGATTGTAGTTGTGTATTAGAAATGTATGTAAACTTTAATGTAATATTTAGTAGTAGTATAATGTGCACGTAAATTTTTCGTTTATTCCTAAGATTACGTGAATAAGTTGAAATACTGTCGTAATCACTAACAGCTTAGTGAAGATTATATCGCAGGTTCAAAGTGAAATCTCTCAATCTCCTGATACGATGGTGTTTGACAGTCTAAGCCTCAACTGCTGGAAAATCTGCTGACATCTCAATACTGACATCTGCATTCGGTATCTTAGTTCCTGACAAAAATATTAAAAAAGCTAATGTATGAATTTCATTGAATTTTTTCCTTTCGATAACACAACAAAATAAATAATAATAGTTGTACGTGCTTAGTTATGGAAAAAAAGATTCCAATCAGATGTATGTAGAATATTTGTAAATTTGTACATAGAACTGAACATTTATGTAAGAGGGGAAAGAGAATCATTTTAGGTTCAAACTCATCTGGTTGCCTTGATTTTAAAATTAATTGATGTGCGATTTCAACTTTTCTTAAATTTATCAGATTAGTATTTTGACTGAGATTTAGCTCTATACGGTAAAATCCCTTTAGACCGAAGCAAGTTTTTAATTTCTTTTTATTGATTAAATATTTTTCTGTAAGAATTGATTATTAATTTACACGATTTTTTTGGTATATTAAAATTTGTTTTTTTTTATTTTAGGAGTCCAAACATGTTCCAGCAATACGACAAACAAAACACACGAACACGTTTTTGTGATTCATCTACCATATTTGTCTAAGTTGACAAGAATTCATTTTGAAAGATAATGAATTAATTACTCATGGGGCCGGCAAACTTTTATTTATTTTTATATCTCAGACTATGGGACTGTCTGTCCGCACGATATATCCTCAAACACCTGAGCTATAGTCTGAAGTTTTACTTAAACCTTCATTCATACACAAGCAGCACTGAGTTCGGTAATGGTGCATGGAATTAGGCTGAGCGTTAGCAAAATATTAACACTGGTCATATGACCTATAAGGGTAACAATAATAGCAACGAATAACTAACATGATTCGTAAATTCGTAAAGAAAATGAGTAGAAACAGTACATACTTTCCCACATTACACAATAGCTCACGTTTGAATTGAACTTTTTATTGAACCTCAACGAAGGCCTAGGAAGGTCCAGAAAAGACCTTGCAAAGTAGGCCTATTTTGTCTTATTAGCTGAGCGTCAGTAAATTCTATTGCTCGAGGGACTGGAAAATTTAATTTCGGTCTTTCTATTTACTGTTTACACGTACGGTGTCTCGAGAACAAAAATAACCTACATCCTTAAGGTTTTATGTAAAGCTTCATTTTTATATAAACAAAATCGAGTTCGACGTTGGTGTATGCGTTGGTCTATCGGATTTGGCTGAAATAGTGAAAATGTATGCAATGGTCTCATTGTTAACCCCATAAATTAGTAATCAAACCGAGAAAAGCCACGTTACATTTTAACATGACATGTGGTAATACATGCAGACTATTGAATCTCTAAACTTGAATGTTTGCAATGTTTGAAACCTCATCGTAGGATGTTACCCGACGTGGTATGCTTATCCTACATTGTGGAAACGTTAGATCAGACACGAAGATTTGTGTCTTTCAGGCAATCCAACTCAGATATCCAGGTCTCATTGGACGAAGTTGTTTATTTAGCTAATACTTGTGATAATTTAAAAAGTTGTTTGCAAGGCACGAGTCTTCTCTCCTGTAGTGGGCGCTCTAGCATAATGGGTTAATATGTTCCAGGTATAATTTTCATAATTCATTCACATAGGCACTAATCAACAGATTTTACGTGTCGTGAAAATGACAGGTAATTTTTTCATATTGAGAATAAAAATCATTCATCGTCGCTAGTATTGCCTATATTACCTGGTCTCAGGATACAATTGTTGATTTGTTAAAGAATTATTAAACCGGATGCCCTCGACGTGTGGAAGGATGGGAGAGGTATTACATGAAATGTAAGACTTCATTAACAAATGAAAAAAAATAGTTTTAATACGAATAAGTTCTTCACACTTATATTTCATTTAAATGAATTTTAACTAATAAATTTTATGTTTTATTTATTTAAAATCTTTGACAGATAACCGGACTTAATTCTTTTACGCCATGAAATAATAATAATGTTTTCACAACAATTGATACGTATAAATTGTATTATTTTAAAAAATATACTAGCTGTGAAATATTTAAAACTTGTTACAAAAACTGATTTTGTGTTTACCTCGGAAAATTTCGTTGGTCAGCTAGGTAAACGTTTATAAACCTTGTTATTTATGAACCTAGAAAAACACAAAAAAGTGTTCTGGAATGCTTATAACATTTACTACAAATTTTTTTTTAAACAAATTTTTGTATCTAAAATTGTTTTAGAGATATTGGTAACATGCATTTCTCATGAACACTGACGATATAAATGGTGAAACTGTTTCAGTCTTGGTTAAAAAATTCTTCGCATAAATATGTTACCTAAGTTCATTAACCAGCTTTGTACGCCAAGTAGTGGAACGACACGTATGTAGTAGGTACTTAGATACTAACCAAATAAAGCAACATTTTATATAATCTTACATAAACCTGTTACATATCTTTTTCTTCAGTCAACAATTCCGAAATGAAAATATAAGATACTTTTCATATTCATTAACATGTTTAAAAAAGTGACTCTAACAACCCTTAAAATGTGGATTTAACTATCCAATTATTAACCAGGCTATAAGAATTTATTCCTGTTTAAACCGATAAAAGGCAACGATTTTTAAATGATTAGATTTGTTATATTCGTACGTAAAAGCATAATATTCAGGAAGTTAAACACTTTTGTAAGAATGAACGGCGTAGGTATTGTTAAGAAACATCTGAACAGATGGTATTGTTTAGAAAGTATGGTGTCTGTAAAATATAGGGTCCATAAAGCGCCCTGCAAGTTGGCCGACTATGTCACTGAAAGATGCAGTGAGCCATCAGTAGGTCTGGTGTGGGAAGGGGGAATATACGGGCTCTGTGCGCACTTAGGTAAGTGGCAGACTTGGCGGTTCAGGTCAGGGACATCACTTCTGACGGAGTTCCAACCAGTTTTAATTTAGCAGCGACCCGTATTATTTTTAAGTGTTTAATTTAATGAATACTTAAATAATATGTGCCTAATAGGCACACTTTCTAAAATGTCCGTTGTACATGCATTTGATTTTTTTAATACTGTCTCAAAATGTATAAAGGTTTACAATCTTTCTACATTATAGATATCCTAACTAGTAGAAGTAAAACTATACGCCTAAATTTATATCTTAACTAGGCAACATTTTGTGCCTATTTTATAAAGAAAACGTGCTGAGTCTTAATGGGGCAAGCATTTTAAAAATACCCCTCAAACGACGACAAATTTAATGAAATACAGTGTATTACTTACCATCCGTGAGATTGTGGTCATTAAAAAATAAAATATTAAAAACTTATTTCGTCTCGATGCGTAGATTCATGATGTTACCTGAGGCATGAAATAGTGATTTGAAACATTCCTCAAGTACTAAATCCTTTAATCCTTTCTCATTGCTCCAAGCGGATTCGACATTGATTGGCTCTTGCAGGTTAGAGGCTTGGAATCTGAACAAAGATAGTTTTCCTATTATTTTATAGATAGTTATGGCCATTAGAACAAAACTACAATCTCAGCAACACATTCTATCTTGTTGCTGTTATTCGTGTTTTAAATGACTCTTACCATTATCTGGAACACAAATATAAATTAGGAAGCTTCCAATAACAACTCTATGTAACTTACAATGTTTGGAAACATTCAAATCTCGGCACTCGATCCTGTTCCGTTACTACATGATGGATTTTTGTATGACCTAAAGTTGTAAAATCGTTCGGAACATTACCGCGAACAATGGTAAGTTCCCTAGCATCTGTGGTGTAAGATGAGGGCATTGGAAGAAAACTACAGCTCGCCATATTACTTCGTTTTCTTACTCTATGTAATGTTTCAAACTACTCCTAAAGAAGCGTATTAAATTTGTAACCCGAAATTTCCTGTAATAGGGACGTTATTCCAAGGCCAAACACTAAAATTACGTTTCTTAGAAATTCTAAGGCAAGCCGTAGTAATTATCGGAAAACCAATCACCGCATTGCTGTATTTGGCTTCTTCATGGAGTTTTCTTATGTAAAACTTACAAAGTGATTTGCTTTCCAGATACTTGTCCAATCTATAATAAAAAATAGATAAAATGGGACATTAAAACATGTAAACTTTCATAATCTTCTCCTTTTGATAGTCAGTCAAAACAGTAACATGAATTAACATGTAACACCAATCAATATAATAATTTTTATAGATACTTAGACACTGAGATGTGTGATTTGTGTTGTTGTAGTTGTCTGTTTATGTTGAAAGCTATTGTGTAAAACAAAGCCAGGTAGCCCAGAGGGTGTAATCTCGTGTAGTGACGTGAAGTGGGCGAGAGTTTGTAGTTTATTGTAGCTTTGTCCTTTGTCTTCAAGTAGCACTTATGTAAAGACCCCTTACCTCACATAAACCGAGATTTTTGTTGTCGCTAAAAATAATAAATAGGTCATATAATTGCATTGTAACCTACAACTTTTTCATCTCGTATGTCATTTATATTTATTTAAATGTTCTTATGAAGAACTAATTCATATGTTTTTCAAAATAAAGTTCACTAGAATGGTCTGTAAGAGTAAACAAATGAATTTTGCAAAATGTAATATACACTTAAACAGACATTACTTAGTGTTTTCTAATATTGTCTGAATTTACCTGCCTTCTATTACATCACCAGATATTGTAATATTTGTAACCATATATTCAACTATTAAAAACGTTTATTCTAACTGTATATGAAAACTATAATAAGCAGAAATAAAAATTAAGGAAGTATCACTGGGTTACTATTTATTATTCACAACATTTCAGTTGTTAAAATATTCTTTACATTTAAGATTTTTGTACAGCTATTCTATTTAATTTTTTTAATGAGCTCTACTGATTATTCATGTTTAAAATAAAAATCATCTATACAAACCGAAATAAAAATGAAAGTAAAAATGTGAACTATTTTGAAAATGTAACAGTAATCGGTTAAAAATACAGTAAAACATTAAACTACACATTTTCCTTAAATATAACACAATTATTAATGAATGAGGTAACGAAACTTGACCATCGAAGATCCTCTGACAGGATAAACTTGCAATATCACGTCGTTTCTCTTCAAATATATAACTTCATATAAATTGTGCAACATTTTACCGGCAATCCACTGTTCTTTCAATGGTTTTATTTAAATGTCTTAAAAGTAATGCTTATTTAAGTAAAAAAACATTTGCAAGATCTATTTTAATTCATAATTATGTATTCATTAACAAAATAGTATTACAGTATCCGGTATTGGTGTTACACGTCAATGTAAATCAATCTACACAATACTAAAAAAAATAATGGTAAGGTACTTAGGTTTTGTAAAAATACTCTAAGATTGTAAAAGTTATTCCTTTGAACAACACATATAATATTGCATCTGGAAAAGGTTTGTCCCTTCAAGTGTTGTTCATCAAATCTTTGACGATTATTTTCCATCCTCAAATGTTGTCCGTCCAAAACGATCAAACATTCCCTTGCTTATTCACTTATTACAGTATATTCCGGCAAAACGTATCGTTTCGATTCATGGACTATTGGATTCGGGAAAAAAAGCCTAAGGAATACTATAGGTTTTATTCCTCTTAGTATTGTAGTTGCAACGTACCAAATTCGTAGTTTGGAACGTTAAAAGAAGATGATGCAATTCATTGTGACCGCCATGTTGTCGCTGGCCGTTCACATTTCTTTCTGTGACGAGTCGTGTTTGTTACTAAGTTTTTATTTGTGTTTTAGTGTGTGGCGAGTTGTTAAATATTGCAGTAGTGCAAATAAATATATTTTAGAATAAATAAATTTCTTTTTACTGAAATATGTTTGATGAATTATCGAATCTGTGAATGCTATTGCAAAATGACTTGGCTAAAATTCATTTCACGTAGTTTGTTTATTGTTTTTTCACTCACTAAACGTTATTTTAGGCACTCTTTTAGTTCTGAAATAACAATTTTCACAACCAAATATATATTTTACCGTAATTTCTTTGGTTATGAATGATAACTGTTTGGACCATTCCAGGGTCCATTGTTAGTCGCGTAGGCTATATACTGTTATTTTAGTAATACATGTAGTTGTGGAATTAAAATATATGTAACATATTTAGACACAGTTTATGGTTTTCTAAAAATAAATAAAATTTTCCCATCAGATATAAACCATAGATTTATAAATTTGGATTACAAGCTTTGAAAAAACACTTGATACTTAGCTGTTTGAAAATTTTCCGCAAAAGTTTTGAGTAATGACAAAAATGAAAATTTTTTAGGCTCTTCAAAAAAAAGTTGTGGAATTTATTTTACTGCTGCTGTACAGTTTACTTCATTGTGAGTAATAAAATAACGGAATATTACATGTATTCAAGTAAAAACTGTATTAGTAAAACTTTTATTAGCAAACTCTTACATATTCAACCCTTTTTTCACAATTTAATGCGCTTCGCTGCTTTTTGTTATATAGCGTTTATTATAGTTTCATAAATTTGTATAATGCTTATGTTTTTCTGAAACTAGAATAAATTTGACACAAAATGGCTATCTCACTTTTATAGTTTTTCTTACTATAAACTTGGTTTGCTAGGTATGGTCCCCCCCAAATAAAAAAAAATGTAAATTTTGAATTTCATGGAAACAAATTTTTAGTAAACATTTTTTTTAATGCCAACTTTAAATACTAATATTATTATATGTTTAATTCTAAACACAAAAATATAACCCTCTATATATATATTAACTTTTAATTTATATGTTTAATAAATTTTTTTTAAACCCCTAGCACGAGGCTCTAAAACATGCCGCCACTACAGGAAAAAATGACCGCCACTTGGAGGGTTAAAATTGAAATTTGTTTTGTTATACAGTTTATTGGTTGCTAACATAAATTAAATTGTCGGCGATTTAGGTTAAAAGGGAAACCGGCAAATACAAATGATTTGTTGCAAATAAAATTTAGAAGAAATACAAAAACTTGCAATAAAAAGCACATTTTTATCCCACCATAATCATATTATATTACACCGTCATAAAAAGTGCTTTAAATTCACTTCATACTGTAAGAAAATAATAGATAATATATATTGTAAGAGGCATACTTTAATCCGTGCGAAAAAATTACTGAATCGTATTACATCTTTAATTTGCATTTAATTAGAATGTTCGTTTTGTTACACGATTTTAGTTCTGTTATACGACTTATTTTTCTTGACTGCAAACTGTCATGTATACATAGGTAATCTATTACGTATATTCAACGTTAAACTACTTTAAATTGGATTACATGATATCAAACGACACGTATTTAATAATGACTTTCAATTAAACTGTTGAATACACATTTAGAAAAATTATAACAAGCGGTAATGAAATTGAAAAGGTATTTGAAAGAGGTTTCTTTGCTTTTGTTATATTATTTAAGGAGTTGCCTAATATTTATTTATATATATAAGGATTTAATTATTTTGGAAGTATATTAAACTGTTAAATATTTAATATTAAGAAATACAATTTTACACTTTCAAGAGTTGTTTCAATTTCGTGTAAACAAGGTGAAGATTGTAAAGCAAACAACCACTTGGGAAAATTAAAATCCTAGCTTAAGAGGCAATTTCCTTTTATTTCCATAAATTAAACACCAGTAAGCAGTAAACTTATTGCTGTTATTTTCCTAGCAGGTTATCTTGATCGTTTTCATTATAATAGTTATGTACATTTCCTATTATTGTTTTTTGACTTAAATAAGAACAAATAAAAGTGGTTATTCAAACATAATTTATGTTTTGAACAATAAATTAATTACTAGATACAATATAATAACTATATTAAAGTGCATAATGTCAGCATGTGTTAAATACCTTGTTGTAATAAAATACTGATGCATTTTTTCGTTCTAATTTTATGTTGATATTTATGTAAACATGATTATTGTAAACAGTCATTTAATATTTACTTCGATCAGCAGTGAAAGGGCTTTTAACGAAACATACTGAATTGCTAGAAGTTTCACAGACTGATTCAATTCACATAATTCTCCTATCGTTATCTCAAAGTGGTTGAGCCTTAGCGAATCCTATCACTCGTAGGAATCGCAAATTTCATTTCAATGTGTCTGTCTGACTGGCTATCTTGTACTATTATTTTGAAAAACTAACTGATTTATAAACTTGGAGTTGTGCTCGAAGTTTTCATTCCCATGTGAGAAACACTGAGTTCGATAGTGGTGAACGACGCTCCATGGGATTCGGCCTGAGCTTTATCGAATATTTTTCCATTGATCTTTGTAAAAATGATATCGAGATGAAAATTGTAGGAAAAATAAAACTGAAAAGAAGCTGAGTACAATAATGTGTATTTTAAAATGTTTATTCATACAATAAAATGAAAATGAAAGAGTCGATGTTCTAGTTGAAGACAAAATGCGTTAAAGTACCCTCCTTAGATCATGGAACTGTTATTATTTTTACAACGCTATGAAAACTAACTTAATTAACGAAAATGTAATGAATCATGTGGCAAGATAGCTTGAGAAAACATAATCTTTAGCCTTTGAATTTGTCATGAAACTTAATTTTGAAATAGACAAGAATGCGTTCAATGATGGTGCATGTCCATCAATAGGATTTTACTGATCGTTAATAAAGCTTAGTTCTCATTAGGCCGGAATAATTGAACTTTGTCTGCCGCGGAATATAAAAATTACTTTTCTGTACCTTTTTCTGTCCGTCTGTCTTCAGGTCATATAAAGAATAAACTGGGCTATGGAATAAAAAATAATTCATAACATTATCAGCAAAAATTTTAATTTAAATGCCTTTTACGTGACATTTGGTGTGGCGTAATCTTTTCTTGTAAAGTCTTTTTTTTTTAAGTGGCGTAATATTTTTAGTTTAAAGAACTTTAAACTAATTCTTAGAGATAGTTGGCAAAAAAATCAACTTTTTCACTTGGACAAATAGGACAAAAATGGCTTTCCACGGATAGAATACGACGTGAATTGACCTGAGTTGTTCTTAAAGGAAACTAAAAAAATTCAATAGAAAGATCTTCTCCTGTAGTTTTTTTTGGCTTGAGACTCTTTGGAAAACAATTAGGTGATGTTAGTTGAGAAACTGATCATACTCAGTAGGAATAGTCTAACTGTATTGATGGGGGTTAATACTATATACCCTTTTACTAAAATGAATACTTTTGGGACCGAAAGAGGAAATTGTTTATAAAGTGAAAATAAGGCACATTAACATGTTTTCGTATAATTTGATACATTAGAAAGAAGAATAATACTTAAAATTAGTCTTGCATCTGGACAGAGCAAATGATCCGCTCAACCCCCATGTAGGTTTCTTGAGTGACAGGTCTAGCAAAGCAAAAAGGTATGGTGGGTGCTAGTATTGATTATTCTAAACATAACAGTATATTACTTCGCAGTTCTTGATAAATATGAATAATATCGATTAAGGAATTGAGAAACGCAACGCCCACAGACTATATGTAATATTACGCAAAAGTTTGCCAAGCCGTGTGTCTACTGTGTTGAATGTACTGGTTGTGATATCAGGGAATGGGTTACCTGCAATGTTTGAAATCAAAACCTTAATTTAGAGAAGCCAATGGTATAAAGTTGAACCGTAAGATCTAATATAATACGTAATCTGCCTATCATTTATTATGTTCTACAACTGATAGTATCGATGGCCGAACTGTCTAAGACGTTGGCGTTTGGATTTGAACTAGAGATAGTGTAGAATTAAATTCCTGTTCTGTGTCCGTAGCAATTTATCAGTACCATCGACCTTGTACTGTTTTAAACCCTCACCTAATTCTGTTCAATAAGATCCTCGTGACTGGCCAGTGGCCTATGGAGACGGGCAGAATAAGGTTTGAAAGAGATCGTATTGCCTTTAAAAACTTAACTATATATTGCGTTCAAACAGTATGATCTAGCAACGTATCGAATAATTATTCCACAATAAGTTCATTATATTAACGATAAATTTTTATGTAAGTTATAACCAGTACGTAACCAATATTGTACCGTCCTCACCAGCACCGTAGTATATCTCTGTATTTTGTCTATTAGGTATCTTAATTTGTTAAAATCGTATCTTTATCGAAGTTTTGCCTTATTAAATTTTATTGTATTTTTCTATTAAACATATAGTTTTTATAATGAAATTAATGCAAGCAACGATAAATTTTAAATTTGCATTATTCCCCAGTTCTTTAATATTAAACAAAGAATTTATATTTTTGTTGATATACAGTTAAAATGGCAAGATAGAAGAGTACTTGACCAATAAAATTTTTATTTGTACCAAGCCCATTTATTTGAATATATGTACGTATATCATATGTATACTACTAACGCAAATACTTCAGTGTTGAGATATAAACTTGAAAACTAAATACAATTATTGTAAAACGTATTCTATTAAATAATTGTTTGATTACAGGAAACATTTAAATGTATTGTTATTTCTCAAAAAGTTATATATTTTTTACGAGGAATTTAATCAATGTTTATATAAAAGTAGATGACAAGATATGTCAGTAAGCTACACCCCACTATCCTCTAAATGGAGGTTTACGAGCAAATACATGTTATTAATTGAAGGAACCTGTTAAAATATAATCAACTATCCTTTGTAAATATTAAATTTTTACAACACTGACATATGATTAATTAATTAAAGTGACATTTGTAATTTTTTTACATTTACAGCCTGAAAGCATAGATTAAGCCTAAAAGTAAACAACACTTGTTATTTAAACCTATTCTGTGATCACTGTTGAGCAGAGAAGTGAGAAGTGATCCAGGTAATTAAATTGTTGCAGTAAAAAACGTAAATATATATACACAGACCTGAGAAGTGTACTTCGGTTTTAACATGCGTATGAATTTAAACCATTGTAATAACTCGGTCTCTAGAAAATAACTAATATATATTCTTATACCATTACTTGGGTTTGCTTTTAATCGTTACTTTTAAGCGTTTAAAAGTTTAAATCGTTAAAACACACAGACACACACACATATACGCATATATATATATATATATATATATATATATATATATATATATATATATATATAATATATATATATATATGTACATATATATATATATGTACATATATATATATATATATGTACATATATATATATATATATATATATATATACATATACAAAACACTGTTCTTAAACTTAAATCTAAAATAGATGAGGAGATTTTGAATATATTTTAGCTACTCTCACTTCTCTCAGGAACGTTTAGAATGTAGTTTAAGAGAATATATATTTAAAAGAAGCGGGTAATAGTAGTTCAATATACAGAAAACTTTCTAAAATCATTTCTAAGGCAAAATAGCTCATATCATTAGTAGGACAAAAAGTGGTTGTTTTTCGGAGAGCACAATCATATTTAACGTAGGAGGCAAAGCCGAGGCCTAAAGCAACTTTTGCTCCGTGTCAAAACCGTAATTTTTAGTTAATACATTTGGTTTAAAAATGTATACTTTGTTATATTACGTTTCTTTTAGGTTTTTATTGGCGGAAAAAACTACCATAACTGTAAAAAACTAGTGCCATTGATACTAAATTTGCAGCAAAACGTATATTTTTACTGTAGCAATAATACAACAAGTTTTATCACAATAGATTAACTATGTGTACTAAATTAGCACCAAACTCAAAATTTCACAGTGGAAATGCAAATTGGATAGGAGAAATGTGTACTGTTCTTATATTTTAAAAATAAATTTTTTCAATAGAAGTGACAAAACCACAATTGAGTCTTCAAAAAGAATCAAACGTCTCCTGCACTATATCTGGAATTCTGTGGGGTATAATATTGAACTTATTTGACATTTATAACATTTTGTGATAGATCGCAATAAAACAGGAGGGATATTCTACGATTTGGTAATATAAAAGAACGCAGTAACATATTACTCAATTGCAGAATAACAAGGAACACGGAAAATCTGGTTCAAGCCGTATATCTGGTTCAGAGCAATCGTGTATATTGTCTCTTCATAAATAGCGATCACGTCTTCACATATCTTACTGGTTGTTGGAGACACTCTTATTTGTTTCTTATATTTATATCATTTGTCCCTCTCGCAGTTACTATGTAATTATGTCGGTGAAATGTTTGTTAATATGTACTAAACCTCATTATAAATTTTTTAAATTAATTGTTAAGTCTTGTGCTTAACTATCATTAATTTTTTACTAGTTTAAATTTTTTGTATTATTTGGTTATTAACCAACTAAATAACATAAGTAGAGCTTAGATCCCTTTTTAGCACATTGTATGAAGAAGAATGCATTAAAATATTGTACGGAAACTAGATACAGGTACTTAAAAATTTCGGTTTATTTTATTAAGGGGAATGACGTAAAAAACCTCAACGTAATTTCATTTCAAAACTGTTTTTAAAACCCAATTAAGTTTTACACCGGTTAATATTTATTGAACTGAGTATTAATATATTCTATATAAATTATAATATTATGGGAATTTATATTATCACAGGTTTATTAGATTAAGGAATATATTGTAACATGTATTGTAAAGGTTTGTTTATAACATTCAATTCCTAGAACATCAGTATACATTTTAAAATTACTATTTCATATACGTTTTGTTAGCAAACGATATTCTGTAATTTTTCTGAGGGATTTGGCAGTAAGAATTTTATAATTATTTATTATCTTGGGTTTCTAAAGGTTCAATACTAAATAGTTTTTATTTTATAGATTTAATAAGCACACCATTATCCGTTTCATTTTCCATTAACTATTTAGTACTAAACATTAGAGTGTAACAGACTTTGAAGTTCTGTCTTTCAGAAGATAGTGGGATTAACTTGTGTACTTCTCCTGAATTATCAATATTAATCCTTTGATTGTGATAGTGTAAAGTTCCCTTGTCAAAATATTCCTCTCAGTGTAACCTTAATGTAGTAAAACTAAGTGCATTAAAAACAAGTAAAACATAAACCTTAATATTAAACAACTTGCAACTCTAATATTTATAATTCATAGTAAAGTGAGTACAAAAAAAAGTTAGTTTTGATACAATGGTATAAATGATTTGGAACAACATAAAGATGCAATAAATTGTAAGTAATAATGTGGAAATACCAACTGAATAAATACAAACATCTGGTTTTACAGGATTGTTTTTCTTAATAATCGTCATTTCTGTTAAAATGTTATAATGTATCCTTGTCATTAGATAATGGACTGCACACTTGGACAGTTTAAATTTTGGTAGATTTTTTGATGGAACGCTAACACTGATTCTTTGTCGACATCTGCATTTCACGTTTCAAGTTATCTAGTAAAATTGAGTCAGTGTAATATGACAGTTAATATTTTTTCCATTTAGCGTTTCTGCTATCGTAAATTCTTTCCTTTGTTGGAAAGAGAATCAAGGATTATTTCGTTAGTTTGTGTGTGACGTGTTTATCTTTCTTTGCCTCCTGTGCAGTAACATCTCTTGGGTTCATTCTCTATAGCCTGGATTTATTGCTATTCGTCAGGTATCACTTACTTATTTTGACTCCAAGTGGTAGTAAATTGGCAATCGCTTAAATGTCTTAGGGTTTCTTTTCACATGAAAACATTGGGTAGATTTAAAATCAACGAAACTTTGTGTTTTACCTTTTTGTAACTTATACATTGGCAGAATTAAATATTTATATAAAATGTGACCATATCTATGCAATTATCATTATGACTATAGCATGATTTTTTAATATAAAATGGTTAAACGAGTTATTTAAGGTTCCGTCAAGAATACTAGTGTTTATGTTTCTTCCAATATAATTTATACGAGAGTGACATATTTACTATGGATAAGTATTTCCTGTCTATACAACCATGTCACTCAAAACTGCTAACACTTACCTCTAAGTATTTAAACGTAATGTTCCCCAGTCTCTTATATTTCAAAGGTTTCTACCAGCAAAGACACAGCAAAGGTGGTCTGTGTTCTCTGTTGTGAGGTGAGGAAGGAGATTAAGTACCTGGACACACTTATGTGTGATAACATGATACTCAGTCATGTCTACTTTATTCTGTAGATCTCATGCTGTATTTATTCTTAAAGTTTTATGAAATGGATATTTTATATTAATCATGAATTTCTAAATGTGCTTTCTACAAAAACCATTAAAACTTCTTTCCAACAAATTGGCTATTAAGCGTTCTTAATTATAAAACTTACACACAAAATACTAATCTAATCTTGGATTTATAAGTTAAAAAAATAACTGGACATGCTTTTTTTAAATTTAATGTTGCTTTTCCTTAGGCGAGTTTATTTAATAGTGCGGTAATAGTACTTCAAACATAATTGTAAATCATTGAATCAAAAGTATTTAAAAATATAAATTAGTAAATTACTAAGAAAAGGGTGTTTCGTTTTGAGTTAAATATATTTCAACTTCTTTAGTTACTACATTTATTGCTTACCGAATAATTAGAAAAATATAAAGGTTTTATTCCATTAAAATAAAATATAATGATATGATTAAATCACACTATTCAATGTTCATATCAGGCGATACTAGCCTCTTCTCTTACCCTGAACCCTGAGCCCCTGGTTGAATATCAGAGTTCTGCTACCATAATTATGCTAGTGATATGCAAGCTGTAAAATATCATTGTCAGTTCAGGACCTTGTGTGATTAATATACATATAATCGGAAATATTAAATGGTTCATTAAATGTTGGAGTTTTAGTTTCCTAAAAGCCATAAGTTCAATATGAAAATGTATACAGAGTATCAAATATTAATTAATTTTGTAGAGCTTCAGAACAAACCGCAAGATGCTGGACAGTAATAACACTGCCAATAACGTGTCGGGCTGTGGCCTGCCATTATTGGACAAGTACATAGATGTTTACTAACAAAGGTTATAGGAACGTTTATAATATAAAACATGTATTGTTGCAAACTTTTTAACCCGTATACTCAAATCTCTTCATAAGTTGGTTTGGATACATTAAAGATCCCATTAAAAGACTTTAAATTCTGCATGAAACTTTGTTTATGTATTAGTAACGTCGAGGTACATAGTGTTGCGTATAATGTCATGCAATTTAGCTGAGCGTTAACGTAGTCCAACTTTTACCTGAACATCTGGAGCACAATTTCAACTATAGACATTTAGCATGAAACTTTATTTTTTAACAAACAAAAGTTTGTGTGCAATGATAATGCATGTCTTCGTGGAAATATACTGAGCCATGGAATACATAAAGTTAAAAATTTATACTACACACGGTTTCTGAAATACTAGGTAAACATCGGTTTCCATATTATATAAATTGTCTTGTTTGTTAATCATAAAATAATCTAATAGAGGTATAAGTTTTATCTTTTGTAAGGCTAAACTACTCATGCTGGTTATCATATTAAGTACACAATCGTTTATATTTTATATATAATAAGCAGTTTTTACTTACAAAACAGTCAAAATAGAATCTTGAAAATATATCACGAGAGCTTTGCTAAGTAATTAGTAAAAATCTTTTCATTTCCCGATGAACACTGTTCTACTGATATAATAAATTAAACTTGAAATAGTTTAAAAATGTTTTATAAAAAAAATTAAATATTAAAAGTCATACTATATCCATTTAAAAATTAAAACAAAACTAAAAACCAAGGATAGGAAGGGCACCCAAATACTAAAATATAAAAAACACATTTTTATGTTTTCCTTTCTTGATATTAAAATCTAAAATCTAAAATATTTTCAGGAAGAAGCCCTAAAATCGATATTTCAATACATTGTAAAGTATTTTTTTTTACAATGCATTGAAATATAGATTTTAGATAAATATGGAGATTCCCTTTTTATCTCAACACGTAAAAATAACCGTTGTGTACTATCATATATTCCCAACATTAAACACATTATTGTTTTATTCTTGATTTATTTTAGAATGTTTTAGACGTTTTTACATGATTAATTTCAAAATTTGTTACTTATTTTAAGAACAGACTTAGTTTTTCATCCGAAAAATGCAAAACATTAGTCAATTTTATTAAAATGTCACTTATTAGGCGATTAACCAATTCTAATAAAATTTGTAGATATTTTAAATTTCTCTATTGTGCTTGTTGTATTGCATAAGTGCAACTTACTAGCACAGATATTTGAAGGTCCTCCATTAGATTGAATGCATTCTATATATCTGTTTATGCTTGTTCAATACTTCTTGAGATGTCTTATACGCATACAAATGGATACGATGTTCGACCCATTCTGGGTTAAGCCACTAAGTTTCAACTAAAGTGTTCCCTATTTTTTAAATCCAAAACTGTGATCGTAAATATATAGGATATACCAAACTTACGCTTTGAACAATGTACTTGAGAATGTCATAGCCTATTACAATAGAAGTTCGGAGTGTTGTGTTTGTTCCAGGTAGACAATAGACTAAGTCCACTGCCACAGATCAACATCACTGATTGGATTTGTGAACTCTATAGTTGTAGACAGTCTTGTTTGTTAACTTGGGGTTTGCTGTAAGCATCGCTAGCGAGTATACAGATCACTTTAAAAATACAAATGTATGTGGAGGGGTTGTTCCAGATTGTGAGGAAAATATGTATAATGTATAGCAACGTCTTTCAGTTAGGTCAATGCGATACTGGAGTGCATTAAAATCCAACCGAACTGTATGTTTTTATTTCAGTGGTATTCTCATATAGAATGTGAAAGAATTGATTTTTCTTGGTTTAATAAATAAGTTATACCAATTCTTGAACCCATTTCTGCCCCCAAAGACCAAACGAGTGTACTAATGTGAGCCCAATCTCGCAGTATGTCACGTTACTAACATGACACATTTGAGATCATCAGCTATATTAGGCATAATATTCTATATAGGGTTAAGTCATGTAGCTTTGTCGTTGAAGGTGATTTGTTGGATTAAACCTGAATAGTCTAGTATATTTTCTACAATAACGTTTACACTTTAACCGAGAACCACATGAAACATGGGACGAATGTCTGAGAGGGTGGTCAAATATGCGTGTTAATGTACGTAAATAAAACACGGTGGATAGCAAACTATGAGAGTAAACCTTAACATTCCACTTGAATGAAAGAAAATAAACTTGAAAGTTTCTTTAAATATGTGTAATGTGTTTCAGCAAACGTGTCAAACTTCCAAAAACATTTAAAATCACGTATTGTATAACTAATGCGTATATCAACAGCAGTACTTAATATCAAACATAGTTATTGTATATGACTTAAATATATAGAACTTACTTTTGAAAATATATGTAACCTATAATTATTTTAGGATATAGTTTTAATTCTTTGGTACATCCATTTTTCTCAAAACATTACGAATAATCTAAATCAAATTGTAAATGTAAATACTTTTGAAAATAACCTGAGCATTCTTCAAACTCTCTCTTAAGCATATCAACTAATATATCTAGCATTAAATAACAAACAATTTGCTTGAAATTACTTGTAAACTCTATGAAGCACGGAAACTTTATGTTTATGATTTATTTTATGAAATAACCGAGATCAAGCTTTTGCAAGAATTTAAACTGCCACCATTAAAAAGAATTTTGATACTTGTGTCCCGAGTTAGCGAAACTAGACTTCACCGAAAGTCTCCTCAAACCGCAACAGGAGGTCTCGGAAAGCGCGCCCCTCCCAAACTCGGAGCAAGGCATAAAAAAAACAACCACATGCCACTAGTGGGAAGAGAGGACAAAGAGAGACAAAATTTCCAGTACATAATATAATTAATTTAGGTGGCAAACATTTTTACACAAAAAATACAATAAACCGCAGCACCACAGTGCACCGCGTAAACTTACAAACTAAATAACAAAGATAAATAGAATTCCAATATTGCCAATAACATAATAAGTAGAAATTTCGACATATAAATAACATAATAAATAGAAATTTGACACATGAATAACATGGGTTTAGGTACGGCATGTAGTAAATATAAATTTTGAAACTGTTAATTATTATGAACTGAGGGGAGGGAAAAGGTTTGTAGAATTTCTAGGCCCACTAGTTTTTAAAAAGTAATTTTGTTTCAAGTTTGTAGCCAAAAAATAAAAAAAATATTTAAAGCCGATTTTCGAAGGACGCGGGGGCTTACTTGCTCCACGAATCAGAATTAAAGATGAAATCCTCCCCTTCAGATCATGTCACTAAACTAAATAAATTCTAGGTAATATTAACACTGGCCCTCCTCCAGATATAATAATCTGGCAGCGCTCCATAAAACCCAATCCTCTCAAGTTCAGTACAAGAAGAAGGAAAAAAACATTTTAGATCCAACCTTGTTCAAGACGAAATGAATTACAGACAGTCCAGGTGGATGATGGTACAGTAGCGCTGGCAGGGCGCGGGCATTCAATTTTGGGTTTAACAGTGCTGTTCCAATTGGTCAGACTCGCCGCACCAGTCTTGTTGACGGCACTCACGGGGGACCCCTATTGAATGCCTGCCGAAAAGTCGGAGAATTAGCCAGCCATGGGCATCAGGACGACCAGTAGACAGCACGAGATTCACGTCGCCTCTGCCGAACGTGTCCGACCGCTCCGATCAGTAGCCGCTGCCGGTAATCAGCTGGTCGGTAATCAGTCAAGGTCAACCACCTGACCTCGACCAATCAGTCCATCCAGGCAGAAAATAATCAATGCGGTGACGGAGTCACTCCCCCACCGACTGACCGTACTTTGGCCGAGGTGGGAAAGGTAAAAGACAAAAAATGTCCAAACATGAACCCCGGTCACTTGGGTCTAGGCAACGAAAAGTTAATATCATTTCGGACATTTCCATCGTTACATGTACTAAAATGTATTGTACTGTGTTTCAAGGATTTTAATAAAAACCAATTTTATCTGGTGAAAAACATCCTAAGGCATTAAAATAGCAAGAAATTTAACAATAGGTTGGCTTTTAAAGTTAAAATGATCAAGTTATGCATGGACGAACTGCATGGAGTCCAGACCTCAGAGAATGAACCCAAACAATGTAAACTGGACACGTACCAGAGCACAAAACAGGTCCCACCCGACTTTAACGACATGTGCAGAGTTCAGCTAAAAAAAATTTAAGTACAGAAAAACAAGAGAAGATTCTTCTCGCTGGTGGGGGGGGGGGGTGGGGGGGGGGGGGGGTGGGGGGGGGGGGGGGTGGGGGGGGGGGGGGGTGGGGGGGGGGGGGGGTGGGGGGGGGGGGGGGTGGGGGGGGGTTTTTTCCTTTAGGGTACACGAAGAGGTATTATGACAACAAAAATGTTTAATTTTTGGGTTTAAAAAGTATATTCCGCTATAAATTGAGTAAATTATAATATAAAAAATAAAATATTTGTATTGGTCTATTGCGTAACATAAAATATGTACAGTTGGCTTCAGGAAAATACTATTGTAATTTACATGAAAATAGTCCGATGACATTTGTAGTGCTGTTGGCCACCAGCTGTTTCCTCTACGACTTAGCATAATATACTGTATACTTTTGCTTGATTTAAATATTGTCTGAAAGACATATAAATACACTTAAATGTGCGTACGATAGTTTAATTTAACATCCATATTTGTTTATTGCAACAATGTTGAGATGATTAGTAATTCCCCAAACGTAAAACTGGCAGCAGTGTTAGGGGTGTAGAGAAGAGGAAGGATTCCAGGGACAACCAGCCACGATTGTATATTTTCGTGTGGGCTGCTCTAGTTGGCACATTCACTTGTTTAAATAATATTATTATAAAAACTTGATTGATTGTATATATTAATTCTTTTCAGGTTAATTTTTGTTTTCTGTTACATAGCATGATAATATTTTTGATAGTTTGTAATATGTCAATATCAAGAGCACACCGAAATAACCATTCCTAAAACAAGTAAAATATTAAAGAAACATTTCAGCTTTTAATAATATTCACTCATAATCATGAAAATCTTGGTTGATTTTAATAAATATTAAAAAAATACAAATATTGATATATAAATACAAAGCATTGTAATTGTCTGGCGAGGTCCGTTAAAACAAACCGGTGCTTTAATTACAGCCGTTAAACCTGTACATGCGCATGTTGTAGTGACGGTCACGGTTATTATTTAGCATTCCGCTTGTGAGATTACTCGACAAAATTTTCAGCCCCTTTCTATTTAAGAGTTATCATCACACAGTTTAGTAAAAATATGTTTCACCCAATACATAACACTATTTACTCACAAACCAAGCAAATATGTGGTTATCCACTAAATATTTAATTAGGTTTACCACTACAAAGACTTAACGAAGTGGAAAAGATTGTATTGTGTTATGTATGCTGTTTCATCGGAATGATTGTATCCTGGCCATTTGCATAAATGTGATCAGTTTCTAAAAAGATCTTCCTTTTCCTTACTCAAAACCATTTGAGTATAAGATTAAAAAATAAAATACATTGAAGTTCATATTCTATCCATGATTGTTTTATATTCCCAAAACAATTTAATATTGTATAATACTTTTTCTACTTTTGTGATACGATAAGTTCTCACGTGCGCGTGGGTAAATACAGAAATTTTTGAAATTGCTGAAAATTCAAGAACTGTTTAGTGTATTTTATTAATTTATGATTTAGTTGAGTGCATTTGTGCCTTTATGTAATTTTACGTAAATTTTAATTAATATTAATTGGTTATTACTAATGTTATATTTATTGCTATGTATATTATTATTGCTAATTTATTATTTTATTTTAGGAAGCTGTTTTACCAGATTTCCTATCTTGATTTCTTTGAAGCAAATGCTGGACGGAAGGTAGAGTAAATATAACTCTACTACCACCTGCGATAATAAACCCAAAACAGGTATGCTTGCAGATATAAGGAAATTGGAAAGGGTCTTCAACTCGAAAATTAATTCAAAGATAAGGTTCGACCTAAAATAATAGCCATTACCGATAATATGAAAACTCTCTAAAAGTAATTTGAAACTGGTTTTTCATACATGTGATGTCATTAAAGTTTATTATTATGGTGGAGTAAAAGAAGTAATTTTCCACAGTTCTATGGGGGCTACGAATAATATTTAACTTTATTAAGCAAACACAGAGATATAACAAGATTCTTTAAACTATTGATTAATAGGAAAAGGATACATAGTTGCTTCGGAAATACACGTTTTGAGTGATAAAGGAAGTGAGTTAATACAAGTAAAATTTTTGTATTGGTTAGTTCATAGAAGAAAAATCTTACAATTTTATGTAAAACAATTAATAAAGTATTTTCAAGGTTAGAAACCTAAAAGGCAAACGGAATGGGGATGAACCAGCTTTTGCTATTTGGGTTTTTAGTTTTCAATTTTAAATTGGTAAAATTTTCCCTAAAATTTTTGTTTTTTTTTTAAATTTTTAAAAAATAAATCTTTTCATCATGTGTTTAACCCCAAAATTATTTTTTTTTTTTTTTCATTAAAAATTTAAATTTCCCAAAAAATTTCACAAAAAATTTTAATTTAAAAAAATTTTTCCTTTTTTTTTAATAAAAAAATTTATCTCCTTTCTTAAAAAATTTTTATAAATTTTAAAACCCAATTATTATTTTTTCCCAATTATTTTTAATTGGGGGTTTTAAAATTTTTCTCTTTTGAAAGGAATTTTTGGCAAAAAACCAAATTTGGTGAAATAAATTTTTTCAAAACTGAAAAATTCCAAATTTTTTTTTAATGAAATATTTTCAACCCTCAAATTTTTAAAAATTTTCATTAAAAAAATTTTTAATAAGTTTTTTTTTAAAAAATTGAACTGTTTTTAAAATTTCTTTTTAATTTTTTTTTTTAATTTTTTTTTTGTTTTAAAAATTATTCCCTTTTAAAAGGGAAAATTTTGAAACGAAAACAACTGGAAATAACACAAAGGAAAAAATAAAATAATGAAAGTAAATGAAAAACGAAACGAAAAAAAACGTGGGTAAAATGGGGAAAAAATAAAAAAAAAAAAAACATGAATGCGAAGGAAAAAAAAACTAAAACAAAGTTTACATTTAAAATTTGGGAAAATTTTAAAATTTTTACCTTTTTGTTTTCAAAATTTTTTTTTAAAGAAAAAAAATTTTTTCCTTAAATTTTTAAAATAATCAAAAATTTAAAAATTTTTTAAAATACATATTTTATAAATTTTAAAAAAAAACTTTTAAAAATAAAAAATTAGGTTATTTTTTAAATTTTTATCAATTTTAAAAATTTGGGAAAAGAAATGGGGTTTTTTTGGAAATTACAAATACCCCAAAACCCCTTTTTAAAAAAAAAAATTTTAAAAAGTTTAAAAATTTTTCTTTAACGGAAAATTTTCCCAAAATTTAAAAAAAGTGAATTTTTTTTTTTTTTAAAAATTTAAAAAATTTCTGAATTTTTTTGGGGTTTTAAAAAAATTTTTACTGGGGTAAAATTAATAAAAAATCAAAAATTTAAAAAATAAAAAAAGGTTTTTTTACCATTAAAAACAATTAAAATTATTGGTTATTTTTTATTTTTAAAAAACTTTGAATTTTTTTTTTTTTTTAAAAAAAAAATTTTTTTTCCCCAAAAATAAAATTTTATTTTACAACCTCAAAAAAACTTTAAGTTGATTCAAAAGCCTAAATTATTTTAAACTAAAAATCCAAATTTTAAAAAAAAAAAATTTATTTTCTTTATTTTACTCCCAATTTTTAAAAAAAATTGAAATTTTTTTTTTAAAAATTTATAAAAACTAAAAAATATTATTTTCAAAAATTAAGAAAATTAAAAATTTTTAAAAATTATTAAAAAAAATTAAACTCGATAAATCTTTAAATTAAAAAATTTAAAGCAAAAAAAATTTTAAAAAAAAATTTAAATAAAACCCAGAAAATAAATTTTTTAAAAAAAATTTGTTTGAGGGTTTTTTCAAAAAACTATTTACCAAACAAATAATTTGGAAAAAAACGCCAAAATTTAGCCGGAGAATTAAGCACCAATTCTTTCCAATTTTAAAAAAAAAACCCAAAAATTTAAAAAAGTCTGAAAAGACCTTTTTCCCTTTCAGGATAAAAAAATTTAAAAAGAATAATCCCAAATTCCCAAAAGAAAAAATTTAAAAAAATTAAAAAATCTTCGAATTAAGGAAAAAATCTTTAAAAAAAAAAAAAATTTTATTAAAATAAAAAGGTTAAAAGGCCCCCCTATAAAAAAATGCAAAATTTTAAAGGGGGGGGGCCCCCCCCTTCAAATTTAAAAAAATGTTTTATTAAGAATCGGGTTTTTCAAAAAAAATTCGTTAAAGGGCGTTGTTCCCCCCCTTTCCCTTTTCTAATAAAGACTTGTCAATTTTAAAACAATTAACAAAGGGTAAAGATTTGAGAAAATTTCTTAAAAAAAAAACCCCTTATAAAAAATTTTATTACGAAAAATTTCCCCAAAATTTAAAATAAAATCCATTTTAAATTAAAATCTTTTAATTTTGAAAAAAAAAAATGGGTCATTCGGCCCTAAACCCCCCATTTTAAAAAAAAAAATTTCCCGACTTTAAAACCCAAAAAAAAAACTTTTAAATTTTTCTATTTTAAAAAATTATTTGGCCTCTCAAAAAAAAAAAACAAAACAACAACACATTTTACGAAAAAAACTGTTTCCCCAAAAGGAAAAAAAAAAATATAAAAATCAAAAACTTGAAAATATAAAAATTCATTTTAAATAAAAAATTTAAACTTTTTAAATAAATGCTTTTTTAAACTTCCAAAATAACACTTTTTTGAATAACTGGACTTTTCCCCTTTTTTAATCCATAAAAAGGGAAATTTTAAAAATTGGGTTCAAAAAATTTTTTTTTGAAAATTTTGGGGGTACAAAAAAAAACAAAAAAAAAAAGTTAAAAGAAATAAAAATTAAAATTTATTGAAATCCTTAAAAAAAAATTTCCAAAAATTGCCGGAATTTTTTAAAAGGGGTTGGGGTTTTTTTTTTGAAAAAAAAAAAATTTTTTTGTTTTTAAAATAAAGTGGAAACCTTTTTACGTTTTTCCAATCAAAAAAGAAATACCAAAAATTAAAAATTTAAAATAAACCAAAAATTTTTTTTTTTTTTGAAAAACCCTTTTTTTTCAATTTTCCCTAAAAAACTTAAATTTTTAAAAAGGTCATTTTCACAAATTGGGGTTTTCCCCGTTTTTGAATTCTTTAAATAAAAGTTTTAATTTTTTAAAAATTCTTTAATTTTTTTTAAATTTTAAATGTCCAAAAACTTTTTTAAAAAAAAGGCATTTCATAATTTCGTGAAATTTTTTTTAGCCAATTTGCAAAAAATCCTTTTTATCTTTTTTTTTCCATTATTAAAACGAAATATTTTTTTTTTAAAAAAACCTTTTTTTCTCAAAAGTTAATTTTTTTTTTTTTACAAATTCCTTACAAAAATTTTTATTTTCCCCCGAAAATTTTTTTTTTTGGGAACCTTTAATTCAAAAAATTTTAAAAATGAAAAAAATTTAAATTTAAAATTTTTTTTAAAATTTTTTTTATAAAATTTTCCTTTTATGCTTAATTACATTTTTAAACCCCAATAAACTAGGTATTTTTTTTCACATCTTTAAAAAATTCTATAATTTTCACTATTAAACCCAAATTTTTTTTTTTCCATTTAAGACTTCTTTTCTTTAAATTAATTTTTTCTTTTTTATCCCAAAAATTTTTTTAAAATTTCCCTTTCTTTTAATTTTTAAATTCCATTTTTTTTATTTTTTCTTTAAAAAAAATTTTTTAAACAAATCTTTACTTTTTAAATTTTTTTTGACCCATTTTTTTTTTTAGAAAATTTTTTTAATTTTCTTTTCCCTTCAACATAAAATTTCCCGGGTTTTTTCTTCTTTTTAAAACTTTTAAAATTAATTAAATCTGGTTTTAAATTTTTAAAAAAAAGTTTTTTGAAAATTTTCTTTAAATTTTTTAAAAAAATTTTTTTTTTTCTAAAAATTTTTTTAAAAATTTTTTTTTTAAATTTTTTTCGTTAATTTCATCAACTTAAAAAATTTTTCTATTTCCCTTTTTCCCTTTGTTTTACCTTTTTTATTTTTTTTTTAATGTAGTTAAAATTTTTGACCCTTTTTTTTAAAAAATTTCCTTTTAAAATTTTTTTTTCCAAAAATTACTTTTCCCTTTTTTTTTTGTTAACTTCCCCAATACTTAAAATTTGTTTTCCGTAATAAATCTTTTTTGTAAACCCAAAACTTGTTAAATTCTTTTAAAATTTTTTAAAATTTAAAAACCACTGGAAAAAATTTTGGGGTTTTTTATTACCTTTGGCCTCTTTTTTTTTAAAACTTAAATTTTTAAAAATTTTTCCTTTTTTTTTTGTATTTTACCGTTTTTAAAATATTTAAAAAATTTTAACTTCTTAAACCCATCAATTTTTTTTTTTTTTCATTTAAATAAATTTCTGCCAAATCTCAATTTTAATTTAAATTTTTCTCTTTTTAAACTTTTTTTACTGGTCAAACTCGGTTAACTTAAATTTTTTTTTTTAATTTTTGCTTAAGGGGGGAGGTTTTTTTTCCCCTTTTGGCCAATTTTGGGCCTTTTTAAAAAAATTTTGAGTTTGAAATTTTTTAACAATTTTTTGAAAAACGGAAAAGGAAAAACACTTCCAACTATCGCCGTTTTTTTTTTGTCAAATTTTCAGGCTTTTTTTAAAAGCCCAAAGGGACGACGCTTTTTCAAAACCCACCAGCGTTAGGCTAACGTTTAGGAAAAAGGTAATAGAAACTTTTTTGGGCGACTCCCCCAAACCCACCTTCGAAAAAAAAAGTTTTTTTTTTAAGTTTTTTTCAAACCTTTTTTTTTTCCTTTCAAACGGGTTTTTTATCTTATTTTAAAGAACAAAAGCCCCCAAACCCAAAAATTTTTCCAAAAGTAAACTACTTTTTTTTCCCCTTTTTATTTTTTGGGAAACCAAAACTTGGTAATACGATCAAAAATTTCTTTTAAAATTTTAAAAAAAAACCGTTTAACTAAAAAAAAGCGTTAGAAAACGAAAACGGGGTAAACCTTTTAAGGTAATAAAAAAGTACATTTAAAAAAGGAGTCAGAACGAAAATCCGAAACGGGTTTTTTTTTAAAAAAAAGGACAGGCCCTTTGCGTCAAAGAAGAAGCTTTTTAATTTGCTTTGCTTTTTAAGAAAATTTTCATTTCCGCAAAACTTGCCAAAACCCCAAAATTTAAAAACGGGTTTTTCCCTTTTGTCCTTTTGTCCCTTGACTTTTTTCCCGGTTTTTTTTTCAAGTTATTTTTTCTAAAAGGTTTGACAACTTATTTTTACATGCAAAAAACCCTTTTCCAATAAATTAATTTTTCCAAAAAATTTCCTTTTTCCAAATTTTCAAATTTTTTTTTAAAATTTTTAGCAAAGGGAACCCCTTTTTGAAATTTTTATCCCGTCCTTGGAAAAAACCATAATCTTTGTGCCCTTATTTCCAAAATTTTTTTTCCCTTTTTGGTAAATTTTTTGGATTATTGAAAAAAAACCCAGTTTTTGAAAAAAACCCCTAAAATTTTGATAACGTATTTAAAAAAAATTGGGTTTTTTTCAAAAACTTTTAAAATTTTTTATTTTTAAACAAAATTCCAAAAAAATAAAATTTCCCCCAAACCTTTTTTAATAAAAATCTTTTAAAATTTAAAAACTGGCTAAAAATTTGAAATTTTTTAAAATCCCCCCAAAATGGGGTTTTGATAAAAGGGGGCAATTTTTTTTGCAAAAGCTATTTTTGAAATTTTTGAATTAAAACGCTAAAAATTTTATGTAAAAATAGGTAATTTTTAATTTTTTTTTTTTTTTCCAAAAATTTTTATGTTTAAAATTTTTTCGATTTCTCAAAAAAAATTTTTTTTAAATTTCCAAACTTCTTTAATCAATTTTCAATCTTCAAAATTAAAAATTTTTCCAAAAAAAAAAATTTTTTTTAAATTTCCCCACTTCAATCATCTATTTTTCCCTCTTTTAAAAAAATTTGTATTTGGCCCCTTTTTAATTTTTTTGAATTTTTTTATGCAGGCCTTTAAGGTCTAAAAGCTTATAATTTTCTTGGGTTTTCCCCAAAAAATACCCCAAAAAAAAAAAATTTTTTAAATTTCCACGGGGTTTTAAAACCCTCAAAACCTATTTTTTCCCTTTTTTTTACAAAAATTCTAATTTTCTATTGTCGCGGGGAAATTTAAAAAATTTTAAAATTTTAAAAGGAACCCGAAAACCCCCCCCAAAATTTCCTTAAATCAAAATTTTTTTTTTAAAATCATTTCCAAATTTCCCCCCTGAATTAAAACTAAACGAATTCCAAAAAACAAATTTAATTTTTTTTCTTTCTTTTTTTTTCAATTTAGGAATTTTTTTAGAAAAATTTTTTTTAACAAATTTAAGGTTCTTCAAACTTTTTTGGGGTTTTTTAATTTTTTTTTTTTGGGGAAAAAAAATTGGTTTGTACAATTTCATTTTGCCTAAAAAGAGTAAAAAATAAAAGGGTTGTCTTTTTTTTGGGTTTTTTTTTGGGGTTTTTAAAGGAAAATTTTTTTTTAAAAACCCCAATTATAAAAAACTCGGTTTAAATTTTTTGATAATTAAAATTTTTTGTTTTTGACCAAATGGAAAATTTTTCAAATTCTTTTTTAAAAAATTTTTGATCCCTTTTAAACCCCCTTTTTTTAAAAAATTAAAAAATTTTCCCAAAAAAAATTTTTTTTTTTATGTTTAAAAAAAAAACAATTTTTAAAATTTTAAAAAATAAAAATTTATCACTTTTTTTAAAACAATAAAAAATTTTGTTTACCCCTTTTTTAAAATTTAAGGAAAATTTTAAAATTTTCTCAAAATGTTTTAATAACCCTTTTTTTTATTTTTGGAAAGGGCTTCTTTTTAAAAAATTTTTTTCTTTTTGGTTGGATATCAAAATAAAATTTTCCCCCCCTTCAACAAATTTTTTTATTTTTCTTTTTCATTTCAATCTCTTTTTTTTTTTTAAAAACCTTTTAAAAAAAAAACAAAAATCATCCATTTTTTTTAAAAAATTTTTTTCTTTATATTTTTTAAAAAAAATTTATTTTCCTGATTTCTTCTGGTTTAAACCAAAACTTTTTCCTTTAAAAACCCATCCCGGCCTTATTTTAACGTTTTTTCCGATTTTAATTTAAAATTTTAGTTAAAAAAACGTTTCGAAAGATTTCCCTTTATTAAAAAAAAAATTTAATTTTGGGGCCCCCAAATAAATTTTGTATTTTTTAAAAAATCCCCTTATAAATTTTAAAAAACAAACTGAAAATTTTAATTTTCTACCGCAAAATTGAAAAATTTTAAAATTTACATAATGTCTTAATTTGTTAAAAATTCTTGAAAAAAATTTTTAGGTAAAATTTACTAATAATTTTTTTTATTTATTTTAAAAACAATTTTTTCGCATTTAAATTGGGACGTTATACCCAAACCCAATTTTATATTTAAGAATTTTTTTTTAAAAAAAAAAGAGATTTTTTTAATTTAAATTTCCAATTACAATTTTCAATTTTAAACATTTTTTTATCCAATTTTTTTTCTAAAAAAACTTAAAAAACATTAAAAAATTTTTTTTTTTTTTTTTAAAATTTTAAAAAAATAAAAATTTTTTCTTAAAATTTTTTTTAAACAAATTATTTTTTTCCCCCATTTAATAAAAAAAATTTATTTTAAAAATTCGAAACCAAAAATTACCCCCCAGGGTTTTAATACGGATTAAAAAGGATTTGGGGGGTCGGCTTATGAACCCCCCGTCATTTAACACCACCCAAATTTTTAACTAAAAAGCTAGGGTTTTTAAAAAAAAATTTTTTGGGAAAATATTTTAACCTTTTCAAAAAATTTTAAAATTTTTCCCATTTAAAATGCTACTTTTTTACGAAAAAAAAAATATTTTAAAAATTAAATTTTTTTTAAATTTTTTTTAAAAAAGGGTTTATTTTTTGGGGGTTTTTTCCGCGAAATTTGGTTTTGGTTGGGGAATTTTTAATTTGAATGCATCAGTGGCCCGGGGAAAACCTTAAAAGTAAAAATTAAATTTCCCCCCTTTTTTTATGATTGTTTTCCCCCAGCCCAATAAATCCCGCCAAAAGCGAAAATGGATAAAAAAAAAAAGGGGAAAAAAAAGGGAGGGGAAAAACACCCAAAATGGTTTTTTATTTTTTGTTTTTAATTTTTTTAAAAAAATGGAGTTCTTTAAAAAGTTAAATGAAATTGGGGGAAGTGAAAATAAAAATTAAAGAATTTTGGGGGAAAAAAATAAAATTTATTAAAAAAAAAGTAAAATTCCGGTCCAATAATTTTGGGGAAAAAAAAAATAATTGCCCCAAACAATTTTGATTTTTTAAAAAAAATAAAAATTTAAAAAAAATGAAAAAACATTGATTTTTACTGGGAAAAAATAAAAAATAAAAAAAAAAAAAAATTTGAAAAAATTTTTAAAAAAAATTTTCATCCCTCCCCACTAGTCTTTTTTTTTCCCCCGGGGCCCAAAAACAATGGAAAAATTACTAAAATTTTTTTTCCAAAAAATGGCTTATTCTAAAGAAAAAAATGGGTTTTAAAAGTTTGATTCTGTTTTCCAAAAAAGAAATTCACCAAAAATTTGATTACTTGGGAAAAAGTTTAAAGGGAAAAAAGTATCGTAAAACTCCCTTTTTGTTTTTTTTTTTTTTTTTAAAAATTGAATTAATTTAAATATTAACCCTTAAATTTTTATTTTTTGGGTTAAAAAACTATTAAGTTTTTTTTGCAAAAATTAAAGTTCAAATTTTATATTTAAAATTTCCTTTTTTTTTAAAATTTTTGGTAATTGTTACTTTAAAAAAATTTTTTTTTTTTTTTTTTTTGAAAAAATAAAACGAAGAACTTGGTGAGTTTTTGTTGTTTTAAATAAAAATTTTTTTTTTTAAATAAATTTTTTTAAAAAAATTTTTTTTAATTATTAAATTTTTTAAATTCCTTTATTCCAGTTTTTAAAATTTTAAAGCCACAAAAAAATAATTGGTTTTTTTAAAATAATATAAATTCCCCTTTTAAAATTTTTGTTTTAAAATTTTTATTTAAAAGCGTTTATTTTTAGTTTTTATGGACATTTAACTTTTTAATTTGTTTTTGGTCCTCCAAATTTTTAAAATATATTTATATAAAATTTAAAAATTTTTTAAAAAAAGTTGAAACTTACCTTTTTAAAAAAAACCTTTTCAAATTTTTAACCCCAACAAAAAACCCTTTTAAAATTCCCAATAAAAAAATTTAAGGAAAAATTTATCAAAATAAAATAATTTTGGAGCCTGGCAAACCCAAAGTTTCAAGGGGAATTAATTTTTTTTTTTTTCGATATTAGAAATAAGCGAGGTATATGGGGAAAATAATTTTTACATTTTTTTGGGTCTATGGAACATGTAATTTTTATATTTTTCTCCCTAAATAAAATTTTTCCTCAAAATGTCCTTTTTTGTTTTAAATTTATTTTTTAATTTTTTAAAAAAACCTTTTTTTAAAAACTTAAATAAATTCAAAAATTTTTTTAAAAAAAAAGGGGTTTTTTTAAATTTTTTGTTTTTCTTGTTTTTTAAAAAATATTTTTTAACAACGATATTTAAAAAATTTTTTTTTTAATTTTTAAAAAAAACAAAAAATCTTTTTAATTTTTTTTCAAGTTTTTAAATTTTAATTTTTCAATTCATTTTTTTATGTAAATTTTTAAATTTTAAAAAGTTTTTTTTTTTGGCAAATGCAAAGGCCAAGGAAATTTTTCCGGGAGTTAAAATTTTTGTGTCTTTTAATTTTTTGAAAAATTTTTTGAAACTGTAAAAAAACAAATAATTTTAAATTTATTTTCTTTAGAGCACTGTTTTCATTTTTTTTACCATGAATTTTTGGGCGAGTTCTCCTTAATTTCCCCCAAAAAAAAATTTTTTATAAATTTAAAATTTAGATTTAATCCCTAAACCCAACTTAATTATAAGTAACATTTTATAAAAATCCCTTTTTTTTTTATTTTTAAAATTTTTTATTTTTTTTTAAAAATTTTAGAACTTTTTTTAAAAAAATTTTAAAAAATTTTTCTAAAAATTTTTTAAATTTTAAAACTTTGCTAAAAAAATGTTAAAATTTTTTTTCCCTTTTTTGAATAAATTCCCCACAAAAAAACCCCAAAAAAACAAAAGTGATTTTAAATCCTTTTTAAATTTTTTTTGATTTTTTTTAGCAAACCCCTTTTTAAAAAATATTAAAATTTTATAATATTAAACTAATTATTAGTTTTTTAAAACCCCTTCATTTGTTTTAAAAAATTTTTTTTAAAGGGTAAAAACCCTTTTTTTTAAAAATTTTAAAATTATTTTTAAAATATAAAAACCCCTTTTAACCGACAAAGGGGACTCCCAAAATTTTAATATTAATTTTTTAAAGTATAAATTCAGAAACCCCCACTTTAAATGAAATTTTTTGGGTTTTAAAATAAACCCCATTTAACCCAAACAAAAAAAAATAAAATTGACCCTCTCCTTTTAAATTAAATTTAAAAGGGTTTTAAATTAAATTATTTTTTTTTCATTCAAATTTGAAACGTTTTTGTTTTTATTCAATTAGGGGGAAAACCGTCCCTTTAAGTTATAAATTTAATGAAAAATTCCTTTTTTTTAATTTTTTTTTTAAACATTTTTTCTTTGTCATTGAAAATTTAATGGAAAAGTTAAATCCTGTACTAAAAACTAAACCCCTTTTTGGAAGTAAGAATTTTTAAACCTTTTTTAACTAAGAATTCTGAAATAAATAATTTTTAAAAAATTTTTTTTTATGTAAAACTCAAAAAATTTTTGGGGAAAAACCCTTTTTTTTTGTTAAATTACAACAATTAACAATTTTGTTCAAAATATAAACTTTAAAAAATTTTACAGATTGGGGCCCCTTTTTTGGCCAAAAAAAAATAAAAAAATTTTTAAAATAAAATTAAAACGTTGAAAAATACTTAATTATTTTTTTTTTTGTAGAAAGAAAAAAACCTTTTTAAAAATAACATTTTAAAAAAGTTCCTTTAATAAAAGATTTTAGGTTTTTTTTAAATTTTTTTTTTTTAGTTATCTCCAAAAAGGTAAAAAAATTTTTAAAAATTTAAACGTTTTCAAGAATTTGTTCATTAGAGTTTAACACATATTTAAATTTTTAGGTGGTTTTTTTTTTTATCACTATTAAAAAATATACAAATTAAAATTTTTGCCAAAATGACATTTTTTATGTTTTTTTAATAATTTTTTTAACTGTTTTTAAATTTTGTTACTTTAACCATTAAATTGTAATTTTTGTGGTTTAAGTTTTAAACCCTTTTTTAAAATAAAAAAAAATTCGAAATTTTTAAAAAAAAAAAAAAAAAAAAGGGGTTTTTTTTTTTTTTATTTTAAGCCAAAAATTTAAAAAAATTTAGTTGGGGAAAAATTTTTAACTTGTTCAGAAAATAATTTTAAAATTTTTTTTTGGAAAAAAATGAAAATTGTTTTGGTGAAAAATTAAAAATTTTTATATAAACAAATCCCCAGAAATTTTAAAAAGGAAAGAATTTTAAATTTTTTGACTTCCAACGCCAATTATTAAAACCCCTTTTTTATTTAAATTTCTTTTAATGGGTTAAAGTTTTTTTAAAAAAAAAAATTTTAAACAAAATTAAATTTAAAATTTAAAAAAAAATTTGACTTTTAAACAAGTAAGCAGAAAAAAAATATGTTGTTTTTTGGGGGGGTTTGGGGGTTTATATTCTCCTTTAAAAAATATAAAACAAAGTTAGAATTTCTTAAAAGCAACAGGGATTTTGAAAAACAATCCCTAAAGTTTTAATTTTTTTTGGGTTTGGAAACTTTTTTTAAAAAAAAATAATTATTTAGAAATTGGAAAAGAAATTTAAATAACATAAAAAAAATTTTTTTAAAAATTTTGTTTTCCCCATTAAGATTAATAATTTTTTAAAAAAAAAAAATTGGGTATATTAAACCCTTTTATTTAAAAAAATGGAAAAGCCCAAAAAAGCCGTTGATCAAAAAACAGTAAATCGAATTAAAAAAATTAACTAATTAAACCCCGTTTTAAAAAGTAAAAGTTTTTTTTTAAAAAAAAGGAATCAAATTTAATACCCGTTTATTTCCTTTAAATTTTTTTTTTCTTTCAACCCTAAAAACTCCGAAAAAAAAATATTCTATGAGGTCGGGGGAAAATCCTTTTTTTGGGTTTTTTTTCCCCCCCATAAAATTTCTCCATAACGTTAAAAATTTTAAAAACAAAATGCAAATTAAAAGAATTTTAGCCAACGCCAAAAAAAAGATGGTAAAAAGAAAAACCCCTTTTAAATTTCTTAGATTTTTTTAAAAAAAAAACTTATCTTTTTTAAAAATTTTTTTTAAATTTTAAAAAAATTTTTTTTTTTTTTAAAAAAAATAACGAAAAACCCATCTTTAAAAAAAATTTAAAATATTTTTTAAAACTTTTAATTTTTAGGTAAGAAAATTTTTTTTTTTGAATTTATTAAAAAGGCCCCCTTTAAAAACCTTTTTTAAAAATTTACTTAAATTAAAAAAAAAAAGGGGGGGGGGGGGGGGGGGGGGGGGGGGGGGGTTTTTTAACCTAGTTTTTTCATTTGTTTTTAAAATTCCCCCTTTTTAAATTTTACACTACCTTTTTTTACAACTATAAAACCCCAAATTTTTTGGTATTTATTCCTAAAATTTGTCTAAAACCCCAAAAAAAAAAAAAAAATTTTTTAATTTTCTTACTGTCCGTCAATTTACTTTTTTTAACTTCAACCAAAAAATTTAAATGTTTTTAAAAAATGTATACCCTTCGTAAACAAATATATTCCTAATATTGGGTTTTTTATTATAATTTATTAATAAATTTTTTTATTTATTTAAATTGGATGTTTTAACAATTTTAAAAAAATCTAATTTTTAAAAAATTTTTTTTAAAAACTTCCTCAAATGCTTTTGCTGCTCAGCCATGTATGAAATACCAAAGTGTGCTTAGGGGTACTTTTTGTAAACTTTTTCACAACACAAAACTTCGTGCAAAAAATCTTAATAAAAACTCTATATTTCTCTTAGAATCTATCTTTAGTTCAAAAGTTCTTCTACTGCAAATGAAGTCAACCACATCGTTTATTCTCACAAGAACCACTTGAATTAGGATTTTTTAAGATAAAACTTGAACGGTGAAGAGATGTAATAAATTTGATAGTATATTTTGTTTCACAACTTTCATATAAAAGAAAAACATATATAAGTTATGAGACCCACTATGATTGAAATAAATTACAATTCACGGGGGTTAAAACTATACTCGTTAAAATTTATAAAGTTAAATCAAAATTAATTTTTGAAAAATAACAAAGAAAGCCTTGAGTGGATCGGCGAGGAGTTTGCATTCAATAAGAAATGGAAATATTGATTATTGTCCACAACGTTCTCAGTTTTTCGCTAATAAACATAAAGTTTTTGTGGATGCGATCTTTAAATCTCGAAACCAGTTTTTATTATTTGTGTGTGTTTTTTGTTTGTTTGTTTATATATATATATATTATTTTATGTATAATAATATATATATATATATATATATAATTTTTATATATATATAAAATTATGTGTAATGGTAGCACATTCACCCGGCAAGTGAGAGATCCGGGTTCGACTCCCGCAGAGCAAGTACTTTTTGGCGATTCAATGTTTATTGAAATTATATATATATATATATATATAATATATATATATATATATATATATATATATAATATGATACCAGTTTATTAAACTGTAATCAGCAACAGCTCCATCAGATAATGCTTGTATAGTATAAAGTAATGTAAGATATATCGCTCGTCTATAATCAAAGTGCGCATTAACGTACACGCTATTTTTTTATTTTTATTTAAAATTGTTTCTATTAAAACTATTTAAAAGTGTAATTATCAACACCTGTTAGAAAATAAAAATGTTGGCATTCAGACGTGCGTGCTATGGTTTTATTTCTATTAACTTTAAGATGATCATTTGACGAGCTATCCAATTTATACAATTCATTTTAAAATATTATATTGCTACCTTAAATTTAGGTATGTGAAAATTATGGAATCTCAAACAAGTTCATTCTGTCTGAAGTAATGTTTTGATTTCTTATGCACATAAATTTTCAATCATTCTTTAGTACATTTTACAAATGTATGTACACACACACACACACACACACATATATATATATATGTTGTTACATAGTTAAAGTTTCAATAAAAACCACCATTTTATATATTAAAGAATACTTTTTTTAACCAAAAAATTTTGTAGAAATTTCATTTAAATATATGTCTAATACCATGAACATCCCAATTATTGGATTATTGTTATTTTTTATGATTTGTATGATTATTTAGCTATCAGGAAAGTTATATTGTTGTAGTACACAAACATGGAATTGTTAATAAACTTACAATGCCATGTTAATTGGTTTAAAATACGTTTACAAGATATAACTATAACAAATCTACCCATCTCAAAGTTCTATTCGAGTACATAGAACTTAGTTTACAAACTTAGCGTTCAGGGAGCTATAAGTTGATATCACTGACAATAAGTAAAATATACTGTTTACTCAGGACCAGTGCAATGTCCTTGAACGCAGTTTCTTTCTGTTCTTCATTATCAAAACTAACCATGCGTGAGTTTTTTCAAGAAATAGTTTGTTATACTTTCTTATTTAAAATTATCATCGAGCCCTATTTCAATACAGTGATGTAATAAAGTAGTTTTATTAGTTTTAGATAAGTTTATAATATTAATTTCAACAAAACCAAAAAGTCTGAATTGATTTCTAATTGAGAAATTGTATTACTGTCAACTGACCACTATACTGAAAATATAAAACATCTTTACTGTATATACATGTATTGAAAACTTTTATTATTTTGAATGCTGTGGTAAATACAAAACAGAGTTTTGACTACTATTTCTATCTAGGTAGGAGAAGTACAGTCTAGAAATGTTTTAAGTCAGGCTAAAATTTGTGCAAACATTGTACTGAATATAAATTGTACCTTCTTCAGTATAAAAAGTTTTTATTTCCAAGCAGGTAATGAATTTATACCGTGGTGATACAATTTTAGACAATAATAATAACCATTATAACGAAAAAGTATTTAAGAATTTGTTTAATAAAATTCAAAGTAAAGCACGATAAGAGGAACTGCCATTGTCAATTTCGATCTTGTTAAATTACTTATTTTTAAGTACACTTTTTTCAGAAATTTAAACTTTTGCTGCTCTAGTGCTTAAAAAACAGATAAACACTATGAAAGAAGTCTATAGCACTAATTTTTATTTATGTTTATTGGTGTTTATATATACCCATATAACTTTAAAATACTATCAAATATATCTTAATTATATACAAACGGCGTTTTTTATTCATAACACGCCTAGAAACTGTTCTGTGAAAAAAGCTTGAATATGTTAGGAAATATTGTTACATAAATCATAAAAATACAGTTTTTGGCAGTCCTCAAAAATCTTAAATATATTAATTATAGACTTACAAGAACAAAATAAATTGCTGTGAATTCCCACTAGTGAGCTCCATATCCACAGTCTGAGTAATCACATACTTGCTTATTTCCTATAATTCTACTTTTTATATTTAATACGAGTATTGCTTCCCTTGCTTTTTCCAATTTCCTTCAAAGCCTTTTCATCGTTGCACGTGCGTGTCAAATCCTGACGCTTTAGTCCAACAGTACAGTTAGCACCAGATATCCACATACTTTTTGCAACACTTTTGCCTTTCTTAAAACCTCCTCATTACTAAATATAAGAGCACAATACGTTCCATTTTTCTAAGTGCCTAACCCGCCTTTTTTTAATTCATGTCCAAATAATATTATTTAATGCTTCGTTCTGGTTTTGGGTTGTTGTTTACTTGAGCAGTTAGATGTAACATGATAAAACATTTTAACTGCAGTCCAACTTATTTACTTGGTAGAGTAAGAATTTTATCTAGGCCTATTGTACTGTAATGTACTATATAAAGTTGTCATGAATAGACAAATTACATTTCGGTATTCAAAGTCAGAAAATGTATTTTAAACCTGAACATGAGTATGGAATGTCACATATTTGGTATCAATATACTAAGAAATAATTATATAATAATACTAGCTATTAAAAAGTTGAGCAAAATAATTTTTCAATAACAGGTTATCTTAGTTTTCATATAGTTTGGTGTAATTGTTTATAAATGCTTGGACACATATATTAAAAATAAAATATACTTACACTGATATTGTAAAACGCAGGCTTGTATATAAAATATATATTTATAACTTGAGATAATAAATATATATAAGTGGTAGATTAACTACATCTTAAAAAAATATATATTTTATACAATAATAATTATAATTCTGTCCAGAGATCTAATATTCTTCCTTTAATATGGAATAATCCAAATATATCTATAAAAAATAAAAAATTAAACTACAATGTACATGATACTTGTAAGATAAATACAATTTAATGCTTTTGTTCTCTATACCACGAGGTTAATTGTACAGTCACGAAGACAGGTAAATTAATCACTGAATTTAAATTGAAACGTATTCCATAATTATTTTCAATCCTTTATTATGATCTAGTGTAGCCATATGGACACTGTAGTACGTACAGTATTTCTACAGAGTTTAGTACTCACTTTAAAATGTGGGCATTTAAGATTTAAACTGTCATCACATAAAGAATATGACGAATAAGTTATCTCACAATACATGATACATTAATCCATGTTAATGACAAGTCTTGTAAATAGCGATGTAAGAGCCAACATATTGTCCCGTGACAATAGCGGTTGGTAATCATCCATTGAGGTTGCAGACTTAAGGTTACAAGAACTTAGTGATATTAATATTCCATCTCACGCCACAAAACCGTTCACAGGCAAAAATTTTGAAGGGCTGACGATAGCCTGAATATAGCCTGATGTATAGGCCTGACTATAGTCTTCTTGCTTATAAAGGCCAAGATGTACATAGATATAGTACCAATAAAACTCAAGTGTGATATAAAATGTTTTATTGACTATAAGATTTAGTATTTATTCATTTAACCTTAAACTGCATATGTATAATCTCAAATATATTGACTAAACATAACAAGAACTTTACATTCTCTAAAACCAGACTATAATGATATCCCATGAATGTCATGTTACTGTCTTATCTTGTACAAAGAACATTGCGTTGATGTCTAGTCAACATAAAGCTATGACACAATATTATACTAAAAATATCTTATAAATAGGCATTTTTGCTAAGTGTATTGCTACAATCTCGAGAACGACCTACTCGAATTCGGCTAATTATTTTTGTAAAATACTCTTTAAAATCCAAGAAAGCTTTGCTTTTATATGAAGACAATTATCTAAATAGATACCTAAAATGTTTTTTTTTTTTAATAAATGGTAATATTTAAGATTTATATTCTTAATTTAAGAGAAACTGCTTCGCAAAACTGGCAGTTCATATTTATCTAAAAGGCAGAAACATTTGTTTACAATTTAAATTTTAGAACATTGCTTGAACACTGCTGATGCAGGTATTAATAAAGCAAAGTTAATATCTAACTTTTTTAGATGCCTCAGTGACAATTTAAAATATCCATTGCATTGTAAATACTATTTCAAAACTGTTATAAAACCAACTTCAATGAACAAAGCTGTGAATTTTTTCACTTGAGGTACTCCAAAACTCTTGGGTTTCATTGTGATATTATGGCATTTTCACAGAAGCTTAAAGGAAAACAATTAAAAATAACATCAAGAAAAAACAAGCCTTCTGTAGTTCATATATAATTTAAAATGTTATACGAACTTTATAGAAATTAATAAATAGATATGGTTTTTTCCCTAGTTCGTAAACAGTTTTAAAATCATCGTAATTATATTTCTTCCCTTAGAACAAACAATGCAAAAGAAACTATGAACTGGAAATATCAAAGCCGTAAGTAAATTACTAGAACAGGAAGTAGAGGCTTTTGACCAAAGATGATTTTCTTACAATTCTTAGATTTTAAGGACATTTCTTATACCGAAAATATGTGAATAGAGCTAGAATTAAACCAAAGAACGCTTATGGGACCTATTTATTTGTACTCTCTTGATCGGGGCAACAAGGCAAACTCAAGTAAGGCGTCTATAATACTATAAAATTAACTGACACCAGAAATGTTGCAAAACACTATATAACAGTCAGTTAAACCTGTGATCTTCTTAACCTTAAATAATGTAATATATGTACATGATGTACGCTTACTTACGTTTGGAAAATGTTGTAGCACTCTATCATATTATTTGATAAGTCTTTATAATAAGTAGTATAAGGCTTCAATTTTGAAAATTGCGTGCGAAGCCGTGGGTAAGAACCAGTTTTATAAATAAAAAGGGATTGGTACATGTGTTTTAAACGTTAATCTGGAGAATAGCTGGTACAATTCATCATTTTTTTATTTACGTTGAAATCGCAGAATAGTTTGCATGAAGAGAAAGTTTTGAAAAGTTACTCGGAATATTTTGCAATACATAAAATACAGATGACATTTATAAATCATGATACAAATTGAATTAAAATTACCCAGCTGTTTACACTTTCAGCTGTAGATGGCCAAAGAGGTTTAAACATGTGTTCAGATTTAAATTTATAAATTATTATGTATACAGAGCTATAACAATAGAGTAATGTAGATTGTAAAATACAAAGTTAAAATCGAATTATTGCTTTACATTGCACCAGTGTAAAATTAAAAACACCTAATAGATGGCAAATACTACTTAAAAACATTGCTATATAATCTACCTGAATGAATTTGGAAATACGAGGCATCAGAGTTATATAACTTAAAGGCAATAAAAACTGACTACCATCCTTGAAATTGCTATATAACATGTTTAAAGTCCCTAAGAAAAATGAAAACAAAGTAATTGACACTAACATACATCACCGTCCCTTTCTTTTCCAAGATATACTTTAGAAACAAGACTTATATAATTACATTAAACCCACTATTAAATGTTCTTTTGAAATGGTGTATCGTATATACCCCTTATACCTCAAGTATCTTACAAGATTTTATTGACCAAAGAATTTTTCTCAATACTGCAAATATATTTATATTTTCTTTATCAGGAGAGGAAGGCGAGCTCACCTGCAGAACACAAAATATACGCTTTTTGATCAATATTGTTTTCGAAGACTTATGGATGCATATATATTTCCTTGATCAGGACACAAAGTCGAATAAAACTTTAGCACCGAAATTCATTACACTTGTTATTAGTGTATTATATTACCGACTACAGTTGAGTTTGCCTAGTTTTCCCGATCAAGATAGATACTTACAAAAGTATCAAAAACCTTTTTTCAGTCATAAAGTGTATACTTTCACCATCTGTAATCTGCTTCTAGTCTCAGATATTTCTTCTGCTACAGTAATGTTTGGCTTTCTGTACTAACGAAGGATAGATATACATAAACGTAGAACTGAGAAAAGCAACTACAGTCAAATACTTCTATTCCGGCCATTAATATCCACCAGGTCTTATTGGTCTTATATATTTACGTAGACACAGTTGAGTTTACCTTCTTACCCTGATCAAGGAAATGTATACAGTTAGTCATAAATATGACAGTATATCTCTTAACATTAGAGAGAAAAAGAAAATCCCTTATGATTAAAACATAGAGTTCCTACTTTAATATATAAATTTAAATTGTACGTTATAAGGTTTTTCTACACGTCTAGGGAATATAAAAATTGGCAATGAAAGTAATATTGAGTAGTCTAGCAATTTAATGTGATATTTTATACAATATAATAGCTTCAGGTTATTTTACAAAGCGTGATTTTGTAAAGAATTCTAACCCTATGAACGCTACTAAGAGGGACAGTCTGAGAACAATGATGTCACTTTATAGCTAATAGAGCCATATTTGACGTTTGCAATTGAATAGTTTATTTCAGAAACCCCCTAACCGACATTTTTTTTTAATTTGACTTTTTGTTAGAAAACTATAAGTATTAGTATAAACACACAGTTTGGTGTAGAAACCCCTTATCTGTAACCTCTATAACCAACACTAAAATGCAAGTGAATATTCTGTTTAGTGCAGAAAACCCCTCAAGTGACAACACTTGAGGGGTTTCTGAAACAAATAGGGGATAATTTAAATTTATGAGAAATGACAGTTGGTAACACTGAGCCAGTAGCATTTTCCCACTCATTCAGTTCTGGTCAGCTGTTGTTTGTTTGTTAATACTGCTTATTTAACTAACCTAAACCTAAAACTTGTCAGAAATCTGAGTTAGTGAATAGTGATCACAGTTTTGTTTATTAACTATACGTGTTTGTCACAATGAGTGAAAGTTCTGATGAGGAGCAACAACCACCAAGGAAGAAAAGAGAGGAACAACACGACCAGAAAGTTATAAACGTTATATCATACGTGATGCCAGAGTAAAGGGGGCAGGTTATGTTTCCTACAAAGGTAAGCAGGTGTCAAGTAAAGTGTTTACCGAGGATATAGTTTGTAAGTTGTCCAATCAAATGTCATCGTAAGATAAACAATGAGTCCAAGAAAAACATTTGGAACTTTTTTTACTCCCTGGAAACAAAAAATGCTCAAGATGTCTACCTTCAAACACTTGTTGAGGCCAAAGAAATTGGTAGGCGTTCCAAAATGTGGACCAAAATATTGAATCAATGAGTGAAGAACCAAATGAGCTAATGGAACAGGACACTAGAAGTTTCAAGAGAAATCATACTTATGTTTATTCATTTAAAAATTAACGGTTGTCTTATACCTGTTTGCAAAAGTGTGTTTTTAAAAGTCCATGGAATTTCAGCTGATCGTATGAAAAGGATTTGTCAGCTTTTGCTCCAGGAGAAAAGTCCACGTGACTTGAGGGGCAAAACCCGAAGTGGAAACGCCATACCAGGAAATATCTGTATACTTATTGATCAACATATAAAGTCATATGAAATAAAGGAAACTCATTATGGTGGTAAGCCAAAGAAATACTTAGATGCTCGGCTTACTGTCAAAGAAAATGCATGAAATGTTTATAGATAAACATCCTGATCTAGAAAAAAGTTGTAAAATACAACTTTTATTACGGCTACTTTAAGGAAAATTTTAATTTCTCATTTGGTCGTCCTCAAGTTGACGTATGCTGTCAGTGCGAAAGTTTTTCCAGTAAATTAAAGGATCCCCTTATGTGTGACAATGCTAAACGTAATGTTGCTGCTGAGCTAATTCTTCACAAAAGGAGAGCAAAAAAAATTTTATCATTCCTTACAGTGTTAGCAAGTGAAGATACAAATGATGACACTGTTGCTATATGTTTTGATTTTATGCAGAACCTCCCCCTGCCCCACATACCCGTACAGGAGGTATTTTACATGAGGCAATTATGGGTAAACAATTTTTGTATTTCATGATTTTGAAATCAAATAAGGCCAAGATGTACGTCTATCACGAAGGGGAAGGAAACAAATCTCCCAATGAGGTGTGTTCTTTTATTTTTGACTATATAAAAACGGAGATCCCAGAGATTCTGTAAAACATTTGATCTTATTCAGTGATGGACCTTTCGGCCAAAACAAGAACAACACTGTAATTAGGTTTTTTAATGAATTTGTGTGACAACTGCAACCTAGAGACAATCACTTACAACTTCCCAGTACGAGGGCACTCGTACTCTCCTTGTGATAGGGATTTTGGTTGTATAAAGCGTCTCATAAGAAAGGTAGACAGGATCTACACCCCTGAAGAATATAGAGAACTTATTTTGAGGGCTAGTAATACAGGCCGCTTTTCAGTTCACATGGTTTTTAAAACAGATGAAATCTTGAATTTCAAGGACTGGTGGCCACTTTCTTATAAAAAGTCACTTCTGCTTCTGATGAAACTTCAGGAAGGAATGTTCCGAAAAAAGACAAGGAGCCCTTCAAACTTTCAACATATAAGCAGTTTTGTTTCAGCTCAAGAAACAAAGGGAAAAGTTGTAGTGATAACCGTTTATTGATGGTATGATTTCATCTACATTCACCTTCCTGAAATGTGATAAGCCTCCAGAACTACCAAATCAGCCGGCCTATCCCCAAGGAAAGGTAAGCCTAAACTTATTTCTTAAAATTTGTTCCACTAAAATTTAGACTAACTCCATGAGAATAATGTAAAGGAATGATAAAAATTAGCAAACAAGTTTTTGTTATTTTATTTCTCATCAGTAAACTGCATTTTTTTATAAAAAGTGGAATGGTTTCAGGTACCCATTAACAAGAAAAAGATACAGGATTTGAGAAAATTAAACTGAGTACACGAGAGGTTTATGAACATTTTTATAATGGCAATCCTACTGTGGCCTACAACTGACTCTGAAAACCCTGAGGAAGTGGATCAAGGGTGTGAAATAAGTTGCACTTCTGTCTTTTTATTTGCAAATAGATGTTTTCTCTGTAATAAATAATCATTTTTGACACTTGTTCAGTGTGTAATTTATTTTAACTACACCAAAAATACCATAAATAATATAAAAGACAATGAAAAGTGTATATGGAACAACCATTTGGTGCAGAGAAACCCTTCAACTGATTTTTTTTTAATAATTTTTTTTCTACAAAAAATGTAATATGTAGAGAGATAAAAACACAACTAAGCAATTTCTAAATGTAGGTGGAACCAACGTAAAAAAAACCTAAGATAAAGAAAAAAAAATGTGTTTGTAGAGGAGAGTTTTTTATTGTTTTCCTAAAATTTACTTTTTGTTAGTTAGGGGGTTTCTGAAATAAACGATTCAATTACTGCCTGACTGTTACTCACTATGGGAAGGTGGTAAACCACAAAGATCCCCACTGCTTAATCTAGGACGCCCTCCACCAACAAATTGATACAGAAATGAGAGTTGTAATATTTTTATAAACTACTCTACCTTTCATATATAGTCCGGAAGCAACAGTGTTACTTTATAAAACTTGTAGAGCCATTGTTGACTTGAACAATTACTGCCTGACTGTTACACACTACGGGTAGATGATAAACGGCAAGAACCCCACTGCTTAATCTAGACGCCCTCCACCAACAAATCGATCTGGATGTGAGAGGTACAATATTTCTAAACTAACCGCAATTCTCTTCAGTATAAAGTCATGAACAAGAATAAGATACTGCTCAGATAGTTTCTTTTAATATTGATGATTTACCATACGACATTGAATAAAACGAGATAGGTTACTTTATAGTTTATAAGTATTTTTAAGTTGCTTGTTTTGGAATCCAAATGTTTTAAATGTGATCGAGTAATGTACTCTTATGTTTTGACAAACCATAAATTTTACTTGTCAATATTAAGTGTTTCGACATAATAAACGACGGCTTCATCCAGTGGTTTAGAGTTCAGACATTCCATTCGAAACGAATAGAATCATAAAGCCTGATAATTCCAGAAATATACCAACAATCGTCGATTATGTATCGAGTACAACAGCTTAGATATTAATTAGTATCCTATAGAACACGGTGGGGACTAGATTTCGAGATTGATGGTTGGAATTTTAGATTACTTCGAATGGAAAGAACCATATTGATGCTATTAGTATTATGAATTAAACAACTCGTCGTATCATTCGTTCATACCAGGACGTGAAGTTCTTGTTTCTCTTCTAGTTTGGATTTTTATTAGATCACCATTACTGTTGGTAGTAAATTATAAAGAAAGTTCGTATATATAAAAAGAAAGTTCGTTTGTGGTCTACTAAAAGTACTACTATGCCAGTATTTTATAAGAACTTCAAACTCCGATACAGCCAAAGAAAACGATTTTCCGCCATTCCAACCATACACCTTGTTGGAATGGCAATCACATCCAATTATTGATATGAGCAAAAAACAACTATTCTACAAAAAAAACCATTATGTATTCACGAAGGATTAGATCTTTCTAGATAAATGGATCTGATTAACGGTATATGATAACATTATGTTTGTAAACATTACATTCTTTCTTTTATAACGATTTGTATACATTACGTGACGTTGACAGGTGACATTGTGACGAGAGATAACAATCTGTCTGTACTTGAATATTTTCATCTGAGCTCTGAACAGATCACCAGATTGGGTGTGACGTGTTTGTGTTCTCGGTTACTGTGCAGTGATATCTCTTGGGTTCTTACTCTCCAGTCTGGACTTCTTGCAGTTCGTTAGGTATCACTTCTTTATTTTCACTTCGAGTGCCAGTCCATTGTCACATTTTTCAGTATTTTAATGCCTTAGGGTTTCTTCACTAGAAAAAGAGGTTAGATTTAACTCCTCGAAAAGTAGTGTTTTACTTTTTTGCAACGTATATCAATCGCAAATGTCCAAAATCATAATATTCTTTAGTTACCTAGTCTCGACTAGTAAAGGGTATTAATATGAAACTATTTCAATGCATGGAAATATAATTATTTTTGTTTTCATAACATAAATCAAATTGTCCGTTACTTTGGAATTTTCAAGTAATTTCAAAAACTTTTGTAAGGCTATTGCCATTTATACAATTTAATGTAAATAACAGTCGTTTGACAGTTATTTGGTCTTCCGATCATATGTTAGTTTGCTTATTTAAACACATATGTGACAGATACGGCAAATACAAAATAATTGAATCGGAAAAATTGAGCGCTCTGTTGTGTAATGGTAGCACATTCACCCGGCAAGTGAGAGATCCGGGCTCGACTCCCGGCGGAGCAACTACTTTTTGTGATTCAATGTTTATTGAAATTAAATAAGGCTATTGTCATTTATACAATTTAATGTATATATATATATCTTAGCGATATTGATATAATGTCGATATATATATATATATATATATATATATATATATATATATATATATATATATATATATATATATATATCTTAGCGATATTGAATAAAACGTCGATATATTAATCTTTACACCCTCTACATTTGAAACATTAATCTACAGTAATTAAATAAATGTATCAATGCTATAAATATAAGATTACGATGATATATTAAATTCGTACAATAACGATGTTTAATATTAAGTACCGCTCTACGTTATACGCATTAGACAATACGTGACTGTAAATTTATTAAATGTGTTTGACATTTGCTGATACACATTACAAATATTTACCGAAAACTGTGAATTTATTTGCTTATTCTCAAGTTGAATGTTAAGGTTTACTCTTATTGTTGGCAGTCCACTGTGTTTTATTTGCAAACATTAAAACGCGCATATTTGACCCACCTCTCAGACATTCGCTTCACTTTTCTGTAAGTGTTTTTCTGTTTTATTGGGAAGGTTTGTTCTGGAAAATATTTAAACGATGACTGGTCAATTTTAATCCAACAAACCACCCTTATTGATAAGGCTATATAACACAGTCCTATGATGATTACTATGCCAAATATAGAAAGTGATATCAATTTTGTATGTGATTATCGTAAGATTAGAACATAAATAGTTAAAAGCACACTTTACCTAACAACAAATAAATACAAACTGTGTTACTTCTCAACAAACAAAACTGTCTACCAATTATTGAGTACATCAATCCAATAAATGATGATGATCTGTGAATATGGACTTGTCTATTTTCTGCGTGGACAATCACAAAACTCTATTGTATTGGGCTCAGGTATATTGTTCTATGCGCAAGATGCAGCATTTAAAGCAATTGCATATCCTGCATATTTATGGTAAAATTTTGCATTTTAAAACAAGGTAATACGTTAATTGAAAGCATAGTGGTTTAGTTCAGAATGGTCGATCAACGAATTCGTTTTTATGAGTATAAGGCATCTCAAGAATCATTAAAGCAGGAATCATAAAATATCAGATGCCTTAAAAACGTTGCCAATGGAGGACCTCCAAACACTTGTGCTAGAAGGTACACTTATCCAATACAATACGAAAATAATTTACTCCATTTTCAAATTGTATTGGATTTTGTGGTTAAGGTAATAAGTGAAATTTTAATATGTGACTGATATTTTGTATTTTGTCGGAAGAATGGCTAAGTCTGTTCAAAGAAAGTAACAACATTTTGAAATTACTGATCTAAAAATATCTAAAATATATCAATATTAATCCAAAATAAAAAGAATATTGTGTTTAATCTTAGGATAATTTATAATACAACTGTTAATTTACGTTTTTAGATAAGGAGAGAATTTTCATATTTGTAATATGTACGGACATAATGATTTTAGGTCTTATTTTGAAAATATTTACCTGTTCACAGATTATCGTACCTCCTCTATAAAAGAAAATCATAAAATATGTTTCAAATTTTGGAATTGAGTTCTCTTTTTTTTGACCAAAAAGAATTCATAATTATTTAATTTGACGTTTTGTTGGTTTCAGTGTTGTTTAAAAGGTTGGATGTATTATGATTTTTTATTATTCAAGTTTATAGTAAAACAATTAAAATCATAATAAATTTAATTTATAATTCTAACATCGTTAGAACAGTGATCATAAGGAGGTAAAGATCTTTACTACTTTCTTACCGAACCTCTTGTGAGATTATTTCAAATTCTATTTCTACTGAATGGGTTGGAAAATACAAACTGCTTATTGGATAAAAATATAAACGATTTTGAACTTTAATATGATAACCAGAATGAGTATATAACCTTATTACAGCTATATCTTGTACCTCTATTAGATTTTTTTATTGAAAATTTATATATAGAAACCGGTGTTTAACTAGCCTTTCAAAAACAGTATCGAGTACAATTATTAGATTTTTATTTATATAACTTGAGGTTCAGATATGATCCATGAAGAAATGCATTATCATCAATTTCAAACTTGAGTATGCAGAAATTAAGTTTCATGCATAAAGTAATATATGTAGGTAAAGTCGTTAAGTGAGATATTCTTATGGAAACTAGGCTACGTTAACACAAAGGAAACTTGCTTGAATGGATATTCACGACTATGTATCTTGAAATCTCCAATATATACATGCATTTTCATGAAACATTTCATTCTTTGGTTCAATTTGTTCCAAAGACACCCTTTTGACATACATGCATGCGCGATCATTGTTTTCACAACTCTGATTGTTGTTATATTTAAATAACGCTGGAGGAGCGAGCTGCAAAATTCAAAGTCCAATATAAAATCATCCTTGTGATATCTGATTACATGATACATTCATGTAGTTTTTATCCATTAAGTAAGGTTTCATTCCATGTTTTAAATAATAAAATTTCCAGTGAGCAAAGGAGGGTTCATGAACATAAGGGTGCGCTGAAATAAAATCTTGTCAATCATTTATAACTTTGACTATTATTTTTGTTTTGATTTATGAATAAAAAGTTCACATTATTGTAAAGAGTTTGTTAAAAGTTATATTTATTCAAATATTTTATCGTTGTTATCATGGTTACTCAAAAGATAAAGGTAAAAATATTCGCTAACGCTCACCCGAATCCCATTGATCGGCATGCACCATGATCAACTTAGTGCTTTCATATAGAAATGAACTTCATACACAATATCAATTCTATATGTCAGTTCAGGAAGACAGATAGACAGGCAGAAATGGAATTTTCCAACCTCACGAGTCGTAGAATTCACAAAAGTTCAGCCAATTAGAGATAACGATAGGATAATTCTGTGCATTGAACCAGACGTTAAAACTCCCAACAATTCAATATGTTTCATTCATGGTCGACTCACTGCTACTCCAAGGAAACATGAAACTGAATTCTTTTTGTTTACATCAATATCAAAATTACAATGGATACAAATTATAGATCTGATTATCTGCCAAACTAGCACCAGGTACTTCAGACATGCCGACATAGTACAGTATAATACAAATACTATATCGTACCTAATTAGTTAATGTAATATGCAAAGGATTAATTTACGTGATAAAAACAACTATTTTACCATGTTCTTATTTTAATCATAACCAATGAAAATTTCCTAACTATTTATTGAGAATGGGTAAGACTAAATCTGGTGGAAAAACAACAGCAATACGTTTACCACTTACTGGCGTTTTAATTTATGGAAATGAAACGAAATTGCCACTTAAGTTGGGATTTTTAATTTCCCCAAGTGGTTGTTTGCCTTACAATCTCTTCTTGTTACACGGAATTGAAACAACACTTATGTTGAAATTGTATTTGTTTGTATTAAATATTTTTAAAGTCTAATTTATTTTACACTTACACTGGCTTTAATTTAATAATATAACTAGTTAATATATCGATACAATGTATGAGTTTATTAAATGGATTATAATCTTAAAACTAACACAAGTAAACTTGTTTTACAATATTTGTTCAATTTCATTTTGCACCTGTTATGGTTTTACATTAATATCACACATTATTCACCGGTTTATAATCATGACTAAAAATGTTTCGTTTGGTTTCGTATAGTCAAATTTACATGAATTTACACTTAAATTGTGTAAGCCTAATCTAGGTATACATGGCAGCTCGTATTCAAGGAAATAAATTATATGGTTTTTTATAATTACAAATCTAGATCGCATAAACATACAGAAAATAAACAAGCAGAACTTCAAACTTATTTTGGAGAATTTCACAAATGCTGAGTGCGGTGATATCCATTATTTGTGTCTCTAGATTGATTATGTCCGCTTATCACGTAGAGGATACACTAACTACAAATGCTTTATATCAATTCATAATCGACTCAGGAAAAAGTATGAAAAGCTCCTGAGTGCTGTAGGAAAATACCTTAAGCAGTTTGTTTAGGAGATTTTGAAGAAGACATAACTCTTTAAATATTCATATTGACAATAATACATGTTTGTTTCAGGCTTAAAAAGTAGTAAAACACTGATTCATTTAGTAAAATCATCAATATTACATTGCTTACTGTATTAAAAACTAGTGTGCTCAGTAAAACTTTTATTTCTCCGTTATTATTCATCGTAGCACTACAAACTTGAATATTTTCATTAAATATTTACCAGCATCTTTTACTCCTGTGTATGTATTATGAAATTTAAGGATTTTGAGGTATTAAATTTAGTATGGTTGGTTCAAAAACATTTAAACACGCAAGTGATTATTACGAGTATTTTTTTTACTTTTGGCTTTCTTATCCTAACGGGTGAATCAAGTCTTAAGTTTATACATTTATCGAATTCAAAGATGATATTTCGTTTCAACACAAATACAGAGAGATGGAAAACTAAGCGAGATAGGATTATTCTTTATTAAAATTAGCTCGATATTGTGAATTGAAAAATCACCTGGAGAAGTTTAATAATTTATTATTTTAATAATAAATTATTATTTATTATTAATATTAGACAATAATATATTATTATATAATATTATTTTTTATATAATATTAACTTTTATATCATAATTTTATATTGACAACATGTATATTTAAGTCACTGAGCCAAAACTATGCCATAACTGGGCTGCTTATACGTTTTCTTAACAATCTAATCTTATGTCTTTCTAAAATCTTTGAATCATAGGAATTCCTTGTATATTATTTCAAAATGTTTAATTTTATAAGAGGTTGCAATATATAGCCTGGAATTTATGATCATCAGGCACTTTAGACTTCTAAATTTTGTGTCTTGTCTATTACATTATATTTTCCCGTCTTCTATTCGATGACTCCTTAGTTGTGATATTAAAGCAGGCTACTTTATTGGCTTGTTGTTTATGGTTTCAGATCACCTGCTATTTCCAGGCATTTGAACTTGGCTTTTCTACCATTTGTCATAAGGTGATAAAAAATATATAGATCCTCTTGATTGTCAAGTTTAAGATTGTTTCAGCCAGGGAATTTTCGTATTAGAGTTTAGTCTCCCACACTAGATGGTACTCGAGTACTCAGTTGAAAATTGATTACTTTGCTTTATCTTTAAGTACCATCCTAGCCAGTGAAGGAGACTAAATAATACCACATTGTGTTTATATGCGATTACAAATAAAATCATTACCAAAGAAAAATTAATGGCCATAAGATGCAGCAATGCTAAAATTGATTAAACACTGGCAATGATGGTAAATGGCAATAAATTAGGGGTCTAGTACATTGTGATTTATAAGACAAAAATAGAGATATTTAAAAGATGGTTGCCTGCCTGTCATTACAAAATAATGGAAAACTAAATTGTTCACATTGCTCCTGGATATTAAAAACTATTACAACTTTATTGAATGGTCAGTTACGTTTTAATGGAGGATGGTCCACATGTGGTCATGTGGGGAAATCTTTTGTACGTTACTATTAAACGTATAAAAAAGTATTATATTTTTTGCACGAAAAATGTTTAAACTACGTTTTGTCCTCTTTTAAATCATAACGAAAGACCCATTGTCTGTTCACCACAGTTTATAATTGGAAAATTTTTCCTGGCTCTTTGATTTTATCTACATTTCAGTAACATGACAATGTAATAAGTAGCTGTTTACTCAGATATATATAGAATATTTTAATCCTATTAAAAATATTTAATTCTAGCTTTACACTGCTATGTCGCACACAATGTATTCAAACCTAACACAATGTTAAGAGACTCTAAATACATTTTTTATGTTCAAATAACGTGACCATTGAATGTAAAAAGATATTGGCTATTTTTGAAAAGATAGTGCAAGATTTTATAGTATTTTTAATCAGATGAACGATTTATTTACTTTATATAATATACGATAGTACTTGAAACTTACTGTATATATAATTACTATAAGCATTTCTACAAATGATTTCTCAGTTTAAATAGAAATAATTATTTTTATACGCAATAAAAACAAACAAAAATATTACCCATAATGTGGTTCTCTTAGCGTACAAAACAGTCGCCTGGTACATTGACGTAAGTGGCTGGAGGACTGATTGAACTGAATAGTAAGAGATCAAAGAGCTTTTATCCGCTAAGAGTTTTCTATTATTTAGTTTATGTCGCCGTTTGAAATGCATAAAGAGGTGGATGGAGTGAGCTTGACAAATATAAGCGTGTAAACAACGGTTAGCGGACGGTTAAAACCTACACCGACCTATTTAAGTAACAAAATAAAAACTATGTAAAGAAATAAATGTATTCACTTTTAAAACGAATAGTAACACTGATTTGTATTTTACTGTACTTATAAGCGGCCAAAATGAATTTTTACGTTTTTTCAGTTTTTACATATTGTGGGATATAGCAGTTGAAAGATGGAACTAAATAATTATTTTATCAGATTATAATATTCTACACATATTTGTTAAACAGCTAATTACCACCCTGACATATCACAGAAATTTAGATAAAATCAAAGAGCCAGGAAACATTTTCCAAATTTAAACTGAGGTGAACATACAGTGGGTCTTTCGTTATAATTTACGGGCAATACTTAGTTTTAACCTTGTTTGTGTAAACAATATCTCAGTAATACGCGTACAATGAGTTCTCTTTTTCGTCTTACATCGTCTTAACACCAGATATACTTAAGCTATAAAAGAGCTCCTTCTGGTTGACTAAGCAGACATCCAGTGTAATCCAGATGTTGAGGTGCTTTCATTGTCTCCACAGGGACACAACGATGTTTTAGACACGATTCCAAAGCACCGCGGAGCAACTGAGTTGTCTACACTATTCATCTATATTAAATCAACTCTTTATTTCCTAGCTGTGTTATGTTTATTTATCAAATTCATTTCATTGTCTAACGTTTTACGATAACGTTATAATTAATGACATACTACTGTTTATTATTATTAAAAATTAGAAGTTATTAGTTAGTTTCTTATGGGATATATAATATCCAACTAAAGGTGTGTACTGGAAGTAGACCATAAGGTACGGACTTAGTAAACTATCATGGAGACTATAAATCATCGCCACTACACGTTCTGCTGTAACCGTTAATCAACGGAAACACGGACTTATCCACTAACTAACTTGACAGTGTTGTTTAAATGTTAATATACTGTATTTATAAAAGTGTAGTCCTAGCAAGAATTATTAATTTAATTTGAAATTAAACCAAAACGTTTATTCTCTTCATATTCAATTGCAAAATTAAACAATAATATATTTATACTCCTAGTTTTTAATAAAACGAAAGTTTAAGCAAATGAAATATATTTTTCTATTCTCGAAAACTATTATTATAGTAAAATTCATAAAATTAAACAGGAATATAAGCTGTTGCAGAACTGCTGAGAGTATATATTACACACGCAAGAAATCAATTCTTCAGTTTTTGCCTGAGAGTCATTATTATTTTAAATTCTTATTCTTACTGTTGTGTCCTATTTACACTAAATGCCTTCTCACAAAAATATTCATGCACACACACACACACATACACACACACACACACACACACACACACACACACACACACACACACACACACACACACACACACACACACACACACACACACACACACACACACACCATACGCACAACACACACCCGCGCATATTTACTCACACAGCCACCCATGAAGCCACGTAAACACACACCCAATATGAAAACATATGCTATCACATATTACACAGAATATTTAGGCAAAAACAATTTACAAAAAAGTAAATTTGCTTATACAATTTGTTTCAAATAGGTTTCATTTAGTTATTCTTTAGAGGAACATATTATCTTACTTGTTTGGTTATTATTTTTGTTTTAGAAAAGTTTAATTATTAGCTAATATAACACAGTAAACTATTGTTGTAATAGAATAGAATCATGGTTGCAGAGCCAGTCCTGAAATGGATTTTTAAGGTTCTCATTGTGGGTGAAGTTTTAACGTAAAGAGGTAAAATGTTGTAAAACATTTGGGTGTGTGTTATATAAAAGAATTCTGCAATACGGAGCTATTCACTCTCGGTGGTCTGATCATAACCATTTGTCTGGTAATATATCATCCTTTTTTGCAGATTAACAGTGAATGGAGGATTACACCTACTTTGGAAAAAATAATCATAGCACATTTAAGGACATATAAATACCGTAGTGGAAGTATTTTTAGCTTAAAAACAATGGAAAGCATCTTTACGTCTATTTTTCAGAAAAATAATTCTGATGAATAAATTTTGAATAGTTGCAATTTTCTTTAAACGCGATGGATATGTGCTAACCCAGCATGAAAAAGTATAGTATAGTTTAGATTAAACAAATTAGTAATACATTTTTATTAGTAAACCGTCATGACAATTTTTTTAAGAAAATAACATTTTCTAAGATATACTATTGGGTATGCATATTTTTTTCGTATACTTTCCAAAGAAGGATTTCATCAATGTGGAGGCCTAAATACTTCACAGTGACGCCCTGAATAAGAATGAAACAATTTTTTTCTGGACAATTCAAATATGTTAGCTCAAAAGTTCATCATAACTGAAAAATTTAGTTAATGAAAAATGTATAACTAGTTCTCAGCATTATTGCAAGTCCTTGTTAATAAGCCATAATTGCAGATAGTATAGAACTTGTTGTATATAATTTCACATAAATTGTTTAGTTGGAGCGCTAGAGGATAGAGTTGCATCATCAGGGAAGCCAGTTAGTTTACCATAAAAGGAGTCTCAATAAAGATCATTAATAACAATTTAAAATAATATGGGATCCAAAACAGATCCCTGCGGCACATCACACCACACAGAATGGAGTTCGTCCAGCTTTTAATACAAAGAAAGTGCTTTCGCTTACAGAGATATGATCTGAACCACTCTTGAGCTATACCACGTACGCCCTATCCATCTTTTTTTAGTAACAGCTCATGACTGACCGTGTCAAAGGCTTTCCTGGTTAAAAAAAAGAAACCTATGCTTTATAATTTTTTTGATTATTCAAATTCAATTGAAATCGTGACATACGATTTTAAAGACTTTTCCACGTTAATTTCTTCTCTAAAACCGAACTGTGTTGGATCTATAAAGTTTTAACTGTCTAAAGTTTGCTTAAGTCTAGGATTAACGATTTTCACCAATAATTTTGAGGAAAATACTAATATTCTGATTAAGCAGAAATAAATAATTTGGTTGATTAAAGTCATTATTAAATAATTCAATACTAGAGTAAATGTTTGTTTTCTGAGACATGGCATTGTAATAAGATTCAAAATTATTCCAATTTAATAGGTTAATTACTTGTCAATAATAATAAAATGACCCTTATACTTTACCCTACTTACCTGTTGGTTAATAATTTCCTCAAATTTTTGTTTATAAATTTAGATTCAGGTACGGCCTAATTATTAAAATAACAAACAATCACGTCAGGCAAACACTTTTTGGCATGCCTCTATAGCACAAGATAATACACGTAAAAGTCTCATACTATAGAGATTTATACTTGTTTCACCTTATATACTATGTTTCAAATTTCATGCCATTATATCTCATTGTTTTTTGCTGGGCGTTGAGGAATCAGTCAGTCAGCACATGTATTTGTATTTGTATATTAAGCTGTATTGAAACATCAAGTATTTTGGATGGGAAAATAGGAGGAGCTCTCGAAACTGACATCAATTTTTTTTAAATTTTAATCAAACGTTTTACTTTAAAGCGGTATAAATAAATATAAGATTCATATTATGAGATTGTACAATTTTTCCCTTTCATAAACTATTTAAGAACCCTTTTTCTTAAAAATATATCAAGGAAGGAAAATGCATAAGGAAATATAACAGTGTCTTTCCTCTTTATGTAAGTCAAATCAGTTTTTCAAACAAAATTTCCAGAAACATCCTTGGTAAATCCATCAAAAGACTAGCCTACCTCCTTAGAATGTTATTTCGCCAGTTAGCTATAACACTCTTCTGATATAATTCAAAAAGGAAATTATGTCCAATTTTTAGAAAAAAATAAAATGAAAAGTGTTTTTCTTAAAGATAATATAGTTTATAAATTTGATACATTCTACTGATAAAGATTTCTTTACTATTAAGTGCATTGAATTATTTTTATTAATTATATTCCTAATCTCTTTTATCAAATAGTATAAATTTTAATTCATTCATCATGTATAATATTTACCAATATTAATTTGTTGAGTTTTTTAAAGTAACTTTTAGCATAAAATAATTTTTTTTATATACTGCATCATGTAGTGGGCATTAAGAGGTTAAATGTGCCTCGAATAATGGAAGGAGGAGCCTTTTACTATGAAAGTGAGATTGAATACAGTTTAAGTCCACTTTCATTATAGCGTGCGTATACTCATCACTAAAGTAATTTGAACTGAACATAAGGTAGAGGAAAATAGTATGTATGCAGGATCCAGAGTCTAGACAGATAATACTTATTATGAAAAGAAGAGATTTTGAAGTGTAAAAGTACTACTATGTTATCATGGAACTAGTACATTCATTTACACATTTATCCCTTTTTACAAGAAAATATAAATAATACGTTTTGGTGGGATTGCAATTTTTTGTAAGGAATTAATGAATGCTATAATCAGCTTTCTTAAAGAATATTTTAGTTTACAATGATAACTATAGACATGTAAGAACTTTTAGTACTGTAATTAAGTTAGGTTAATCTGAAAAAAGTAAATAATTTAGGAGCAGCTTCAATTGTGAAAATATGAAACAGGCCTGTGTGTATATGTAAATAGCAGTGCTTATTACAAATTTACAAGGAATCAATGACTTTTGCAGATTTTAAACCTATCCATGATCATGTTCACTGTGGAACTACACTCTGTCTGACCCTAATACGGCCTTGTACCAATATATTTTACAGTTTCATATGGAGTTAGCCTGGTCACCCTAAGGTAAAACACAAAACACTGTTTCATGACTGTTACTAAGAAGAATGTTGATTTTAATCTTCAGTTTCGGTATAAACTACGATATGAAGTATATGATTAGTTTTAATTTTTCAGAGAACGTTTAAAGCATGGGATCTTGTAAATAGTTTTGTTGACACCATTTTTATTAATGCGTTACTGAGATACAATATAATACTGTCATAAATATCTCATTCATATTTTTGTGCAATAATCATGACTAATCACATTTAGAACTCATGTATTAGCAAACTACAGACCAAACTAATAGATTTTTTTAATAATCAGACTATACTTGTAGGTGAAACTAGGCCTTTTCCTTGGACTAAGGTCACACATGACATTAAAAAATCCCCTACAAGTTAATTATAAATAATTTGGAAATAACATTTCACAAATAGAAAACTTATCGTTTCAATATTGAGCAAAGGCGGTTAATAATATACACTAAATGATAGTAAATCTGTTAAACATAAAAAACACCGAGTCCGACGCTGTAAATTAGTACTATGGCATAACCACAATTAATTAGTAGGGTAATTTAACTGGAGGTGACAGCCAATTGCCCTTATTTTTCCTATAATGGAATATAAATTGTAATTTTACAACAAAACAAATGGCGTTTTATAATTATAGATTCGATTTGTTTTATTATTATTATATTCCTTAAAACATCACTGGAAGATTTGATCGTTTGTTTGGGTCATTCATATGTAATATAAAAATACTTGAAAAGTGAAACCTTGAAGTATACTCCTTAAAAAAACAAAACGTTAGATATGGATATATATGACTGTCAAATACCTCAATGTTCTTATAGCGTATCTGTGTAGCTTGAAATCGGAAACCATAAATCCTAATGTTATGTTATACATAAATTATGCTACACACTAACAAAGTTTCTTCTAAGATCACATAAAATATTTTATACTCATTCTTTAGTAATATGGACATTTGTTGAATAAAGTACAGTATTCAACTAGAATAATAAATTACTGCTCTATTGGAAGTGAATTGGAAAATTTAATATGTGTGGTAAGGAAATCTGGAAATCGGAATTAACCAAATATTACTCCCTCACCTCTAAAAAAAATGTGCCAGTAACAAAATAGGTGTAAAGTTTTAATTATATCTATATTTCACTTATGTGATTATGACGCAATAAAAAATGTACAAGATAGCTAAAACCGTAGAATTTTGTTAAGAGATATTTTAAACCGATACGCTTTTTCAGGTTCGATTACATTCATGTACTTCTGTTTGTATATATGTGTATAGCTATTCGAAACATTTATGTTTAATTATTACTTTATATTCTGTACCTAAAACTTAAAATAAAAATATTAATATTTATGATCAAACTTGTGTTATAATATCGTTCTAATCAACTAAACTATTTAGCTCGTCGAGATTAAAATAAATATCCAAGTAGCGAGAAGCAAAGAAATTGTTGCGACAAAACAAAAACCATTAGTGATGCAACCTAGACTAGCTTGCGTGTAAGGGCAGCAGGTACATAAACAACGGTTTACTCTCACCTGAGTTGCACTTAGATATTTATATGTGGAGAGACCTGAGGCTAACCATTAAACCTCTGGGCCTCTGTACGGTACGTGTGAAGAAAGACAAGGACAATCTGCTTCAACTCAGACTACAAAGGTATTAAGCGGTGGATACTACATTTACTTCTGGTGGTGTCATTGCGTGTACATCAGTATGAATAAACGCTACAGACAGTAAATAGTACACAGGAAGCTATTTAATGGTCAATTGATTAATAATAATGGATTGAGGTATTAAGGTCAAGTATTTTAATTAATATCTCTATCTAGTGCAGAAACATTCTCAAACATCTTTGCTCTCTACTTAACGTTTCACCAGATTTGATAAATATTTAATATGCAAGGTAGTAATGCTTGCTAATTATAGTTTTTAGAGAGTCTTTTACTAATAAGAAAGAAAATCTTTCAGGCAGTTTATTTTGTTTAGTAATACAATGAATTTATAAATTCGTCCACTGTTATGAGACTTAAAATATAGGATTTTATTTTTCAAATTTTAAATAATAACTTTTCCATACTGTTTTAGTATTTTCACTAATACTTTTTAAACTATTTATTTACTCCCATTAGTAAAGGCAATTTATTTGACTTTTTGGGCACATTTCTTCGAAATATTCATTTGACTAAATATTTGCTATTTTATTATTGGTTCATATTTTATACATTTATTTGGGGTTCATTTTAATATTTTAATAATAAAATTCTACACGCCGAGTCACTATAAAATGATATTGGATGTGTTGGGATAGGTAGGCTACATATGTTAAAATGCCACACGTTAAAATCTTATTTGTATACTGAGATTGAGTACACACAGTATCAACTCTATAGGTGTAGTCGTATGCGAGGTATCGTGCGGACAGATATACAAAAATAAGGGTTTTATAACCCTACGAGTGGTAGGTTTCGCTAACGTAACAATTTTAATTCTATAGTGCACAATGGGTTAATAACACAAAAATTTAAATTTTATACCAAATATTTCCCTGCTAATGTGTTTTGTTCTGTATCTTGAAAGTAAATATTATTAGTGCGGTTTATTTATATTGTATCTTGATGTAGAGTGATAGAGAGAACTTAAACAGCCCTAACTCTAATAAACAAAGACATTTTTCATTTCATTCTATTTAAATGCTATATGGTGCTTTTAAGATTAATTAGCTCAGTATTAATGACAGAAATTGCTAACAGGAGAGAGTGTGATTATATTTTCTAAAACATATATTGGGATCAAGGTTTTATTATCGAGTTTATAAATTAACTCGTTTACATTTAAAACTGCATATGTTTTTTCGTTTATTACAAAAAATATATATATCTAGTAATTCAAATCCAAAATTTCTACAGGAACTTACTGATTGATAGCCACAGACGGGGAGGGTTGTGGCCTCCAGGGAAAAGCAATTACATCTTATCGCTTCCATCAACCACGTAGTATCGTTTGCTAATGCCTAATACCGTATATGCTTTGAGTTCATATTATTATGGTGTCATCAAATCACGTATCTGTAAAACTTTCGTTGAAAAACCTTTGAGTTTATTTTTTATGATAAACAAATAATAGGTATTTTACTTTAGATTCTTTACACAGAATAATAATGGGATTGTTTAGCTGTTAGATGAACGTTGCATAATAAACTTTCAAAAACATACAAATAACTTACTACCATTTACCTTCCCAGGAAGAACTTTACATCTTTGGCGTGGAGAGTTACGGTTGTTCAGATATTATTAATGTTCAAAATAAGAACAATCTGTTAAGAATTTTATCAATTATTAAATTGAATTGAATACTTGCAGAGTACAAAAATTTGGTTCTCACATTTCCACGTTTTAATGTGCTGCAAAATGTCATACCATGATTTAAATTATAAAATGATAATAACGGTAATGATACTTGCATGGCATTACTCACCATATAATGGAGAAGGTATGTACAAAATTTGAAGATGATACGTTGAATAGTTTTTGAAATAATGGTACCTAAGTTTAAAAAAACACAGGTTTCGGGAAATTGAGTTTAAAGTCAAAAAATCTAAACACTACTTCTAAAATCCACCAGGACAGTAATCAGCACTTTCAATCTTTTCTTGTTTTTTCTTAAAATGCCTCCTTCTTACTCTCTTCTTCTTGTTTTCCTCTCTTACTTCTTTATTGGCTCTTTTTATCCTTTCGCTAGCAATGTTCCGTAGGCCTTCGACCATAAACTTTCCGGGTTGAAACACGAGGAGTTTGAAGACATTAGTTTTGGCTATGGATCCCTCATTGAAGCACATGACAGCATCAGTTGCACCTAATTTAATTACATTTAGTCCTACAAAAACAGTTTTTTGGCAATCTGTGCCAAATAACACCATTCAGACTCTCGTTTGGGTTGATTGTTGAGTTTTCCCGTGTAAGCACCGTTTCAAAAGATTAGGATTTGAAAAAATCTCTAAAAACAGGTTTGATCAAATCCATGACAGCATCTGGCAAAGAGTGTTTGTGGCTGTAGGCTTCTACTGTTTGTTTCTGCTTATTGTACTGACACCATATTTCGCTATCATTAGGACACAGCTGGTGCTGAGGCTTCTTGTCAGAAGACAATTTATGGTAAAAAGGTGGCCCATATCACTTTTTGCATAGCCTCAACGCTTTCTGTATTTTTCCTAATGGCAAAGCCATAGTACCTTTGCAACTAGTCTATCTCTTCATCTGTTAGTCTTCCTTTTTCCTGCCAATAACTTACCATCGCTCAATTTCACGCATTATTTTCTTTCAACTTCCGCAATCTGGTGCCTACACGTTTCTGTACGTGTCCAACACATTCTAACTTACATATACTAACATTATCACCATATGGATTACTCTCCAGAACCGCTGCAAAACCCTTTGAGTTATCATTACCCAAGTATGTAGCGTAGACCTAGCTTCACTCCTAACGCAGGCCAGTCTTAGAGCGAGCTTCAAAATTGAGTGTAAGGGTTTACTAACAATTGTTTAAATCAATAACGAAATATAATAACTATAAAGTGTTATATAAAATCTGGAATAAACATAGAATTAAAAAATATGATTTTTAAAATATCCATTTTTTGGTATATTTTCGCGACTGGCTCCCCTTAAATGAGTTATATCTGTTAGAACTCGAAGCGGACCCGTAATTAAAGCTGATTTGTAAATATCAATGAACATATATGCGTGGAACGTATTTCATTTGGTTACCAAGTTTGGTTAAACTTGAAAAGTGGAGAGGCCTTAATTATATTTTAGTTATTGTAACAGAAGCACCTATTATTCCTTTACCTCATCAGCAGAGAATTAATTTTAAATTGAGACAAAATACTGAAAATCCCATGGTCTAAAAATCTCATTTAAATTTCAACTTATTACAAATATAATTTTATTAAGTATGAGATCATTCTATTATTATTCTTTTGTAAGTAAATCAGATAAATATGTGAAACAAAACTCATAGATGCTTGTTAATCAAATACATAAAAAGACTACCTTCTTAAAACCGAATTCACCAGTTTAGTTATGAACACTTCTAACACAAAGTGAAAAGTATATGCTACTCTCAAAAAATATTATACCTCGAAAATCCTTTGAATTCTATGAACAAGATAGTTTTACGATAGGGTGGAATTTAATTTTTTATTTTAATATTTCCCGTGTGTTTTATCTACAATAATATTTCAAAGTTAATGTACTCAAACATATCAGCTAATTTAAATCTTTTAGGACATTTGCTAAATATGGCTAAAACTGCACGTTACAACAAGCAAGGGGACAGTAGATATTATAAAAAAGAAATTTCATTGTCAAACCAGAACTACTAGTTATACAGAAACTTGATAGTTTCTGAAGGAGGGCCACAGGCTTATCCTTGTGCTATAAAAGTAATCCATGTTTAGCCAGTTACTAATAAATATTTTATATATATTGTATGTAGCTAAATTGATCACCTGTAAATGCTATATTTTATGTAAAAATATTTCAGCTAAGCCAAATAAAAATACATGAAAAGTATAATTAGTTTTACAAATGAATTGCATCCATATTATTTTTAACTCCAGATTGTTAATTAAAATAGCATTTTTGTTGCTTGTTGTATAGATTAACATTTGAAAAAATGAAGGAAGAATAGGGCAAGGAATCATTCGAATTAATCATTCACAAAACGAGCAAAATATTAAGGAAACATTTCACCTTTTTAATAATACTAATTCATAATCATAAAATCTTGGTTTAAAATATAAATAAAAAACATCGTAAGTTGTATGGCGAGTGTCCATTACAACAGACCAGTGCTTTTTATTACAGCTGTTATACCGTACATGCGCAAGTTGTAGTGACGGTCACGGCTATTATTTAGCGTTCCGCTTGTGAGATACACGAAAAATATTTCAATCCCTCTCTATTTAAGAGTATCATCACCAAAGACAGTGAAAATGTGTTTCACTAATGTCACTATTAACATTATGTCACTCATAAATCATGCACTATATGGTCAAATACTAAATATTTAATTTGCTTTGCCACCAAAAGACTTTAGGAAATGGAGTAAGATTGTGTGTTGTTTAATGTATGTTGTTTTAACGGAAGATGTTATCTGGCCCTCTACATACATGTGATCGTGCATAGTAAATATAGGAACTCCAATAAAAATAGAAACTGGAATTATCGGGAACATTTTTTACTGTTTCATTATTGTACCAAAAAGCTTTATAAGGGACGTGTCTCTTCTTTTCTATATTCGAAACTATTTACTGTATGAGATTGAGAATTAAAATATATTTCAGTTCATATTCTATTCAAATATGTTTTAGTTTAAACACAATTCAAATATAAACTTATATATGATACTTGTTTCTTAAGTTCCAAAACCTTTGAGCGCCGATGTACTAAATTTTGGAAGACTGATTGATAGAAGTAAAAATGTTATACATACGCGATGGGTAAGTAACTAAACTTTGAAATTTACAAAAATTTCAACACTTGTGATTTAGTGTGTGCGTGCGTGCCTTTATATAATTTTAGGTATAGTTAAATTGCTATTGGGTTATTTATAACTAATTTCGATGCTATTGTTTATTATTTTTATTTTAAAGTTCTTTTAATGGATTTCCTATCCGGATTTCCTCTAAGGAAATGATGACGCCATATCAGAAGACGGAGTAAATATAACTGTATTACCTCCTACAAATGCTACTGATGATACCAATGGTGATTCAGGAGAGGAAGTTAACGTCGGTTATGAAAAGGTTTCCCCAAGCCAGATATAGATATCTCGCTCTGCTCGAAGGACAACATGGGTTAAGTGAAATAAACATTTCGCCAGCAACATATTATGAAAAATGTGGATGTGAAAAACAGTAATTAAAACCAAAAATAGACCAAAAAAAGAAATACAAGTATCTAATACCTAAAACAGGTATGCTTACAGATAAAACAAAGTAAAGAAGATCTACCCCTAGAACATTAATTCATAATTACAGGTTCAACCTGATAAAATAGCCACTAGAAATAACGGTATCAATAATGTGAAAATTCTCTTAAAGCATTTTAAACTTATTTTTTTGAGAAATGTAATATCATTGATGGTATCTTTTACAAATTAAAACACTAACCTTGAGTTACTAATCGGTGACTGTTTGGAAAACGAAATTGATTCGTTCATTTGTATTTTATTGCTTTGCACTGCAGATTAACTACATGCTATCTGGGGTAAATAATAGAAACGGTGGTAACGCAGTAGCAATACACAGCTAGTATTGGGTAACATCGATAACAATGTAACGAATTTACTATTTTAAAATTTAATTCAGATTGTAGCGCTGGCTATGGATAGCCAGCCGCACACGAATTCTTCCATGTATTCGTACATCGTGTGTTCTTGTAAAATTAAAGCGAATAGTACATTTGGAATTTTAGAGCTTATTACACTATGTGCTTTAGATTGACCTTGGAATTTAGAAGCATTTTGAGTTGCTACTTATAGGTGATATTGTTCTTTTCGCGATACGTTTTGCACTCGTAATAAGAACTCCCGAACTTGTAACTTGTAACAGACATGCCGAAAGAAAATAAACATGCGTAACACTGACATATTTTTTCGACATTCAGACGTCTGAAACGCTACATATAAGGTTTTTTAGTTATCTTTTATCGTAAAAGTATCTAGTCCAGATGGATCCAACGCATATTGATTTCTGGTTGACGGTTACTATCAGTGTAGAGTAAGAGAAGCTAATTAATGCATTCACTGCGACATGAGCCGTGTACCGACTTTAGGACAGTGAGGATGGTATAAGTGTGTGTCCGCCGCAGTCAATGTGTTAATTATATGATTATCAATGCTGATATTCTGTTTAATTAATATCAAATAAAACCAATCTCAGTGGATTTATAAATTTCAACGTGTTTAAACCTTACAGGTTTTACTGTATACGAGTTTTATCTGTCATGTATCTATGCTATAATTCGAATATCTGTTTTAATACTGCAGTCTGTTGTTAAAATCTCATTAAATTGAATACGACATCAACAATTCTACTCATGTAATAGTACAGCTATGCCACTAATAATATTATTTTAACTTTATTAGTTAAGAGAACTTTATCAACAAATCCTTATCCATTAATTAATAGGAAAGAGATACATAGTTGTTATGGAAATTCACGTTTTGAAGAACAAAGGAAGTAAGGTATCTACCATTAAAACCCTGGAATTAGATAATTTATGGACAAATCTTAAAGAATTCGTGTATAATTTGCAACCCTAAATGCAAACGGAGGTGTGAGGATAAGACACCTATGTGCTGTTTATATAAGTGTTATCATACAGCAGCCTGTTTACAGGGTCAAGTTGTAGCATGAAGCATTTGTAAAATCCGAGTTGTGTACACATGGATAACTATGCTTCGCAGTACATCGCAGACATGACATAGAAATGTTAGCATTTGAGATGTAAATGAGGTAAGATACGTGCGTCGTATAGAGGAGAAAAATGTTTGAGAAATTTAAAATCAATGATAAGTTGATAACACTGGAACAGTATTAAAAGTGTAGGTTAATCACGACTGTTTCAAAATTCTTTTTAAAAGTAATATATAACATTCAGTTTATCTATGTAAGTTTATTTATAAATGACTCGGCAAAGATTAAAAAACTTACTTTGAGAGTTCGTAGTAATTAGTAAACTGTGGCCAGCTCGCATGTGCAGTGACAGAAGTATGTAAAATAGTACAGAACTAGTTACCGAACAATGCGGATGAAAGTATGAATGTCTCCAAGTACATCTAAGCGTCTGACTGCAAGCGTCGAAGGCGAGAGAGGGGTATGAAACTTGAGACAATTTATGGCAGACACAAGAAGTTTGCTATATAAAAACCCTCAACTTTAACAATTAACGATGGCTATATTTGTTTTCTTTGATTTTTTTAAGTAATTGGGTGAAAATAAACTTCTAAAACAAAAAGTAGCAAGTTTCAAGGTTCAGGAAAATTAATATTCAGAAAGTTCTTGTGCTAATACTATCGGGAAAAAAGATTATTTTTAAAGAATTTACATGAGTAATAAATGTACACGGATTACGATAAGGCCAGTGTCGCTGGAGTAACGAGAACAGTGATATAGAATAAATATTATGTCAGGCCCTTAGGCTAAAAGGAACAAGTTAACCTGTTTCTTGGTAGTATAAGCAGATATAGAAAGAGTAGTTAAGTAGACGGAGGATGTCAGTGGTTTGACAGTGCACCGGTGTCATGTGACATAGACAACTGAAGACCGAAAAAAAGCGGTGCGAGAGAATTTAGCATCCTGCATAGACATAGTTACTGCGAATTCCTCAGCAAGATCCAGTAGTCTTGAGGTGCCCCAGGACAGAAGCAGCAGCTGGTGCTAGTTACCCAGCATACGTTTACAAAAGCTTAAAAATTCTTTAAGGAATTGTCTTTGCACTTGTAAAGAAGTTAGGATGAGAGTGTTTGCTTATCGTTTGCGAGCTCTTGTCGTGTTTTTCTCAGTGAAGAGGAACGAGACTGCGGGCGGTGGCGCAGTGGTTGATGTACTTGGCCTTCCGTCCAGTGTTGGTTGGTGTCGATACCCCGATCGTCTACAACGTCACACACAGGTTTAGTAGGACATTGAAAGCTGTAATGGCATTTATAAGCAATTTCAAATTTTGCAGAATAACAACTTATTACTATAAAAACTTACCAGGGTGCTTTAATACTTAATGTTACTCTAGTATTTAGTACGTTGGTCTAGAAATTTATAGTGTATACAGAATATAATGCATACAATTTATTTCCTGTCATATCTTTTACGGCTTTTATCATTGTGGTCAATGATATTTATATTGCTTAAAATTTAGAGATGATAAATATGATGTGAACATGCAATGCTTACTCGGGTAATAAATTAATTACCAAGTTAGATTGAAACATATAATATATTTGGATTCAAGGTACGATAAAGAAAGTTAGTTAACAGTAAACCTGTAAATTTTCATACATGATGTCCATATTCAATCTTTGTATTAAAGCTACCAATCCAACAAAATAACTTCCTTACAGTTTATAAGTTCCTGAACAGTGACATACGATTAATCTTCACAATATATTCTATTTACAATTTATTGCCTGCTTTTTTTGTTGTTTTAAAAATTAGCTACCCATAATATAATTAGAGTTAATTTTTGTGAGACAAAATCAAGGTTTGTAATCGAACTTTCTAGAGGTAGAGTCAATATTTCAACCCTCCCATTCACATCTTCAACATTGATCGCGCATACAGAGAGACAAAGTGGAATTTCGTTTATCAGCAACTGGCGGGAAAGGCTCCCCTAAGCGCTCAGCTAACAATAACAGTGAAGTATATTTTTGAATATAACAAAATAGTATTTATTTACTTCCTTCATCTCTGACACCACAGGGATTGGTAACATTTTATGATTACGCGGTTACTATGAGGTGCGTATTTTCCTTCTCCCACTTACGTGAGGCATGCTATTTATGGGAAACCTAAATTTATCGTTATTCCCAATGATATCGCGTATTTTTTCTGCTACTTAGCCACCCTTTACTATATTTTATAATTAAAATAGTGGTTAATTCAGTTATATTTTCGTCTTAGTTTCTCTTGCAACCTTTCTCACTATAAACAAACGTAGGCAACGTGTAACTATTAATTGCCGACGTAACTCCAGGTTATCATGAAACGCGACTAACTGGTAGCTCTCAATACTGTATACTCGTCTCTGGCTTTTATTCTTTATTGTTGTCTAGTCTGCGTGGACTTTATCGTCTCTATCGTGGTTCGTGGTTCCTTTAAAATTTCCTACAACTCCCATGAGATCAGTATTTTATCTTATAGAATAAAAGAAAAACTAAATTTATACAAAACACTTTTCTTTTTCGAAGGCAATTTTAATGTGTAATCCCACCATTCATTATTTGGAGGAAGGCGCGACCGAGAGCAATGTTCCGTCTTATAGTCGTAGTAGTTCTTCTACCTTGCAAGAACATCGATCTTTATTGGCGGATTGTAAATGCCTAGCCCAACCAACGTAGCTTGATTTATAGGACAAGTGGCGGTTAGTTCAATCAACATAGTGTGGAATCGCTAAAAACACGAAGGTGGTTTAACTTGAGACTCAGGTACCCCATGTTTTATGAATAACTGAATAGCAAGACGTAAGAGGCACATCCATTTAAAAGTAAGTACCTAAATTAAATATTGTTATTGGGTTCATCCAATGGCTACGAGTATTTATGGTTTAATATTGTTATGTTTGAGGCCTGGTGAGTGAAAAATCAAATACAATCGTATAAGGTAGCTTGACATAAATCAAAACATCTAAACTACCACATAATATAGAATATGTAGCCTTTATTTAATTCCCCAAATGAATATGCATGCTTGTAGGCCACACAACTTGTTGATTTTGCTACCAACTTGAGATTACAATCTTTGAAAGTATAAATGTATGTAAACCTAATACAATATAATGTATTCTTGCTTTCCTTCCTCTGTTTTCTATATTATCCTATTTTCATGGTTCAGTGTAAGAATCATGTTAATTTTAATATGCGTAATCAATGTACTGCCTCAGATACTGTAAATATGGCGTGCCAGACTTATTTGAAAGTAACCTGCATTTATACATTCATGATTTCGTTAGGTAATATAATTGTTATAATAGTTAATAAATAATCTCCAAAATACACAGAATATTTTATATTCATCACTGGCGATAGGTACAGTAAAAGTTGATATTGTTATTTTACAGTGCAATAATACCTCACGGAAATCTTGATGTTTTCCCTTTCCGTGCACACACCAGTATAAATAGGAATAAAAAATATATTACATCAAACACTCTTCAATAGAACTTTGAATCTTTCACAGAACGTTGAACATGTTCGCTGTTTAGGACACACCAATAACACAAGAGTATCTCAAATATCGAGGAGGAAAGAGGAACAGAAGGGAAAGACCGGACAAAAGTGCCGTAATCCGACTCAAGCGATTGTGTAAGTGGATTGGCTCCGGAGTTCAGCAGGGCTTTGGTCTCTTCTCGTATTCAACAGTTTATCGGGTTTCAAGTCAATTTGTTCAACGTTTCTGTCGAGATTAGGAGTCAGTTAATGACAGTATTTTTCCCATAAGAATAATATAAAATTTTATTCAGTTTCTTATTCTTATAATTCTAATCTTTAATCGCACATGTATAAGATTTATATTGAATTTTAATATTAGACAAATATAAAATTTATATGATTTATACTAATCTAAATGCTTTTTATTGTTTTCGATATTTCATGAGTTATTCAGAAACATATACCGAACCGTTTAAATATTTCAAATGTGTAGATTAAAAAAAAACAAAAAAGGCTTTGGGATGCCTATTAATTATTTCTTTCTAATGAGCACTTCCCATAACGCTCTGGTAAACAATATGGCCGTACAACTTTATGATTTTTAATGCTGTTGTTATGGGGAAACTTTTATTTAATACAGCAAGCTCTAATGGGGATTCTTTAATATTACACTTCGATTTTTGTTCAGAGTCGATGAAAACTGCATTACAAAAACATCTGATAAAAGAAATTCATAGAACAATTGTTATTTATAGTATATTTTCAACAAACAATCATTTTGCTACATATAATAGAACTATACGAAATTTTAGCAACTAAAATTGATTATGTGGGCCACAATAAAATGCTATATTTTTCAATAAACAAATACATCTACACTAATATTATAAAGAGGAAAACTTTGTTTGTATCTTTGTTTGTTTGTTTGTAATGAATAGGTTCAAAAACTAATGGACCAGTTTTAAAAATTCTTTCACCATTCGAAAGATACATTATCAACAAGTAACATAGGCTATATTTTATATTGGAAAAAATAGTGTTCCGTAAGATATTTGGGTTTTTCGGACACAAGATGTAAAAACATCAACCAGAAAAGTTACTTATTTTGCGTACGCTGCCTAAACTATAATAGATAGAACCATAAAATGCTATAATTAATTGTAGATCTTATAAATATCTACTACAAAAAAGTCTGCAACACACTATATCTATCTATGTCGAGTAGAGCACAACAACCATTTTTTTATTTAAAAATCTTGAATTTTTTTGCACTACATTTAAACGCATTTATTTTACTCATGCTATTAATCCTTATCAAAATAAATTATTTCATCGCTAATTACAGTTTATGTAGATAATATTTGGTCTTTTAATGATTAAAATTGGACGTTTGGTTTTGAAGTTATGGCGAAATTAAAATAATACGATTTCTGCTGCACGGCTCGCTGCGAAGTGTGCGTCACCAAGGCGGGGGTGCGCGTGCAGGAGGGGAGTTTAGATCTATTGAATTATAAATATTGAATTAATATGTTTTTTATGTTTTAAATATATTGTATAAAAAGTTCTAACTATTTTATCAGAAATAAGTTTGGTTTTATGTTTAGTACTATGAAATATATAAAATAAGCTCGTGATACATTTACTTAAATAGAAATAGAGAAAAGGAGTAATGATCCTTACAAAAATTATTGTTACTCAAATTTAAAAAAAAGTAGACATGTAATTTTTGTTTCCTGCGATTGAGAATTAAATTTAACTCAAAATTGAATATATATTTGTGTAAGACATTTTAACTACATGTTTTTCATTAAAAAACTCTGGAAGTTTTATAACTTTTATTTATTATCTTTATATATATATATATATATATATATATATATATATTTGTTGTGTTCGTGTGACTGAATTCATCCTAAACGACTGGACCGATTTTGATGAAAGTTTTTATGTGTTTTAAATGGAATTCGAGAATGGTTTAGATTCACAATTTGGTCCACTGGAAAATGTTTTTTTTTTTTTTATTAAGTTTTCATTTGTAAGTAGTTGTTGATTTTTGAGTGTTTTACATTGGATCCGGCAGACTGCGCTACGGCACATAACACAAAGTGAACGGATACTTAACAGCTGTTAATACTGTCAGCTGAAGTTCGTCAAAGGGGCAGAGACATTTAATATTTAGAAAATTATTATTGTAAAGTGTTTGATCAGTAGCGTAATGCAGATTGCATATAAGAAGTCATTGCCTAATTTTCAGTTTAGATTGCACCAATGGACAATAAACTATATAATACAATGAAAATACTATTAAAAACTGTTATAAAACACCTGATTCCACAAAGCCACAAATGGATAATAAACTATATAATGCAATGAAAATACTTTTAAACGCTGTTATAAAACACCTCATTGCACAAAGCCGTGATAGTTTGCACATAAGCTCATCAAATTTGGTTAGATCGAAGGTAAATGAAAAGAGCTGAGAGAAAACGCTTCATGATCAAAATTGGTTTTCTTTGATACATTTTCATGATCGGACCACGAGGCAAACTCCACAATAATACTAGAAATGTCTTAGACAGAAAACTAATTTTAACATACCGAATTTGATTCTTTATAACCTAATTAGTTTATCGAGGTTCATCCCTATATAGTGAATGTGATAGAAAAAGAATACGTGAATATAGTGTACTGGTTTTCAACAGGAAATTGCGTGCGAAGCCACGGGCAACTGCTAGTTACAAATAAAGCGCAAATAGGCTAAGTGGGAATCGTCTCCATAAGGTGTATTGATATGAAGGTTTAAGTTATATTTTCAGTTTGTGACACATATAATTACAATAAATCAAACAGAGTTGCTTATGTATCGTAATTAATTGTTATAGATGTGAGATTTTATAAATTTTAGATAAATTGACTAGTTTCACTGCACTATTAAGTATAATACTTTGCGGCAAGGAGCAAGGAGAAGTTACAATGACTTAAGGTCTATTCACGGTATTCACTTACTCTCTAACCGTGCGTAATAGTCATTGTAATTTATTGGTTTGAACTAAGCTAGTTAATTAGAAGCGTTCCTCAGAATTAATTTGAATTTGCGGAAAACAAAAACGACTTAAATCTGTTCACTATTGTTTACTGTTACTATGCATTGTGGAACTTATTATGTTCTCTAAGAGTACACAATTTGAAAATTTATTAAACATCATTTTTTTTCTAAGTATTATTTATCTTCAAAAAATATGCTTTTTTAAAAATAGCCTGAAGTTCATTATGTAAAAATAAAATAAGCAACGAAACAAATATTGAAAGAAAGGAAGTGTACAACAAATATTATATTAAACTGACAAATTTACTATAGCCTGACGTCGCTTTACGAAGGTATGGGTACAGTTGTGGGTATAAAGGAAAATCTCTTCTGTCTGCTCCCTAAGTCCGTTTGTTGACAATATGGACTCAATGCCGGGATCTGCGTTCTCAATATGGGTTTGGGCTATATTTCATATATTCCTCCCAAATATCTAACATAATATTCAGTTTAACTAAGTTTTGTATATTAATAAGTTTAATAAAAGAAGAATACGCTTTGAAAAAACTGTAGACTCAATTTTGCCGTGAGTAATCCGGGAACTTCATCCCATACAAACACAATTTATTGTTGAAATTTTTCAATAACTTTAAGAAATGTACGTATAGTACACAATTTTAAATTATTATTTCTACAATTTTTTAAATACAAAAACAGTTGTAAATAATGTTTCTAAATAAGTTTTTTTCCCAGAAATAATTAAAAGCTTTAATTCAATAATTCTTTAAAATTAAAAATACGGTTTATTTCTTAATATTCACTAGTAATAAATATTTGGACCGTATTTGTTTATTTTATATATTGTATGTTATAATCTGCTATTGGTATTATTTTATCCACCTACAAGTAAACGAATGCTTTAAACATAAATTTCTTAAATAACAATGATATGATATATTTTATATAGCACAATATGAGATGTATTTTTGACTTACCAGAAGTGAAAGAATAGTACACGTCATCAGGAAGAATAGTCTCGTTCTTACTGCTCAAAAGTCCCAGTGAGTTGGATAGGTATTTATGCTCTCAGAAGAGTTAAATATTGGAATTAATTTCATGTGGATGTATGAAGTATAATTAGTAGGGCCGTGTTATGTCAACTACGTAGCTTATAGAAATACTTAAATTACCAGAACTAATAGAAATTGTTATTAGATTGTTCAATTATATCGAGCTAGAGTTAGGAAATAGATCTTCATTCTACTAGATAGGGATATTAGTATGGGTACTAAGCAATCTTAATTAGAATAACATTATATTAGTTGGATGGGCTGAACAACGTAACAAGAGAATATTTAATTCGATAAATACTTACTCCTATTACTCATTACATCGTTTCTTTGTCTCACTGAATTAATTTGTCACCTCAGTTTATAAGACTATTAAAGTTACCATAAATTACTACACGACATCTCGTCAACACTCATACTCTGACTTCTCAGTTATATATTTTTAGTAAATAGCGCAATTGCAGTTAGTGTGAGAGGGGATAAGTAGCACAGAAGAAAATCCCAGGTGGGTGTTACTGTGTACATGTTCACTGCCATATAAAAACCAACCGAGTGATCACTTTTCCTCAGTCTCAGTTTTCGGTGTTGACGAAAGAATTATCAATGATACTATTGCTTCCTTCTTGAATTAAGAGACTGATTTTCTTTCGACTAACCAACCACATTAAGACGGTAAACCGTGTAAGAATCATATGTCTATATAGTGATAACTTGAAATAGATCAATGTTATTCGAGATCGAGTAGGCGGCCTTTTTTTAAAAGACAGGTTATTCTTCTGTACATTTCTGTTGTTAGAAGTTTCTAGAACACAAGGCATGGGTTAAACAGTTTTTGTTTCGTGGTCTGTTGATTTTTTAACAACAAAATTAAGCAGTCGATTTAGTAAATTAAGAGTGTTAGCATTGATCTAAGGAGACAGATTATTTTCTCACTGTTTACGTAACATGCATTGCATCTTGTTTAATTTGTAAAATTGTAAACTCAAGTTTGCCGAATGTTGATATTCCCATTGTTTCGATTAAAACTCTCTAAACTGTTTGCCTAGATAGTATCCTCTATATATATATGTCTCTCTATAAAACTCTCTACACAAAAAGTCTGTATATATATATATATATATATATATATATATATATATATATACACTTTTTGTGTATGTGTTCCTTGTTTTTTTGTCGGTGAAGGTATTTTTTATATCAGAGTAATTATTTTTATGATTTAATGTTACATTGAACCAGACTTAATCTAGATTAAATATTATTTAGCTCCTGCGTCAACTTAATTTTTATAATGTTGAAATGGAAATAACTTTGAAGAATACAAGAAGAAGAATACAAAAAGCTTAAATCTAATTTTCAAATGCTGAAGAATTGATTTTACAGAGATAATAGTCACACTGTAACGAACCACCTATGTCTTCTGCTAAGTCCGGCTAGAATTTCGACGCCCCATTCTTTAAACCATACTGTAGAAACCTAGAAAAAAGAACTGTTGCCATAATTGTAGGTACCGCTACATAATTACGCTATAGAATTGAGAAATTCTGCCTGACAGCTGCGACAGAACATTCCTCAATCTGATATATTTATTTTGTGATTAACAGACTTGCGAACAAAATACCTGCTTCTATGCTTGACGCAGTACACAAAATGCGTTATTCAAAATGTCTCAAAAATCGGTATTTCCCTGAAAATAGAGCGAAAAAACAATGTCGAAAACCGAAGAAATTCGCAAATATTTTCTAAACCAGCGTTCATTCGGAACCCTACTTTAAGGGCTATACAAGATACCTTATGAATAATCAGGATAGACATTAATTTTAAGATAGAAAATAGCATTAACTCTCAAAAAAGCTGATCGATTGCAGCGTGTTATATTGTTCGTAGATTGGTTTTAAAGCGGCTGTACAATTCTTCACAACTCAGTCAATCACGATGTACATCCGCCCTCATTGTGAAGGCAGAGGTGCATCTGGACGGTTTTAGTTTAACGTTTTTGTTGTTATTTATGGCGCTTAAATCTTCAAAATGAGACAAATATATTTCACGAATCCAATTTAACTGTGTTATAAATGTTTTTGTATTATATAAACTGGAAAATTTAGATATTAATTAAATAATCTAGTTGAGAGATTCTTTAAACACTAATCTTAATCGTTAACTATACGATTAAAAATATAAATGTGGTTTACAGTATGTGATTGGCGTGATTACGATGATTATGTAATTAAATATGTAAAATTATTAGAGGTTTTTGTATCTACAGTATAATTACTTAAATGAACGTCCTATACCTAGTAGCATGCAATAATAAGATTTTAACGGGTACTGTACGGGCAATGAAATATATTAACATTCAGATTCGTGAACTATATAACAGCATTTTTGTAGTTACAATTGGGAGAATTTAAATTCAGCAGTTTGCAAATATAGTTTGATATAAAGCGAAAACTCCGCCACCGAATCAGTTTCAGAATGAGCGCCAAAGACACTGCAAGGGAGGCGTTTTGATTCTTCTCAACGCCAATTTACTTCAATCCTCTTACGCGACTTGCCGCTTCTGCTTGTAATGGAGTTGAGTAGATATTTCTTCGCTTTAAAAGAAAGAATGTTAAACTTGCAACAAATTTCTATTTCAATATGTTTCCTAACCTTAATTCGCTCTCAGTAATGAATGTTTCATTTGTTTATTAGGATTAACAAACACATGTTTATTACGTCAGATCATAAGTGAACCGTGAATGACGGGGTGGTTCCACTCAGAAAAAGGTTACTGAAATAAATGTCCCAATGACTGATAGAGAACAAAGCATCAGTGATTTAAGAGTTACATTTGCAAATTTGAATATATAACATAAATTTTAAAAAAATGTTATTTACTGAGATAAAACGTTATACAATTTATTTTCAACTCATTTGTTCCGTTTCGTTTATTGACATTGTCAATCGGCAATGATTGATACTTTCTTGTCAACAGCTACGTTACATCTGTACGTGGAACTGGAATGGTAAAATCCTCTAAATTGTTTTTAATAATAGGAAGAAAACAAACTTTAAACAATATATAGTAACAACAGGACTTGAATAGTCTTTACTATAAAACAGGCGCTGCAAAACAATTAATCAAATTGTTCTTCAACTGTAATTATGGTTTTAGTCGAGCATATCCTATAATCAGAAATATAGTATGGTACGGTTAACAAATTAAAATAGTTAATCATTTAATAAACCCTATTAGACTTCAAGATACTTATATTTTACAGGGTTTGGATATGATAAACAACTATTGCAATAAAATACGTTCATGCCAGAGAAGAGATTGTCACTGACTGAAAAACTCTTCATGCAAAATAAAAAAAAATTAAGAATTATTAAAACAATCATTGTTTATCAATCGTTGAGGAGTTATTGTTAATGGTACATTAGATATTTGAGTAATTTATACAGTTATAAATATTCCTGTTCTACTTCCTGATATTTAAAAATCTTATCTTTGAACAATTGATGCACTACACAAAAAGGAGCGCATAGGTCTATGAGTCCTCTTTAAGCGCAACGCCCATTTGTCTTTTCCGAATTTATAATAATAATAATTCTTTATTTCGTTAGTATTCACACATACGTACATTGAAATCGTCATTACTCAACGTACATAACTATACTACTTCATGATTATATAGTTATACTCAATTTAGATAATTTCACGAGTACTCCCGTATACACTACCTGTGTTCTTGGTAATTGATAATGTTAAGAATCAGCAATGAACCTATTGAGTAATATCTTTTTTTCTAGCAAGTATTGCCTCAGTTTTATTTTGAATAGTTTTTCACTACCAACCGCCTCAATGTCGTTCCCAGACTTTTATTGAAAAACATAGCACCCACAGATTGAGGCATAACAAAACCCACAGCCAATCTTGAAGGACGGTGGACGAAGTTTGGGTATTGTGTGAGTTGATCTGATCTCCTGTGGGGATCTCGCAGTGGAAAGCGAACATAGTAAATCACCTCCAGGAGATATAGTAAAGTTACCGTTAACACACCCAGCCACCTGAATGCATCCCGGCAAGAGTCGCGCTTTTTTAACCCGGTCATGATGCGAATTGCTCTCTTTTGAAGAGTAGCTCTAAGAATAAGGATGACGCTGCGCCCCACAGGGCAGTATCGCAGAATTTTATCTATCCAAGAGTAGTAGATCCTTTTTTGAAGTTTGGTATTTCTTTGGAAAGTGAATAAGCTCAGGATAAAGAGGGATGAAGAGATCCTTTTGCAGAGAGAATCAATGTGCGGTATCCAGGTAAGGTATTTATCAATTACTAAGCCCAAAAACTAGCTTTCCACCTCAGGAATAGGGGTGTCTTATGTCAGGAATATGTGAGGGGAGATGCTATCATCTTTCCCTCTCGTTAGAAATGAAAAGAGCTGGGTCTTTTGAGAGCTTAGACTCAGGGATGACTCTCCCAAAAACTCCCATACGCCCAAATATTATTCTAGAATGGACAAAATAAATTCCTTCAAGATTCAATGTTGCCAAATTGCATGGAATTATCAGGATAACAAGAAGAAGGTACCAAAAGTAAAGTTTACCGTAATTTCGTTAAAACGTATTGTACAGGAAAATGTTCTTCTCGACGATTACTTTAAAGAGAAGCGTGGCTTCAAATGACAATATGTCTAAGAAAATAACGAATGGTGTAGTGAAACTTATGGGTAAGTACCGTTACATGATCAATCCCATTATTTCTGTTGCAAATAAAACTTATTATATTTTTATAGCACATAAGAAAATGTTAAAAATGTGTATTTATTATTTAAGGAACATTAAAATGAAAAACCAACATTTTAACAGCATTAAAAATAAGTTTGAAAAGCTGTTATAGGTATTTTAAAACAAGATATTTGCGCTATTCATAGGCCCAAAAAGGATATTTGTGATTTTTGAGGAATGTTAAATTAAAATCATCTAAAATAACTAAGAGCTGGTTATGTAGCTATGGGCCACAAATATTCTTCATAGTTACTTACACAATTTGATTATTAACAAACTTTTCCTATTATTAATTTTACTGAATGTAAATACCCAGTTTTCAAGCCTATTTTTTGGCTATTCTGTTTCAATATTAATATTTTAAACTATGGATCCAGCTATAGCTATCGTTTTACAGAATATGATGGCAAAACAAACCCTAATTTAGTTGCCTCTATTCTCCTCGCCTAACGAAGAAAATAGAAAAGCTCCATGAAATAAAAACAATATTATTAATTATTGATGCTGATAGTGGCCAGAATCGGAATACTACAATAACAAAATTTCATCTTGGTTAGGAAAAACAAGTAAATTTACTCCAGTTCAGCTATTCCTGGTTCGTGGCCATTGCTTTCCTTGACGCGCTTTTCAACTTATTCCTTACTTACACTATATTTCACACTACTATGATACAGTAGTACTAATGTCTGGCCAAACCATCGTATATTATATATTGTAGGGCGATGTGATGGTAGTGTATTAATTATGTTTATACATTTCCATATTTGTTGTAAATAGTTGACATTAGGATAGTGTTTAAAAACTATGTTGTTAAGCTGGTAAGCTATTATTTTAAAAACTTATTTATCCAAATCCTATAAATTAAAATTGTAGTCTTATTATGATTTAAGAGCGCCGACATGTTATTAAATCTTATAAGTCAGTTTAAAAATAATACACAATTAATGCGTTGTGTATTATTATGACGTCTTTATCAAACCGTGAAATATAACGTGTAACGTTTCTTTATGCAGTTTAGGATGAGCGTTTATAGAATATATTTCACTTAATGCTTTAACAATATCCTATATAAGCTACACAGTTTATAAAAGATGAACAACAGTAAAAAGAGCTTTGTTGATTTAGAAAAAAAGATACTAAATACACCTTAAAGGTAAACCCTTTCAATATTTCTCTATTTTAAAGCGGCCTCGTAATTCTTAAGCTGAACTTCAAAGAACTTACTCAACTGCTTTTACTGCTCAGTCATGTATGAAACACCAAAGTGCGCTTGGGGGCACTTTTTGTAAACTTTACAACTGCTGTACCATTTTTGTGAAAAAAGTTCTAATCAAAACTGATATCCGTCTTATAATCTTATAATCTATTATTACTTCAACAGTTCTTCGACTGCAAATGAAGTCAACCGTACCGTTTACTTTCACAAGTACTTTAATTAGAATTTTATACAAGAAAAGATAAACTTTGAAGAAATGTAATAAGGCTTTGCAGTACATTTTCTGACATATCTTTCATATAAAAGAATAATAAACCGTAAGAATAAATTAAAATTCAAAAGATTTAAAATTATGGCAGATCGAAATTAATCAAGTAAAATCACAAATTATGTTGTGCAAAATAACAAATAAAGTCCTGATTAAACCGGCAAGGAACTTTTAATATTCATTAAGTTCATTAAGTCAATGTTGTTTATTGACCACAACGTTTTCAATATTTCGGTAATAAACATAATTTCTATGTGTATGCGACTTAATCTTGTAATCAATTTTTGAGAGATTTTATCTGATGTCCTTTTGTGTTTTATTTTTATATACAATGTGATAGGAGTTTGATAAACTGGATACTGTTTGCACTGCATTTGTTATTACAGTTCCATCACATAATACCTGCATAATATAAGGTCATGTTAGATAAATCGCTCATAGATAACCAAAATTTGAATTACAACAATACAGGGTGTATGTGTCGTTTATCCTTTAAGTTTTGGTTTAATTGTTAACACATGTTTTAAAACTAAAATGTTTACATTCAGACGTACGTGCTTTGGGTTTATTTCTACTAACTCTAAGATGATTATTTGACGTGCCATGCAGTATATACAATGCCTGTTGCAATATAATATTTTATTCTTAAATTTATGTGAACATTATGAAATGTTGAACAAGTTCAATACGTCTGAGGTAATGTTTTGACTCCTTATGCATGCAAAATTGAAACCTTCTACATACTTTGCCAAACTGCAAATGTGTAAAGATATGTATATAAATATGTATAAATGTTATTAGGAAAAAAGTTCTAATAAAATTACTTTCATCTAAGTATATAATAGTGATTAAATTTAATATAAATATATGTTTAATAGACCATAAGCCTTCAAACTTTTAGATTACAATTATTTATTTATGATTTATTATAATTATACATTTTCAGATATCAGAAAATGTACATTGCTGTGGTATACAAATATTAAACTGTTGATAAAATAGCACTGCCATAGATATTGGTATTAAAATGCGTTAACCAGATATAACTGTAATAATTCCACTCATCTGAAAGTTCTACTTGAGTGTACAGAACTTGGTTTACAAACCCAGAGCTATAAGTTGATATCATTGGAAATAAGTAAAATAAACTGCTTCCTTAGGACCACTTCAATTTATCACTCTGTCTCTATTATTGGTTTCTTATTACTAAAAATTTGCTAATAATCTGTGTATTTTTTAAGTTTTATTTTATTTTATTTTAATGTACACAATAATGATATTTTTCACAGTATAATAATTTAAAAATAAATTATACATAAGAATATTTTAATAACTAACAATTATAAAATGAAACATTTTATTTGTTATAAAACTCTTCAAAATACTTATTCAATCCATTATGATGATGAAATATGATCTTATGCCTACAGGCACATTTCTTATGATAAACAGGTGTATTAAAAACATATTGTAAATGCAGTAAACTTGTACTCTGTGCGACTACTCACGTTATAATATCCGCGAGACTGATGGAGTGTTAATCAAAACTTTAATCTATATCATAATTTCCTCTTTTGTTATGAATCCACACAGTAGTGATATAATTATAATGTCAATATCAACCTTTCAATTTCGCATTTAAAATATTAATGTACAACAATTTAACAATTACACAAAAGTAAAAGTACGAACACACATTCAATTCATACAATAACGATGCTTATTTTATGTACAACTACGTAACACACATTAGATAGTACGTGGTTGTAAAAATCTTCGACGTGTTTGGCATTTACTCCAACGAATAAACGAACGAATTACAAATATTTACAGATAACTTTGAGTTATTTGCTTACTCACAGGTTGAATGTTAAGGTTTACTCGAATTGTTTGCTGTCCACTGTGTTTTATTTACATACATTAAAACACGCATATTTGACCACCTCTCAGACATTCACCCTATTTTCATATAAGTAGTTCTATGTTTCACGTGAAGGTTATTCTAGAAAATATACTAGGCTGGTCAGCTTTACTCTAACAAACCACCGTCATTGATAAGACTACATGACACAGCCCTATATAAAGTACTCTGTCTAATATAAAGGATAATCTCAATTTTATGTGAAAATCGTGAGACTCACGAGATTGGACTCACGACGGTATACTCCTTTAGTCTCTGGGGGGAGGGAAATTGGTTCAAGAATTTGTTTAACCTATTTGCAAAACCAAGAACAAATTATATAAAAATACCACCAAAATAAAACAATAAGATTTGGTTGGTTTTAATGCACCTAAGTAAACCATAAACCAAGCGCATAAAACGTTACTTTGCACTATACATATTGTTGAACAATCTGGCACACCCCTCCACACACATTTGTATTTTTTTTAAGTGATCTGTATACTCGCTAGCGATGCTTACAGCAAACCTCAAGTTAACAAACAATACAGTCCACAACTATCGAGTTCACAAATCCAATCAGTGATGTTGATCTGTAACAGTGGACTTAGTCTATTGTCTGCCTGGACAAACACAAGACTCCGAACTTCCATTGTAATAGGCTATGACATTTCTCAAGTACATCGTTCTATACGCAAGTTGTAGTGTTAAAAGTAATTGGCATATTCTGTGTATTTAGGAAGTGGAGAACACGTTAGTTATAAGCTTAGTGGCTAAAAACCATATTGGTCGATCATCGAAAACGTTTTTAAGTGTATAAGACATCTAAAGAAACACTTTTACAGGCATAATCATATATCATATGTATTCAAACCTTTGCCAATAGAAGACCTCCAAGCACTTGTGCTAGTAGTTACATTTATGCGATACTTATATATTAAAGTGTATTTACTAAAATTTAAAATATTTCCAAATGTTACTGGAATGTTTAGTTAATAATATGGCTGTTCATAAAATAAGGAACAATATTTTGAAATCAATTGTCAAAAAAGATCTAAAATATTTCAATATAGATTTAGAATAAAAATAATATTGTTTTTAATCATAGGTGAATTGGCAACTGACCTATGTTAATTTAGATAAGGAGAGATTCTCCATATTTGTAATTTTTCAGATTTGGAAATAATGAGTTTAGGGATATTTCTGAAAATATTTAGCCGATTACGGATTATCATTGGATGCATCTCCTCTATAAAAAGAAAACATACAATGTGTTTTAAAATTTAAGATTTGGTGCTATTTCTTCCCAACAAAAATAATATTTAATTATTACATTTTATTACTTCTTCCATTCAGTTTTCTTTAAATTTCTGGATGTATTATGATTTATTAATACGAGTTTTTAATGTTTTGATAAAACATTTAAAATCTTAAATTTAATTTATAATACTGTCATCAGTAGAACAGTGTCCTTGGAAAGGTAAAAATCTTAGCTCATTTCTTAGTACACCTCTCGTAAAGATTAAAAAAATATCTCGAAAAAAATATTGTGTTCTTCAAAATGATACCATAAAAAGTAGTTAAACTTATTTAACATATCTCTCAAAATTAAAACAACTATTACATTTTTTATAGTTACAGCATATTTACTTTATTTTTATTTATAGAATTCAATTTACTGGTAAAAATTCGATGAAGACATTAATTATCATCGAACTGAGACTTGTAGAAGTAGAAAACAAGCTAGAGGCAAAATATGCGATAAGTGTGTAAGTAAAATTGTTCTCGACAGCTGCTGAAACACTTATCAAAATTGTATGAACAGATAGCACCTCTATGGATCTCGGTGTTACCTATATACAAATAAGGATTCATGAACATTTTCACGCTGGTGGCTCAATTTGTTCCAGAGAAATCCTTTGGACATACAGACAGGCCAAACATTATTGTTTTTACAACACTAACTAATGGGTTTAGATAACACTCGGCCAATAACCTTTAAAATAAACAAATAGTACAAATTATAAGTTGTATTTTTCAGTTTAAAAATATTTTTTTATCAATATAATTAAGGTCAGTAAAAGTAAAGACGTATTGATCATCGATATACCACATCGATTCTTGATGTATTCAAATAAGCTTAGCAAGAGGGAATAATATATGTTTTCTACTAGAAAAGTTCGTATCACCTTCGTATTTGGTTTGTAGCATCCTGTACTTGTCCAATAATGGCAAGCCGAAGCCCGGCACGTTATTGGCAGTATTATTGCTCTCCAGCATCTTGTGGTTTGTTCTGACGCCCATTAACTACAACACAAGGAACCAATATATACAATTATTTAGACATTTTGATTGAACTCAATGCTTTATGAAAACTAAAAATATGGTATTAAATTAATATTTTATATACATACAAACTGCTTTCAATGCTTAAGCACATTATTTCGATTACGCATGGTTTGAAGTAACAATGACTTTTTACATCTTACATATCAGTAGCCTATAGTAGCAAAACTTTAGGAGGTTCAACTAACTGCTCAGAGTTCAGGGTACGAGAAGGGTCTACTGTCACTTGATATAAGCATCAGATAGGGTTATTATTCATAGAATGATAGTTCTTAAGACTGTACTTAAATGTTAGAAGGATATAACCTATATTGTTCCTTATGACTCAGTGGGCAACTGCAATAATAAAAAATTAAATGGAAATATTTAACTAAAAACGAAATACCCTTTCATTTTTACTAATATACTACTTAATCTTTAAGACTGATTTTAATTTAGTGATTCATAGACATGTTGCATAACATATTAAGTAATCTCATAGCAGTCAAGTAAGTATTTGCTTTTAATTTAAAACTAAGATAGTAATTTGTGCTATAGGATTTATTATTTAAAAACACTCAGTAGCAAATTTATTGCACAGCCATTTTTACTGTTCTATAGAAAGCACCTTTAGAAATTCACGATTATTTAAAATAGAGTCCATTTTATATTATCTTAAGAGTAAAAATATCACCATATCTACAGAATAAAGTAGACATGACTGAGTATCATGTTATCACACATAAGGTGTCAGGTACTTAATCTTCTTCCTCACCTCAAAACAGAGAACACAGACCACCTGTTTAGCACCACTAAACCTTTTGACGTGGCTCATTCATTAGATAGTCTTCGGTGGTAGAAACCTTTGAAATATTACGAGTACATACTTAGAGTTAAATGTGTGACGTTTTGAGTTCCATGTACGATAGTTTGGACATGAAATACGTAATTTTAGTAAATCTTTCACTGTCTTAAAAGTTTTATCGGAAGAACTTAAACACAAATATTCTTGTCTGAACCTAAAATAACTTGTTAACACTTTGTATTAAAAATCATACTATAGTCTTAATGCTAATAGCTTCAATATTTTCAGATGACTAATAAATATTTTATTCCATCGTGCCATCGCATATGTTACGAAAAAGTAAACACTATCTTTCGAGGATTGAAATTTATCCTCTTCGTCAGGTTTAAAAAGGCCATATGAAACTAAAAAACAAAAAATTGACAATTTACTGCCACTCAGAGTTACAATAATTATTTGATACCTGGCGAAGTTCAGATTGGAGAGAATGAACCCAATTCACTGCACAGGATCCAAGAGTACAAACACTTCACACCCAAACTAACGAATTATCCTTACCTCATCGTACTAACAAGTAAGAATATTTACGATAAGATAAATGGTTACGGAAAATATTAACTGTCATTTCACACTGTCTCAATTTCACTAGTTAACTTGAAATGTGAAATGCAGTCGGCTATGAATCAGCGTCAGCGTTCCATCACCATTCTGCCGAAATTTAAACTGTCAAGTGTCCAGTTTATCTGATGGCACATCAGAACATTTCAGCAGCATAACAATTACTAACAAAATATTCCTTTTAAAGCAGATTTAAAATTTATTCAATTGACATTTCAAAATTATTGCTACTAATTTATTGCATCTTTGAATTTATATTGTACCAAATCACTTCATACTATTGTGTCAAAATATTATTACATTTAGTTATCCACTTTATGAAAAAACTTTAATTATAAAAAAAACGTTTGCTATACATGTAAAACCATGTCTTTGCAATAAAGATTTGATTGATTAATTAATTGAACCAAACAATGTGTGGATAATGATTTTAAAAATAGTGATTACGACAAATTTTAAAATACATATAATAAAACTTTTATACGCAATTCGCCAAAATTTTTTATTTCTGGTAGAACATATGAATATTTAATGCAATCAATGCTTAATCATTGCTAAAACAATTTAATTGGATTTAAAACAGTTGCTAAGTAAAATCACGTTTAATATTTTAGATATTTCCCCGTAATTAAATAAACCTGAATTTAAATACACGAAATACAAAGTGTATACATGAAATATATTAACGCATTATTCTAAAAGATGTGCTTAGTTTCAAATTAAAGGCAACCTTTATGCTCTAATATTTTTAAATAAAGAATCTAGGATCTACTTATGTTTCTTTGGGTTGTTTACTAACCAATAATATAATTTTTCTACCATTTAAATTAAATTGCAACGCTAAATTTGCTATTTTAAAATTTTATAGTGAGTTCAGTATGTTTTTATAAAAATTCATCTGTACATTTATGTAATAATTGTGATAAAACAATGCTATAAGTATAAGGGACACATGGGAGTGTCTCAAACACCCAGTAAGCTACGTGAAACGATCGCTATTTCTCACGAGACAATATTACACATAACATTTGCTCTGAGCCAGATACGAGTATATGCCATGGGCCTGGATTCCGTGTACCTTTTTGTTCCGCAATCGAGTAGTACGTTACTGTGTACGTTTTTATGTTACCAAATCGCACAGCATCTCTACTATTGATGCGATATTTACTCTGGCACGAACTTTATAAATATAGGCTCTGTTCTATATTAAAAACACAATACTCGGGGAAATTAATATCTAAATTAAAAACATTATTATTATCAATAATCTTAAAAATATTATAAGTTAATAACTTTATCAATATTCTTCGCAGAGTTTGAAAATGGCTTTTAAAACGGATGAATGTTCCAATATTAGATTACATGATCTTAATAGGAACGTCTAATAAACGTATGATACTCGATATCTGATGTTCGATTACTTTTATTGGTTGACATTTACTTCAGTACCTTGTTTTTGTACTTAGCTGTCACCAATCTCATGTATTTTTGATAATTTCAACACTTATGAAATCAAATTCAAAAGGCACACAAAGGAAAAAATAAGGGCTTTGTGTTTTACACATATATGTGGTTTTCTAATGAGTGGAACTTTGATTTTTCGCTTGGCTACATTGTACTACTGCTGTTATTAGACCATAGTAGACAGGTGATGTGTTTTTATAACCAACAACCGCTTGTGTTTAGTTGCGTGCTTTGTTTTGTTTTTTATTTATCTTTAAATTTGAAGTGGGTTTCTTTGTAAAAATGCACTTTAAAACGTTATTTTAGTGTTTAAATCACATGTAAAAATTTTAATAGCTTATCTCTATTAGTTTTTGTGACATGTGCACTTGAAAAATGTACAAGTAAATACTACATGGAGGAGATAGGGATTTACCATGTTACGCCCAGAAGATCCGCTCTAATTTTACGTTGTAACATTTTTTCAAAGAAAATGTAAATTACTATTATAGTACAAAAATAAATTTATGAAAATTCTAAACAGAGCTATCCCACAAATAATATTATTTAATTTTTCACAAAATATCTACTTTAAAGAATTGCTTTTTATGCTACATCGCCTTAAGGTAAATACATTGCCTTAAGGTAAACTCGTGATCAAAAATGCAAAATGATTCTTTTTTTATCTTTTATTCTAGTTATATATTCGTTTTCAAATATATTAATATATAATACTTCGATGTTTGAATATAATTTATTACAATTATTTTTTGGTCAAATTTCTCACATTTTTTTATAGACTGACAACCTATATCGTCATGAGCAATGTCCGAAAGGAGAAAACTATTGGTTAAAGAATCAAGGGCCATTGTTGTAGTTGAAAATACACTCACTTACACAGTGTACCAGAGTCTTTAATGTCAGCTAACAAACCTACTGTATAGACCCTACTACAAAAGATATTTATAAAAACTGTGCACATGGAAGAACGCTGAACTGTAACGAAGCACTGAACATTTTTTATTGAAAGGTTTATTTTAATATTGTAGCAAACTATCAGTTGCCTGCTTTAGACTCAATTTCCTTCTGGAAACAATTTCATTTTTATACTATTTTTAAATTACATTCTAAACGTTCCTGAGAGAAATTATATTAACTGATAAGTGATATTTATATCATAAAGTCACAGAGTGGTACATTTTTATAAGCACTTGTGAATTAACTTTGATTTCAATAAAATATTTCAATAACATATTATAGTATCTTCAGTTATAGTGTGCTATGTATTTTGAAACGAAGGTAGGCATAGATTAGGTTATTTCAATGCTTATGGTTAAAAGCTTTAGATGTTAAACGAAATTGTGAATGGCTTTATTTTTGTGCGTGTATGAGCACTTAGGAATGAATTATATTTTCGACGCCATGGTTTAATTTGGTTTGCTGCCCCGATCAAGATAATATGTATACATGCACTGGTCTGAAAAGTCTACTTCGATCAAAAAGAGTAAACTTATAGCCATTGTAATTTATTCTGATCCAAGATATTTCTGGTACCATGGTTGAGTTTGCTTTGTTGCTCCGATAAAAAAATATATACATGCTCAGACCTGAGTAGCATACTCCTGTTAAAAAAAAGTAACATATTAATTTGGTCCTTGGCATATGCTACACTACTGATTGAGCACTGTATACTTAAGTAATTAAATTGCATACGTAATAAGCGTACATAAATGTAATAAGTAAAAGTGCCGTTTACTACAATTTCCAATTTAATTATCTGGATAATCTCTGTGCTAAACAGTGATTACTGAAAAAGTTTAAGTAAAACGTGTTCTTACTTTTAAGCTTACTCTGTGTACTCATCCTTTAAAAACATTATCCTTTCATGTAAAAATATTACAAATGGTACTTATATTAATTAAACATAATATGAGAACATATTATGATTGTGTTCTCACATTGTTTGAAAAGGACTGTTGGTTACACTTTAACAGGTTCTTTCAGTGATTGGTTCTAAGCATTTCCTTAGAGGGCAGTGGGGCGGAGCCTATTGACATCTATTGATATCTGATTTAGTACAAAAATTTGATATATTTTCCATTACAACATACAATTTGTGAACAGTAAATTTTTTTTTATTTTTCATTAAATATCAAAATAAGAGTTTTCGTGGAAAAACAGTTGTTATCAAATAATAAAATAACAAGTTTTACCATTATATTTAAAAAAGTGTATATGTCAATACTATTGTAATTTCAGAAACCATAATATATAAAATAAATGTACAGATAGTCGAGAAAATGGGTATGGTATGTATGGGTGTATATATATATATATATATATACGATTTTTGTCTTTGATTCATATATATTTTGTTATTCTTTGCTCAATAATAAATAACTAATCAATACCAAAAAGTTCTCGTTGCAATTTTTTTTAGATTATTAATAACTAATTTTTCTGAAAAATATATAATAAAAGTAAATTAAAACAAAGTTTTAGTATTTTGAAGGTAAATCTTCGGTAAAGATACGCGTTTTATAAAATAGTTAGCTAATAGACGAGATACCGAACAAGGCAACGATAATGGTGAGGATAGTACAAAGCCATTACCGTGTTTTCAGTTACCGTTACAAGTACATTACTGTGTTTTCGGTTACCGTTACAATACATTATCGTGTTTTCGGTTACGTACTGGTTATAACTTGGATGGCGATTATTAGTTTACATAATAAACTTGTTGTAGAATAGTTGTTCGTCGCGAATAGTTGTTACTAAATTAAGATATTGAACTCAATATTGTTTAGTTGTAAAACGTACTAGGTAGAAGTGTGATACTGTTTATCGGTTTAACTTCTACACCAATTGCTTCACTAAATCACGGTCCAGGTGACACATGTAACATCAGCTACAGGTAACCGATTCCCTGATGTCAAAGGCGGTAAACACATTAGACTTGCCGTCACACGGCCTGGCTAACATTTGTGTACGCTCCCGGCAAATGTACATGACAGATAAACTGGGTGTGTTGCGTTTTCAGTTCCTCACATTCTAGCAAACAAGTAACTCTGAATTCGAATGTACATTTTAACGATCTGTATACCAAGAAGTACGAAGTGATATATTATTATCTTTATAATAATCTCCATTAACCCACCATACTTTTTGCTGTGCGAGACGTGGCCCTCAAGGAAACTAAGTGGGGAAAGGGCTAGGTAGCTCTATACAGAATAATTGTAGCTATTCTCCTTGCTAAGGCATCACATTAGACTAAAAAAAATATAAGGTGCGCCTATACACTTTTTTACACTGTCCTCTTTTTGTACCAAGAGGATATCCTCAGGTATTCTTTGATCCTGTATAGAAAGTCCCCCGTCCATACAGCTTAGACTGTCTCTATTAAGTCTCATAAGTTACTCAACTCCCATCAGTTCATATTTCCCAAATAGTCCCTTGCCTCAACCCTAGGCTACTCTCAAAAAGATATTTCCACTGACTTTTTTTATTTTCCTTCAGGAAAATTCCGGTCAGTGCACATTGTGTTCTATGTGAGGAAATTCCCTTTTTGTCCAGTTTAACCGGATCTAACGGGAAAAGTTAATTGCTTCATCACACAATTATTTAAAATGTATGTACCATACCATATATCGCGTAACAGGCTTCGCTATTATTGCGTGGACAATTTCAAGTACATACCCCCTTTTCATTCTTGATATGGCCTGGAGACAGACCGACATACAATCACACAGAAAGGAAATTGTTACATCACCCAACAGAAAAAAAATGAGTATTAAGCTTCAATTACGGTCATTCAAATCCCTTTGATGGACATGCACTATCATATAAATAATTATTTTTGTCTATATGAAGATTCTATCAAAGTTCAAAATCTAAAGATGAAATCTTTCTCGCGGTATCTGACCAGATGAGACATTCAGGTTTTTTTTTCAAAAAGTTAAGTTTCATAGCATTGATTATATAATAAAAGTTTCAATGAGCTAGTGAGGGTATTTCAACATAAGTGTGTGCTAAAATCGAAACTTTTCAATGATTTTTAACATTGACAGTATGCTTTTTCGTTTTTACTTGTGAATAAAATTGTAACATTTTAAAATCTCACATTAGTGTACTCAGCTTGTTTAAAATTGTATTTATTCTACTATTTTATCGTTGTTATCACGGGTACTCATATGATCAATGTAAAAATATAGCTTACAACCGACTCTCATGGAGCGGCATGCATTATTATCGAACTCGGTGTTTTTCATATGGAAATAAAGCTACGTGCACAACTTCAAATCTATTAGTCAGACATACAGACAGACAGATATGGAATTTTCAATCCTTAAGACTGACAGGCTTCGATACAGCACAGCCAATCAGTGATAACGATAGGAGAATTCTGTCCATTGAACCAGTCAGTGAAACTTCCAACAATTCAATATTTTTTACTCATGGTCCATCTGCTTCTGCTCCATGTAAATACTAAAGCGGATGTTTTGTTTGTTTACATTCATCATGTTTACATAAATATCACAATTACGTTAGGATAAAAAAATAGATTAGTTTATCTGCAAAAATAGCACCAAGTACTTAACACATGCTGACATCATGCACTGTAATATAAATACTATAATTATAATTCCCAATTCCGTAACTTAATGTTCAAGAAGTTAATTTACGTGATTCAAATAACTATTTGTAACTTGTTCTTATTTTATTCATAATCAATAATTGGAAAACACTTAATTACTTTATTAAAAACGGTTAAGACTAAACCTGGAAGGAAACCAATAGTAACACGTTTTAATAGATTTAAGTAAAACAAAATTGTCACTTAAGTTAGGATTTTTAATTTCCCCAAGTGGTTGTTTGCCTTACAATCTCTCCTTGTTACACGAAATTGAAACAACACTTGGATGGGGCGAAATTGTATTTGTTTGTATTAAATATATCTATTAAAGTTTAATTTACTTTACAGTTATAAAATAAAGCTGTAATTGAATAATATAAGTAGTTTCCATATCTATACAGTAAAGGAATTAATTAAATTCGTTCCATTCATAATACAAATACAAACACAACTGTTTACATACTCGTTCATTTCATTTAGTGCCTGTAATGTATGTAAACTAACGATTATTCAAATGTTTTAAGTCATTATTAAAAAATTATCGTTCGATTTTGTGGAATCGAATTTATATGACTGAACAGTTAACTTGTATGAACCTAACCTAAGTATACATGACAGTTTGTAGTCAAGTAAATAAGTCATATATCTTTTCATAATTACAGTTATAGATCGCATAAAGATAAGAAACAAGAGAGAACCAAACAGTTTAGTTCTTGTTTCCATTTCATCGTGACGGAAAATTTTTCCAATGCTAACTACGCTGATATCTATTATGTATATCTCAACATTTTGTGCTAACAGCTTGTCAGGTAGAATCAAGGGAAATGGACATTTAAAAAGATCGTGAGTGTTGGAGGAAGGCCTAAAAAGGTTTGTTTTGGAGATTTAAAAATAAGACATAATTACAGCATCAAGTAGACGAAAACACCTCTTACTACGAGAGATGTTTGAAATAAAATAAAAACATCAAATTTTACAGTATGGAATGTATTGTATCCTTTTAAATTACAGAATGAGACAGCTTGAAATGTTGAGGATTATACCAAAAGAGTGGAATGTGCTTTTTGTTTTTTACGTAAAGTTAAATATTTATCTAATTTTCTAAAAAAATATCCTATTTATATTCAAAGCAATATATATTCATGCGGTGGTATTTAATGTAAGGAATAGTTATGTGTGGGCTCAAGTGAATCCTGTTGTTGTACAATGTGGACAACAAGTCACATGTTATATTAATGTGTGAGTTCATAATTCTAAATTATGTGCTTATTGGACCTCACATTCTACCTTACAGGCTAAATGTACAGTCATGCATTGTGTTTCTTAGTTATCTTTGACCTGATATTCTACCAAATTTACCTGTTCAACAGAGACTAGACCTATGGTTTCAGCACAGCGGAGCACCAGCATGTTTTGTCATTGAAGTTCGTTAACATTTATATTAAGTGTTCAAAGAAAAATGGATTGGAAGTAGCGGTCCTGCCCCGTAGTCTCTAGCTCCAGATATTGCTTCTGTTGACTTTTAAATTTGGGGACAAATAAAACAGCTAGTCTAATCAATCAATCAGTGTGGTAGCACAGAGTTGTAACTTGTTTATACAGTTTATACATTTATCGACTTCAAAGATAGAAATAGTTTAGTAAAAAAGCACACAAATACAGACGAAAAGCAAGCGAGATAGGATTATGCTTTATTATAGATAGCTTATATATATTTTTACTTGAAGAACCACCCAGTGAAGTGTGATTCCGTAATTACTGGACACACTTTATCACTTTGTACTGCTAAGCTGTACTCTGTGTGAAATCTAAATAACGCGTACTACTGTGTATCTACTGTAAGGCGTTTACCGCAGCTAACGTGTTAATAATTGTGTATCGGAATACTCCAAGTATCGTGAATATCCAATTTTATTCCAGCTTATTGGACTCTTAAGGATACATCATTAATAATATAAAAAAAAACTCACGGTTTAAATACCATAAAATATTAAATATATGTAATAATTAAACATTTTATCTATGTTTATGTATTAGTCTTCAGTTTAAGCAAATCAGCCAAGAAATTATCAAGGAATAGTGGTAAAAATAGGGCAATTTTAAGTCACAGAGCGAAAACTAAGTCGATTAACTCTTAACTAGGTTCTTGGATCTTATCTTTAAATCTTATATTTTTTTCTTTCTAAAATCATTAAATCATAAGAATTCCTTGTATCTTTAAACGTTTGGCTCACTATATTTTACTGGTTCCAATATAAAGTCCTGAAATTATGGTCATTAGACATTTTACACTTCTAAATCTCTGTCTTGTTATTTACATTCTATTCTCCCGTCTTCTATTCGAAGACTCTGTAGTTGTGATATCAATGCAGGCTTCTTTATTGGCTCAAGTATTATGGTTTCAGGTCAACTGCTTTTCTATTAAATTATAACTGTTATTGTATTAAAACTAATGCACTAACGTTTTCCAGGCCCTTCAATATGGCTTTTTTATCACTCGTCATAATGAGTTATACGAGTTGTAGTCCCTCAGATTGTCTCTGACAGGAAAGTGTAGGTATTAGAGTTTAGTCTCGTACACTGGATGGTACTTGAGTACTCAGTTGAAGATTGAGAGCTTTGCTATCTCTTCGAGCACCATCCTAGCTACTGTAGGAGACTAAGTTCTACTAAATTGTATGCTTTAAATGTTTTATGTTTGTATTTATGTTATAATATCTTCGCAAACATTTGGAAAAACAGCGCTTTGCAAATAAAAAAAAGAAATCAAACCATTAACATGGAAAAATGTATGGTTATAAGATGATAATTGAATTAATTAATAAGCTACAACAACTATCAACTGTATTCAACAACCCAATAATAATGATTAAGGAATACCAACTACTAACGTCTTATAAATTACAACAAATGAATATCATTATAATAACTAATAATGAAGAAATATCTTAAAACAAAAGCATGCAATTTTGCTAAACTAAATACAATACGAAGCAAGCTAAGTAATAATTATTGTAAGCCAAAAATGTAAAATACAATTTACTTATATCCTATGAATTCTTACAAATAATAAAGAAACAACAATCTACGAAAAAAATTTAAAATTTATGTAAATAAGTCGAAAATGCACAATGATACTAAGTACAGGTATTAAAATAAACATATTAAATAAAAACGACAGGTAACAATAGAAACGAATAGAACAAAACAGGTTCTAGATAAGACCTTTCAGGCAATGGCGTTATACTTGCTAAGTAATTTACTTTGTTGAAAATAACTGAAACAAATATATTACCCACTTATGAATTAGTTAGCTTATCTGTATTTATGGCTAATTACTATGCGAACATAACATTATAGACTGAAAAGTAAGATGCTTTTATCGTCTAGAGATCTCGTATAACTGTATAAATATACATAAGAAAAAAATTGTATTATTAATACATATTCAATACACTTTATTTACGTACGTAATGTTTAATACTAATAAGCCTAAAAATCAAAATATTAAATGTATATATCATTTTTTCTCTAAACGTACTAACAACTTGCCCATGTTCATCATTTCTTTAGACATTGCAAAATAAATATCCGAGATTTTAGAAACAACTAACTATGTAAATTGTGAAATTAAAGCGATCATTATTGATTACGAGAGGAAGGTGCAGTTTGCAACAGTATACAATATTACAATATTATTTTAAACACTTACTATTACTTAATGCATAATAACAGTTAGTTTTGTTTCTTTACAAAACAATATGCTCATACTAAGCGTATTAATAACGTAACTAGCAATAGCAAGCGAGCCTTAGCTCCTCGTTCAGTTCTAGTGTTGGGTTACTAACGGTAAGGCGGCTTTCAGGCCACTATTCACAACACGTATTGCCTTGATACAAAATAAAAGTTCCTTGTGGTGCCTCCACATAAATATTTGAACATCACAGGTGACCGTTAACCATTTTATGGGATTCCCTGGCAAACAAATACTGGACTGTGTTTATTCTTTATACACAAACCGTTTTCTTAAGAATATCCAAACTTAGTACTACAGTCCAATTCTTTAAGATGGTTGCTGAACTAGGCATTAATTAACGTATTGGTTAATACAAGCCACAATTATCTTTCTCTCAGTTAATTTGTATGTAGTTACGTTTCTTTATAAATACAACGGCCTATATATTTTTAAATGTTGTTTATTCACAATACTAGAACATACTAACAATTTTATGCATAGAACATTGCTTATTACTAAAATTATTATTCTTAAAATAAAAATTACGTTATATTGGATAAAAGTATTAAACATTAAAGGAAATACTTAAACATTTAAACGTCGCTAAATATATACGTTATGTATTATTAGGACAGGTGAAGGTAACTTTTATTAAATGCAATAATGTCACAATATAAGTATAACCTCGTACTAAACACCGCATGCTATGTGTGTTCTGGGAAGTAAACATAAAAATAATAAATCATAATTACGTGTTTGATTAAGATAAGCTACAAATTCAAATGACTTTATTTGTATTATATATACAAAAGGGCGAATTTAGGGCCATAAGGCCCTGTCTTAAAATTAACCCTAGTATAATAATATAGAACTTAAGTCAAATAAAACTACTAAATACACATAACACACACAAAAATCACACAACACAATACACACACATAACAGATACATAAGTCCATTGACCATTTTTGGCTCCTGTAACTATGCAACGATTGCTGCAATTTAATTTATAAAAAAAATATTCACCATATAAAGAGAGAAAGGGTTACAATGCTGTCAAAATGTTTTAGTTAGTTTTACAATTTTCCAAACAAACACATTTCTAGCACCTTTATTAGTGTACACATTTACGCCAAAAGCCAAGTACCCGTATACCTACTCAAATAACCTACTTAAAATGTGTTAAAAATAGTTTTATATATGTTTTTTTTCTTTATATTTAATTCTTTTTATTTTATTATGTTTAAAAAGAGAAATGGTTAATTATTACGAAAGTTCTTTGCTTGACTTTTACAACTTTGTAATTGTCGCCCGCACTTGACATGTCTAAGTTAATCTCATAACATGAAAACCATTTAGTATTGTATTTGTAATAATTCGTGAATTAAATTTCTTAACAAATCCGTAATTTCTTTAAAATTTCAATACATTCTAAAATTTTTTTAAACATTAAGCCGTTGTTTCATTATTTTTCTAAATCTTAAACTTTAAAAGCACTTTGATATTCTTTTGATAGCTGATTTCATGTAATAAAAGCTACAATTTAAATAACCCTATGGTATACGTAAATTTAAAGTTGATGCATCGAGTGTCTGGCGGAGAGTCAAATCTTTGTGCTGAATCGTAAATAAGTCGAGTACATCAAAATTAAAAAATCCTATCAAAATAATGATCCACTACTCACTTAATGTTCTCTGAATAAGAGCACATCAGTAGCCGAGAGCTTGTCATTAGTTAACGCTTTCATCATCGCTCATTATTGCTTAATTCAGCCCGTTCACATATAAATAATATACATAATTTATATTCGCCTTCGGTTTTTGTTGTTTCCAAGTGACTTTACGCTGTGGATTATACCAAGATAGGAAAAAAGATAGATATATATTACTTCAACTTACAAAACTAATTAAGTAATTAACTGTTTCTATACCAGGATTATTAATTAGTCCTATTCCTTTGCATAGTTTATTATCGTGTTTAGGGATTGGTCTGTTGACTCGTATTTATTGTTAGACTTATTTAAATAACAAGTGACGTTTAGCATACATGAATAATATTTGAACATTAAATAAATGTTTGTCTCATGTAAGCTATCTCATCTAAACATCACGAAGAGATATGGACGAGCTCTACTAAATGCCTAAACGTCCCAGAGAAGCTTTAAAATGCATGACACGATAGTTCTGTGATTTCATATATAAAAATATATCATACTAATTTCCAAACAGTTCTATGCATACAGATTTTGTTAAATATTCTATACCACGTTACTTACGTCACTGTTGTAGGTTAACCTCTGTTGAAGGAAGCTGAACCACTAATGTGAGTAGAATTTGTACTTCATATTAGTAAAACAATGTATTTTATTCACAACATTTCTTCATTTTTGTGTGGCGATTTTAAAACTTATTATTTTATGTAAGTATCTGTTAATACTTTTCAAATTTGGAAAATAGTATAATAAATTAAATGCAGACAAAACGAACTTGCATGATTCATTTTGGCAACGAAGAAACAAAACGAAACTGTAACCAAGGACATCACACTGGTCCTGAGAGAGCCGTTTGTTTTGCTTATTGTCAGTGATATCAACTTATATCTCCCTGAGCGCTGGGTTTGTGAACCAAGTTCTATACACTCGAGTAGAACTTTCAGACCTATGTCATTATGATAGTTAGTTAACTTATTTTTACCAATAGCTATAGCAGATTAACCCATTGGCCGACGGATGACGTATATTGCCCGTCATCATGTATACAGCGCGTAAAGACGGATGACGGACAGTGTCCGTCATGAATTTTGGGATTTGTTCAATCGATATAATTCTCGGTTATTTGTATGGTTATTCCGTTCACCAACAAGCGATCGATAGTTGAATCGTATTATTCGGTATCTAACATCCGAATACAAGAAACTGAATGCAAAAACCGAACATAAACCTGAATACCGTAACTGTTTGCAATAGAACAGCGATCAGTCGAGCAACATGGCGTCTCGCGATGAAGTGTTTCTCCGTTCGTCGGAGTTATCTGCGTATGTGGATAATGTACTGAATGAAAGTGATAGTGATAGTGGTGAATTTAGATGGCGAAACTGTGGAATATCAATGACGATAATGATGAAATCAGTGACAATGACGGGCGAAGTGATAGTAGTGATGACGATGACGACAATGACAATAGGCCTAACCTCCAAACTTGGACCTGGACAAATGACACAAACACAGTAAAGCAAATCAACTTTACTGGAAATTCAGGTATAAATCCAATTGTTTCCAGGCAATTGAATGCTGATTGTACAGAGCTAGATGTATTGAATCAATTTCTAACCAATGAGTTCTGGGATAAAGTTGTAAGTGAAAACTAACAAGTATGCTAGGGAGAAAATTTCTTGGTGGAGGTGATGTTAGGCCTAATAATAATTGGACTGATGTAACCAAGGATGAAATGAAGGGCTTACTTTAGCCTTGTTGTTTTGATGTCACAAAACCCAAAACAAAAAGTAACTGACTATTGGTCTCGCAGACAAATAATTCATTGTCCTATTCTATAGTGAGGTTATGTCACGCGACAGATTCAAATCTATTTCTAGATACTTACACTTTTCATCCTCACTTCTGCAAACTGACAAACTAAGGAAAATCCGACCAGTTGTTGAATTACTTTTGTCATCATTCAAAAGGGTATTCAAACCTGGAAAGTTTTGTTGTATTGACGAAAGTTTGATGTCCTTCCGAGGAAGGTTAGCCTACATCCAATTCAACCCTTCAAAAAGGGCTAGGTTTGGAATTAAGATTTATAAGGTATGTGATTCTGTAACAGGGTACTGCTACAATTTCAAGATATACACTGGGAAGGAAATTACCAATGACACTACAATGCTAGTTAGTGAACAAGTTGTTTTGACAATGACACAGAAGACTTAGTTTGGTGAAGGTCGACTTATGTTTATGGACAATTGGTATTCATCGCCAAACCTTTTTTTGGAGCTCCTAAACAGAGATACTTATTGCATTGGTACATTGAGAGCCAATAGAAAAAATGTTCCCAAGGAAATAAAAAAAGAAAAACTGAAGAAAGGAGAAATAACATTTCGCTCAAGTAATAACATGTTGTGTCTGAAATGGAAAGATAGGAAGGATGTGACAATGCTTTTCAACATACCACGAGAGACCAGATTTCCAAGAAGTAACTTCTCAGCGAGAAAGTAGAAAACAAAATCCAGTAGTAAGCCTCAAACCAAATGTTGTTGTAGATTACAACAAGTATATGTGTGGGGTAGAACAAGCAGGGACCAAAAACTTTCCTCCTTTCCAGTAATGCGTAGGAGTGCCAAAGGGTACAAAAAAATATTTTTTTTACCTTTTTGATATTGCATTATGTAATGCTAGTATTGTACACAACTTGGTCACTAAAAAGAAAAATTCATCTTTCAGAATTTAGGCTAAACATTGTTGACCAGTTACTATCAACAGTTTCAGCTTTCCTGATAGGCCTACAGGAGGGAGGCCTTCACTAGACCAACCCAATGAGGCTACAATGTAAACAATGGGGACATTTCATTGAAAAAAATTCCTCCAACAAACAAAGCTAGACCATCCAAAAGATGTAAAGTGTGTTATGATCACGGAAGGCGATCAGAAACAATTTACCAATGTAAAAAATGTAAAGTTCCTTTACATTTGGAGAACTGTTTTGAAATTTTTCATACAGTAAATAAATACTAAAAAAAGTAAAAATGTATTTGTAATTATTTGTAAATATATACCACACATGAATTCCACAACAAAAACTTTTTACAGGTAAGTTATACACCACCATAACTGAAAAAAACTATTAAACGTTTTTTAAACAAAAAAAAAAAAAAACTCAGTCCTGGGTTGTCACAATAGCGTTAAAATCTCAGTCTCCAATGGGTTTAAGTATTTTGAAAATTTCATATGTTATCAGTATATATTAAATCATATATTAATAGTATCTTAAATTGCCTGATTGTTGAGAAATAGATGACAATATTCAAACAAGCAGAATGGTGTATTTAATTTAAATTTTGTTAATAGTTATTGTTCTTGTGTTAATACATCTTGGGTGGCTTTTAAAACAAATGTTCCGATCAAAATGTTATCATTTAACTTCATATATACATTTGTGCACGTTTTTTATTTAGCAATATAAAAACGAAGGATCTCAATAATTTATATCGTGATTAGGAACTATAAAGCATTATATAGAAAGGGACTAAACCTGCTTGTATTTCCATTATACCAAACGCTAAACGCCTAGAGGATAAAATTTTGAATTATCTGTATTTTAAAATAAGGTATCGGCCAAAGAGTCTAAATAAAACATATTTAGTGTATTTTATAAGAATAACAGTACCCGAACAAACAATATATTATTTTTGGTTATTATAATATAAATTACATATACAAATAGTGAAGTAAACGTATGATATAACTACAAATCTGGATGAACGTCAATAAATAATGTAAACTTCTGTAATATGAATTGAATGAGCCTGTACTGTTCTGAGTAAACATTCTATTATGACAGTACAATCACATGTTTAGTTAGCAAAAACATGTACTTTTCTGTATCGTGTATCGTATTTACATATGGATGACAACTGTCATAATGTAAGCATGAAATGTGTAAGTATTATTGATGTTGGTTTTAATATTTAGTTTTCAATAACAATATCAATATCTATAAAATTTATAGAACTGTATACATGTTATTACAAAACTATATACAAATCTGTTTATGATATTGTTTCTTGTAAAAATATAAAAAGTAGAAATATAATTTAAAACTTTAAACTCAAATTTATAAATATAATTAATTTAAACTAGAAGTGAAAAATCCGAAATAAGAATTACTGGTAATGGTGCTTAACTTCTGGTATTCTTAACCATGAACACTAATCAATAGGTACCTGATAATGACTGAAACCATTTTTTAAATATCATCAGAGCCTATTGTATTACATAAGTATCTTCACTACGAAAGTTATGAACTATGATTTGGAGTTCCTCTAAAATGATAAAAAATTGTTCAAGTGTTAATAAAATTGAGGAAACTATGCAAAAATATGCGGAATATTGCATATAAATTGGAGAGAAAGCCGCGGGTATGTGTTTGTGTATTATAATATTTAGGCTAATATTTTCTGTTCAAATGATTTTACTTTTTTTAATCGGGATATTAAATGTAAGATAATTCAATCAATTGATTTTTGTCAAATAAGAATATTTAAAACGCAACGTGCAGTTGATTAGAAAACGTAACGAAATCATACACGGAGATCAGATCTGAATTCAGTACTTGCTAACACATTTATTATCAAGCGAGTTTGAGTTATGAAACATATTACAATGGAAACTGGTTATGAAAGTAAACTTCCTTTCTTTTGAAGTGAATAAATCCACTCAACTCCATTACAAGCAGAAGCGGTAAGTCGCGTAAGAGGATTGAAGTAAATTGGCGTTGAGACGCCTCCTTTGCGGTGGGTTTGCGCTCGTTCTTTAACGGATTTGATGGCTGGGTTTCACATTACATAAAAAAAAAACTATTTTGCGTGTTTTTATAACTGCTATATTTCGATACATCTCCTCATTTAACAATGTTTAAATATATGTTTCATCATCATGTGTATCTGAATGTCAATTATAGTTAGTTAATCTGAATGTCAGATTATTGTCAGAATTGTAGCAATTACGCTTTGCATCCTAAAACCAAAAACATGTTTAACATATATTATAACGGCCCGAACTTGGTTAAAGCTGGCGTTGACGTACAACCTAGCGAGACGGAGTCTTTAGAAGAACTGTAGAGATGCCTTGGGGAGCTTTTCTTGTCCGGCGTCCTGGACGCCTGATTGGTCGACAGAAGTCACCTCATACCACGTGACAATCGGACCACTATAGATTTGGAATGCAGGTGTGTGAGTGTGTGTGTGTGTGTGTGTGTGTGTGTGTGTGTGTGTGTGTGTGTGTGTGTGTGTGTGTGTGTGTGTGTGTGTGTGTGTGTGTGTGTGTGTGTGTGTGTGTGTGTGTGTGTGTGTGTGTGTGTGTGTGTGTGTGTGTGTGTGTGTGTGTGTGTGTGTGTGTGTGTGTGTGTGTGTGTGTGTGTGTGTGTGTGTGTGTGTACAAAGATAAGTGGAAATAGATGGCTTATAATAAAAATAGTATCGAACAATGGTGGGCAAAGAGCAGTTCTAAATAACATACAATTCTGGTTATTAGTAAAAAGACTATATTAATGCGTAACATTTGATTAATTATTATAACTAAATATGAAAACCTAACAAGTTAAGTAAACGAATGATATAACTACAAATCTGGATGAACGTCAATAAATAACGTAAACTTATTTCCAAACCAATACATGTATATTTCGTTCTATGGAAGACCTGAGTAGTTGGTATTGTTTATAAAGTCTGGTGTCTGTAAAATACAGCGCACATAAAGCGCCCTGCAAGTTGGCCGACTATGTCACTGAAAGATGCAGTGAGCCATCAGTGGGTCTGGTGCGGGGAGGGGGAATATACGGGCTCTGTGCGCACTTAGGTAAGTGGCAGACTTGGCGGTTCGGGTCTGGGACATCATTTCTGGCCGACTGTTACACAACAATCATTTTTCTTTTACCATCCACCAATCCATATTATTTGGGAGTGTTTAATGTAATAATTATTCCAATAAAGTATTCCTTATAGTTAAAAACTTGTAATATATCAGTTGAAAATTTTATAACCATGATGGCGTACATTCCTAAAACTTGTAAATTTTAATTATTATAAATTTATTGGTTAGATTTAATTTAATTTATTGGTTAAATTTATTTAGAAAGAAATTATTTTCATTTCTATATTTTACTCTACATCGGATAACCTGTCAATTATTTAAACTAGGTGTTATATCATCAAAATAAGGAAGAATCCAAATGGAAAACGTATCCGAAAGCGCGTTTTTATAAGTCTATAGGTTTTATAAATAACTTGGAAACTTCTTTCAGCTACAGAACTGAAGAGTACACATTTTTAGTAACATTACATACAACAATAAAAATGTTATGCAATTTACAGTTAAAAACACGAACTTTTCTTCTTCAATTTTAATACTCTAGATTTTTAATAATGTTGCAAATATACTAGGTATGAGTTGTGTGAGTTAGTGAAATGTAATCACAAAATAAATAATATAAATTTGTCAAAATCTTTCAAAGATTAATTGATTGATATTTTTCTAAAAAAATTACTATATTCGAATACTATCAGTTGATTTTAACATATTCGTTATTCTGGCAATAAGCTTTTATAATCAGACTGAAACGTTACGAAATATTAAGAAGTAAAAGTTAAAAAACGAATCTTGTTTTCTGTTATACCTATACATCCAGATAAAACGGCAGTTAATTGAAATTACTTATGTTAAAGGTAGGAATCCTGCTCAATCTTGACAACCTTCAACCCACTAGGAAACAAATGCGAACCATTTCCATAAAATGAGCTTTTTTGGGGGTGATTTACAATTTTTAAATGTCATTTTACAGTAGCACTAGTAATTATAATTTCGTTAAGCAATTAAGCGGATGAAAATAACTAACCTGTGTTTTTTGTATCAGGTGTTCAAACTGCTATCCCAGTTTGACAATATCCAAGCTTGTTGTTGAAACTTGAAACGGCACGCTGCGCTGAATGGTTTCACGCGGAATTTCCACTACTATTTCTGTCCCTAAGGTCATTAATGCGCTAGGGTTTCGTTTTATAAAAGTTTTATTTAATGAAACCTTACAAAAAGTAGTCAAGTGAAGATGGATCTGGTGAATCTAAGTAGCCACTCGATACATCCACTTCTGCATATCAGCGATTTGAAACAATATTGTAATACTGGCGGACACGCAGGCCATAGTGTGGAGGTGTTCCATCCTGCAGGAACAAAACTTCATTACAGTTGATGGTTGCTACTTGGATAGCTGCATGAACCTGATTTTGTAATATTTCTTGGTATACCTCGGCACTAAGGTCATCAATAAAAAAGGGCCCAACAAACAGATCCCTCACAATACCAAGCCAAACGTTTAATTTGTCAGGGTGCTGGGTATGTTTTCTCTCTTATTTAATGATTATTAACATCACCCATTAACCAGCATTGTGTCTGTTAACATTACCGTTTAACATAAAAGTTGGTTCATCTGAGAAATCAATGTTGTTTGATCTAATTTTATAATTATCAATGTTTCACAAAATTCTACTCGACGATATAAAATCATCCTCACTTAGCTCATGAACTATAAACGCATTGTATTGGCTCTATAACCACTGACATATAAAACTTTACGATGTAACGTTTGAGATATACTTAATATTTGAGCAACTTTTCTTTTTGAGGCATGAGGTTCTTCTACAACAGACTGTAAAACGTTAAGTGACAATGCTTCGTTTGTAACCGATTTTGTCCGTCCAGGTTTTCGGCGGTCTTTAATGCTGCCTGTTTCCAGGAAACGTTGGATTGTCTTGATTTAGATACACGGTTTTGATTGCGAGAAGTGCCATTAAAATAATTGTTACTTTACCATACGATTTCACCCGTTCTCACTAGTCTTGCAGTATTAGGATCATAACAAGCTCTTGTTGACTTAACACCCCATTTCAATGTGAAATATCACAAAAACACGTTTTAACTTTGTTAATTCCAACCAGAAACAGAACATGATACTAGAATTCCTCAAAACTTTGGAAAGATAAGGGAGGTCTGCTCCGCAGCAGGTTATAACTGTAAAACAGGTTTGATTTTTGTAAGGAAAGTAGTTGTCTATTGAAGTTATTTACCTTATGAATGTGGATGAGGACCCTCAACACTAGGGTTTAGGAAACAACTCGTAAAAATGTCGTTGCAACGCCGCAGCCTCATGCGTGCATCGCGCGCTATTGTTTTTTATCTATTGTTACTGAAAACTTATTGTTACTTATTTATTTGATTCTTCTGTATTGCGTTGTATTTTAAATTTACAAAACAATCATAAACCATCTCAGGTACAAAGTACCGAAAAAGGATAAATAATAAGTAATCAAAATATGTTATGTAAAATATACATAACCATTGGGATTGTTTGTCGGCAGGCTATAAACCTAACGCTTGGACAATTAATATTATTAGTTTAAACTGTAGTCTGGTGTTTTGGCTTTAATTTAGGTTTCATTAAATCAGCAATATGCAATAGTTATGCTTTGATCATTGCTTGAATAAAGGCATTTCCAATTAGAACGAGTCCTTATACAAAAATAGGGCTACAATATATTGTAAAAAATAAAATGTTTTTAATAGAATTAGTAGAAATGATATGGAAATGTAAAAGGGTCAGGTACCTACAACACTACATTACTCGGTGGACTTGAAACAATAATTATTGAAAACATAACAGGGCTTACTTAAATTCGTGTTTTTGTCCGTCCCACTATGGGATAACTATTGAAGAGATGCTAGGAACATGAAACTTAGTATAAATGTGTATTTGTCCAAAGTAACCTTCTGCTGATATTTTGTAAAAGGTCCATTTTCCGCTTTTTCCATGGCTCCTTCATTAATTTCGTTCGGCCCTTTTATGCTCTATTATATTTGTATATCATTATTAAGTTTATTAGATGAATTTAATAGTGGTTTTATGGTATTTAATACATTTATTCTTAATGCTTAGTCTACGAGGCTGATATTATGAGTTTTAAGAGTGAGTAGGAAAAGAAATCTTAGGTCTTTAATAATATTTAATCTCTCATCTTGAAAAGACTTATTTAAAATTGATATAACATTTTCTTGTACGGTATATTGTTGGTAAATACTCTGAATATTCGACTATAGAGAAACGAACAAAAGGTTTCCAAATTAATTACTTTTTAATTATTGCTCAGGACACGGAAAAACAAACAGAAACCACATTCCCAACTAACACCCAAACTAGAACAGGTCACTTCTGAAACAGGAAACTGCGTTGGTGATTCAAAGCCATCAACAGAAAGACAAACGGAACACATTTAATGCCTGTATGTCACCAAAGGTACAGTTTTGTTGGCTGTAACACAAAGTAACCGAGCAAACACATTAATCCCCAAAACTAACTGCAGGTTAGGTTAGCCCTGCGGGCTCAGTTTGCCGAAACTTGCAGAACTAAGTTAGAAAATCAAAGGAAGTTACAAAATATTAACCATAATAGAACCACAGTGAAACTGTTCAATAAATTATTTAAATTACATTTGTACCCAAAACTTGTATATCTGATAAACATGTATTCAAGATTAGTGGTAATAGTTGAAAATATTGTAATGCGTGGTTTAAACACTAAGGTAATTCCTATACTCTCCTTTTGTTGCTGCAATTCCTACTTTTAATTACATGGTGTAAACATGAGAAGACTTGAGTAAAGTTGAGTAAAGAGAAGAAGGTGTAGAAATAAGGGATTCCCGGAATGCTTTTCCTGCACCTATTTTTCCGCAGTTGATTCATGTAATAGTAGATTGTGTATGGAGTGCTCTCGTAGCCTTAAGTGCATATTAATTACAACCCAATTTATCTAAACATTGGTTTGTTTAACATATCAAACACTTTTAGAGGCCTACAACCAATAAAGCACTTTTTTACATTATAAAAGTTCGTGGGAAAATTTTCTTGAATAATCCAATAATTTTGATTAGAAATTGCTAATAATATAAAAGGTTCAAATTATTTACTTTACTCAAGCCTTTAATGTCAGTACTAGTTCGAATATTGCACAGTTTATTACGTGAAATACCAAATGTGGCAATATTCTATGGTATCAAATATGGTTTTTATGGTTTCAACTGATACTGAAACTTATGTGGTCTAAATCAACTGGGTCCTAAAAGTCATAAGAATCGAAAGTATACTATATGTAAATCATTCAAAGCTCCCAGCATCTGCTAGTTACCAGCCTACGCAGACCCCACTTTCTTCCAGTTCTGGATCCGTGGTAGCTCCCAACTCTAGCAAGTCCAGGCTTCTAGAGGTTAGGTCTTAGAGTAGCTACCAAGAGCTTCCGGCCTCTGGCAACTTTTAGCGTCATAGACATAACCGGGGCTTCGGTAGCTGTTGGAAGTGGAAGGCTTCCAGGTTATAGTCGATATGGCACTCCCGGGATATGGCAGGTCCCAATCTCTGATACATTTGAACCTCTGTAAGCTCCCGGCCTGTAGCAAGTACAGGGACTTAGCGGTTCTGGATCTTAGCCACATGACCAGACTCTAGAAACTTCCTTCCTTCCGGCAGCTCTCGGCATCACTAAGCACCAACTCCTTAGATTCTAAAAGCTCATGGACTGTGAAGGTTCGTGGCCTCTGGTAGCTCCCAGGCTGTGGCAGATCCTATTAGATAACTCAATCTCCAAAAGTTTGGAGCTCTACCAGCTGCGTTTCTTTGGAAGCTCCCGAATTCCGGCAGTTTCTGGTATTTAGGTTTCCGGCTTGTTAGAAATCTCTTAGACACTTCCAGTACTAGCTCTTTGTCTCAGGAGGTTTCTGGTCTTTTGTAGCTCCAAGCCTTTGAGAACAACACGTCATTAGGAACTCATGGTGTGAATAAAAGGTCGAGAAACTAAAATTGGGTTTTTAATGACATTTTGTACTTTTGAATGTGTTTTTTATTTAAAATAAATTGACTTTAGTTACGTTGGCTGGGACCTGTAAGTGCAATTCTTTCATTAAATATTTTGCTACTTAAATTGCACAGAAGCCACTACACTAGCACAGAAAAAACCTTTTTCCGGAATTCTATCTTCCCACCGAAATTCTGTAGTTATTGGTAAGTACCATCCAGTCTGCAAAGTTGGTGAAAATCCTTATCTTATCAAACATCATTGGCAAGACCTTGGGCTCACTTTTAGAGCACTTTACATAGACGAGGTTCCCTGATTCTCAATCCACCTCCGTGTTTTAACATACACTTTCATGATTTTAACACACCAACACTTTATTCTATGACACTGGCTTTATTGGCATGAGCAGACAGGCACACTATGTCAAGGAATATCGAGTTCTTTGTACTCAGAAATGGACTATTTGTACCCCCCGGCTCTACAATCAGACCTTGAAGAATTTTACAAGCTGGAGATAAGTCGGTAGTATTCTGGAAACTCACAAGTTTTATTCCTGTAAGGAAGTGAAAGATAGATAAAAATAGAAACACGAATACTGTGGTGAGCACTTAAGCGGTGTCTTAGTTTAACCAGTAAATATAGGACAGATCATAGTCAGCCAAATCAAAAAGTTAGCTACTGCTTCTGAATTCCTCTTGACTCTCCTACAAGGAACCTTTTAAAAAGGGACCATACAACACTGTTATTAAGGTTAATAATTGCGTAAATAACGAATCTTAGATATGGTTTTAAAGGATTTTGCAAATTTGAGTCTATAAGATTTTTTTGAACGTTTTCGATTTGAACAATGCTATTAGCCCACTATAGTATAGCCTGTAAATATTCATACAAAAATATTAATAAAATTATAGATTATAAGGCAGCCTTTAGTTTGAATGTAATAAAATGTAAAGGTACAACAATAGAATAATACAGATACACAAACTAACTGTTAGTGTGTTCTTGTTAGTATCACGAAATGTTTCATTACAACGTAAGTGACAGTAAACATTTATTAAAAACTAGACTTTAAGTACTTTACTATTTGCTTTATTATTTTTGTGAAATTCTATTCTTACTAGCCCTGAAGAGCTATAGTTTCTCAACATGAGAAACTAGATCGATTCTTTTCAAAAATAGATGATAAGTCAAGCTAATATTTTCTTACTGTTGTTTAATTACATGTCATTACGTGCCTGGTCGATACTACGCAAGGAAATTTGATCAACAAATTTATAAAGTATTTCACACAAATTTTAAGTATTTAGGTCCGTGAGTTTCTATGTTATATACAAATGGGAAGCGTGATAGAAATATTAACGAAACTAATGGATTTATAATAATAATTTGTTTTTAAATGAACTACATGCTGACGATTAGTAAAATAACAGGGCTACGTAAACATGTGTTTCAAAACGAATAAACTATGAATGATGTATTTTAAAGTTAGGTATATTTTTAATGCCATATTTAATCCGTTTGGATATACGAGATCCGTATTATATTTTCATAAAACGCTAGTATTGATCTAACTTTGATGCTAAGGGGAAGAAATCTATGTTTTTAAATAAAATTTAGCATACTTAATAAAAGATTTACCTTTTAAAATTTGGTCCAACACATAAAGTTTCTCGTCGTTTATTTTCATGTGACTTTCGATAAATTTTTTGGAGCGACAATACAGATTTAATATTACTCTCCATATATATGTTTGGGATGTTTCTGAAATCTGTCAAAGTGCCAATATATCCAGAGGATAAACTAGACGGACCAATCATTACTCCGTCTCACTATTAGGGAAATATCCTAGAAAAGTAATAGAACTATATATTCTGTAATGTGGCTGTACAATTAACATTCTATATCAAATAAGAGTCATAGCAATTTTCCGGTAAGGATTGCGAGTGAAAATGTTTCTTCAACAATAGATACTCTAAAGTTATCCCTTTCTATCTTTATATTTCCCAGCAAGGAATTATCCGAAAAATTTGCAAAATAAAATTTTCTAAAGAATAATAATTAAACTCTTAAAACCAACTTTTCACAAAACTCTACAATAACTTAATTTTAAATTTATTTATTCTACACAGATTACAAATTATTTAAAAATAATATATTTATTTACGTACCTAACGTTCCATTTAAGTTAAATACTTTAACCTGGTGTAAACAAAATAATATTTTTAAGTATGCAAAAATACATTACTACTGTAATGTTTTAAATACTCTTGTATTTGCAAAAAGAGGAGTCTTTCAAAGTCATTCTGTGTATAGTTCGATGTGTATACAATTTATTCTTTTAAATGTAGTTTTCTAACGTGTTCTATTATGTATCTGAAAGTTTAGCATACACACAATTCAATCTCTGTGAGTTGGAAGAGACGAAGAAAACATTATCCACAATCTTTTCTGATGATTTATTTCTAAATTATTTAGTTAAAAATAGGTAATTATTCTGCTTTATAACTTAACAGTGCCATTTGATCTGTAAAAATATAAAATAACAAAAAGAAAGTTATTTAAGAAAGGAATAATAAACTTGTTATTTAATTCTGGAAGTTAATATTAAAATATAGGTTGTACATATAATTTACCGTAAAAATATTTCTTATGGCAAACATAAACCATAAGAGAATATTTCTCCTAGATTGTCAAGATGGCTTCTTTGCCATACAAGTAGCCCGGTAATTTTAGCAGGTTGTTCTTGCAAACCACTGGCAATGAATGTGCATGGCAATTAATTAGTGGTCTAGTAAAATGGGATTTTTAAGACAAACAATAGAGATTTTAAAAATGGTTGCTTGGCTGTCGTTGTACAGAACTTACACCGGTCACATATAGTACAATTATATTGATGTTACATCAAAAAAACCTAAACGAACTAAGGGTTCTTCTGGACACACTCAATCACTTTGCAGTGATAACTAAAATATAGATATAAATAATAGGACGAAAGATGCTGCCTACTTTTCCTTCCAACCAAGTTGAACTATCCTGTCCTTAGTCTTTCTCAGTTCTACACATATTTTTATACGTAAATATTATCATTATTTATATCATTTATGGTATTTGATAGTAATTGATGATGTCGCGCCTTTACGTTCTTGTAGATTGTAATTGCATTAATTAAACTCTTTCTACTTTGATTTAAGTTCTTGTCATGATAACATTTAGATGTATTACAATTTACCTTGATTATTGAAAGAAACTAAATAAACCTATTTTGTTGTACCCGTGACTATGGAGATGAAACAACAAACGCTAAATCAACGCTACAACTAACAGTAGAGCAATTAACGAGTACATGGCTCTCATGTGCTCTTGTTTTATTGACCTCATTTAAATCTTACTCCTGGGGTTTAATAGTATCCGATTCTATAAATTGCTGTATCATCATTATTTCCCATAAATAATGGAGAACTAAGGATAGACCACAATATCTATAAAACATTTGGGCTAGTAATAATTAAGCTTAACGGGACGCCTTAAAACCCATATTGAGAAGCCACTCAAATCAATTGTTTGGACATGCAGTTTTCTTATAATTACTAAAATTTGTCTCAGAATTGCTAGGAAACACCATTTTCTTGTTTAGCTTTGGAATGACTTTCCTATTAGAGGCAATATATAAAAAAGTATCCTGAAGTAAGTGGAGAGGATTCATTTCGGAGTTTTAAATTTTCCAAATCACTGTAAGTTACTTAAATTACTATGCGAAGTTTCCTAGTCTACATCACGGTTCCATGAAAATCATATAGGGGTACTTTGAAAAAACCAGTTGGAGGAACGAGACGGAACTAGTTGACAAGATGTACTTTTTCTTCCAATGCTAACGCGTTCTATCAAAGATGCTAGGAAACCTAATATTGTTGATGATAATGGTCTAAGTGAAGTCTCTATAGGAGGCAATGTGGTATTTCTGTAAAAGCAATGAGGCAGGGTTGAGTGCTGAGATTGGGATTTCCCGAATCACTAATAGCCTATACCTCAAAATTGCTGTGGTAAGTTACATAGTCAACATCCGGATCTAAAACATTTCTGTAAACCTCTTTTTAATATGTAAACCTCTGTAAACAACATGGAATAACAAAACGGATAAGATATCAGAAATTATTTTTTTTCCAATGGTCATAACTTACCTCACAGATGAAAGGGAACGTGTCATTCTTTATGATAATTTATTAGAGTCACTATTGGACCTAATAAAAAATCCATCCTGAAGTGATCGGACAGAATGTATTGCGAAGATCGGAAGGTGAGCAATCATTATAAAACATATCAGAGTTGCTATGGGAAGCTTCTTATTCTACATTAGGGTTGAATATAATATTCATGTAGAAGTCCTATAAATGTAACATACATGGAGTAACGAGACAGAATAAGATGCCAAGAATTAATTTTTAGTCATAGTAATGTTTCGAGTAACATCCCTGTTAGAGGCAATGTAGTGTTTCTGCTAGAGCTCTTAGGTTGGACTGAGTGCGTAGATTGTACATTTTTAAATCACCACTTGTAACCTCAGTATTGTTTTGAGAAATTTCCTAGTCTTCATCAGAGTCCAAAATAACTCATGTATGAGTTCTTTGTATCAATACACGGAGCAACGATATGGAACGATACGACGCAATGTTATTTTATTTCGATGACCACAACGTACCTAACAATTCTAGGAAACATATCTTTATACAGAGTAATTTTTTCGAGTCTCATTCATGTTAGAGCCAATGTCGAATCCAACTCAAACAGTGTGAGAGGGTTGATTGCTGAGATTGGATTTTTTAAATTACCATTTGGTAACTCACAGTTGTAGAGTGTTTCCCAGGTTACATTAGGATTCCAAATGACGTTCCTCTAGGAATTCTTAACGTTACACGAAGCAATAAGAAGAATAAGTTAGAGATGTGTATAATTCTATAAACGACAGTAACATTCCTCACAAATGCTACGGAACACAACGTAATTCATATACATATAACTAACTGTCTATTGTAAGCAATGTGGAATCTACCATCTCAGAACACTAAGACCCACAGACCTTTGGAAATAGTTGTACTTGTTTTAGTGTTCCACTAATAAACCTTTGAAATGTGACAATCAGCAAAAATGTAATATGTTGCAGAGATGTACTTTTCTATCTATTACTCTCATTCATCGCATGGAATCCAAGAAATATTTCACTTTCATAGTTGCTTTGAAGAGTAAAACTTTTATTTATTATTACCTGATAAGATATCTGATATGGTAATTATAAAATTTGAACCACCCCAAACAGAGTGAGAAACCTGTAAAATCACAATTTAGAAGTAATGGTTATGTGTTTCAATCATTGTCTATGTCAATTATAGATCAATGTTTAATTACAAGCTGCTCGATAACAGAGCAGGCATATCGTAATGTATAAAGTAGACTTGAAGGCCTAAATATCATACATGATACACATTTTAGTTTCTCAGTGGTAACTCGGTCTTCGACTTAGATTTTGTATATGGACCAACGTGAAACAATCCTGTTGTCTCGGTAAAATTTATGTGAAATATCTTAAACTTCTTATATTAAAATACAAATTAGTGTTAATATTCGTTTTAAAAATGAATACATCTTTTCTTTAATGGTCTTTACATGTTTTTATTTTTCTACTTAAAATGCCGGTTTAGGTATTAACTGTTCGCTAACCATTGTTTACACAAGTTAAAGGGCTGATATTTGTACAGTTCCTTCCATCCATCTCTTTCTGCATTTCAAGCGGAGACATAAAACAGAATATTAGAAAACTTTTAGCGGATAAAAGCTCTTTGATCTCTTACCATTCAGTTCAATCAGTCCTCCTGCCATTTACGTCAATGTATCAGAAGCCAACAGCACTATGCGTAAAATTTTTGTTTGTTTTGTTCCATATAAAATTAATTATTTGTATTTAAACTGAGAAATTATTTTAATGAGAGTGTTTTACGCAAAGTGAATAAATAATTAGCCTGTTTATTAATACTAGATAACCTTGTTATACATTTTCATAGTTTGATAACTCAAAGAAAATTTATTTTTAACATACAATGGTCACGTTATTTAATCGTTTAAAATGTACTTATAGTCTCTTAATATAGTTTTAGGCTTCGATATATTGTGGGACATAGCAGCTTAAAGCTATTTTCATTTTCAAAACAATATTAATTTTACCAGACTATATTATTTAAATATATTTGGATAAACGACTACTTACTACACTGTCATGTTACAGAAATATAGGTAAAACAAAAGAAACAGGAAATTTTTTTAACTCAGATGGATAGAAAAGGGGTCGTTGTGAGGTAAATACAGTAAAAACGGAGTAAATTACATTTTTTTATACTATAGTACAATATTATAAGTATAATCATTTCGTTGGAACATAACTTCATCTACCGAAATCGTCTTGTATCTTATCAATATAATAAATGCTCATATTTCAGCTAAAAAAGGAGTAGAACGAATAAAACCACTAAGTTTTGTACAGATACTGCATAAAAGCTCCCACATGGATAATCCATAAATAATCTGCCTTTGGCTATTTCCCGTTTATTAACTTAAAATATATTAATTATCACAGTGGAACATAAATCCTCTCATTCACTTGGACGAATCCAAAACAGCCACAAAGAACGATCCGGAATTCAAAAATCTATCAATAATGCGTTTGTTCTGAAAAGCTAACTTGAATGCTTCAACGTCAATGTTCCAAGGAGAGGAAGATAAAATAAATACCGGAATAATAAGTATAAACCCATTTCTCATTCCACTTTGTAAAGCGTCTGAGATCTGACATTGTATGATTGGATTCAGCAAGACCAAGATACTTTGACAATACTACTTACCACTTCCCATAATTTCAGTATTCAAAACGTTTTCTCGGCAACACAATGAGTTCTCAGTTTTTCTTGTAACATCGTTTCAACACCAGAGACACCCAGGCTACAGTACGTATGGGCTCCGTTTGGTTTTGTCCGCAGAAACCCAGTGTAATCTAAATGAGGGGGCACAACGACCTAGTATGTTCTCCTCAGGGGCACAACGATATTTTAGACACGATTTTAGAGCACGGCGGAGCCATTGTGATATATTTATATTTATTTATATACACATATTTGTATAAAATCAACTCTTTCTTCTATAGTTGTATTAAGTGTAATTATAAAGTCCATTTATAAGGTTATTTTCCTTATAAGATTTCTTAAATTATAACTAATGGCGCACTACTGCTTATTATTCCTGATAATTTGAAGTTTTTTGTTAATGTTGTATTCAATCAATCAATCAATTCATTTATTGCCAAAAACATAACATGCATAGGCATTCGTCAAGAAAATTATAATATCCTAACTTAAAGTATACACTACTGACAGACCAAACACAACAAGACCAAATCAATATAATATGAGTGATCTACAATTTATTATCCTCAACGTATTCCCGGACACTGTAATATTCTCTCGAAATAAGAAATTTTTTCAGACGATATTGAAATTCCCTATCGTCCACAACAATTTTCAAGCAGGATGGCAAAGAGTTAAAAAGGCGGATGCAGGAGTAAAGACTTTGTTTTTCAAAAAAAGATGTTTTATGGCAGGGTAGGATTAGGTTGTTTCTTTTTCTTAAGGAGTAATTATGGGCTGGATTAACGTTGACTGAAAAAAGGTGGGGATACTTTTTGTAAAAAGAATATTAGAGGTAGACTATAAGTCCTTTAAGTCCTAAGTCTATATCATAAAGTCCATAAATTATCGCCACAACCTGTTCTGCTACAACTGTTAATCAACAGGAACAGAGACTTATCTCCTGGCTCACTTGGCATTGCTGTTTAAATTTTAATATACTTTAATTATAGAAGTGTAGTCCCGGCAATATATAATAATGTAATTTTAAATTAAATAAAAATGTTTGTTGTCTCTTCACAATCAATGAATTGCAAAAAAACAACAATAATACTATATCTCTATACCTAGTGTTTTAATAAACAAAAATTTAAAGAATTGTAATGAGAATTTTTATCTGAAAAAACTAATATTATAGTAAAATTGATAACATTAAACAGGAATACAAACTGTTACAGAACTGTTGAAAGAATAAATTACACACGCAAGAGATCAATTCTTGTCTGCGATTCATTCATATTTTATATTTATAATTTTGATTTTTACATTTGTGTCCGGTTAACACTAAATAACTATTAACCTAGCCATATAAATACTCATGCACGCGCGTAGACACACACGTAGAGCGAATAGTAGAAGCTTTTGAAATTGAAATAAATTTACTTTTATTAAATATTCTCTTTTAATTTTTGTAAATAAGTACAAGTATCATACATACAGATTATACCCTTGCTTTTCCTTTTATAAGCGAACTAAAAAAAACCCTTTTACATATACATCCTAATCAACTTAATTAAAAATTGATTAAGGAAGGAAAATGCATAAAGGAATATAAAAGTTCCTTTATATGTAAGTCAGTTTCTCAAACAAAATTCCCTGAAACAGCGTTGGAAAATCCTTCAAAAACCACCTTCTCAGAATCTGACTTCACCAATTAGCTAACAAACTCTTCTGATATAGCTCAGAAAGGAAATTATGTCCCATTTTTTAAAGGAAATTGAATAAAACGTGTTTTCCTGAAAAGTAGTATAGTCTCTAAATTTGTCAATTCTACTGAGTAATATTTATTTACTGTTAGGAGCACGAAAATATATATATATATATATATATATATATATATATATATATATATATATATTCCTAATTTATTTTATCATGTAGTTTAAATTTAAATTCATTCAATTATCTCATCATCCCATGTTAATTTGTTTGTTGCTCTTGTTGTTCAATATGACGAAGACTATGCAAGGAGGATCCTTTTACTGTAATAGATTGAATACAGTTTAAGTCAACTTGCATTAAAGCGGTGGTGTAAAAATTATCAAAATTCATCAAAAATACAGTTGACCTGAACATTAACGCAGAGAAAACTAGTATGTATTAGACTCAAAAGTCTAGAACAGATCACATTTATTACTAGACAAAGAACAGATTTTGAAGTTAAACTGAATAAAAGTGCAAGTCTTTCATCATCGAATGTTCACTGTTACATTAATTTGTAAATTATTCCTTTTTTGCAAGTAAATACAAATTTAGAAATTGGTTCTGTGGAGCAATTTTTGTTGTTGCAATAATCAATACTATAATCGGCTCGCTTAAAGAATATTTTAAACTACAATGGTAGCTACAAACATAAAAGAAATTGTTACTACTGTAATTGAGTTAGACTAACATGAAACCTGCAAAAAGTAAATGATTTAGAATTAGCTTAAATTGTGATAACATAAAGCAGGCCTGTGGGTTTATTTAAATAAAAGTACATAATAAATTTACAAGGAGTTATATATTTCCAGTGTTAAAAACCAACTATTAACATATTCACTGTGGCACTGCACTCGATCTGACCGTAATACATTCATGTTCCAATATATTGTATAGTGTCATATGCAGTTAGCCTTAAGGTAATATCAAGTTAAAACACAGATTCTAAGACTTCTCCTAACGACAAGGTTGCTTTAACCTTGCTACTAGTATTCATGTAAATACATGTCAAAAATCAGCCTCTGGATAAACTATATGAAAGAGTGGAAATTGTTAATTTCACACACAAAAATTAGTGATGCAACCAAGACACTGGCTTGTGTGTAGGGCCAGCAGGTACATAAACAACGGTTTACGCTCACCTGAGTTGCACTTAGATATTTATATGTGGAGAGACCTGAGGCTAACCATTAACCTCTGGGCCTCTGTACGGTACGTGTGAAGAAAGACAATATGCTTCAAATCGTTTGTTTTACTAAGCATTAAGCAGTATTACACCTACGCTGATGGTCTTATTATATGTTCATTTGTGTGAATAAACACTGACGAAAGTAAATAATACACATAAACTAATTAATGATAAATTAATTAATAACTATTACGTGAGTTATTAATATAATAGTGTAACTATTATCTTTATGTTGTTAAGAATCATGTTAAAAACTCTCTACCTCATATTTCAGCAGATTAAATATTTAATATTCATAGTAGTAATGGCTGCTAATTAGAGTTTTAGAGAATCTAATTAGAGAATCTGTTAATAAAATGAATGAATGCCATGAATGAATGAATAAAACCAATGCAGTTTTTTCCTTCATTAATACAATTATTTTAAGACTTCTTCCTATCTTGTGAGTCTTCAATAAACTAATTATTTACTCTCATTAGTAAGGGCGCTTTATTTTACGATTTTGTAAACATTTTACCTGAAAGATTCATTTTATTAAAATGTTGTTTTATGCCTATTATTAATTCACATTTTTTCATTACATTTAGTTACACTTTAGTGTTTAAATAAAAAAAGACTACACGCAAAGACACCATAAAATGATATTTGGTGTTTTGGGTTAAGTAAATGTGATAAGTATATCACATATTAAACTCTCTTATGGGTATACTGAAATTATTTATAATTTTCATCATTTTTATTTTATTATCGATAATACGAGTGTAAATATATTTACTGATGTTTACCCAACTTACATGAAGTAAAATGTGCATTATAACCGTCACTCGTATATACATTAAGCTTACAGTAAAACAGAAATTATAGGCAAACAGACATTTTCCCAACACCACGGGCTATAGGTTTCGCTAACGCTCGGCCAATTCATACCATATGAAGCTAAATGTTTGCTATTTTTAATTCTGTAAAAGAATGTATCTTTCCATTTTAAATATATAATTCCAATATGTTAATATTACACTAATGTAATATTTTAAACCTAATATTTTCCGGCTTTATTATCATGTTTTGCAGATTGTAAGTAAATTTTATTATATGTTTATATATGTTGTAAGGGGTAGACAGGACTAAAACATTCATAATTCCGTCTAAAAATTAAAGATATTTTTTCATTACATTCTACTTTAAATGTGATATGATACTATTAAAAATCTTTGTGACAGTTATAACATTTTAGAATCGAGGGGTTGTTAGACAGTTTATGCCTTAACTTGTTTAAATCCACAATTTTTTATATTTTATAATTAAATTATGAAAGAATGATATTAAGTTATTTAAAGGAAAATTATTACGGAAAACTTACTGACCGTTTTCCACAGAAGGGGAGGGATGCCAGGGAAAAGCGATTTAGATCGCTTCCGTCAACCCTTCAGTATCGATTCCTAGTGCCTAATACTGCACATAATTTTATTGCACGTTATAAACATTCATCAATTCACTTATCTTTAGAATTTCTGTTGAAAAACTATATATTTTGTTGTTTACAAAGTATTAACAAAGTAATAGGTAATTTACGGGAAGTCCTGAGCAGAATAGTACTGGAATTTTAAAGATTGTTAGATAAACGTTTCTGAAGAAATGTTTAAACATACACACGCACATACACACACAAGTTGTTATCATTAACATTATCAGGAAGTACTTCATATCTTTCGTGTGGAGGGCTACGGTTGTTTAGATATTATTTGTTATAACTATTGATGTTCTTTCAAGAATACAATTGAATTGAACCCTTAACCGGTTCTAAATTAGGTTCTCACTTTTCTGCGTATTGATGTTTGTAAAATATTATACCATAATTGAATTTATAAAAGTACAGTTCAATTTCATTTAATAGCATGTAATGAAAAATGTATCTCCTTTAATTATCTTATTAATTAACTATATACATTACGACTTGAAGCGATAATCGAAGCTAATTTATAAAGAACATATATGTATGGATTACATTTCATGTGGTTGCAAATTTTTGTTAATCTTGAAAATTGGAGAAGCTTTAATTATATTTATTGTAACAGGAGCACCTCTTATCCTTTTACCTCATCAGCAAAGATTTGTTTTAATTTAACAAATTACTAAACATCTACAGTTTTCCTTGTAATTGAATGAGATAAAGATATGAAACAAAATTCACGGGTTTAAACGTTTCCAAAATAAATTGACGGATTTGTGTTTTATTCTTCGTTAAAACTTATTTGTTCTTGGTGTCTATTCTGATATACTTAACCATGAGCGCAGAACGTTTTCAAAGATTCAGTTTTCAAAATAATGAAAAAGTCTTGGTTTACTATTTAAAAACAATTAATTTTATCTCAGATTGCTATATTTTTTTAATTAAATGTTAAAAAGGCTGTTTAAAAGTACTTAATTTCATACAAAAATTAGCATAAATCATTTAAAAAACCTCGCTAACGCTACCTCTATACATTGTGTAAGTGCAAGAACAACTCGTTGCAGTAAAACATAACAACACATGATTATGTTGCTAAGCATTATTGAAAATTTTCAATCTTCCTTTTATAAAAACTAACCTAATAATTGCTTTATACTATCATTGGTACTGTCTGTAAATCAGAGTATTGAAGTTTTGAATAAAAACATTATTAGTTTTGTTTCATAGTAGTTCATGTCTGCTTGAAATTTCAAGTCGTTTCTTTGAAAAATTATGTTGAATATAAAGCTGTTCATTGTTTTATATTGTAAATATAAAGTTTACAAACAGTGAAAAATGGACATTTTGGAAGTATACTTTTTATGTGGAAAGAACAGTTTCTTGGCAGCACTATGATGAAAGATCTCCTGATAGGGCAGCATCTAACCATAAGACGTTCGTTCACAAGACTGGTAAATCTAAGATTAAATTAGCCTTTTGTTAAAAAAAACTACAATGTCAGACAAGACTTGTATCAGAATATGTCAACGGAGATATCTTAGCATATTTTGTGGTACACCTCACGGCCTCAATAAGAAAAATAGCAAGTGTGTATCATTTGTTATTCGAACGAATATAACAAATACTTCGTAATTGCAAATTACAACCCTTAAAATTTCCCACCGGTTTAGACGTTATTGTCTGAAGATGAAAGAAGGAGGCTTACATGTTGCATTTGGTTGATAGAGTAGTTCAGATGAGATCATTTGTTTTAATAATAACATGTTTAACCTTAAAATCGGCCATTAATGTCCAACAGAAAACCTTCTAGTAGTTATAGAACGTGATAGCCAAGTTAGATTTTCCATAAACTGCTGGTGCGCCATATTGGTTAATCGTGTATTGACTGAACATTTATGTCAAAGAAGTTTTTTTAATATTTTGCAGATTTTAAAAATATATCCATTAAAATTTTGCACTCTAAATAACATTTTATTGTTTGGAAATTTTAAAACATGCCACTTCAATTATTGTTACCAAATTAAATCTGAAAATTTTTGCGTTCCTAGCGGCTAAACTTTGAAGTAAATCAGAAAAACACCAAGAATAAATAAGTTATAGAGTGGTATTTAAAAGGGTTCCATGAGACATTTCAAATTTGACCACCATATTGGAAAATGGCGACCGAGTTTTAACCACACAAAGTAATTGTTACAAACATAAGAATTTAAACAAAATTGCCAGTTCAAAATTTGCTGTGAAAGTAATATTTCCTGAAATCTAAATGGGATAGCCCCCTTGTAATTGATCACCCTGTATATGTTTGCGAAAGAATGACTGTTTAGAAACAGCTTACACAAACATGATTATTCAAACAGATTAACCAATTGAAGTGTAGAGTCTGGTGCATATACAGGTTTACTGTTTCATCCGCACTTTGGTCACTGGTAAATTCATGTATCAAATTATCGAAACATTCACTTGTGGTGATTTTCCGTAGCAAGCCCTGTAGTTCTTTTGAAAATAAATTGTTTTTGAAAGGGCAAAATCATGTTTAGTTCTCTCCAGAGGACTAACCATGGATTTGAGTCTAGTCAAATAAGGAACAGAGAAATGTTGATATGAAGTTAGTATTAATGATATATTTCTATCATGAAACGACTACACGATTAGTAGTTTGTTTTTGGTTCAAATAGCTGAAAAATATTCTGCCCTGAGGCGATAAATATCTCTTTGTTCAATAGATAATAGAACTATCTAAGTGTTAGGTTTTCATGCGAAAAAGTTGTAAGTAACATATAATGTGCTTATTTTAATATCACAAATTAAATATTACATTTGATTTCATCATGGCTCTTTAGGAAGCACTTATAGTGATCAAGCAGATTGAATTATATTGAACAATATTTACCCGAGTAGCCTATTTTTGGATATAGGTATGAGCTTGAATATAACATAGATATTAGTATCACAAATTATTATGTTACGAGTATAGGAATTACTGTATACTATTGCTCACTAAAATTAAACGTTTGACTAGAAATTACTTAAAAATACTACCCATGAGTCGATGGTATCCAGCACGGTTATTTACAACGGTTTGTAAACTAAAAATTAAAAGATTGATTATGGATTAGACACAGAAGTAATCTGCTTCTAGATTTTCCGTGCAGACGTCCTTTATATACACAAATGTTATTCATCTTTATTGTCTTCGTATCGCAGTATACGAAAATTTATTATTACAGTTGGAAATGTCCAATTTTGGATTTAAAAGGTACATTCTTCCCATAAAATCATTCAAATGATTAACTTTATTAATATATATATATATATTATATATATATATATATATATATATATATATATATATATATAGTTTCCTGAAGGTTACTGCATATATATATATATATATATATATATATATATATACAGTATACTTTTTGCTTTCTTTACATATTGTCTTGACATGAAAATGCATTGAAATGGGCGTATGATTGTTTATGATAACAGCTGATGATGTTCGTTTATTGCAACAGATGTTGAGATGGATTAGTAATTTCCCAAACGTAAAACTGGCAGCAGTGTTAGGCACGGGGTGAAGAGAAGAGAGGATTCATACGGGGCTGCTTTAGTAGCACATTCACTTTTTGTAAACAATATTATAAGATTAATCAGTTGTGTTTATTGACAGTCACATTTTTAGGCTAATTGATGTTTTCTGTCACACTGTATCGTAATGCATCTTTAATATCACAAATCTTAAATATCTTTAATATCTTATATATTTGATCTTTAACCCTATTACAATGAGCACATAAGTATTGTTGTATAAGTTTGATAATGATACTTTGCTCTGCTGTTTATCACCGATATTAAAATTTGAAAAAAGGAGTAATAATAGGACAAGGAATCGGTCGAGTTAATCACTCATAATACAAGTAAAATATTAAGGAAACGTTTCACCTTATAATAATACTCATTCATAAAATCTTGGTTGAAAAATATAAACAAAAAGCATCGTAATTGGTCTGGCGAGTGTCCATTAAAACAAACCGGTGCTTTTAATTACAGTCGTTGAACTGTACATGGACATGTTGGAGCGACACTCACAGCAATTATTTAATATTCCGCTTGTGAGACGTTTGAAAAATATTTCAATCCTTCTCTTTTTAAGAGTAACATCACCATAGACAGTGAAAACGTGTTTCACCAATACAGAACCATATGTTACTCACAAATCACTACTGAATATTTAATTTGGTTTATCACCACAGACTTTATGAAATGGATTAATAATGTATAGTGAATTGTATGTTGTTTGATCGAAAAATGTTACCTGGACATCTGCACACATGTGAATACATACATGATCGAGCTTATTAAATAGAGGACCTCAAAATAGAGCAGGAAAATAGTAACTTGAATTATCGGGGAAATGTTTTACTGTTCGATTATAGTATTCAAAATATTTATTTAGAGAATTGCCTCTGCTTATCCCTAGTTAAAACTGTTTGTTGTATAAGAGGCAGGGATTGTCTGCCTCTTCTCTCAAGACTCTTTATGTTGCTCTGGTCCGACCAATAATGGAGTATTCAGTTTTTGTATGGTCTCCTCATCAGATTGGACATTGTTCATCCTTGGATGCTGTGCAGAGACGATTTATTAGGATGATTGGAGTCAAGCTCGGATACAGATACATAGAGGTTGACATTCAAGCAATGGAGCGTTGTTTAAATTTACCAACTCTTTCATCAAGAAGAACGCTCATTGACTTGATGTTCCTTTACAAAATTCTTAATAACACCATTGATTGTTCCGAGATACTTCAAATGATTGATTTCCACGTTCCTCGGTCGGCGAGACATTTCCAGCTGTTTACCATCCATCATCTCTCGACAAACTACCTTTACCACAGCGCTATTCCGAGATTGATGAGGATTGGAAATGCAGTCTCTGCAGATCTGGATTTTTTTGGGATGCCCCTGTCATCATTTAAGAGGAGGGCAGCCAATATACTGCATGAGCTTCATTAGTTTATTGCTACATAGCCAGATGTCACTGTTATAAAAAATTATTCTTGTTAATTCTATTGTTGTTACATTTATACATAGTCTACTTACGTTTTCCCTTAAGAATATTATATATTTAATTGATCATTGTTGTTCTTGTTGTTTACTGTTAATTTGTTATTGTTTTAGCTGTTTTGTTGATCTGATTAATTTATAGTTATGATGTGGATGTAATTTTGTAAAACCAAATATTGTAAAAAGGTGTATTGCCGTTCATTGTAATAAATAAATAAATAAATAAGACTAAAAAATAAAATATTTTTAATTTCATATTCTTTTCAAATGTGTTTTGATTTCAACACAATTGAGGTCTTATGATACTTATTTCAAGAGGTGTAGAACACTCTGAGCGTTGATATATTACATTTTGGAATCATGATGGATGGAAGTAAAAAGATCTTTGTTGTGCGTAGGGTATATACAGAAATGTTGAAATTGCCACTGGATCCCAACGTTATGCAGTGATAGTCAACTATCCATTGTTAACCCTTATTGTGGCAGAGACTCTCGGGTAAACTGTGAGGAACATTTAAGCAATGTCAAGTAGTGTGAGATTTTGGCACTCAAACCATTATTCACCGATAGTCAACCAACTGTACTATGTTGTTATACAACGATAGTAAAGGTGTAAAAAACTCAAAGAATGTTTAATTTACCGGGTAGAGTTAGGGCTAAGAAGCCATCTCTAACATTTAACATGGGGACCACAGACTAAAAGTGACTTCCAAACTGTTACCAATGACCGGGCAAGCTGGCTGCTTGAAAGGAGAGTATCGCTCCGGGGCCAGCCATCCATGCAGCAGTGATGCTTGATTTTGTTATCTTTGCGATAAGCATCGTACCAGCTGCAATACGGATTAGTCAACTATGTTACGTGGTGTTATATTCTATATAACTCAAGAGGCAAGAAAAATTTTATTTCTGACTGTCTATCTGTACGCATATCTCGAGAAATAATTTGTCTTTTGACTTGATATTGTGCATAAACCTTCATTTCTATAACCTAATCACCTAGTTTGATTATGGTTTATGTGACTTCATATTATCTGGCTTAGCATTAGCAAACATTTTTAAAACGACCTTGTGGTACACATTATTGGTAACGACAAATCCACAGAACAGGTGAGTTTGTATAAACACACTGATTAATTTGTTAACTTGACAAATAGTTCAAAAGTTAAGTACTCCGGTTCTAAACTCGCTCCGCAATCTTGTCACGGCTCCCCAGTAAATCCTGTTCTCTCAACACTGGATCAGCTTAACTGGTTTTCATGCTGGGTTTAAATCCACTTTGCACTTCCCTCAGAGCATGAAAACTTTTGATCGATTATATAGGGAATGGATATATATCTTTTATATATAAAATTCTATAATATTGTTTTTATGATGCATGAATACTATGGTAAGTTGCTATCTTTAAGATATGTAATAGTTTACACTATTTACATGTTACAGTGTTGTTGATTTGATAAATTATGTTAATATTTAATTGTACCCGTATAATGTATAATGTAATTGTTCTTAAATAATATAAGGTAGGAGTAAGCTACTCGTGTAAAAGCTTCGCTGATATTCAATATAAAATTGATAACTCAATTCATTATTGGCTTATAGGATTACAGACAATTATATGACAGTAAACTTTTAACATTTCCCGGCAAGCAAAAAAGTACTTTATCAGCCTATTTACTGATAGACCTCAACGAACTCTGCCTAAATCCAAGGTTGAACATGCATCTCGATAGAACTCTTTAAATGAAGTTCCATGCAAAATTAAAAGTCTAGAGATAAAATATTTCTCGCAATATCGTGCTATATAATACAATCATTACATTGGGCTTCATATCAATGTTTAGATGAAAAAGCTGTACACACTCTCACCATAAAATTATGTATGTGTTTGGCGTCTTGAGGGTACACGTTAAAATCTTATATGAGCGTACTGAGTTTGTTTACAAACTGGTTTTTTCTGTTCTTTCCTCTTTTCAGTCTATGATTACTCTTTAGACCAATTTAGAAATATTCGCTAACACTCAGCAAACTCCCAAAGAATAACAAGCAGCATCATCGAACTCAGTGTTCCTTATATATGAATGAAGCTTCAGGTCCATATGTCAATTTTTTTCTACATATCGTGTGGACAGGTAGACATACAGTCAGACAGAAGGAGCGACGGAAACGAATTATTCAAATTCCTCGAGTTATAGGCTTCGCTAACGCTTAGCCAATGATTAACATTAAATGAACTTTATAAAAAAATGCTCTTAATCTATAGAGTAAACAATATTATGCCAACAGTGCTGATAAGTCCCACCTTCCTTCAATACGTCAAAACAGTTCCCGTTAATTCTTCAAAGTCTTGTTTGTCTATCCCATACACACTAACTCTAAAACATGCACTTAATAAAAACTAAAATTATTATTAAAATTGAACTACAGAGTACAGGTCACAATAGGTCCGCACTCACCTGCCAACCAAATAGAAACTAACTGTGAGGCAAATAAAAATGGCAATCGTCACGGCAGAAATATGATTGTTCTTGATTTGTGCGTGGCACAACGTTCTGGTATGTTTTCTCTATTTTAACCTAGATTTTAGTTATGTTAGTTATATACGAAAAAAATCTTGGTTCTTTTACAGTAAATTTCTATTTGAAACGATAAGTATTATCAGCCACAAAAGTTTGTGAAGCGAATTTCTGAACACTCTATATATCGTCAGTTATGACTGAAAAATTAAAATAAAACTTTTTCCACAGTAATAAAAACCAATATTGTAGTAGTATTTTAATAAAATTGTATCCATACGTTATGCTATTAACTCGTATGCTGTTACTGTTACTTATGAAACTTAAACATCTAGTTTAAGCAACTGAAATATAAATATGTTCAATAATTTAAATGTGTTGATATTACTTTCGTTCAAACGGTAATTCTTTGCTTCCGGCGACGTCTGTATAAGAAAATTATTTCCGGTCTGTTCACTTCCGCCAATCTCAGACGACTATTAACAGGCAAGTGTCCAGGACGTCTAATATAAATTTTATATCCACGGATTTTCCTTAAAATTACATCACTGCCTAATTTAAATCCTTTTTATTATTACTCACGTCTAGCAATTAATCCACAGGAGCCCATTACATTTTAACCATTAATAATAAGTATTCCTAGTTGTAGAATAATTTAGGAAACTCTTAAGATAATTTTGGGAGCCATATGGATTTTAAATTATATTTACATAAATTTAACCATGGAGCTTGTGATACATATCAAGAGTGAGCTGGAATTTATGAGAAGAGCTTTCATCATTTTGATTCTAAAATGAACAATAGCTAACCGCATGTGTGCAGGACCTTTAAAGATAAAATTAGAGATTTTTAAAGATTATTAAATTAGTAGTAAATTAGAGTGTTTTTATGATTAAAATGTATTATTAGCTAGGGTTTAATAAACAATATACACTTGATGAAGATATAAGCTAGTTAAGATATATTGAATGATGTTATGGTTGTATTAGAGTATTAAAGTATCCCATAAAAAAGCTGTGAACCATATTGTTTATTGCACAGTGTCATGTAACACAACATTTTAATAATCAAATCAAAGTTAGGTTTTAGTACTTTCCCGTGTAATGGTTGACACTTGTGAAATGATGCCAAACTGCTCTCAGCAGATTGCTACGCTGTCATTCACTGCTAACTCTGACCATGATACTCACGATTGGGGATCACATGGAGTAAATGACAGTGATTGACACATAGACACTGTGAAATTATGCCGAATCATTCTCAGTAGTTAGCTATAGTCATGTTTCACCGATAACTCTGACCATGATTCTGACGATTCGGTATTATATGGAGTAAAAGACAATGATTACTCGCCTGTTTAATCGCTTTTTATTGAGTAACTGAATAATTTATGACGTGTGTTGGGATCAGTCAGTGATTATCGCTTAGAATTGATAAGAAAAGTTCGACAGTTTGGTACTGTAGAAACAAAGTTAACTGTATGAATACTCTGTGATAATAATAAACTAGTTAGTTGACAATTTACTACTACTTTGTTTAATCCAATTTCGTAAAGAAAAGTTTCAATCACAATCCCATTACGTTATTTTTCACTATGTATCTTGAACGCCCCATTAAAAATAAATAGCAAATTGAAAAACACTGTTTTTTTGCCCGATTACATAGTAATGATATATTACAAAATTAGTTGTTTGTATTTGTTCTAAATATGTGTAATCAAATTCAAATAACATATTAAGCAATACCCGTACTTTAATTAGTATTGTGCGATAAATATTTACTTTTTTTAAACCAGTCATATTTTTATCAATTATTACGTCTAAGCAATTGAGAATTCTTTGTTCGTGACAATGATATAAAAACTCTATGTAACGAATAATTAAAATTATTAAATTGGCCTAATTTAATGGGATTTTCCAAAGTTTTAAAATGCTATACACACTATATCAGTTATAAAAAAAAACATTGACTAATTTTGAGTTAATATAAGTGCTTGTTAACAGAAATAAAATATTTTCTATTCGTTCTTAAAGGAATACCAAGAAGCCGGTGAATACATATCGGTTCTGCCACATCTATATATTTTATCATCATTTGTCAGTGTCCTGTGAATCGGTATAAAAGAAGTTTATTCGCAGGAAAACTGCCACTTTGAGGATAATTTTGCCAAGGGTAAACTAGATCAGATAAAGTTATATATCCAGGTATTTATTTTAAATTAATGAAAGAAGTTTATCTGGTTATTATATATATGAATTGACTCAGATATAAATTTCTGAGTTCTTACATCTTTGTGTAGTCTATATAAATGCATTATAAATAGTTGTGTCTTTATCATAAGCTGTATAAAGTTACTCCAAAGAACTTATAACCTCTCTTTCCTCATTTATCAGTTATACGCAAGAAGCACAGAAAAATTATCAAGTATTTCAAAATTATTGCAGTAATTCAGATTGCTACACAGCGAATGTTAAAAATTTAATAGTTATATATATATATATATATATATATATATATATATATACATTAAATTGTATAAATGGCAATTGCCTTATTTAATTTCAATAAACATTGAATCGCAAAAAGTACTTGCTCCGCCGGCAAGTGAGAGATCCGGGTTCGACTCCCGGCGGAGCAAGTACTTTTTGCGATTCAATGTTTATTGAAATTTTATATATATATATATATATATATATATATATATATATATACGAGAAAAGCTTAGCTGTGCCTTACGCGTATATAAAACACATTAAAAACTTAAGACTTTCGTTAAGACAATATTAATTAAAACCAATACATAGTAACAAAATATTTGTCAATGTAACCAGTTTAAGGAAATAAACCATTTAGTATTCTTCTTAATGCAAATATAAATATATATATATATATATATATATATATATATATATATATATTATTAAAAGAGTATTGCATTTTTCACGGTGACTTTGGGTATATAATATTATAAATAAAACCATATTATTCTACATTCATTTACTTGGCATTAGTCAAAAACTCTTACGCTGATTAGATGCCGTTTATGATTTTTAAATACACTCGAATTATTACACCCTTTACAAAACTTTATGTAGGGTAAACAATACCACCTGGGCCACTAGTTATAGGGGAATAACAAGTGAAGGTAGAAACTCTGTTTAAACTGTACCCCGTATTGCGTGGCCAAAGAATACAACAAATTTATGTAAATCCCCAAAACATCGCCAAGGAATATTATTTGCGGGGTTTGTTTTTGGAAATTTTTTAAGTGTAAAGATACGGCGTGAGGGAACCATTTTAAAGCTCTCTTTATACAGATAATTGCGAAAGATGTTTTTCAATTTATCTTGATTTAAATGCACAGAGTATTAAATTTTTTTAAACTAGCTTTAACAGTTTTTTTATTCTTACTTTATTTAACAACTCTTAAAACATCAATTGTTGCCCAAAATAGTTGAGATCTTAACCTTCCAAAAATAACTAAGAAGGATCAGTTCCCAAACATGTTTTTATTTCAAAATTATTTATATATCGAATAGTTTTTTCTGTTCAGCACTAAAATATATTAGGTACAAAAGTATGGTTTGCATTACACCAACTTAAAGGTAGTGAAAAAACAAATCTATTTAAACTATTTAAATCTTTTTCAAGCGGTTTTTGTTCTGTAGCCAATCAACACTCTATAAACAATGTACTTATAAAACTCGTAATTCTTTGTTTGAAGTATGTTTTTGACGATGGAAGGATTGTGAAGGAAACAGGGGGTTTTCCGGACATTTGCCATCGTTCAGTTATGCAAAACGCAAAACGGTGTTACTGATTTTTTTTATCACTGAACGATGGCAAATGTTCCGGAAGAATCCTGTTTCCTTCACAAACTCGTAATGTTGTTGCAGGTCTTCAAACTCGTATCATCCTCTAATACTAATGCTGAAACAAGTTCAAAATATATACAAAAATTGGTCTTATCAATATCTTGACTTAGTTTATTGGCCAGCTTGATATGCCATGCACTCGCGCTTTGGCAGCCGTTCAACCTGTAAAAAACAATTAGAACTCCGTTACGATATATAAAAAATTATAAATCAGATTAACCTAATTAAAATACTAATTTGTTCTAGGACTCTTATAAAATTTACTAAACTATGTTATACTAAAACCTGTTTACATCTCTTACACTTTTTAGATATTGAGTACAAATAAATCTCATGAGAATAAATTAACAATATTTCAGTTTTTACAAAATATTCGAGACACGTTCAAATTTTTCGAATTTAATTGATTTTATTGCTTTATAATGTGTTTAATTTTCTTTTAACGATTAACTATAACCATTGTGTGTATATTAATATAAAAGTTCAAGATAAAACGAAGTATTTCACAAAGATTATCGTTTAGCTTGTTATAGACCATTTTAAATCTTGACAAATATAAATAATTTCTTGCATGAAAAAGATTTTAAAGATTAAATACCCATTATAATTAAAACAAATAGTACAAACCACATATAGATACGAAAAACTCACCACCTAACTTATGGTCTTCAATTTTGTATCATGTGACAATAAAAAAACTGGTTTACTACACCCTTATCTGACTACAGTCTTATTGTAGTTTAAGAAAATGAATGTTTCTTTTAACCTTTTTGATCTGCAGCGATTGATAATATTGAGAATTATTTAGTACGCTATCCGTGGTCAGTTTGGGCGAGCACATTAATCCATATATAAACATGAGTACTAACGAATATGCAATGTACATAACTTCCTTTATTGAAACTTATTTACATCAATAAATTAAGTTTAAGACAATTCTGTACGCCTTTGGGGCTTAGTTTATATTGATTAATCATTTAAATTATTCCAAACTTTTACTGAGGATCAAACAGAATTTAAAGAAAAAAGAAAAAAATGTAGAGCCCCCTATTAACGTCTGGTGGTTGAAATAAATGCGGTTGAATCTAGGTACGGTTTAATTTTAGCTTGAAAAGATATGAAAAACTTTATGCCAAACTTATGGCGAAACTATTTTCACATTAATATGAACGAAGCAATGTGCTAGCAAATTTGTAAAAATAACTTAAACCTGACCCAGACCTGATTATCTCTATTATTACTGTTTACGAAAGTTTGTTTTACTAATCGATCAAGAGTCAAAATGCTAATCTTCAACAATCCTCACATAATTGTCGTACAAACCAAAGAGAGCCCCAGAGAGTAACGTGAAAGTGTAAATTTTATTGAAATGTGCTGAACCATGCACCAATTTATGTATAAAAGTTTCTATAGTAAAGCATTTCAGTTTTCCCACAGCCCGCTTACATCGCGAACTTCATCCTGTGTAATTTTTTATTTTGGAAATAAATTGTTTAGTGGAAGCATATAAAATATTTTTCAGAAAAAAAAACTATTATCGTTGATTGCACAGCAGAGTTTTAAACTTTTTATGTAGAGCTAAATGTATTTCTCTGAAGAAACCCATTTCACTATTTAATAAAAACAGTTTTTAATCAGTTTAGACTTTATTTTAGAACATCCATACTTATTTTGTAGGTCTCTAGCAAAAATAGATAACCACTAATAAAAGTTTTGTAAATAAATTTGATAAATTCAAATATGTTTCGCGTACTAAAAATGTACCCGTAAGTTGGTAACGTGTATGATGAACGTACAGTAAGATAGAACTAGTAGATATCATGTTGAGTGGTGTGTTTCGTTTCTTGTCAGTTAAGTACTGTAGGATCAGATCTGTAAGGTATTTCCGTAGTCCACACTGCTGGGTGGATGCATTCTTAATTAGACCTTCGGGAATCAAATGTAAGGATAAATATACCACAACGTCTGATCAAGTTTCCTATTGGAAATACTCTTTTGCAAGAGATCATATTTTCACTAGTCAGTTACATAAGAACGCGATACACCAGTTTCATTATATCGTTTGTAAAACGCAACGTTCACTATATGTCTGCAGAAATCGTTTGCTATCTATATTTGTTATAGAAGCGAATAGATTGGCTAATCATTAGAAACAATCATTTTGTGCGTATTATTTCCACAAGAAATTGCATCGAATTGAGATTCAGAGCTTTCACTGTTCCGCTCTAGTTGTATTTTGTCGTAATAGTGCACCAATGATCTGCTACGTATTAACGTAAATAGCCTCTTCCAGTGAAACTAACGGTAAAAGTAGAAAAAACTGAACTTAACAGAACTCTAGGAAGACTTTCCAAAGTTAACTTTCTGGAGGTTTGTTGAGTCGAGTCATGTGAACGTTCAATCGGATAATAATCTCGAAAACTACCACATTTTAAATGTTACTTGTAAGTAAGAAAATGGTAGTTGATTTTTATGAAAACGATTTCATTTTTCTGCTAAGGTCATGAGGCATGTGAATGTAAAGTTTTATGCTCTGTATGAAACAGAAAGTTACGGAATATAACATAGTTTTTGTAGGGGTTGAAACCCCTTATCAACCTCAATTTATAGTCATCTTCATGAAATTGATTTACTATTTCTGTTTAATTCATAAGGCATAAATGTGGCAAATTTCAGCTTTTCGGGTTACCAAGAACATAAAGAATTATTAGTGATGGATAAATGATTAAGTGCATTGCCTTTGATGTATAAAGATAAGCATTGTTTTTATAAGTTTAATATTATTAATGGCGCAAGCGTGTGTGTATATATATACATATATATATATATATATATATATATATATATATATATATATATATATATATATATATCACTTCTGTCATGTATAGAACGTAAAATTGAAAATATCCCGGTAAACTTGGTAAAAAATATTGAGGCTGAATAGAAGTTTTCCGTGGTGTACAAGTTTGTCGTGAACATTAACTGGTGAAAGAAAGTTAAATAAGGAGATTTCGAAAGTCACTGCACTTTTTTGTAGGCCTATTGTGTTTTACCTTTGTAAATCAGACTCTCATAATGTATCCTTTATAGTTCAGAGATACAGTTGTACGTAGTGTTTTCCTAAAATAATTTGTGTCATGATGTGAAACAAACTTTCCTACTGAATATAAAAATATCGCTTCACATTCTTTCCTGGAAAGCACCAAAGTCATTAACGCCGTCATTGTTACAATTGATCATATGTTGTATTGATCATATACTTGAAAAAGTAGTATATTTTTAATATATTAAGCTACACATTTTAGACCACAGTCAGTTCAAAGTGCTCTGTGTCCGAAATTTACTTTTACATTTTTTTAGTTTGTTTATCTGATACAACAGTCTCCTTCACTACTATATGTATCTGGCATCACTAATGATTTGTTTAGTTCAACAAAATATAAATACCAAAGTACTCCTGTGACTAAGCTACTCCTTGGCAGTTAAATTATTATATTACAAAATGTTATACAAGATCCAATAAAAACTATACAATGATTATTCATTCTCTTTTTGGTAAATAAGTCCCCGTTTACAGTCGTTGAAATCGTAATTGGTGTTGACCACTTGTATAAGAATAAGGTCCAACATGATGCAGGATGCTGTAAATCATAGGTTTGGGTCTTAATATCTTGAGATTATAGCAAAAACTAAAATAGATATATAATTCATTGGGCACAATGAACTCAATCTCAAAAATAAATTGGATCCCTCCAAAAATGATCATTATAAAGAACGTTCTATGAAATTAACGAGCTAAAATCTTGCCAGAGCCAGAAATGCTCTAACTGTTACCTCTTGAAATAAAATAAATAATAACAATACATTATAACAAATGTAACGATAAATTTAATTGGCTATTAAATTTAACTTAGCAGGTCTAAAACCCAACCCGGAGGTTTCAAGGAAATGGGCTCTTATGATTAAAACGCAATAACTTATATTAAGTATTAAAATTAGAGGACTTACATAATATATATTTAGATAAAAAAGGCGTGGATGGGTATGTGTGTTTGTCTAGTGTCCTGTTTATGTTGAAAGCTATTGAGTAAAACAAAGCCAGGTAGCCCAGAGGGTGTAATCTCGTGTAGTGACGTGAAGTGGGCGAGAGTTTGTAGTTTATTGTAGCTTTGTCCTTTGTCTTCAAGTAGCACTTATGTAAAGACCCCTTACTCCACATAAATCTAGATTTCCCCTTACAGAATGTAGCAGAAAATAACTTATATATTCTTGAAGTATAAGTTTAACTTTAACTGGATTTCCTCTTTATATTAATAAAAATGCCATCAGAATACACACATAATATCTTCCATTTTGAATAATGATAGGATATATATATATATACTCATTTATAGTTCAGATATATATACATTATGCATACTTTCATCCTGAAATAATTTGAGTTAAGATGTGAAACAAACTGTCTTACATAGTATAAAATAAACAATATATAGTTTCTCTCTGTTTTCTGGAAAAGGGTAACTTCATTAATGTCATTTTTATTACATTATTACCATTTACAGGACACATAGAATATTTTAAATACATTCTTATACATAATTTCATGACATTTTCAAATCTTTTTCATAAAAATCTTAGGTCAAATGTTATTAAAGTCATAAAATCTTCAAACAAATTAAACTTAAAACGATGAAAATTTTTTTGATATAGAAAAAAAGCATTGTCAAACATTATATTACTGGAAAATATCTCTAGGCTCTATTCATAAGGTACACATTTCAGACCACTGTTGTCCTCCGAAATTTTCCTAAATTAACTTTTATATTTTTAGTTTGTTTATGTTTACATTCACTATGTATTTATATATTTCCTACATATTAGATCGTAAAATTAAAAATATCATGTTTCTTTCTAATAGGAACTGTAAAAACTAACATATCTATCAAAATTACTTACTTAATTCTCAATATCAGAGAGATGGAATGTTTTCAACCTATGTTCCCTGGAAGGATCAAGTTGCGGCTGTGAAGTTACAACCCAAGTGGGATATATCACAGATATTTCTCTTTCTCAGTTAACTTTACTCCACTGCAACTCTACTCCATTTTATTTCGATTTCACTAATCTTCCATTGTCTTAAAATAGATAATAAAACATTACTGCACCTAGAGAGCCCTGTATTACTACATGATTAGTTTTACAGCCTAATAATGAGCCTACAAAGTTTTACTATCCTCGATAATAAAAGATGGGGCTTTCAGTTTCAAGTTTCAGTCGAAGAACATTCAAATGATATCTTTCGTATTTCACATCTCATTAACGACTTGAATATCTCAACATATCTTCAAAGTAATTTCATTTTATAGTGATATTTCATTTTCTAAGTAACTCTAATTGCTGTATTATAACATAGTACTAATATTTCAAATATTGGGGAGTAAACGAACATATAATTCTTCTTATTTAATCCTTACAGTCTTGTCTTTTTATGTTTATAGCATGAAGCTCATTTACATTTTGAAATCTGAAATCTGATCTCGAAACTTGATGTTATACATTTTGTTACAAATAACGATGAAACATTTCCAAAATCTTATTATCCTTTCAAACCTTCCGTCGTCAATAACAAACTTTAAAGAAATAGAAAACTCGTAGTTCTTCTAGGAGTAGTACTTAAACCCCTATAAGTAGTTGCTCTTCGTGAAAATGTATTTGATCTTTACATTGCAGCGTAAACTAAGATTTTCATGCTTCGTATAAAACCAACCAACCCAAAAAATAACTTCATCACACGAATTTATAAGATATTGAAACATGCTGTTTGATTGATATTCACAGTATACTCTACTAACTAATTTATCACTCAGCGTTTTTAATGTCAAAAATACAACCCATGAGACCAATGTAATCAGAGCCATTTTGAACTCCCAGTAGACCGATGTTTAACATTATGAATAACGATGGCAAGTACCAAAAGTAGAGTTTAACAGCAAGTGGTAGTATATAATAATTACCATCCCTCTCGGTAGAATTGTTTCATTATCTCACAAGAATTCCTTCTAGATATAGGCTACATTAATCTAAGGATCGAGTTCCTCATAATACCAGTATTATAATTTTCAAAAACGAACGACAAAATAGGTTCCCACCCGGTAAATTTACACCGGTCTAGGCATCATTATTATTATACACAATAACAAAATGATACAATCTTCATCTTCAACATAACCAAAATTTATTTTTTTCAAATGCAGTAATAGAAACCATTTAAAAAAATCTTTTATGTTGTTAATTTAACATTTATGTGTGTGTGTGTGTGTGTGTGTGTGTGTGTTTGTGTATGTGTAAGCAAAGCCTTCTACTCTAAAGGCTGAATAAATGTTATTTCTATCTGTTTGGACGATATCTTGAAAGCGACTTGTAAGTTTCCATGAAACTTAATTTTTATATGATCAACACTTAGTTCGATGATAGTGTGTGTCACTCTATGGAATTTGGCTTAGTGATTGCGAATATATTTTACATGGCTCTTATGGGTAACCACGGTATCAACGAGAAAATTAAGAATAAATATATTTGAAAACAATTCTTAGTGCAATCATATTTATGATATTTTTACATGTGGCATCTTTATTCATAGATATCAAAATTTTTAATAATAGAGTGAAAAACCAACGTTATAAATCGGTGTTAATATTTGATTTCAGCACACTCTTCTGTTATACAACCCTTCCTACCCTTATGAAACTTCAATTTGAACACTACCATAAAACATAAATTGTAATGTTAATGTACATGCCTTAAGATATATCGAGATATATTTCATGTATACATTTTTAATTTTGATAGTTTATGTTTAAAACTGTTAATTACTAAGGTTAATATTCCTTTTATATTTCATAGGGTTATATTAATATTGTTTCTCTTTGTAATGTATTACGATAAACAATATTGCTATATATTTTTTAAATTTAGAATATTTATATTTGTTTTTTTTTTTTATAGGTAACTGCTTGTGTTCCTAACCAATGCTGCGAGTAAAGCACATGAGGAAGGAAATAAGTGACGATTTATATTAAGCACAGACTACACTTGTTGTTAAGTTTACTATCCTATTCGATCTACACTACTTTACACTTCGTATATGAGTTTATTTAAATAAATGTTAAAAATGTGAATTAAAGTGCAGAAACAGAGAAGACGTGAAGTAAGGAGTGGCAGTCAGTATTCCTTGCTTTTCCTGTTGCGTCATTGATCCCTGTAATATTAGACGTTTCACATTCTACACGGAGTGCAAACTTACCCTTAAGTACACGGTTATCACTATCTAAATTGTACAAACATTGTTTTATTACAAAATACAACAGCAAGCATGTACTCTATTCCAGCAGTCAAAGTTAATCTGTTACTGGAATTTATCGCACAGTTTATCACTGGAAACACCCTGAGAACACAATATGTCGCAACCTTCTGCCGTATGTGTCTGTTGTTATTGTTAGGAGAATTTAGATTGTTCAGGAGTGTACAGATGTTTTATGTGAAAAATCTGGAAGATTCAAATGGTTTTATGAAAGCTGTATTAATTTCTGCGGTTTTTTTTGTTAATTAATGGTATTTATATCATCAAAGACTTCATAAACGTTGCTTACATTGGCACAATTTCAAAAATGATCAAGTACTACGAAATATTAGATCAACAATGCTTTCTTTATCCGTTATTTAATTATCGATGCAATGATCCAAATAGAAAAATCCCTTCTGACTAAGTCGGGAGAAAGGTAGATTTCACAGGTAGCTGACATCTTTAAATGTAAAACTATACATTCATTATTAATTGAAACGCTTCATTTGCACTACACTGGTATCACTACAATTCTCAAGATTGGTATTTTGATATACTCGTAATAATCAAATGTTCGGAAATCCCAACAGTTTCAAACCTTACAAGGCAAAACTTTGTATAAGCTACAATATTGGTCGTATACATAGACCATTGTCTACAGTCTACATCTGCAATCCGAAATTATGCTTGCAAACATATTCTTTTGTGACCATTTGATATTATACCTCTAAAACTTGGAACGCACACCATTTTGAAACTTTCAGAGCCATTGAAAAATTAATAATAATAAGTGATAACTGAAAGATGTTGAGTTTGATGTATGGTGTACAATACCTCAAATTTTAAGCAAATGCGAATACCCAACATCTTAAAACTCATTATTGATTCAGCTAACGAACTTATCGAATCAATATATAAATTTTGTCTTAATAGAAATCTCAGTTTAAATCGGCTGGAAATTATTAAAGTCTATAAAAAACATACTTTTTTTGAAGGTGCTGAAAATTCAATAAGGAAATATTGCTCCACGATGCCTGATAATTAAATCATGTATTAGTAATAGTTATATTAAATCATTATTTCTTTCCAAACATTGGACGGTCGTCATCTTTAATTCTTAATGTATATTTCACTTCAAGAATATAGAACATTTAAATTACTTCATATGTACAAAACACTTGTGAATTTTGCTTTTCATAGAGAAATAGTGGATGAAACTAGTTAACCAACTCACTGAAGCTATGTCTAAATACTGTCCCTGTACCAAGTCTAGAATAAATCAATTAAAAATAACGGCTGTTATAGTGTTCACAATAATGTCCACAGCCCAATACTTACTACGCCCAAACTATCTGTAAATCTACGAAATACCTAAAACACATAAGGACAAACATCATTTTAAAATACCTGATAATCCTAAAACACCTTTTTGTTTTGCTCTACGATGCGTAATATACTGACATTTGCATTTTTCCAACGAGAAGTGTCTTGAAATAGTGCAAGAATCAAAACGGTTTAAAATTACCATTTCGATACTATATTAAGAAATAATTGACAACTTATTTGCAAAAATGTCATTGGTTACTATATTTTAGTGTTTTATTAGTTAAACCTGAATAAGGAATTCATAGAAGATATATTCAAATAATGTATGTACTAATTGTACTAATCTTTGTTCATTAATAGTTACGTTAGTTATCGTGTTCACAAGCTCAAGTTATATTGCATAAACCCGGACATACATATAGTAGTTTTGGGTTTTGAGGCCCATATTCGAGGAAAATCTCCCGGAAATTCTGTCATGAAGGAGATATGAATAGGCATATTTCTATAAAATCTATCTAAAATACTTCCAACAAAGTTATGAAACACTCAGCTGGAACCTTTAGTTATCTGCTATATGGACAAAACAGAGCAGTACAAATAAAATATCCGCTTAATCTGTAAAAGAAGTTAATAGCTACTTGCATTCAGTTCATTACCCAGCCTGTAAAATTATCCCGGGGGACTTTACAGCACATCTCGGTTCGTTAGTACTGCAAATGTTCTTATTCGTCACACCAGAATAAACCCTGACATGTAAATGAGTGTTTGCACGTTGATTGTTATAGTCTAGGAGCTGAAAGGCAATTTGCATTGTATTAACACACAAAACTGGGGTTTTTCTTGAGATCAATATATGAGTCTCTTCTAAAAACAAATTTTGCTGGAGAAAGAAAACATGAAAAAAAACTTGTGTTAGCTAAACTTGATAGTTAATATTGGTAGAGATATTGGCAATAATGTGCTGTAGCAATATTAAACCTTGGAAAAGTGAATGAATACACGTTAAACTCAATTGCTTATGACTTGAACACAGTGTCACTTTAAATTAAATTACTATTATATTGATTTTGTTAAACCAGGTCCACACTTAAAACATTTTTCATTCAAACATATTCATTGATATATAAAGCAGGAATAAGACAAAGTTTTAAATTCTCCAATCAAAGACCAAAAAACCTTAAAAGGTGAATAAATGGTAAGGGAAGTTGACTGATTGGTTGTCAGTCGCAAAGAGGGTCGTTATGGCCATCAGAGGGAGCGATTTAGATCTTATCGGCGAGGCTCTTCCATCTCAGCACCAATCATCACTCCGCTTCACTATTAAGAGTCTAGGATACTCAAAGCCATAGATATATCGTCATCTATATTCATTATAATTATAATATGTCAACAGTTATTAATGGAAATATATACTCTATTCCTGCAATGACAAACACTCTTGTATAATTAACTTGCGATACGATGTAATAATGAATTACACTAATTAGTTTCTTATTAATAAGTAATAATTATTAACGACATCTATAAATAACCTTATTCTAACAACAGCAATAACATTAATGTAACAATATTTTATTTCAAATATTTAAATGGATTACAAAAATATTTGTGTTCAGATTTGTTTTAATGTGTTCTTTAATTTGGTTTCGAGGAGAGTTTATAAAGTATTTATTGTTGGTGTTCAGTTACAGCAACACTAGAATATGAGAAAATTTAAATATCATCAAACTGTTTAAATTACATATGTATGCTAATTCAGTATATTTGTAATCTATGCTATAGTGATTATGTGTAAAAAGTCAATTGTTGTTTTGATATGGTAATTAGGTTGAAAACCGAGAAAATAAATGGAAAACCTTCACCATATAAGTACATCTGATTAAACATAAATCTCAATAAAATATTCTAGATCCCTTAAGTTGCCTCTACGGCACGCAGTGGTTATGTCGTGAGTAATTTCTAAAAGCTCCGTTTACTACCACCACCCAGTAGGTTAATCTTATGCTAAGTGGTACTAAATATGGGAATAATAATTAACGGAATGTCATCGGTTCTTTCATTTTCGTGGAAAACCCTCACAATTAATGATTCTACAAATATATGGCTACTATCCCTGTACTGCTTATCGACACTGAACTAAAACATCCCTTTACCACTCGAAAAACAAAGTAATTGAAGACAGCTTTGTGCATAGGGTATCAATATGTCTAGACCATTTGAGTTGATCATCCAAAATAACACCAAGAAGAGATGCAGACCTTGATGGGTTGATACAATTAACGCTAAAATTTGCTAAATCACAGAAACATGGTCAGAAATCAATCATTATCTTAATTTTCTATTCATTCTAAATGAATACCATATTTGTCTTAAGCCATCCATTCAAGTCACAATATGACTGATTCATGATTATTTCTAGGCTGTGAACGAAGACAGAGCAGTGGTTTCATCTGCATAGCAAATAATGTTTGAATTTATAATGGAAGGAAGGTCATTTATATATATATATGTGACAGATACGGCCAAATACAAAATAATTGAATCGGAAAAAGTAAGCGCTCTGTGGTGTAATGGTAGCACATTCACCCGGCAAGTGAGAGATCCGGGTTCGAGTCCCGGCGGAGCAAGTACTTTTTGCGATTCAATGTTTATTGAAATAAATTAAATTCGGCTATTGCCATGTATACTAATTTAATTAATGTAAATAGAAGTCGTTTGACAGGTATTTGGTCTTCCGATCATATGTTAGTTTGGTTATTTAAACACATATGTGACAGATACGGCCAAATACAAAATAATTGAATCGGAAAAAGTAAGCGCTCTGTGGTGTAATGGTAGCACATTCACCCGGCAAGTGAGAGATCCGGGTTCGAGTCCCGGCGGAGCAAGTACTTTTTGCGATTCAATGTTTATTGAAATAAATTAAATTCGGCTATTGCCATGTATACTAATTTAATTAATGTAAATAGAAGTCGTTTGACAGGTATTTGGTCTTCCGATCATATGTTAGTTTGGTTATTTAAACACATATGTGACAGATACGGCCAAATACAAAATAATTGAATCGGAAAAAGTAAGCGCTCTGTGGTGTAATGGTAGCACATTCACCCGGCAAGTGAGAGATCCGGGTTCGAGTCCCGGCGGAGCAAGTACTTTTTGCGATTCAATGTTTATTGAAATAAATTAAATTCGGCTATTGCCATGTATACTAATTTAATTAATGTAAATAGAAGTCGTTTGACAGGTATTTGGTCTTCCGATCAAATGTTAGTTTGGTTATTTAAACACATATGTGACAGATACGGCCAAATACAAAATAATTGAATCGGAAAAAGTAAGCGCTCTGTGGTGTAATGGTAGCACATTCACCCGGCAAGTGAGAGATCCGGGTTCGAGTCCCGGCGGAGCAAGTACTTTTTGCGATTCAATGTTTATTGAAATAAATTAAATTCGGCTATTGCCATGTATACTAATTTAATTAATGTAAATAGAAGTCGTTTGACAGGTATTTGGTCTTCCGATCATATGTTAGTTTGGTTATTTAAACACATATGTGACAGATACGGCCAAATACAAAATAATTGAATCGGAAAAAGTAAGCGCTCTGTGGTGTAATGGTAGCACATTCACCCGGCAAGTGAGAGATCCGGGTTCGAGTCCCGGCGGAGCAAGTACTTTTTGCGATTCAATGTTTATTGATATATATATATATATATATATATATATATATATATATATAGAAATAGTGTGATTATATTTATTTTGTATCTGATGAAAAATAACTAAGTCATTATAGACGTTATCAGGTAATTATAATTTTGCATAATTGTTTCTTCATGTCTTTTTAGGAAGATGGGAACAGCGAAAACTACATTAATTAAGTTTTCTTCAAACATTATAAGGTAAAGATGGAGAACTAATAAATCATCTATATTGTTGTAAATAATTATTAAAATTTTAAATTAGGATTACATTTTGTTTCGTCTATTACTATTGGCTTAAAAATGTCGAAAAGATAAATAATAACTAAGTTTTTAAGTTATTTATTAAGACCAATACCTAAATTGAAGAACGCAGCTTGATGAAATGGTGGAGGTACACAGTTATTAGAAGTAATTGACGATGTCTTAATTAATTCAATAGTGGACGGTACTTAGAAGTTGCCTTAAAAACTGTAATACTTCTTTAACTTTAACTATGTATGGTGGTTGATATTGACCAGTTGTGTTGAATTAATTAAGCGGTCTAGTATTTATTACACGATACTGTCAGAATTTCGCAATAAATATTTGTTATGTTGTTGATATGTATGTTTAAAAAAATATATTAAGGGTAGCAAATATGTATCAATTAGATTTATGTGTATATTATTTTTATTATTATATTTGTATGTTATTCACTGTTATAAACAGATTCATTTAGCAATAAAATTGGTTTATACGAAAGTATGCAACTTAAATTGCTTCCTTCTCTTGTTTAAGTATTTTCTAAATGTGAAAATGCTCAGGTGAGGTACAAGGTATGAGTCTCAACCCACCAATTTCTGGAATAGCATAGAATAGCCATAAATACTGGCGTATCTATATACCGTACAACGATTGCAATTTAAAGCACCGGTAGCTATGTTATATTAGGCGCTAACTAGACCACTTAATAAGGAAAATGTGCTAATTAACCTATATTTTTAATACTAAAAATAAATTCGTCTTTTTCGTCAAAATAAAGTAATTTAGAACAGTGCTTGTTGATTTTATGCAATCAAAAAATGTATAAAATCAGTTATTTTTCTATAAACTTCCACCGTATTCTATTTTTTGTAACAAATCCACGTTAGTATTGTGTTATAAACAATTTATTCCTTATTTAGACGAATTTCTATAGCTGAGTGTTAGTAATGTATTATTTTAAATAAAAATAATTTTTTTTGAAGCCTGGATCTATATATAATATTTTTGAATATGAGTCATATGTTTTGGTTGTACGACTCTGGCTTTTTATCACCATATTTCTTATATTTCATGGTTCTTGGATTTTTTAATTCCAAAAATAAACATTTACCATTTCTTGAAATATTAAGTAACAGATTATTTTTAAATTGATATATTGTAATTAGTTAGTATGTTTAAGTAGTTTCCATTGTCCAATTGATATTAAGAAATAAATATTTAATTGATGATATAGCCTAAGTATACAATAAAACTGTTAGTGAATTTAAACTACTGAGTGGACTTCAATAGTCAAAACCTCTGAGTGGGTGGCTATCTGACATTTAAGAGCAGTTTTCTACATAAAAATCTTTAACTATAATTAGATGGTGTTCTTTCAGTTCGAAATGTATTAGTTTAGTATGTACAACACAATGTACGAAATTAAAGGATGTGAGATTTTACGGAGAAGCTGTCATTATGAAGATAGGTAACTGTGTATTGTCCGACACTCGAAGTCCTGTAAGGCTAGATAACCGCGCTGGTAGATTGGGATCAACACTGGCAAGTAGTCGATACGGGCGTAATTATTCTCAAATCGTGATGTAATAGATTTTTTTCAAGTTACTTGATTAAATGAGAGTTTAGCCTCTACATTTTTCCAAATACTAAAAATAAAAATGTGTATCTACTTAAAACATTTACACACATTATGGCTGAAAAACGTTACATATATGTCATTATAATAAAAGTCCCTATTACCTAGGTAGTACATTGCACCGTACTTAAATAATTACTCATAGTTTACTTATTCATCATGCTAAAATGTACTTTTATCCAGCTATATTTAGTTATCTGAATTTAATATTATAGTAACAAGGCAATAAGTTACCAAGAAGAGTTGTGTTACGTAACGAGCAAACCAAGTCTCGTTGTTCTTCCTTGTAAGCCCAGGATATGGAAGTCGATATGTCTCTCAGGAGAGGTAATTTTAAATATAATATGTTCCAAATTTATTCGAGCTATCAAAACAGTTCATATAAAAACATATGCTGGTGATGCATTCTTTTTGGGTACTCGATTAGTTTTATTAGCAGTTTTTAATGTTTAAAGAATCATTGTGCAGCAACAACGATCTACGGAGACGATGGAACCGAGAACCTAGGGATCAATGTACATTCATTACATTGCATTATTGACTGAGCGATAGTGAAAACTATAACTCGTGAAACTGAAGCATTTCGTTTCTGTCTGTTTAGGTTTCTTTCTATTCGCATAATGTATCAAAAAATTGAGATTTGTGAATAAGAGCAAATAAAAACGTTTATGAGTGTTCTTGGATACAACATCCTAGTTCTAAATCAATGATCTATGATGCTTTACAGGTTATACTGCTCCGTACTTCTTAATGTTACGGGCCAGTGTGTTAGATCAATTCATTTACATAAGGGATCCTCGTTAAAAATCTGTCTCATATCAACGTCATCAGCTTTGTTTCATCTGTCTTCCAAAGACTTATAAAATAGTAAAATAAATAGTAATTAAATATTTAGTTCTTAAAAGTGAAAATATTAGTGCTAACCTACTACACATTATTTTTATTTTTTAATGTAAATAAATCACTTTAACAGTGAATACAGGAATGACGTTATAAAACTTTCCGGTTTCTGATTTGTTTCATTCCATCTTAGTTTATTTAAAAACAAACCAATAAACAAATTGGTGTTGTAGCCGCGACGACGAAGATAAAACAATAAACGTGAAAACAACGCTAAAACTAACCGAAGACCAATTAACGAGTACACGACTCTCATGCGCTCTTGTTTAATTGACCTCATATAAATCTTACACTTCGTGTTTTACCGTACTCTCTTTTACTGTGTACTTTATTAGTATTAAAATTGAGATTTTGAGAGTTTTTCTTGTAAGAATGTTATAAGAGTCCCAATATAAATTTATTATTATAGTTACAAGACATTAAGTTAACAATAAGAATTGCATTATGTAACCAGCAAACCAAGTCTCGTCCTTTTTTGCATGCCCAGGATATGTAAGTCAATTTATCCCTCAGGAGGAGTAAGTTGAAAATAATGTAATCATAATTTAGTCGTGTTTTGAAAATAGTAAATAAATATATGCTGGCAGTACATTTTTCTTGGGTAAGCTAAAAATAGTTTTATTAACAAAGTTTTTAATATTTAGGAAACTATTGTCTAGGTCTTACGGTCTACGAAGACAATGTAATCGAGTACTTAGAGATGAATGTATATTCAAAAGGATAGTATGTTAGGATTGGACTGATTGGTGTATTACCTCAATTGGCTAAAGTGAGTAAAGAATGGAAATATTTCATTTCTGTCTGTCTACACGATATTCAAAAACTAAAACTAATTATAGATTCTAGAGTTTCTTTTATATGTATATTATATATATATATATATATATATATATATAATATATTATAATGTGTATATATATATATATATATATATATATATATATATATATGTTATACATTATTTAAGTATTATAAAACGATTCATATTTCATGCTAAGCAAAATTACTCTTTAGTATTATAAATGAATAAAATATAGAATGATACATTAATTGATCACAAAGTCCAAAATTTGAGCGAGGCGGATAATTAATTTTTGGGTCATTGATCACCTCTCAAATAGGCGTATCTTTAGGTTGTTCTGACATAGGATATAAATTCAATGTGATCTATTTTTGTTTTTATTTGTTTTTATCTAAACAAAATACTCTTCGTTCACGGACGAACTCAACATCTCAGATTAAACTTGCAAAGAAGAAAACATGTTATTTCCTGTTTTAGATATGAACATTACATGATGTTTTAACGTCCGTATTTGTGGCGATATATGTCCAGTCTTTAGGTCGATCTGTTTCTGCATTTCAAGCGGCGACATAAAACAGAATAATAGAATACTTTTAGCGGATGAAAGCTCTTTGATCCCTTACCATTCGGTTCAATCAGACTTCCCTATTCGTCACATCTATTATAAGGCACTCTAAGTTTCATCTTTATGCCGATGATTTACAAATTTACTTACACTGTTTACCTGATGAATTGAGCACATTTATGGTTCTACTCAATCAAGACATTGAATCAATTGTTTGTTGGGCAAATAAACATGGGCTTAAATTAAATGAAGACAAAACGCAGGCAATGGTATTGGGAAACCCAAGATTGATCGACCGTTTAGACTCCAACATTACACCAAAACTTAAACTCAATAACCACGTACTAAATTTTCAAAACAAATTAAAAAATCTTGGTCTTACTATGAGCTCAAGTCTTAAGTGGAATGACCAGGTTACGGTAACGTGTAATAGAGTATTTGCTGGAATTCACAGTTTAAAGCGTTTTGCTTTAATCTACCGTTCAGTGTCAAGGTTATGCTGGTTAAAAACTCTCATACTGCCACACTTCAACTACTGTGACGCTGTGATCAGTGACATGACTGTTGAGCTTTCGGACAGGCTTCAACGTGCTCAAAACTACTGTATCATATTTATTTTCAATATCAGACGTTATGACCATGTGACTCCATTTTTCAAACAGCTATCGCTTCTGAAACTTCAACAACTTCACCAACTTCACATTCTTTCAACTCTACATTCAGTTATCAGAAACAAGTCACATATTTACCTGTCCGAACATTTCAAATTTATTTCCGATATAAGTGAACGACCTACGAGAGGGGGATCCACGTTACTTTCAATTCCTGTTCATCGATCGAACTTCTTCAGTAGGTCGTTCACTGTTCAGGCATGTCGCCTCTGGAACTCTCTTCCTGATGATATCCGTATTATAGAAAGTCGAGCTCGTTTTGGGGCGGGGGTCAGGGACTTGTTGCTGGGCGGTCTGTAGGGGTGACGGGTGGTCGTGGCGTGCTTGTGGTCAGGCTGTGTGTTTGAGAAAATTAATGTAGCAATAACAAGAAATTCTTTAAAAAGTAAATTGTTAATTTATGTTTTAATTTATCTTTGTTTGAAATTTGTCTACGTGTTAGGCTGATAAATTTGATTTTTAATGATTACATAGTAGTATATATTTTGGTTAAATTTTAATTTTAATTTAAAATGGAATTTGTTATAGTTTTAAGGTCATTAAATGTAAATATGTTTATAATATAACATGTAATATAATATGTAAATATATATATATATATATATTTGTATATTATGTGAGGTTGAGTGCTAGAGAGGGCTAAATAGCCCTAACTCCGCCTCTTGAATAAAGGCATATTTCATTTCATTTCACTTCCTGCCGCTTACGTCAAAGTACCAGGAAACTGTGTTTTTTTTGCATTAAACCAGCAGTCTCCTTGGTTCATTGCATGTATTTTTTGGGAGGAGAGTTTTGTTTAAAAACAAGGACTTGTGTATTTACACTAGAGAATAAGGTTATTATAATTAGTTATTCATGAATATTACGTATAGCTTTGTGTGCCAATATACGTAATTCATAGTTCGTTATATATTGATCTAAATTAAGATTTTTTAAATTCTTCCACTTCTTTGTAAATTTAAGTTAGTTCAGATGTTGTGGATATGTTAGGAAGTATTTCATGATCAGTAGCCATGACATTTAGCTTGTATGAGTTATTTATGAGACAATTAAAAGATAGGTGCTCGTAAGACCACGTAATAGGATAGGCAATGGGCCAATGATTCATGGTATCCTAGCGAGATGAGAAATTCATATGAAGAGACATTCACCACCATCGAACTCGATATTAAAAACGGGATTTGTACCCGAATCGTTACGGTGATAGGCGAGACGATAACAATACAGGTACCTAGAATGGTATCTCGGGATACATGGAAATTATGGGATTCAATGAAATTTAACCAACAACATCGGATGGAAGAAATAATAGACTGTCGTTGGTACTCAGATTTGTTTGATCATTAGAAATTATAATGAATCTTCCATTATTATTGTTTTTTTTATTGGGGTGTCTGAAATTCCAGTCTAAAACTGTGCGCTGAAAGTAGGGCAGAAGATAAACTATATCAAGCAGTCTATAAATCATCGCCACTACGTGTTCTGATGCAACCTTTAATCAACGAAAATACGGGATTTCCCACTGATAAACTTAATCTTGTTGTTTAGAAGTTTATTTATTTCTAACTCTTGTATTTTTAATCTTCAGTAAGTTTAATTTTGTCTTGAAAACGTTTCAATCAATTTATTTTGTGGCGTTTATATTATCATTAAATAAGTATTTGATTATATCTGGAAAATTAGGAAAGGATTATTTTATAGCATAATAATTAATATTTATTACAATTACCTCTAATCAAAAGTGTCTACCAAACAGTTCAGATATGCCAACACAACTTAAGTGAACTCCTAAATTTATAAAAAACTAGCTTCTTGGGCGCACTTTATTTATTAACCATCCCAACCTCAAGTGCTAAGTGAAGGTATTGGAAGTTATTGCCATGTCCTGAGCAACGCCTAAATTGTTGAATATTTATCTTAAAACCGATAGAATGGAGCCTTTAATTTAAAGAGCAAAACGAATGACCTTTGAGACATAATCGGGACATAAATAACAATACAAATTGTCATGACATTTAATTGAGTATTTAGTAAATATTTCGGTATTGTTCGTTATAGTATTAAAAGTAATTTAGCCTGAAAATACTCATTTCTTAGTGAACTTCTTCTATGTAGCTAGCTAGCTATTCTTAGGCCATCTTCCCATGACCAATTTCAATAGTTAACTAACAATCATTTCTTACATAAGCTCGAAAGGAAATTACGACCCATTTTCAAAAACTGATTTTGTTCAAAACTAATATGTCTCTTAAAGTTGTGAATTCTACTCATTATAGATTTTTTTACGCTTGGGCTCGAACAATAAAAATACGATACTAACTTTATTTTTGTTTATTTTTGTTATGTTGCTATTCAGAAGTGAGAACCAACTGATATATATGTTTGAGAGCATAAATTAATATTCTAATCCATATTAAACTGTTTAATCAAACACGATTATTCACTGGATTAAAACAGTGAAGCCTGAATCTATGTACATAGGTACGATACTACTTTATCCAAACGTTGTTCGTTGTTTAGTTTATTATTATCCATAAGTAACTTCCATGGTAAGTGAAATTTTAGTTTAGTGAACAATCCAAACATTGAGGTATAAACTTATGGCGATAGTAAATTTCTGTATAAAACTTGAACTTTTGTTAGATTATAAATTTTTTTTAGAAAAAAATATAATCCTGTTTATTTTCCTCGAGGGGACTAATCAGGGACGATTTCAAGCCAAAAATCTATATAATAAATATCAGTATAAAGTAAGAAATACTGATATAGTAATATAATGTCTTCCGTATAATGATGATAAAAATAAAAGTGACGTTTTTGAGAAAAGTGGTGGCCGAGAGAGTGTCCAGTTCTTCTACCTCAGTCATTCGGAGATACCTACTCATAAGGATTGCAGTGATTCACACCCGATCCAGTTATGGTAGGGATCGAAAATCTCTTCAGTTCGTACACAGTCTTACGTCTTACAGATGTATTCAGAGCTACGACGATGACTGCCTTAGTGGAATGTTTCTTGACTCATGAGATGCGCCCCACACAACTCTTTGTATCGTGTAACATGGGTCCTATAAGGATTACCACCCTCTTCAAGATCTATTATTTTCAATATCAATGGTTTAACCGTTTACGAACAGGGGTGCGTTGTCACGCTTCTCATTATCATGATGTCTTAGCCTTTGTGTCCGCTGTTGGCAGCAAAAATAATTATGCTAAGATGCCCAAACTGTTCGATCAACTTGGACCTCAACAGGTGAGTGAGTATAGAACCCCACGTTAGTATCCACCCTACGACAGCTTTCATATGTTACGTAGTTCAATAGGAGGGCTTTATCGAACCATATTTATCGAACCGTCGTTTATTTTTCCTGCTCTGTGTTTTATTCGTACTTGTGGCTTTGTCACACTGAATGTTAATAAAAGGTTTGTAGTGCACTTAATAACCTATTACAGGTACACTTATGGTAAGGTTGTAACTTATGTAATAAGTTATGAATAAATTTACATATGACCAGTAGCATTCTGTGATGAATAATTTCTTATAACCAAATAAATTATTAAAATTTAACATTAGACACAATAAACATTTGAATAAAGCCAAAGTAACAATACTAATAACCAAACAAATATATTTTCGGTTACTTAAAATGATAAAATTTTGTCATTCGAGATGAAGCTTGCATTGGTTAGTAATTTTGTAAATATAAAAAAGTGTAAAAATAAAATAAGACGTGAGGAGGGGCAGTGGAATTCCTCTTAAACTGGAGTGCACAGTTATTACAACCTACATTGCACAAACACTGTTTTATTGCAAGACACAAAAGCAAGCAAGTAATGTATTCCGGCAGTCAAAGTTAATCTGTTGCTAGAATTTATCGCACAGTTTATCACCGGTAACGTTTTGAGAACACAATATGTCACAACCTTCTACCGTATGTGCTGTTGTTACTGTTTGGAACAATTAGCTTATGTCAACCGTGTTTAGTGTGAAAAATATGAAATATTCAAAGTTACCTATGTAGCTTAGTTTATTTCTCGTACATTTGTAATGTCTTTTTTTTCAAATGTATGCTTTAATGTTATACAATAGTGTTAGGAGTAAATTTTATGGTGAGACATTCAGTATTGAGGAGCACAACAGTCCCCTCCATATATGTACACATTTTTAAATGGGTTTTCATTTAAGAGCTAACCAGTAAAGAGATGTCGAGAGCTTGGTCTACTGAGAAACACCACATTTTTCTTGATAATGAAACACTTTCACGATCACGATGATCTCAGTTCATCAGCCTTTACCAACTGAGAGACGAATATAGGCACGTACTTAAACGGAACTGTGTATCAATGCCGCAGGAAAAGATACAGTACTAAACCCATTCTTAGATTGGTTGGCCTACTGAGAAACACCACTTTGAGCCTGATAATGAAACATTGTACGATCACGATGGTCTCAGACCTTCAGCCTTTACTAACTGGTAGATGAAGATAAGCAGATATTTGGAATCTCTTTTGCAATGTTGTAGAAACAGGTACTGTACCTAAATCCATTCCTATGTTGCTTGATCTACTGAGAAGCACCACTTTTTATCTGACAATGAAACATTTTAGGATCAGAATGAACTCCGTCTACTAGGCTTAACAAACTGGTAGATGAAGATACACTCCCACCACTTCTTCAACAACTCACTCAAGAAGAAGATGTCACTTCTTTTAACGTGACTCTCTCTAAATAGAGATGCCGTAGAAACAGGTACCGTACCCATTCATTCATTGCTTTGCCTAAAAGCAAAACTGTACTATAGGTGAACCGCTAATAAAGAAACCTGCGCAGAAGCAAATATTTGAGCAGCACAGCGCTGGAGGGCCCCCCTCCGCGGGGGGGGGGGAGTGGCGAGTGGTCGGAGCATCTTCTTGTCAGCTGTTTAAATCTTGTCTTTGCTCGCGCCCATATTGTTTATACTGCAGTTACTTACTTGGACCGTTTCAATTCGAACGAGTCAGTCAGGTGAACGAGTGATCCGGATCGAGTGTTTCAAAAAGACCCGTTCACTTTGAAAGTTTTGTTCAATTTGGCCTGACAACTGAATAAATTTGATACTTGTTTCCAAATCAGGTGAAATGAAAAAATGAAATGAAAATGGTTTATTTTCTTAAAAATAGTACAATAAAACACATATCACGCGTTTTGCAACAAACGTAAGCAAATATATACAATGTCTGAAATCATGGATCAGCGTGTAACAATACGGTACTTATACGTAAGTTAATTATTTCTTATTATAATAAACCTTGCATTAATTCTATTTAAAACCCTTTGAGTGCCACGGGTATTTTCCGAAGGCATATGCATAAAGTGCCACGCTGTTTTTCGCATATTTTGTAAAGCTTTTGGGAAAAAAAGCTGTTGTAAAAATAACTACCAAACAGATTTCTATTCTATCATTTTGTTGTTGTTTTTTTTCTTATTAAATGCAGAATGTGATACATATCGTTACAAAATAAAATTTGATTTATAAAAATATAAAAATTTCGGTATTTAAAAAAAAATTTTTCACTTTTGTATAGAAAGTTAAGTTTCGACCTAATTTGTGTGTATACGGTATTTTTAAGATTTTTTTTTGTCATTATACCATGATAAAGGCCATATGATTCCAGAAATAAAACCCATGTGTAATATCTTATTCTAGAATTTTAAAAACATGGCATTATATGTATTAACAAAATGCTGGCCCCAGCGGTACCAAGACATTTTATAAACTGTACTTCATTTGTCAGAGTTTAGAAATTACTGTAGTAATGATGTAGTTTTTTCCCAATAAATCTAATAAAACATTAATATAACACAAATAAATATGATTAGTAAATTTAGAAACAAATACTTGCTAACATATTTTACATAAAACTTTACATTTACTAAACAATAACCCTAATAATATTTACGCTGAAAATTCACGTTTTTCGCTTGAACACAACTCAAATCATACATTACTTTTGTAAAGATATACAGTAAAATACTGTATAAGTTAATATTTTATTTTGTATTTATCTCAAAATACTTGGTTATCGGCGCATAAACAAACAAGAAATGCCGTTACGCAACACGGTAACTCGTTCCTCTACGTCGCGTGACTAGAAGACAGAATCATCGTACAGGTACTTATCACAGCCCACTATTTTTGGACGAGTTTTCCTTATCAGAGATCAAAATAAACTTCGTTATACGTTTTCCTTCTTCACATAATGAATCTGAAAATAACTCGATGAGTCCATACTTCCCCTATCTCCAATCGGCTCCAAATAGACACACGAATGATGACCTGACATTTTCGAATAATGAAACGTTGTTCTTATAGTTTTTTTATTTAATTGATTGTCGTAATAACTTGTAAAATTCAAAAATAGGTTAAATAAAGTCACTTGTTTTTAATACTGGTAATTTAATTTGTCCCCGATAAGGAAAACTCGTCCAAAAAATAGTGGCTTCTTGATAAGTACCCCAAACAACATACGTTTCACAGATAAAATAGTAGAGAAACAACATAAAACTCGTAATTTATTGATAGTTTGGATCCTATTTTGAATACAGCCGTCTGATTATTTGGCCAAAATAATCTTGTACTATATAAAATATTATCGAAATACGAAACGTCAAAATTGGCGTCCGCTGGCAACTTTATGCACTTTTCGTACCGTCAAAATTAGCGACGCTGTGGCACTCAAAGGGTTAATTCAATTAAAATTTGAAATAAGAAGAGTAGTATAACAGGGATGAAGCCTACATGGGCCTAGGACCTGTGCGTAGGCTCTGGTCGTGAATATTGGAACTCAAAACTAATAATAGAACAAATGATTTTATAAGTAAAAATAGTAGTTTAGTAAATTTTGATATTATTAATGGTTTTAGAATTTATTTTTAAATCCGGCTGGATGGCAATTACAACAGTGACCACGCAGGCAATTGATAGATTACATTGATAATGATAACGTAAACCGAGTAATAAATCTAGTTTTGCTGCACTGTCGTATGAAGTATTAATTATGGTAATTATAGTGAAGACAGACCGAATAACAATAAATAGCGAGGAAGGGTTAGAAGTTCAGCGATAACAAGGACTATAAGTCTATATACTATCTTCGCCATCTAACGATTAGTAACCCATCCTTCACACGCGTTTTTTAAACCATAAGAGAGTTAGGTAATTACAACACAGAAGAGAAGTTGTAACTCAAACACACGTTACAGTACAACACTTGAGAAATATAATACAAATTTGTTTACGCTGAATGTTTTTTTTTAATATAGAAACTGTAATGACGACTTGTTGCGAGTACCCGTGTGTTATGAGTATAAGTTCTCAACGCTAAAATATAGTATGAAAAATTAATGTATAAGTAAATAAGAATGGTTTTGATTAACAAATTTTTCCTATATAGCCCATTTAGTTATTCTTCCTCGAAGAAAATTAATTCTAAAGAATATGTTAATTTTTTTAGTATCGTTTTTTGTTCAAAAAATAATGGCTCAAGAATAGTTTTGAAAGCAGCACCATGGGACTATAATACCAAATGAAAGTTTGGATTGAACGAAAGCAAAATATACCACTTTAATTTCACTTATCTGTGAGTACTTCTCGTAATTGGCAAAAATGTACTTGCGGATTTTATTTTTGTCAAAAAATGAATGTGTTGTGATTTTTTTTAAATATACTTGCAGGTATTAGAATCGTGTCCAAGAGCGAAATTTCCTCTTAAACTGGATACGTAACGTATAACCTCTTGTAACGGTGCGTAAGTTAAAGGTCGAAATGAAGCCTATAAGATCTGTCTTCGAAAAAAAAATGTTTATATTTGAGCCATTATAAGTTCGCCAAGTTCTGACCCACATTAGTAAAGAAATTTATTAAATTCGGTAGCTACTTCTTTTGTCATTGAATAATTTGGTATTTGGCAAATATTTATTTAGGGAAGAAACTTTGTTAACCCCTCTACCACTCAATTTAATTAAAACCCCCAAAAACATATTTAAATCCCCATTAGCTTGGTCGAATTTATCACAAAAATAATATTTTTAGTTGCTTTTAGTTTTCCTGCTTAAAATGTTCCTGCAATTGACATAGCGGTTTTAAGCTCCACATTAAATGGTTGCTTTTTCACTAATTTACGTAATTTATCTCTTTGTCCTTATAGCATGGACTAAATCTATAGTAAATCCATGGTTTTAAGCTTTTTTTGACCTCGTTTTTAAATTTATTTTGATTGTCTATTGAAATTGTAATAATATTCTGAAGTTGTAATGTAAAAACATTAACATTAATGCTGTTAAAAAATGATTGCCGAATTAGCAAATCTTTTTTATAAAAGGTTATCATGTGGTAACACACATGGTCGATATAGGTGCGATGTGCAGGGTCGATCTGAGAGGAGGCTTCTGTGTAGTTAAGTGTGCGTAATATTATTTTAATGACTCAGCCTGGGTATTATGGAAAGTGGTGGTAACTTAATCGATTAAAATGTTTAAAATGTGTTAAAACAATAAATTATTTTCAAACAATGCAATGTGTTTATACACATAGTAACATACAGTTAATTTTTTTAATCATTTCTATTAATAATATATATTTACATTTACTAGATTTCCTGAAACAATACATTTTATTGTTATATATCTATCCATTCACTGTAAAATATGTTGTTTCTTCCTCTGTCCGCAAACACGTTTTTTGCAAAGCAGACTCCTTTCGTTCACTTGGTCATTACTGATGGCGAGAGAAAAGAAGAGACCTGGATTCTGGCCTATCTGAAATTTTGCAGGCGGTTACTACTAGTATGTTTGCCGCGCCCTGTTTCGTAATTCCATTATTGTTTTCACTGTTCCATTGCTAGGATAAACAATTCGCAGGGTTGGCTGTGGGCGAAGCGCCTGAAATTACCGGGCGGCAACACACTAGTACACAGCTGTGCGCCGGCACGGGCCAGGTCTCTTCTTTTCTCCCTCGCAACAATACATCCAGTCGTTCATCTCGTTCATTTTTGTTCAGTCAACACTGATGACCGGTAAAACACGCTCTAGCGGAAGGCTTAAGTAACTCTGTACTGACCGACGCGGTTCAACTGAACGGGTCGCAGCAGTGAACGATACCGACTGAGCCGGATTAGTCAGCTGATTTTAATTAGATTGTGAAATAGAGTGAGCGCCGAGCAGTGGTGGGGGATGCTTGGAAAGGGGCGGCGGAGGGATATTTAACCCCACCCTGCGTGAACTAAAATCAACCAAGGTATTTTTTGTTAGCGTTTACCTATACCTTTTTAAAAACTTTTGTTGATACTCCAGACTCGTTTTTTGCTCTTCTGATTAATATTTGATGACTTTTACGTTTCTCTCAAATAAATGTACCCAGCTCGATTGTACCTAGTTTTAGCATGATTTATGTACCCTAACAGAGGAATATAATGTTGTTAATAAATAGTATATAGATCATCTCAGAGGTTAACCTTCATTAAGGTTACTTTTTAACAAAATTATCGCTAAAAATTCAACATTAATGTTTTTTTTTCATTATTCTGATATTTGTGTAATCATTAAACAAATATCTTATACCAAACTGATCAGCGGGAAACCTTTGGTTCTCTGTAGTATTTACACAACAGAACGGTGCACATCCAATACACGTTTAATACATAATAACAGTTAAAAGTTCATTGCCTAGCGTGTAAATATATATCCTAGGGCGATTTTACAGCACGTCTCGGTTCGTTAGTATTGAAGATATTCTTACTCGACACAATACCAGAAGTAAGAATGAATAACATGTAAATATGGCATGTAAATGAGTTATGCATGCTGATTGTTGAATTTAGGAACTAAATGTCAATTTGCATTCCATAAGCACACAAAACTTGGGTTTTTCCCCGAAATCAATAAATACTTCCTCCTAAATATAAGTTGGTCATAGATGCGCTGATTTTGTAAGAGGTCCAAATAAAGGGGTATTGAGAAGGTTATTACAAATTTCAGATAACTATTTGTCCATAACTTATATTTGATATATACTAAATCATTTTAAAAGTACAAAAAGCATATAGCATATTGATTGAGATACTTTATATGTATTATAAATGAATGTGACACTGTATAGAGCAAGGACAAGACTACAAATTTCGAAGGGGAGTTCAGTGTTGATCCAAACTTATCGGCGCTGAGTGATCAAGATTATTTTACTTGAGATCATATCCAGTGTTTAAACTATCAGGAATCCCATTCTTGCATTTATATGATACTTACAAGCTAACAACATTCTAGTCGCAATGAAGTTTAAACGCATTATTTCAAAGATCGCTTAACACTCAACAGAACTCGATTATAAAGAATCCTGCTTCTTCTCAGTTGACGTGTTCCTAATATTTATAAATTACACTATACGGTAAAACGGTGTTCTGTACACTTCTGTACCTAGCTTGAAATTTAAAAAATGTTTTTCAACTAGCTAACCAATTAACGATACACTAACTAAATCTTATTGTACTCTAATCTTAATTACATACAGTATTAGTTACATCTAAAATAAAATCCTAGTTTATATAAAATAAAACTCTACCAACTACCAACTGGAACCAAACTGTTTTATAGCAGTTAAATTAATTACACAACAATGGAGTTATTTAATTGGACTTCGCTCGATTGCATGCAGTCCATAAATAAACATGTTTTACGATTTCATTACGTAAATAATAGCATGTGCGTTACATAGTTTATAAAAAATGTACATGTTTTTTATTTAAAGAGTAATATATTAATAACATATTCTGAACAATATTAACTGTATTAAATTAACGAATTAACTTCATTTAATGTAATGAAAAATTAAGTTATACAAATTAATTAGTATGCTGCAGGGTGAAAAGTGTAAATATACAACGAACATTCACGCACTGATATAAAATACGGGACCGATGTGTAAATAACTCATGTCGTTAAATAGTTTACTGTCGCAATATTATATATTTTACCCATGTAAAAGTGAATAAATAACATTTTAACTCAATCACCTGTGACATGAGTTCCATCTCGTAGGCATGACTGAGATTGGTATAGGAAAACAGGACTTGAGGCTAAATTAGATCATCATTATCCTGTAATATTGTAAATGAGAAAGTGGTTATGGGCTATGTTTATTTGTTTTGCTTTACGCGTAAACTACGTATTCAACTGTTTCTACTAAAACCTTATATTGACATTCTTACGGTCCCTTGGATCAATATAGGCCTATTCTTATTTTGAAAAATCTCTCTGGGCTCCTTTAATAAAATCTCACTGGTCCTTAAGGTAGCGACAAATCTCATCTTGGTTAGTAAAGTTGTGATATATTAATTACAAGATTATGTCTAATGCAATCAACTGTTCTGTGTAAACAATCTTTATTATTTTCAAAAGGTTTACATATTTGTAGTGACTACATTCTCTAATACAAATTACTTTTCACGCTGATTTAGATTTTAGCGATTAGGTAAGTACTCTTCTACCTTACAAATGCACTAAAACATAAGATGGTTAGAAAACTCCCTTTGAAGCAGTCGGCAAGAACTATGCTGGTTGAAAGTTCGCTTAACTGCGCTTTTGAACTAATGTACCAATTCTAGCTCTAAAATATTATGTATATTTTCAGTTTATAAAAAAAACAAAAGTGTAGTGTCATTGTTAATATTCGTTTAACTGTAAATTTTTATCAAATATTAAGTATTAGATCTAAAAGACAGTGTTAATAGGTATATAAATAACATGTACTATAAATTTAAAACTAATATAAAATTCCATCTTGTTCATTTATGAAAGAAGAAAGCTACAGAACTGTATTAAATATAAATTTTTTCATCGGGAAACAAGACAAAAATTAAGTATAGAACAGAACATATCAAGAAAAAATAAAATTACAATGGCCATAAACATAAGTGTTTTGTATTTTTTCTTGATCGGGGAAACTTTAAATTTTCGTCGAAAATATAATTTACTCGAACTAGACGTACTCATACAGGTGCAAACCCTAAGAAATTACACACGAAGTCGCGGGTAACTGCTATTGTCTCGATAAGCGTTGGCTTTCTCCAACTGTCTAGGTTAATGTAAGATAGCCTACTTGATTATTGCTTTTTTTATAAATAACTATTAGAATTATATTTTCTAAATAAACTTAGGGATTTCAATCTAAACATTCTCTACTAAAACGTGTTCCTGAAATAAAATTGTATGCACATATTAAGCAGAAACAAGACGGAGTTTTGATTTTCCAATCAATTTACCAATAACCTAAAAAAGGGAATAAATGGTAAGGGAAGTTGACTGATTGGTTGTCAATCGCAAAGAGGGTCGTTATGGCCATCAGAGGGGGCGATTTAGATCTCATCGGCGAGGCGCTTCCCTCTCAACACCAATCATTAGTTTAGTTCACTATTACAGACCAGACCCTTCAACACCATAGTTATAGCGTGATAAATATTTATGTTTTGATGGAAAATTTATGAAAAACTTCGATTTCAAAAAGAGTTAAAATGAAATCAGTGTAAATGTTGGTGTTACTAGCCTGTAGTCTCAACTCAATTTATTCCCTATAGAGAATAGAATAAATGTAAGGATTTAATATATTGAAAAATCGTGCTGTGGTTTCATGATTGTAAAAAGTTAATTATTGTTTTATTGCTGTTGTAATATACTTTATTAAGTTAAAAACAGAGAAGAATAAATTAAACATATTAGCTCATAAATGTATTTCAAATATAAATGGTCAAAGATAAATCTCCATTAGTGATTATGAATCATCTAAGTTGCCCTTACGCCACGCTACGGCTATGTAGAACACTACGTTCTACCCCCGCACAGGAGGTAAATCTTAAATTAATAAGAAGTGGGGGATAATAGGTAACGAAAATACACATTGATTCTTTCATAATAGTAGGAGACCTCTGAAATTAATGATTTTGGTTCTGATTCGCTTACTCAAAACTGAACTTATATTTGCTTTTTTTTTGTTTCCATCTGTTCAAATATCAAACGGATTATTATCAGGGCCCGAAAGTGCTCAGTATAGCCATAATTATACAGTAGTATGCACAGTTCCTACACCTTTGTGGTTCTCTCACTTTAAAGTCAGAAACATAAAGGTTAAACTAGCTATAATATCTATTATTTAACTCGTAACAACCCAGTGTAATCATTCATACACAGAAGTATGCACAGCGTTCACACCATTAGGTGGTAGACACACTTTCAAATGTGGGCTATTAAAATGTAAATTTTCATGTTATGCTTCACAGTATAGTTTATAAGTTACATGTACTTATAGTTCTGCACCCTGTTAAATTCTGTAATAGGAATGATTACATTTTATTTTATATATTGCGGCGAGTGCCTCTATAGATTTGAAATTGGCGCGCGTAATCTCTCAGTAGCCGCGAACACGATAGCCAGCTGCGCCGACCTCTAGGTCATAGCTTAAACAGTAGGAGCCTCCTACTATCCGGAATTCTTCTGCACAGGTTCTGGTAGGATGATTCCTGCCTAGGTTAGCAAGCGGAGACCGTAGGTTGGGTCGGAGTCGTTATGCGGCTATCGGGTAGAGTGAACCGAGTAGAAGTGTACGTACGTTGTCTAGGCTTACTATAATTGTTAGGGAACCTTTCGGAACCGTATCTAAATTATTAGTTTATCTTTCGTCATCAAAGCTGGTTAGGTTTGGATAGGGGAAATCTAGTGGCTGATCCACGGTTAATTATTAGTCCTCTGAAAAGGTGCCCTCTTCCGGTCGCTACAATACGAGGTCGCAATATCTGATTTTAGAAGTTAAGTTGTGCAGAAAACTTTTAAGTCCTAATACCACCTCTATATAATAGAGGATTTTTTCACTTCACATCATGATCATTTAAGGATACAACACACTGGAGGATGGGCTCGGATAAGAATACTACAGGCACTGCAAGAGAGTACTAGAGATAACTATTGTTTGACAAGCATCATACAGACCAGTTGTTTATCTTTTATTTCAGGGCCTATTTCTGCTGATTTTCTCACTATCGGGAAAAAGTAGATTACTACGAAAACCGGTCCCATAATTTGTGTATGCACCACAAGAGAGTGGTAAAAGGACTGCATTAAATATATGTCTCTAAAGGCTCATAATCTCTACTGACTACGTAATAAAGACATTTAAAACACATTAAAACAACAGCACATTGTACCGTATTTCGTTGTTTTCTTATAACTTACTTATATGTGAGGTTAGACTTTCATCCAACACCGTTTTAGTAAATCAATTTTACTTTAAATAATTCACCTTCGCAGTGAACACAGAAAATTATATAACACTATACGGTTTTCAGTTTTATTACACTCCATCTTGGTTTATTTAAACAAAACCAAATAAACAAATTGGTGTTGTAGCCGCCACGATGGAAATAAAACAACAAACGCTAAAACTAACCGTAGAGCAATTAACGAGTACACGACTCTCATGCGCTCTTGTTTTATTGACCTTGTTTAATCTTACTCTTGGTGTTTTCAGTAATTATTTTTTATGTCATAATCAGAATAATTGTCAGAATCATTTATCAGTATAATTGAGTAATGGAGAGTGTTTGAAAGATATGCTAAGATATTCAAGTTCAGCTTGGGATGCGGCAGAGAGCGGACGTGTGCTACACTGTTAGTACGCCAGACATAACCTCAAATGTCAAGTACAATACGTTTACTGTGCATTCATGTGTGATTTAATTATCATTATTGTTAATCTTCAACCATATTATTAACTTCAACGTTACTATATTCAAACAAAGTGTTGTGAAATTATTGATCATGGAAGACTGTGGTAAGTGTTTAAAATTGTTTACTAAAACAGCTGTAAAAGCCAAGATGAATATTGCAATGATTGTAAACGGCCTTTTCATGCTAAATGTATCAATATGACTCCAGAAGACACTCAGTATTATAAAGATAATGAACCGATCTGGAGATGTGAGACATGTTCTCAGGAACGTAGAAAAAGTATGGTTCTTGAGTCTAGGCCTGAGTCATCAGTCACCTATGATGACATCTACAATCTTGTGCTGGACCTTTAGAAAAGACATAAAGAATACAGAGACTAATTTAAATAAGTCTATTGAACTTTGTTTTGAAGAGCTCAAAGATACTAACAACCTTGTTAGTAAGCAAAGTGAAGAGGTTGCGAGTTTAGTTGAGCTGGTCAATACTCTTAGAACAGAGAATTTGGAACTTAAAAAAAAGGTAGCCTCGCTGGAGTGTAGGATGGACGACGTAGAACAGTACTCTAGAAGAGAGACTATTGAAATCCACGGTGTGCCTGTCCAGCCTGGAGAGCAAGTTCTGGAAGTAGTGAAATCTGTTGGGAGGGCTTTGGACATAACCATTGAGGACTCAATGGTCAGTGCCTGTCATAGGCTGCGTGTAAAGGAGGAGTCTGGAAGACCACCCGGCATCATAGTGAATATGACATCTCGCATGGACTCTGAAGCTGTGTTGCAGAGACGACGGGTGAAGCGGAACTTCTCGACCCACCACATTGGCCTGACTTCAACACCTGCCTCGCCCATCTACATCAATGAGAGTTTGAGCCCTGGAAGACGTCGACTTCTGAACGCCGCCCGTGTAAAGAAAAAAGAAAAACTCTACACCTACCTCTGGATAAGAGGTGGGAAGATCCTGATGAGAAAAGCGGACGGAAAAAAAGTGAAAGTTATCACCAGCTTTGACGACTTAGCCAAACTGTAAGTCACCATATTCCAGCCTTTATGCATTTATACTAGGCTTTCATTTATTAATGTTTTCTATAAATATATACTTTAGTATTATATTGATCACTTGGTTTATACGTTTATTTGTTTTGTATTCTCAATATTATGTATTCATTAATTGATTTATGTCCTGTAAGTATCGGTGATGACAGATGCCAGCATATTTAAAATTCTAAACCAAAATATAAGAAGTATGAGGAAAAATTTTGACTTGCTCGTAACTGATTTAGATTCGTCTAAAATATTTCCTGATTTAATTGTGTTGACTGAAATCTGGATAAATAAGTGTGAAATGGACCATTACAAAATTAATGGTTATAATTCGTTTAGCAAATGTAATGAAAGTTATAGAGCGGGAGGCATTGCAGTATTCGTACGCGACTCATATTATTGTTCCAGTGTGACAGAGAGAGAAGATATCAAATCAGCTGATGTATTGATTTTAAATGTCAAGGTCAACGGCCTAGAGAACTTTACCGTGATAGCCGTGTATCGTCTGCACACTAGTAGGCGAGCGGATTTCACGCAACAGCTGAGTGTTTTGTTGGATGAGTTTAACGGAAAGAATATTGTTGTAGTAGGTGACATGAATTATGACATTTTAAATCAAAGTAATGAATCCGACCACTATTTAAGTATGTTGGCTAGTAAAGGATTGTATAATTTAATTAATGAACCTAATAGAATTGTTGGAAATTCAGCGACTTGTATTGACCATGTTTTTGTTCGTTTTTCTAATGGAAAAGTTAGGCCTACTAAATACGAATTTACTTCGCATGTTTTTCATTACAATATAACTGATCATTCAACGGTAGTTTTTTCAATTAAATTCCCTGATAGTGTAACATGTAATGATGAAATTTCAATTAATAAACTTGATTTTACAAAATTGGAGAGAAGGCTGGAGTTAATAGACTGGAGTGAAGTTTTTTCACAGAAATCTGCATCACTTGCTTTTGAATCTTTTTTTAAAGCTTTACAAGCCGCATTAAAAAGTTGCCAAACTCAAATTAGTGTTAGGAAAAAGTTTGATAAATTGAAACCTTGGACAACTGATAATCTATTAAATAGAATCCAAAAAAGAAAAAAAATATTCAAACTGTTAATGAAGAGTCCTTCTAATACTAAACTAAAGAACTATTACAATGAGTTTAGAGCAAAATTAAATATGGATATAAAATTGGCAAAAGAAAATTTCTTTCAGTCTAAGTTTGACGTTTTCTCTTAAGATTTTAAAGCACAGTGGAAGGTTGTAAATAGCCTAATTGGAGAAAAACGTCTTAACAGTGAAATCAACGAAGTTATTGGAAGAGAGGGTATTGTTACTAGTATCAATGATATAGCCAATTAATTCAATCACCATTTCTTGAATATAGCTGATAATTTGAGGGAAAAAATAGATAACTTATAATATGTAGACCAAGTGCAATGTTATAGAGATACATTTGTTCAAAAAATACATTTTAAGACATCTTTTTATATGATGCCAACATCGGAACACGAAATTTTAACCATAATCAACAAGTTAAAAAATAATAAATCTCCTGGCATCGATTCTATAGGTTCTACATTGTTGAACCGACTCTCTGTTTTAAAAGCAAAACATTGCAAAAACTGGAAGTCACAACGTTCATAGAACTCAATTCGTGCATTTAATACTTTGCTGAAATGAACTTGGAAACAAACCAATCCAAATCGAATGTTGTACATTTCTGCCTTAGGCAGAATGAGCTTTCAGAGCGGCCAGCTGTATTTGTGGATGATGTCCTTTTAGAGGAAACATACTCCACAAAGTTTCTAGGATTGTTCCTTGACAGAGGATTGACCTGGGATGACCACGTCGACAATATGTGTGCTAAAATTTCAGCAGGCATATACGCCTTGCGCCACCTAGCAAAGCTATGTTCCCCTAAAGTTATAAAATGGCCTACTATGGCCTAATTCACCCACACTTTGCGTATGGAGTGGGACTGGGGAGGCTGTGCCAAAAACAAATTTGAGCGAGTCTTTAGACTCCAAAAAAAGGCTGTCAGAATAATTAGAAAGTTAAATTACAGAGAGTCATGCAGGGAATCTTTTAGGGAGCTTGAATTTCTGACATTGCCCTGCCTCTATATATACGACGTGATCATGTATTGCAAATCAAAATGCAGTATGGTCCGCGGTGAGGACATTCACCAATATGAAACCAGAGGCAGGGACAACTATCGAGCCCAACAGCACAGGCTGACGCTTACGCAGCATCTGCCACAACAAGTTGGTGTCAGATTAATCAATAAGCTCCCGGAAAGTATAAAGAACTCCAACAATAAAAACCAATTCAAAACTCGTATAAAACGCCTATTGGTGTCTAGAGCGTTCTACTCTGTCGATGAATTCATGATGAGCCGCTGGGATTTATGAGAGGCATAGGATCTGGAGTCAGTGAGAGTGTGCTTGGGTGAATGTGTGGAAGGGCTGGTTTGGATGCATGTGTGAATGCCTTAACTTTGGCATGTGTGAAACTATTTACAAAATGATTTACTGACATTTGCAATGCTATGTAAAATTGTAAAAAATGCAATAAAATATGATTTGATTTGATTTGAAGAGAATCGTTCCTTTTTTTCCTTCATGTATTGGAATATCTTTTTAATTTTAGCATAGAAAGTGGCGAATTTCCATCCAGTCTTAAGAAAGCTGTTGTAATACCTATTTTCAAGCGAGGTGATTGTAGGCTTCCTGATTGTTTCCATCCAATTTCTTTACTATCGGTTTTCAGTAAAATTTTTGAAAAAATTGTTAAAATACGGATAATACATTTCTTAGATAAAAACAGATTCTTTATCAAAACCCAATTTGGATTTCGAGAGAAACTCTCAACCGAAGATGCTCTAATATCATTTACTGAGGAGATCTTTGACTCAATAAACAGTGGCGAAAAATCCTCGGCGTTTTTTTAGACATCACTAAAGCTTTTGATACAGTGGACCATAGCATACTACTCGATAAACTGTGGCTGGATGGCATCAGAGGCTTACCACATAAGTGGTTTTCAAGCTACCTCTCTAATAGAGAACAAAGTGTTAGAGTTGGTGATTTTGTCAGCCAGTCTGGATCGGTGAAGCATGGTGTGCCTCAAGGCTCTGTATTGGGTCCAGTTTTATTTTTGATTTATATCAATGACTTGTGTAATGGGCGCTTCAGGGGTCGTGTATTTGCCTTTGCCGATGACACAGCTTTTATTTATAAAAATAAATGTTTAAACACCTTGAAAAATGAAATGGAGAATGATTTAAAACTATTACGTTTATGGTTTGATAAAAATTACATGATTTTGAGTGAAAAAACAAAGTTTTTAATTTTTGGTCTAAAGACAGAGTACAGTTTGGAAACACCTTTGAAATTCCATGATTTTAATTGTTTTAACAAAACTTACCAACAGTGCAATTGCATGATTATAGAACAAAACAATAGTATTAAATACCTTGGGCTGATTATCGACAGTAAGCTAACATGGAAGTCACACATTTTAAAATTGAAAAAGGAACTGTACAGTAGCTTAAGAAAGTTTTATTTGCTTCGACAATTATGTCCAAGGAAGGTTATGATCAATGTGTATCACGCTCTCATTGGATCCAGGCTGGGGTATGGAATTACTTGCTGGGGTGGAGCCTATCAATCGACACTTTATCCTATTATTATATTACAAAAACACTTTGTCCTTGTGATTGCAGGAAAGGGAAAGCTTGAGCATGCCTGGCCGATTTTTCTTGATTTGAAATTGTTTCCACTAAAGCATCTATTTATTTATAAAGTCTTAAAACTATTTTTTGTAAGAAGTACAGCTTTCTCCGTAATGACTCGTAGTACAAGCCATAACTTAAGACGATGTCAAGTAATGCATGTTCCGAAATCACATTCAGCAGCGTATCAAAATTTTTACAGTAGTATTGCACCCCGAGTTTTTAATACAATCATTCACCAACTTAAAATTTTTTCTAATATAAATCAGTTTTTGTCTAACTTAAGAAAGTGGGTTTTTATTACAGAAAATCTAGATATTGTTTTGAAAATTGTACAATAGAACACTATTGCAACTGCAGTATTAACAGTTTTAATTGTAAATAGTTAGGTTATCAACATATTATTTTGTATGTGGTTCTGATTATATTTAATTTAACTTACTATTGCACAGATATTATATGTTTAGTTATTTTGATAGTTTTATAATATATTTATTTATTTATGTCATGCCGTTTTTTTAATCTTTAATACTTTTAACGTGCTGGCGATCCCACCATAGGAATTTTTCCTAGGGGATAACCTATTTATTTTGCTTAGTTATGAAAACATAGTGAGTAATCATTTACAACCAATTGTTATGTTGGAAAACTTGAGTGTTTTTTATCATAGTTTGTTCAATTAACGTAGTCAATGTACAACTATTATTTAAATTTAAATATAAGTATATTGTATTTTGGATGTTTGGGGTGACTGGGGCGCCCTTTGCGAGGGACTGTTTGTAATAAGTTAAAGTTTCTTGATGGTAAAATATGTTGATAGTTTTATAATATATTTATTTATTTATGTCATGCCGTTTTTATTATGGAATGGTTTTTTGCGGGGGGTGTTTCGGTTGTTTCGGGCGTCTAACATGTATAATGGCATCTCTAAGAATCGATTAAAAATTATCTTTAAGTATAATATAGTTATTTATTATTGTACATGTTTAAGGGTGTAAAATACATATTCATGTAGAGTTGTAAATGTGTATTTATTGTACTAAATTGTATTGCAGCAAAATAAAGAATTTATATTCTATTCTATATGTAAAATAAATTATAAATTCCAGGGAATTAAATCAAATATGTAATGTTACTTTCAGCTTATTCGAAAGAAATAGTTTTTTTGTGATAACATCGTTATTATTCCTTTATTCTCATGGGCTTTTATCTGCTAAGTATTTCAAATATTCAAAAAATTCGATTTACAAAAAAAATATGTCATAAAACATGGTTGAGGAAAATTTCAAGAATCTAAATTCTGGCACACGTTTTGTTTTTTTTTCTCGATCACGATCATTGAGTGGTATTTTATTTTTTTTTTTTTTATTTTAACAACCACTTTTAATGAAGCAAAGTTACATACTAAGTTATCCAACGAACTTCGTCAAGATATAATAAGGCAATTTTGAATTTCTTTCATGACTCATGTCACCTAAATGTGCCAGAAAAGTTCATATGGGTTTTAGAAATAATCAATATGTCTATAAACCATTTTATGAATAATATGTTTTGTAAATTTTACATCCATTCCTGGTTTTTGTCTATATTGATAAATAATGGAGTTTTTGAATTTTGCTAAAATTTGAAACGAAATGGTGTATTAAACTGGCCAACGAACTTAGCTAAGATGTTTACAATAATAAGGTTTCCCAGAATTTTAAACTGTTAGGGTCTTTTTAGGACAGTTTTAGTTTCTTGTAGTCATGTTATATAGCATTATATAACGTTATATAGGTTTTGAGCTCTGGGAGTCATTTTTGGCATATTATGCACGATTAACTTTCTGTAAGTGCTACCATGAGGACAATTGCAATACAAATACAAAATATCCCTAATAAATACGACCTCAATGGTATTACCATTATTAGACTTAATTATTATTATTTCAAGAACATTAAATACAGGATAATCTGTAAATACGTATTTTAATATACTTAATGCATTGAAAATAAATATCTGTTTATTGCGATAAAACATTTTTATTAACATTTGTTTTAATAACCACACAGTAATTTTCATCCACCGTCAAAGACTTAATATTTCATTCAAACTGAGAGCTCCTCTATCCCTATTACTGCTCATAACATTGGCTTTAATTGTAAATACAACTTGTATAAATTGTAAATTACAATTTTGTATTAGAAGAATCTTAGGTATCAAGAGTAAATTGAGAAATTATAAATTCAATTCTCTCACTAAAATAAGAATAAAAAATAATGAACAAACAAGGTTTTGCCCTTCAAGCTGTTTGTAACTGCGTCTTGAGGTTAAAACAAAACTTTAGTAAAATGATGAAGCACTTATACAGTTTCCTCAGGATCATTAGCTTGTTAACGTAACTTTTTAACAAGGACATCACTGTACTTTGTTATATAAAACATTTTACTTAGTTCCCTTTCCTTCATGGCTCTCTTTGATTTAGCCAAATTTGTAACAACACAACATCAACTTTCAATGTTGGCTTTTTAAAGTTATGTGTCAACAGTTTGCATCAAATACTGTGTATTCTCTGCTTTTGCTATAAAAGTATTTTAATCGCATGAAATAGTATTGAAATCCTTTGATAATATTTAATTAATTAAGATGTAAACCGTTCATTTTGTTTACCGTAAAATTACAACGAGTCAATTTATTTAATTACTTTAATCTTATAAATAAAACTTAATCAATAAATATGTCACTAAGTGCTAATCTTGGGAACGGTTCGACCAATTCGGTTAATTCTTACCGTAAAATAATCATTGAAGTCCAAGGAAGGTTTGTATAAACAAAACAATTCGGAAATGTCTACGGATTACTCTATAGTTTGTAAAAATAAGGAAACATTTATGTTTTATAATCCAAATTTATCTGAAACTAGTAGTTACCCACTGCTTCGCACGCAATTTCCTAAGCTTTACACGTGTTTGAGCACTTCTGGTTTGAATGAAATTATATATTCGATGGTGAGATTGCCTTGTTGCCACGATCAAGAAAATCTGTCAGAAAGAGTATATTTATTGCCATTGTAATGTACTATGGTATTAGTATTATCTGTGCCATATTTATTTCTCCGATCAACAAAAAGAAATATATATATATATATATACATACATGCATACACAGGACTGAGAAGCCTACTTCTATCAAAAGACAAATAAGATGGGTTTTATAACAATCTTTAAATTTATAGGAATATTTAGATAGTAACTTTGTCTTTGATATCTGCATTACTGTACTGACCAAGCACTGTGTCCTTAATACTTGCTAAAATTTACAGTAAAAAGTGTGTTTTAATAAGACTATTACTAAATTTTTTTATCAGGATATTATCTTATTATATGCTCAACTGCTGTTGCAAAATAAAATATTGAAATAAAAATTGTTATTATAATTAAACTTGCTAGTATATAGCTTTCAAGACTATAAATGTAAACAATTTGAAAATAGTGAATAAATTAATGAAACATATAGTTGTGTAGTCATAAAACAGTGTTTAATGTCAATAGTTTGGTTAAATTTAAGAGGCTCTTTCAATTAAATACTATGTTCTGCTTTGTATTCTTGGGTGAAAGTGTGTAGGTTTTAATGGAAAAGACATTTTTTCTACTTCAACATTAAATTTATTTAAATAAAAGCGCTTTCGCCGGTTAAGGCATCATCAGTTAATGTGGAAGTAGAAAAAATGTCTTTTCCATTAAATACTATGTGTCCAAATAGATTTTAAAAAATAAGGATAAGCCTAAATATAAACCTTGGACCTCAAGAATATCTATGTAAATTTCCGGAATAATGGGTGGAATAACCTACGCGTGAAAGCGTAATAAGCAACAAATTCATTTTTGATACTTTTAATATCATTAGGTTAAAATTTTGTCAAAAAGCGTCACCCTTCCCGTCAGTTTATATTCATTTTGTATCAAAAGTATTTTTAGTGCCATAGTTGAGTTTTTTTTATGCCTGGATCAAGAATAGATATAGGTACTCAAAAGACAACTTCAAACATCAAATTGCGGCTTTTTTATTTCACTTCCTGTCTGAGTTATTTTAAATTCCATAATATAAAAGGCAAACTATATTATGATGAAGAAGATATACATATTATATGTATCACCAAAAAGTTACCACGTTTAAAAAGCGTAAGTTACTAACTCATAAATTCACTTCACATAATTAGAGTTTGCCTTTGTTTCTTGTTGAGGAAAATGTGTACATTTACGTACGATTGGACATTTACTGTGATAAAATGTTTCAGCTCCTGGTGTTTAAATTTACTCCCACTAACTTAGATTAAAACACGTCTACTTGCGATCTATAATATTTCTGGTTATGTAATTTTGATTTTTTTCATCCCGATCAATAACATGCATGCATTCATGCGTAAGGTTAAAAAAGACTAATTCGGTTAGTAAAACATCTGCTTCCGTTTGTGTTTTCCTTCCGGTATATGGGAAAGAGTGTGCCATTCTTTTTTTTCCTTTAGAAACAGGAAAAATGTCTTACACATTGTCAAAAGACCAGCCAGTTTCAAGTACCTGATGTGCAAACATTCACAGCCTTTTTCATTGAGGTGGGTTTATAATTATAAGGGCGTTAAAATAATATTTCCAATTTCTATTTTACTGATAAAGCACTATATATTTAAAATTTTCTAAAATATAAATTTAAACAAATGTTTCTACCTCTTTAGTGAATTCCATCTGAAAACGGCAACAGCCGTTTAGTGCCAGTTAATTTGGATTATGAATACAATTGTTTATGAATCACAAAATATTCCAGGTAAATTTATGTTTCTCTTCATATAAACATTAATCAGATCTCAATTAATAGTTTGCAAAAAGAATTAGCCGAATTAACAAATACAACGTGCAACATTCGAAATTGTGCCAAGGACGTAATAAAAAACATTTAATGCATTGGTAATACAATTTAAAACACTGTTATAGCTTCTTTATACTTCTTTGATATTTCAATTAGGAATGTTTACACTGGCTTAATAAAAAACAGAGGAATGAACACTAACATACCCTAAAGAGTCATTCTCCTCTCTCCAAACTAAAGTTGTAAAAATAACAAGACTTCTATAACCCAGACCACTATAAACGATTATTTTTTAATAATGAACTTAGTAAGGACTTCCCCCTTATACCGGAAATATATGCTTAATAAACGTAATAGTATTTTCAGTCCTACGTATGTATTTCTTCATTGGTACAGAAAAATCTTAGACTTACAGAAAAATCTAAATTACAAGAGCCGGCAGTAGACGCTTTTTTGAAAGTAGTAGGTTTCCGAGTTCTACTTAGATCTTTTATCGATACAACAAGACAACTTCATATATGGCACTGGCAATATCCTAGACCGTAAATAGTTACAAGGGATGAAAGTAACCGCTTTTTTATCGATGTAGGTTTTGTGTTTTCTTCATCTTAGCAGTAAGGCAAAGGCAGCTGTGGCATCGAAAATATAACTAATTCGAACCAGATATTCTCTTACCTAAGCATGAATACTAATAAGATATGCTTGGTGTATTCCTAGGTGTGTTTTTAAAATATTGGAGGACTCCATCAAATAATATTTTTTTCAATGCGCTATATATAATGTGATATTAAGTACGCTAAGGACTTTGATTTTGAAAATTTCGTGCGAAGCCGCGAGTAACAGCTAGTATACTACAAAAAGATAAATATTTCATGCTACTAATTACGCATCAAAGCGCGACCTTTGAGAGAAGTGTATAATTAACTTTACGGGTCCTAGTTCAACTCTCAGATAGGCGTACTAGACCCTGTTATGTCATTTTGTAGAAGGCCATGTGGTCTCTGAGTAAATAAATAAAATAGTATAATGTACGTATGAATTTTTGTTTAGATCTCCAAAGGAAACGAAGGAAAAATATCTTAAGTCAAGGACGATCTCAACATCTCAGATTACACTTGCAAAGAAGAAACATGTTATTCGCTGTTTTAAAAATGAACATTACATGAGTTAACGTATTGGGGGGGGGGGGGGGTGGGGGGGGGGGGGGGTGGGGGGGGGGGGGGGTGGGGGGGGGGGGGGGTGGGGGGGGGGGGGGGTGGGGGGGGGGGGGGGTGGATACTCATTCCACCCTCTAATGAATTATGGTTGAGAATGGATTGTTTATATACAGTCGTTATGTTATGCACACTAAAAGTTCTTGGAAACTGAAAGATATACAGCAAAGATTAAAGGGAAAAAGTTGTGCATAAAAACAAAAAGCAACAAATGATTGTGGATAAGTCAATTAGTGATTGTGTCTTTTTAGTTTTTAAAGTTCAGCGAGTGATTTAATTAGTAATTAGTTAGTAAGTATCTCTTTTATTTTTCCTCTTTTAATTGGAACGAGAACAATAGTTTTAGTGGTATCAGATAACGAAACAAGTTGTACATTGAAAATGAAAGAAAAAAAACTGATCACACTTTATTCTTTATTAAAATCGATGTCTGAGTCCGCATCTCTTTTATGCTAATCACAGCTCTGACAAAATCACATTATACTTTCAAATCTCTGTTTGGGTTGTAATATAAAGTACATTGTACGCTGCCAGTTGTATATGATTTTATGATGTCGATCAGCAGAGAATATTTATAAACGGTAATGGAGGGGTATGAACGGTGTTCCAGACGTGATGTAGGAGTGAGGTGAACGGTTAGTTCCGGTCTAATAAAAACGAGAGACTACTCAAGTGGAACGCTGTCGAGGGGAAATAAACAATTGCTTCCAGTTATATTAAAATAATACATTTCCTTCAAAACAAAAATGTTCTATTACCTTTACACTTTGGACAGCATAACTTGGTTGAGTTTTAAACCAAAAGTAATAAAGGTATACAGGTGGGACCACTTTATTTAAATTACTAACTAAGTGTTAATATTACTAAATTAATCGTCCGATAAGATTTTTAAAATAATGTTAAGTATTATTTTAAATTACTTTTACTATATTTGTAATTGTAACTTTTTTCTGTGTTTAGAGTTCATAAAGTATGGTAATGTATTATATCCTACTTAAAGGTTTAAATCAAACATATTAGAAAGTTATAGTGTTCAGTTTATTCTCAATTAAACAACATAGGTGAAAATTATAAATATGAACATATGTTACCATATTGGTTTAATATATTTAAAGACATCAATCATTCTCTCCTATTTCGTTTCATACATTTTTGAGAGCAGCATTTGAGTCTTCACCAGATAACTTAACCATCATTCTGATTTTGAATATAAGATTTCCTTCTCATCCTATAAATTTACTAAATTTCCAATTTAGTTATTTCTTTGCTATTATCTCTAGCTTGAATTCTGTCGCCAATTTTAAAATATCTCACAGGTCTGCCTAACATTAGCTGGTATGATGTTGAACCATTTCGAGTTTACAGTCTCCCATCATTCTGAATAGCACACAAGGACAATTATTCTTAACCTTTTCCACGAATCTCTCCGGTTGGCCATTTGATGATGGATGATGAGCTGTGGTAGTTTTGTGTATTACGCAATTTTCTTTCAGGAATTGTAATTAAAATATGTGATGTAAATTTGGCCCCAGTACCTGACATTAATATAGCTAGATGTCTAAATGTGGTAAACAGTTTACGTAATTCCCGAACACAACAGTCTGTCGTACCCTTGTTGTTATGACTTTGACCCACTTGGAAAAAGCGCCCACTAAAATAAAATAGTATTTAACCGTTATAAGAACCCGTGATATCTATGTGAATACTTGCCCCATATAACTTTTAGAGTCTGCCAAAGGTCCCTGATTTTCTTAACTGATACATTCTGTTTAAGACAACACTGTTTACAAAGATCGTGGAACTTCTTCGATGTCTTTATCAATACCTTTCCATCTACATAAACTTCTAGTTACAGTACACATCCGTACCAATGCCAACAAGTTTTATATGTAATTCATTTAGAACTTGCTGTTGAAGTTCTCTTTACATAAGTATCCTTTTGTCTGTCCATGTTTACTCTATTATTAACAAATTCGTACATGCATTAACTTTAAATTAAAGATGGTTTTACTTACGAGTTCCTGGCGGAATGTTCTAGAAATCTTTTTCTTGTAATTCTTTTTCTGCCTATTTGTCAAAATTTGTTGGCTTCTTTTAACTGTGCAGTGAACAATATTATTAGTCTTAAGTATATCGATCAATTTTAAGTTTTTATTAATCTCAAAAAGAACTTTCAATCTCTGATTTTTAGTTTTCTTATATCTTTCTACAATGCTAGATTTTTTCATTTACAGTGTGAAAAATTTTGTACGTTGTATTTCCTTAAAACTTAAATTAAATATTTATACTATTTGTGTTTATCTGTTGTAAAAGATTTGAAGGCTTATGACCAATATTTATTGCATCTCCTAATAATGAGGTGAAAAGTACTTAAAAATACTTCATATTATTAAATTTCCAACAATATTTTATTAGTTTTAATAGCTTATCGTTAGATTTTAGTGAATTGATGTTAGAAGTTTTACTACATTTCGACGATTTTACATTGATTATTAACATATTTTTCATGGATCCAAACAGGGTTTCATTTGATTTAATTCATTAAACTTCGTAGAAGCATACAGCTTTAGACAAGAGATTTTCCTTAACAATTTTTAAACTAGTATATGGCACATTTGAAAAAATGTTGGAAAAAATATTTGTTATTTGTATATTGCAGATTGGTATATTGTGCATTAAACAGAAATTTACATTGACTTTCTGTTGTTTCTAAAAGTGCGCTAGAATACCCATATTATATAATATGGGGATGTGTGGTGTGTGTGTGTGTGTGTGTGTGTGTGTGTGTGTGTGTGTGTGTGTGTGTGTGTGTGTGTGTAAAGAATAACCTCGTATAATATCAATCTCGAAGTTAAAGATTCTAGTGATAGCTCTAAGTGCAAGATCATGTCGAGAGGATGAGAGAGCTGAATTAATAGAACTTTGAAGAAATGTGAAGCTGAAAGAGGAATCCATTAAGTCAAAATTGAAATTTCATTTCAGGAAGAAAAGATAAAAACTGTGGATTGGTTCAATTCTAAGGCCCCTATTTACTATAAAAACGCCTTTGTAACATAATATGTATATAACTATATTCACACTGGTTGGTTTTTAAGAAAGCATGTCTTTGACAAATTAAGTCAATTAAAGCTGCTAACTTAGATCTAAAGATTTTTCATGTTACCCTGTAAGTTTGTATGTTCGGTGACTCAGCACAACCCTCCATAAGTAATAAACCGTTTCAAAAAATACCAGTTGTCGTTATAAAACTTGAAAATGCCACTACGTATTAATAAATGTGCTACCTTACAAAAATATATAAATGCTTGTCAAAATTCCAGTTTTATTTAATTATATTTTATATATTCATCTCATCTTTTTTTTGCGAGTACAAATATTGAATTCATTATTTAAACTAAATAATCATTAACTAAATTACATGGTACTCACTCTAAACATTAACATCAAACATGTCACCATTTAAAGCTAGAGGAATTAAAAAAAAAAAATTGCATAGTATCATTCTACGACAGCTTAAGCCATTATAGACAGACAATACTGAGACGTAAGATGATAGAGCACAGAGGATTAATTTATCCTGCAACATCGAGCTGTGAACAGCACACTCCGTGCATCTGACACTCCAGTAAGTGCATCATTGTGCCAGTGGAAGAGCATCTTGGTACTGATACTGATGGATTCTTATACAAAATTACCACCACAGCTTATACTATTGTAGAGAGACAATACTGAGACGTAAGCTGATAGAATAGAGAAGACCAATGTTTTACTGCAACATCGAGCTGTGAACAGAACACTCCGTGCATCTGACACTCCAGTAAGTGCATCATTGTGCCAGTGGAAGAGCATCTTGGTACTGATACTGATGGATTCTTATACAAAATTACCACCACAGCTTATACTATTGTAGAGAGACAATACTGAGACGTAAGCTGATAGAATAGAGAAGACCAATGTTTACTGCAACATCGAGCTGTGAACAGAACACTCCGTCCATCTAATACTAGAGTAAATGCATCTTTGTGCTATTGGAAGAGCATCTACGTACTGGTGTTTTCTTACACTATATTACCACCACAATAGACGCTAACCTTACAGAATAGTGTTCGATCTTCGTATGCAAAATACGTTCCAAAAATGTACGCGATTTTAATTATTTAACTCGAGTCAGCTTATAATAATATCTGCAACGAGTTATAAATAGGATAGTGGAACTAAAATTGTAAGTTTGTCAAACAATGTCATTGCTTTTTGTCCTTAAATTCAATTTTTCAAACTCACATATCGGTTTTATCACCTAAGATGGATTTATTAACGTAGTTTATGATGATCTACAATATCAGAAACAAGTTGCTATTTATATTTGAAAATGTTAGTATTAACAAATTAGAAAAATAATACTCAACCCTAGCCAGACGAGTAATTTTAGCCACATTGACTTAGTAATTTAAATAAGTTGTTTCCATCGATATAATATTTTACTTTTGGTTAAAAAGTTAACCAAGTTATGTGATCCGAAGTGGAAGGGTAGGAGAACATTTTTATCTGAAGAACAAGTATTGTTTTAATACAACTGGAAGCAATTGCTCTTTCCCATCGACAGCGTTCCACTTGAGTAGTCTCTTGTTTCTATTCGACCGGAACTGCCCTTTACTCCCACATCATGTCTGAAACACAGTTAAAATCGCAACATTACAGCCCAAAAAGGGATTTGAAAGTTTAATGTGTTGATTGTGTCAGAGCTTTGATTAGCGTAAGGAGATGGTGACTCTGTTATCGTTTTAGATAAAAGTGTAACAGTTTGTTTTTCATTTTCAATGCACAGCATGTTTTGTTATCTGGCATGATTAAAACTATTTTTCTCGTTCAAATTAAAAGAGAAAAAGACAAGAAAAAACTAATTTATAATTTTTAGATAGGTATAAAAAGGGTACATATTTCAAAAACATAACGAAGCACTAAACAATTTTAATACGGACTAATTAAGTATTATGATTAAGCCAACATTTATGCATACTTATAATCTCAAAGAGTATGTTTGAAAAGTTTACATAGTAAATCTTTATTGATTCGAAAATACTAGTAACATTAAAAAAAGAAAAACGTATGATTATGGTTGAAGATGGGTTTTAAAATATATATATATGTATGTATGTATATATATGTACTCGTAAAAATATATATTTAAAAATGAATGTTTTTCTATATGTATGTATGTATATATATATACTCGTAAAAATATATATATTATCATATAAATGAATGTTTTTCTATATGTTCTTTTTAAAAATCGGGAACTATTTGATCGATCATTACGATATGAAAATGTGTTAGAATATATATTTCTCTATGTAGATGGTTTATATGCTATGCCCACTGTAACTAGCCACCAGGCGGCGCTGAAAAGATTAAAATTTTTAAAAGCGCCTGCTCATTATAAATTGCAATCACAAGACAGTTACGTATATTTAATAGCGAAACACTGTTTGAAGGCGCTAAGTTAATGATGTATATTTGTCTTTAAAATAAATTCCTGGTTGAACTTAAATCTTGAGTGTTAGACCAGTAAGAATAAAGTACATGTACGTGTACAATGGCTATAAAACGTACACTTTTGACAGTTTATCTTTATCATGCAAACAAGGAAAACTCTACATCAGCGTTGGAAATATAATTCACTTGAACCAGAAGTGCTAAAGCATTGGCAAAGCTTACGAATAGCGTGCGAAGCCGCGGGAAGCAGCTAGTTATATTATAAAAATTACATTAAACTTATTCCTCCTTTAATGAATAAAGGTTGATAATGGATTGCCTGTATACAGTGTGTTTCAAACTTTATGCACACTGATGGGATCTTGAAAACTACAATAATACAGAAAAGGTTAAACGGACAAAGTTGTGCGTATATCAGAGTGGTTACGTTATTTATTGGTTGTGTCGGTCTTGTATTTAAAGCGCAGCATGTAAGTTAATTAGTAGTTAGAGGTATTCTCATTGTCTAATCACGTGCACAGTTGAGTGCACTACGATGTTTTAGACATAACTCGAAAGCAAAAGGCGAAGCAACTAAACTTTAAGATCTTCACATCCTGAAAAATGTTTGAAAACCATAGTAAGTTCGTCAATGAGTAATGAAACACTATGATTATTTTAAAGTATTAATGAAAAAATGTATACTTATATTACTGTTAAAAAGAATAATTTCCTAGTGTTAACTAGGTATTTGTTATTACTTTCAGAATGGTACTCTCTCAAGAATAAATAATTATGAAGGCTTAGAACATTTAAGGTGTATTTAATTAGATAAATTACGAGTAAATATATTAAAGACTAAAATTAGCTTACAAATAAAATCTGATAGCACTAAGTTATAAATTGAAGTACGATTTATTGCATAAAGGCTAACTATAAATAAAAATTCCTGCCTATGACCAAGATAAAGTGTAACTATCACTAAATATGGACTGAGGAACTTATCAAACGTGCCGTATATTCCTATCATTAAAGTACTGTTCCAGATTATTTATAAAAATATTCTTCTCTTAACTTATCCTTAGGCTGTCACTCTGCAATCTCTCTCAATCATCTCGCACCAAAACTTTGTGGGAAACCAGCTGTAATACCGGAGTGTAGGAGTTGCTATTATATAAGGTGTCTGTACTATAATTATGCAGAGAAAACCCAATCTCAACAAGTACCGTTATAAACGTAGATAAAAGCAAAGTATATAGATGAATACTTTGTACTTTAATACATTTTTAAATTATGGAATGAGTGCATTAGCATCATTGCGGATGAAATACAGCATAAGAATCCATTTGTACCAAGATGAATATTCTTGCCGTGACACAATGATACACTTACTGGAGTGTCAGATTCACAGAGCGTTCTGTTCACAGCTCTGAGCTGCTACAGGGTAAATTGATTTTCTCTGTACTATCAACTGGAGCCTGACTACAATAATCTGTGAAATAAAAAGATGTGTGTGATAATTAGAACATTGCATCGCACATTTTTATCTTGGCTATAATAAGTTCTTGGCTTTAAGCATAGCATGTTTATTGTAAGCGTATAATCTAGAGTCATGTCTAAAATTAGTGAAAGTAGTATTAGTTTATGAGCAAATACAGATGACAAATATATGTAATATAAGTATGAACAAACCTACTCATGGATAAAAAAATATAGATAACCAAGTTCGAAAATTAACTACACACTAACTAGTAGAGCTAAAAAACAGGAATTATCTTAATATTTATCTTACCTATATCTGTGTTTATAAATATAAATAAAATTATTTACAAGTAATAACTTCAAGTTTTTGCAGTGGTAAGAACAAAAATGCTACCGGTTATTTGCACTCTTGAATCAAAATGAAATTTGGAAAATTCTAAAAACTGTGATTTAATCACAACTAAGTTTAATATAATATAAGTACAAGAGTACTGTTTTTCAGTTTATTAGTTTAAATAAATATGAACAATTAGTTATTTAATTACTATCTTATTTTTTATTCTTGACCAAGCAGTTCAAATCATTCAGCATTAGTCTCATTATGAAGCTAGCTCTTAAAGTTATTATCTCGGCCATGTAATGCATTAAACCACTCCTTAATAAGCTTAATTGGTCACATCGATTTAATTGAACAGGTTTTGTTCATTTAGCCGGCGGCTACTCGTTTAAACAGGATGGTGTTACCTTGGCAATCTGGCGGTTTCCACGTTCAAATGAGCAAGCCCCTGCCCGCACAGGCAGTTAACATCTACCAGTTAGTTTGTGGTCGAGTATCTATAATTTTCGATCCGATAATAGAGGATCAGGCGGTGCTGGAAAGAATTCAATAAACTATGAACATATTCCAATGTTCACTTTAAAAACCAAGACCAAAAGCGGCATGTTTCGTGAAGTATTTGATTTTATAGCACGTTTCCATCAGCTTTGATTAGCCTGGTTGTTTGATTTACAAAATTAATTTAAATACCAGTTGTAGTGTTATATAATTCAGAGATGAAGTGAGGCAGGATTATAAGATATAAAATGAAATATTAGGTGCAGTATACATATTCAACTTAAATGGATTGATAAACTTAATATTGTTCCTAATGCACACTTTTATTAAATTTCAAAATAATGTAATATTAAAAGTTTATTTAAAACCAGCACTTTTAAAATGTAACTGATAAAAATATAAGTAGTCAGGATCAAGACGTTCGTCGAGTTTACAAACTATCCTTGTTTAACTTTTGTGCCATCCGCTAATGTTCATGACAAACTCCTACAGTCACTTTTAGTCCATAATATATTTTGAACTGAATAATGTTTTCTCAGAATTCATTGCAGTATACCGTACAAAAATAGGAGATACTCTCACATACCCTAACCGCGGCGTGTTATGAAGTGACAAATTTTATTAACTTTAGTTAACTTTATTCTTTAAATTTATAATAAATAAAAATTATACCACTTGACTGTATACGTATACGATTACGTTATAGTTAACGCCAAACGAAGTGGCTTCAAGAAGTTGAAGTTGAAATGGAATTAAGTAATTATCGATACAAACATATTTTGAACTTTATAATGAAATGTTATGGGAGAGAAAAGTTGTGTACGGCAATGATTATATTTTAGTTTATAATCCTGTTGTTAGCCACAGATCTTCAACATTTGTTCTTGTGATATATAAAAAATGAAATAAACTTTGGTTATTTCACTAGGGTTAAATTATATCTTTTGGACAGCTTATAAATAAGGAAAGCGTGTTGAAGATAAGGATATGAAATAACCAGTATATATCTGCAATGTAACTGGAGGAGATTATATGTTTATTGTATATAAAAGTTTGTAAATAATGTTTTATTTAAGTTGATTTAATTTTCCATCACTATATTTTATTAGGACAATTTGTAAAGTCATAAATTATACAAACATGACAATCCTTATAGTTGTAAACTCATATAAATTGTGTAAAAAGTAATATATTTGTCTTCGCCCGTTTGTATTGGTACTTGGTTGTAAAATTGCTCAAATTCCTTAATTTAAACACGTTCAATTAAATTAAATTTGTTCAGGTGTGTTAGAAATATATTGTTTCTTAATTTTTATATAGGGAAGGTATTAAGGCCTATGACGGAAATTTAAAAAAAAATCCAAAAAAAGACGATTGGTATAATTTTCTTGTGTAATATATCGCTGTACTTTTATGAGTTAAGAACACATCTCGTTTATCATAATCTATGAAATACTCAGCATCATTCCGAGTTGTAAACAACGAAACCGACAATTATGCGATAGCAGTAATATTACAATAGAATGCGTCTTTCTGAAAAACAAGGGAAAGAATGTGTAAATATCACTTCAGCAATAAGTTGTCAGTTCCAAGGCACCACTCTGGTAGAACGCTCACATCACTCGACTCAACAACTTCCGGGAAGTTAACTTTAAACAGTGTTTCTAGAGTTCTGTCAAGTACAGTTATATTTATTCTATCCATTATCTGAACGAAAAGAGACTGGGTATTTTCACATATGTTCTGCAATTGGAACTCTGTAATCTTCATGATACGATTAAGAGAGGTAGAGTACGTGACAGTCTGATACACAATTTAAAACAAATTTCGTGATGATTTTTAATACATGTTGAACAACTCTTTGACCCTAAACCGATGAACCTTTACTGAGTGAAATTTCCTTTCTCAAAGTTAATTACGAATGCTGAAAAATCTGCTTGGAATTAACGTCATATCTATGAAAAATCTGTTAAAAAGAACTGAAAAGTCTCGTAAAACTAATACTAAATCTTTATTCTACACGTTATTGATAAAACAATCAAAGATTTGAAAATTATTGAAAATACAATATAAATTGCCTCCTGAAAAACCAATATAGTGATAAAACGTTGTATAATATAGCTCTGCACTATTTTAAAATGCTTATCAAAAATACATTTTTTAACATCATTATCACAGGGATTACTACTAAAAGATTCAAATAAAACAGAGAACGTTTTGATAATGAATTAACTTAATTAAACCATGGCCAGAGTAAATCAAATAGACAACTTCTAAAATATATTTAATTTAGAAAAATTACAGGAATTAGAAAACAAGTTTTGAAGCTGAATATCTTAATCTATTTAGTGACGAATAAGTAAAATCTTAATCTTACCAATTGCTGATAAATTATCAATTAAAACTGATGGTTTATCTAAATCTAAAAATTATTCAACAAATCGATGAATATGAAAAATTCCTGTAAAGTAAAAAAACTTGCGTATTATTGTTTAGATTTTATCATAAATTGAGGAAATTTTGAAACAATATATTCTACAAAGTACCTCCAACAACATGTATTCATGTTACTCAGAAAGTTTTATATGAATAACCTTTACAATACTATTTTTACTAATTTGATTATTCTGGGTTTCCTCGTTGTCAGCATAGTTACCCATAAGACCAGTGTAACCAGGGCCTTTGTAGATGTGAGAATGCCTTCCAGTTATGGCAGTTTCACTATAACAGGGCAGGCTTTTGGTAATTACAAATCTGTTACTTTTTTAAGAATAAATGCATTTTAATACACAATACGAATTTTATGATGTTAAAACATCATTAAGTTGTTTATACCATAACCATTTAACTGATTTGTTTACCTTCAATAGAATAGATGAAGATCAATTTTGTCTTTTTCACAACTTTTTAAATATTTTTCCCAAAGGAAATTTTTTAAGAAACAAACTAATTTAAAAATTATTATTTTTAAAATAGTTTTTTAAATATAAATAATACACTTTTACTAAAATTACTCTATTATTCGACAACTAACTGAGTTTATTTGAAGTGAGTATATAATCTGAATGTTATATAAATATAAGAAGTTAGTTGTTTTCTACAGTGTAACATACCTGTGAGATATAAATAATACAGATCTGGAAATACACTGGGCACCTTCTCCATTTTAGTGACCAGGTTAAAAATGACAACGAAAAAATTAAATATTAAAAGTAAAGTAATTAATGTGGAATACTTAAACATTTTGTATCGTCAAGGCCTGTTCCAAAGGGCTTTCCTAAATTGTAATTGTTTCTATTAAAATATTAGGTGACCTAAGATATAATAATAATATCACTAGATTTAATTAAAAGTCGTGTAATATAATATTGCCTTAACAATATTCTAGGAGAGCTCACAGTTTTATTACTATCTCTTTGTATTTATTAATAGCAACCCTGATTATCAATAAAGAGCTTGGTTTAAATAGCGATGTAAACATTTTAGGGCCAATCCTTGGAGACAGCGGCTTTTTATTAGAAGCCCTGAAGACTTTATTGGCTGTTAATAACTGTCTGAGATTGCCAAAAGTGAGCGAAGCGGAAATAATGTTCTTATATCGATGTTGCCGGAAGCAAGGAATTGTCGTCGGATGGAAGTTACATCACTGTTGAACATTTTTATCTTAAATTTGGTAAAATCTTAGATTTTTAAACTTCATACGTAACAGTCACAATTTAAATGGCATTATGTATTAAAAAATCAATAGCATAATGCAGCAAAACAGGTTTTTGTTACAACAGTAATTATTTGTACTTATATTGTGGTCGTATTTTGTTTGTTAATATTGCAGTTTTCTAATTATTTAGAACGTGTATTTATAATTTTGTATTAAAAATTTAAAGTTCCTTTGTACAGTATTCTTTTTTTAAATATTATTTACCTATCAAAGAGAAAGCTCTGATTTTCCTGACAGGTATAACTGAATTTTCTCCCATGTCGTTTACCTGGTGAGTATTTTCGTTATATAATTTGAACATTTCTATATTTGGTTCACACCACGACAAAACATCAAAGCATTGGTTTTAAACAATTTCGCCGATGTATCGCGATGATCCGAATTTAACCAGCGTAGGTTCATGGCCATCCAAACCAATCTGCATAGCAACGATGCTGCGAAGATTGTGAACAGTTTCTATTGTTATTGTTACTTCTCTAAACGAGGAACCCCCCTCTCGTGGCCGGTAAAGCATGCCAGGGTTAATGATATAGCTCTTAGAAACTATGATTATTGAAGCTTTTTGCATCAAGTATTAATGCTGTTCCTTTTAAGTGACATACCTTTTGAGTATAAATAAAAGGCTTACCCATATTGTAGTAAATTCAAGCAAGATTTGTACTATAAATTGGATTCATATTTCTCAAAATGAAAGAAAATTCAAATTAAATCCTCATATAGTTTAACTTATATTTCATTATTCCGTAGTAACAATTACTATGTATGTTACAACTGTAATTTTTCTATTCACTATAGCTTATATTGTAATACTTAATTAATTGTAGGAATACAAATTTTAGATTTGTGTTTTAATCAAAATTGTAAATCTAAACAAAATAAAACAAAACTACAAAACTTTGTCAATAGCGTTTTAACTAAGGCGACAAGGATAACTTAAATAGCAGTTCATAAATCGTTTTGGAAATAGTAAATACAATAAAATTATCAAAAAATTACTATATCCTTTATGCTGGTCGGAAATACGAGTATATGGTTATGGAAGTCGCGCTACCAATGTAGCTCTTATTGTTACCCATAATCATTCATGTATAACATGCCCTATACATTATATATATATATATATATATATATATATATATATATATATATATTAAATTTGCATAAATGGCAACAGCTGAATTTAATTTCTTCAATAAACATTGAATCACAAAAAGTACTTGCTCCGCCGGGAAAACTTTTTTATGTTTATTTCAAAAATTTTATATATATATATATATATATAGTATTATGCTATACTATACATATTATTATATTAAATGTATATATAATAGATTACAATATAATATATAAATATGTTATTTGCCAGCATGATTGCGCAGGAATAAATAGTAGAATGTAGAAAAGCGGAATTCACAAAAAAGTGAAAGTTTGATTGGAAGAGCCTTTGCATACAACCATTTTCAAAATAACTCAGATTGTTGCTTTGCTTGTAATTACTTTAATAAATATGATTCGTCGCACACGTGTGCAGATGGATGGCTAATAGACGCCGTTTAAATTAAGTAGATAATGCTGTACAATTTTACTTTTTTATAATATGTTTGTAATAAATAGTTACATCAAACTAAATGCCATACTTGCTTGGATACGTGAAAACTATTAAAGAGTTTATCTTTTTTTGTGAAACACATATTATTTGTATGATGTAGTGATTTTTTCGGGAACAGTGAGAAGGAGAGTCTCAATCCACTTCAATAGCAGAATATTAGCCGTCAAAGACATTTCATCATGTCCATGTGCAGTAAGACTGCTGTAATTAAAAGAACTACTTTGTTTTAATGGACACTCGCCAGACCAATTGCGATGCTTTGTGTTGCTGTTATTTTTAATCTGAGATTTTAAGACTATAAATTAGTATCATTAGGACCTGAAATATCACTTTTATAATTTACTGCAAATTTATTTTTTCGAATGGTACATTTTCCCTTTTTCCTTCGTGTTTACAAGTGACAATCAGCACCATCAAATAGGATTCTGAAAAATACACAATAATAATTTTGTACTCATAATATGTAAATGTAAAATGAAATAATGTAATAAAATAAAGGCATCATGTATCAATAAAATAAAAATCTAAAACGGTTGTAACAAAAGTTTATGTGCAAGTAGTAGGATTTAATACCTCTTCCTCTCTGGATGTAACGATAAGACTACAGACTCAGTGGCAGAAGCTTACTATCAGATAAATCCATAACATTTTCGAACAGAAATTATTCTTATTGTTGTACAGCAATAACTATTCTGACACAAATAAATGTTATCGTTAGATATCAATAGTTACATATATTCTGGCAAAACTTTAATAACATTTCGGTAGTTATTTTATCAATAGTTAGAAAACTAAACTACCTAAATACAAGAGAAATTTTTACTTAAGTAATACACGGAAAAAGATGAACACTGTACTCCTCTCATTTTATTTTACGTTAAGGCATTACTTCTGAAGGAACGGCTAACAACAGACTAGGATCTTTGCAAAATCCCAAGCTCCATAAAATTTTCATCTCAAACTATAACAGAATGATGTGATACGTTTTAGATAATGTGCAAACATTAAACTCTATAAGTTTACTTTTTCTAGCTTTTAAACGCAGTTCACTTGTCGTGAACACTTCTTATGCATCGGATTTCCTTAGGTAGAATATGCCTTCTCTACACCATATGTATTGTACGTCAAGCTTCTTACCAGCTTCTTTAACAATCAGCTTATTAGATAGGGTAAGGTACTCACCTATAAAGATCCTTGAGCTTCCAGGAAGGCTTCTGTTGCTTTCGTTTTCGAAATCTCAGAGTAGACAACGGAATAACATAAACATATCAAATGTATATGCTATAGATTACTCAGCTAAGCCACAAACATTTGTTGATGTTTGAACAGCTTCTTAGCATCAACTAAAAACTGCTCATAAATTTTAGACAAATGTCTGGAAATAAATTAGATTTCAAGTCATAATTTTTTGCAGTCATTTTGGAACTGCCAGAACTTAATATCGTTGCGTGATAACCAATTTTCCGCCGCTTGAAGACACCGCGAAGCTATCACTGAAGACTGATGTAAAGTTATTGTACAGTCTAACGAGAATAATGAGGGTATGAATAACTAAACGCATTCACAATTTGTTGGGGTCGGTCCGACTAACAAAGATATCTTCAAAGTTTATTGTGAAAGTATTCATACATCATTAGTGTTCTTGTAATTTGCAAAAAATGAACTGGATTACATTTCTAGTCTCACAACACAAACTGCGTAGGGACGGATAAAATAACCGTGAAATATGCATATTAATTGTACAAAGTACACTTGGGGAGTGTTCTCTGGTATTTAATTGATGGCTTATTAAAAGTACAAATCCTGTATAGGTAAATTAAATGTTTGACATATGTATAGCTAAAATTTGGTAAAGCTGTTATAGCTTTGAATAACCAGACAATTACAACAAACTATTTGTAGACTTTTGTAAATACTCGCTGCACAGTGATACTACACGTTATTTGCTTTTTATAGATAATATTGACATATTTTGCCAAGCAATTACTGCTGCATGTTATTTATTTTTGTTACGAAGGATATAACTCTACAGTACACTGACATACGCTTCTTTTTAGTTTTATCTACTCTATTGGCCAACATTTTACTAATACACGTTTAAATTTTAAAGGATTGTCCATTTCACTTGTATTATAATTTGTAAGTTGTATTAACGAGTAGTAAATAAATATAGCATATTGATTAAGTTCATTTGTATACGAATTGATTATTTTAGTTTATACTTACTAAAATTTAATACACATAACAAAACTTTGTTATAGTTCCAAATGAATCAGGAATAGAAATATACAGGTTTTAAAAATACCTTTTTTATTAGGCCAATGGAATTAGTTTGTTACACATAAGTATACGAAGTCTAAGAAAAAACGTCAACTTATTCTTAGAAATCTCTAAAAGTTTATTAGGGCTAAGTAATGAATCTCCAACGCTTATTGTAATGAGTGAGATATGAATTTCAGAGGCAAAATTCGAGTTATATAAGATTCCAGGATACAATGGTTTTGCTTGCTGTAATTAAACGACCAGACAGGTGGATCTGTAATCTACGTAAGTGATAGAGTGGAGCGTGTCACCCAGGTCCCGTGCCAGCTATTATCAGCTCACTGCACACATGTCAAGTTCAAGTTCAACAGCCTGCATTTTTCACTCCTGGTAGTTTACAGATTACATTTAACGATCGTCAAAACGTTTCTTTCTGAATTCACACCCCTTCTCTCAACTGTAACAAATTAATGCCTTCAGAGAACCTTTTTTGATAAAAAAATGTTTCAAAATGGTGATTGAAAATTATCAAAAATTTTTTTTAAGTGAAATTTTATTATAACGGCTGAATATTTCTTAATGAAAAAATACAGTATTTTTAGAATAGCACACAGGATATTTGATCAAACTTTCAGCTCAATCGAACCATTTTTGTAAAAGAAAAAAATTAAAAAAAAAAAAACTGTTTTTTGGATTTGTTTTGGAAATTTTTGAGGTTAAGGCACAAATGATTACTACATAAGTTGTAGATTTTTTTATTTCCAACAACTTTTTCATTTGACTTTTTTCAATAGGATGCATTGTTTAGTCACAAATTGCACAAAACCATTTTCACCCCTAAAAACCACCCCTCCTATAGACGATTTTGGTTCGGAATGTTTTTTTTAAAATTTATTTATGATGTATGTGACTAAATTGTGCCATTAGTTTGCTGTAAGAAAACATTTATTTTTTCAATCAGGTAACACGACTGGACTAATCACTTTGCTATAGATTTTGCGTTACAAATAATAGAATGAAATATTTTCTTTGTCCTAGAAGTAACTCTGAAATGTTCCCCAAAAAAAAAAAACATTTATTACAACCTAGTTCGTCTAGAACGTGTGACATCAGGTTGGGATTTTATTATTTACAAGAATAATTTCGACAAATTTTACAATGTTTCACGATTTAATTAATTCTTTTTTAACTTGACATAAAAAAGACAGTTTTATTAACAAAGCATTAGGGAAAGCGAAACAATTAGTGCTTGTATAGACAGTTCCCTTCTCAAACGAATAGAAAAAAGAAGCAAACTTTACAGCTAGTTAAAAATGGGCCTTATGAATTAGTATTCAAAAAGCACTGCCTTAATAAAAATAATTTACATAAAGCGTTGCGAAATACTGGCATACCGTTTTCAAAATTGTTGCAACTAATCAGCAGCCAAGTGGCGTTTCATCAATGAGCTTACGTCAGGAAAAAGGCCGTAAAATGATAAAATTGTTTTAAAACAATTGCACTATTTAAAAATCCATAGAATATTGCAAATGAATTAACACACATTTCTTAAATGCATCAATAACTTACGGTAGTAAAAGCAGCTACAATATCAATTTAAATCTCACTTGTCACCAACCAACTCTTTTTTCTTAGTAATGTACTTGGGTTGGGAATTGTTGACCTAGTACAATCTATGGAGAAAGAATCCTCTGGTTTTGATAAAAATGACATTCTTGCATTTGAAGAAATTATACAAAGTTATAGAACAACCTAAGGCCAACCTAATTGATTTAAGCTATGTAACCGGTACTTTCGCTAGTTTGTTAAAACATCGATCATTGCGCCAATTAATAAGAAAGGTAGCAGAGTTTGCATTGAGAACTAGAGACCAGTTACTATCCTGTCAGTATTTTCAAAATTATTTGAGAAAATGATGAGAGTAAGACTATTGAACTACTTGGAGAAATATAAAATAATGTACAAAAATATTTTATCTTTAAAAAAAGGTTCCAGTACAGTTTGTAAGGCCATGCAAATCATATACACAAGGTTAAATTCAAATAAGAAAGTATCAGGTCTGTTTATCGATTTCAAGAAGGCGTTTGATTTAGTGCAACATGGCGTTCTGATTGAAAAGCTGAAATATGCTGGTATCCGTGGGTTAGCACTGAGTTGGTTCCAATCTTTTTTAACCAACCGAAAACAACAAGGTAAAATTAAAAATGTCTTAATTAATTAAAAAAACTATCAATGTTGGAGTTCCTCAGGGATCGATACATTCTGCTGAACTATTTTCAATTTTTGTAAATGATTTTATTTTGCAACCTTTTTATGGCGAAATCATTGCCTTTGCAGATGACGTAGTTTTAATATATTCTTCCAATAACTGGTTTTAAATTAGAAACTATATTTTACATGATTTTATCCTATTTAATCAGTGGTGTTGCAACACTCCAATGATCAATTACACTTCCAAAACAAAGATTAAAAATTTAGATCTCGTTGGCTTCTCTCTTCCAATTGGCAACTGAGAATTAATCGAACAAAAGGACTGAACGAAATTAAATATTTGGGCATCTATCTCGATAGTAAAATTACTTTGCATGTTTATATGAAAATAATAATTCAAGATGATGGAGTTTCCAAAAGTATTACGATTACATCAAAATAGAATATATTATTAACCTTCAAACTATATATAACACGTTTCTATACACGTTATATAAATATACATGGGGGTGGGGGGGGGGGGGGGTGGGGGGGGGGGGGGGTGGGGGGGGGGGGGGGTGGGGGGGGGGGGGGGTGGGGGGGGGGGGGGGTGGGGGGGGGGGGGGGTTTCGTAGACACTTTTGATTAGAGGTAATTGTAATAAATATTAATTATTTGCTATTAAATTATCCTTTCCTAATTTTCCAGATATAATCAAATCCTTATTTAATGATAATATAAACGCCACAAAATAAAATTGATTGAAACGTTTTTCAAGACAAAACTAAACTTACTGAAGATTAAAAATACAAGAGTTTGAAATAAATAAACCTCTAAACACAAGATTAAGTTTATCAGTGGGCAATCCCGTATTTTCGTTGATTAAAAGTTGCATCAGTAACACGTAGATGCGATGATTTATAGACTGCTTGATATAGTTTATCTTCTACCCTACTTTCAGCGCACTGTTTTTAGACTGAAATTTCAGGACACCCCAATAAAAAAAAAACAATAATAATGGAAGATTCATTATTATATGTCTAATGATCAAACAAATCTGAGTACCAACGACAGTCTATTATTTCTTCCATCCGATGTTGTCGGGTTAAATTTCATTGAATCCCATAATTTCCATGTATCCTGAGATACCATTCTAGGTACCTGTATTGTTATCCCCTCGCCTATCACCGTAACGATTCGGGTACAAATCCTGTTTTTAATATCGAGTTTCGATGGTGGTGAATGTCTCTTCACATGAATTTCTCATCTCGCTAGGATACATGAATCATAGGCCCATTGCCTATTCTATTACGTGGTCTTACGAGCACCTATCTTTTAATTGTCTCATAAATAACTCTTACATACAAGCTAAATGTCATGGCTACTGATAATGAAATACTTCCTAACATATCCACAGCATCTGAACTAACTTAAATTTAGAAAGAAGTGGAAGAATTTAAAAAATCAATTTAGATCAATATTATAACGTACTATGAATTACGTATATTGGCACAAAAAGCTATACGTAATATTCATGAATAACTAATTATAATAACCTAATTCCCTAGTGTATGTACACTAGTCCTTGTTTTTATACAAAACACTCCTCCCAAAAAAATACATGCTATGAACCAAGGAGACTGCTGGTTTAATGCAAAAAACACAGTTTCCTGGTACTTTGACGTAAGCGGCAGGAAGTGAAATGAAATGAAATATGTCTTTATTCAAGAGGCGGAGTTAGGGCTATTTAGCCCTCTCTACCACTCAACCTCACATAATATACAGATATATATATATATATATATATATATATATATATATATATATATATATATATATATATATATACATATTTACATTTAATTACCTTAAAACTATAACAAATTCCATTTTAAATTAAAATTAAATTTTAACCAAAAATATATACTACTATGTAATAATTAAAAATCAAAATTTAATCAGATTAATATGTAGAAAAATTTCAAAACGAAGATAAATTAAAACTTAAACTTAACCAATTTACTTTTTAAAGAATTTCTTGTTTTTGCTACATTCAATTCTCTCAAACACACAGCCTGACCACAAGCACGCCCACGAGTACGAGTACCGCACCCGTCACCCCTACAGACCGCCCAGCAACAAGTCCCTGACCCCCGCCCCAAAACGAGCTCGACCTTCTATAATACGGATACTCATCAGGAAGAGAGTTCCAGAGGCGACATGCCTGAATCAGTGAACGACCTACTGAAGAAGTTCGATTGATGAACATAAATTGAAAGTGTAGCGTTTTTAAAGCTACATTGATTTATTTTTTTTAAATTAAAACTTAAATTAAATTAAAATTTTGGGATCGAAATATTGGGATTTAATTTTAGATTAGATTGTGAAAAGTCAGGGTAAAAACGAACATGTAATCCTTTGGCAAGTTAGTACTGGTAGTTTTCAATTGTTAGGAAGGCAGGTTTGACTGCCTTGAATTAATTAGAACTTGTCTTGTTGCGAAGTATTGTTCTCCTTGTTTGATACAGCTGGACCAATGAGGAGAACACCGCGGATGTCCTGAAAAAGTTGGTTGGAAAGGGAGGTATTTAAGCGCCGCCGCTCATAATTTTCGCCCTTCTTTTGGTTATTTTCGTGATTAAGTTGATTACAGTGCGCCGTGTTTCTTAAAATTTAATTTCCGCGAGTGATTTTGAGGAAAAAATTAAATTTCATAGAAACAAAAGAGCAATCTGAATAACTTATTCTCTAGGAACAATAAGGCATAATAGAATCATACAAGTTACATTTGGTTCATGCTTGCAAGAAAAGTGAATTAAAATTGAACTTTGTTAATAACTGTAATTGAGATTTGGAAAAAGTATTAATTTTATTAATATTTAACTGGAACTCTTTTATTGTGAATTATTTATTGGAAATTAATTGAACTTTAATAATAATTGTTAGAGAGAGTTGTAATCTGAATTGCAGAGAATTGAAAGTTAAGGTTCAAATAGTGGAAAGAGAAGTTTAAATTTTAATTTTGAAATTTGAGTGAACTTGGAAGTGAAACATTTTTATTTTAGTTATTTCCAAGTGGTATTTTATTTTTATTTTAAAACTTTATTATTTTATTTTAGAAGAGAGCTCTGATTTTTAGTTTGATATATTTGATTAATATTTTTATTTCTTGCCAAAGGAATTTTTAAATTTTACTAAAAGGTTTGTCAATTCTTTGTGGAAAATAGAGTGATAAAAATTTCTGAAACGTTGAACTTATTAATTTGCCAGTTTAAAATAAATCCATTATTTTTATTTAGAACTGTGATTTTTATTTTAGACAAACCAATATAATATTTAATAGTTAATAAATTTAGTAATAAATTGTACTGAATATTCACTAGGAGCTTACTAATAAAAAAATATTTCTATACCGTCTTGGATGTCTTATTGATAATTTAAATATTGATACTCTGGAATATTAATATCAACCATCCAAGTCGTTATAGAAAGTAACGTAGGATCCCCCTCTCGTAGGTCGTTCACTTATATCGGAAATAAATTTGACAATTTTCGGACAGGTAAACAGGTGACTTGTTTCTGATAATCTGAATGTATAGTTGAAAGAATGTGAAGTTGGTGAAGTTGTTGTTGAAGTTTCAGAAGCGAACGGTAGATATAAAGACAAAGACTTAAGCAAGTCCACTTAAGACTTGAGCTCATAGTAAAGACCGAGATTTTTTAATTTGTTTTGAAAATTTAGTACGTGGTTATTGAGTTTAAGTTTTGGTGCAACGTTGAAGTCCAAACGGTCGATCAATCTTGGGTTTCCCAATACCATTGACTGCGTTTTGTCTTCATTTAATTTTTAGCCCATGTTTATTTGCCCAACAAGCAATTGATTCAATGTCTTGATTGAGTAGAACCATAAATGTGCTCAATTCACAAAAGGTGAAACTGTGTACGTAAATTTGTAAATCATCGGCATAAAGATGAAAACTTAGAGTGCCTTATAATAGATGTGACGAATAGGGAAGTCTGATTGAACCGAATGGTAAGGGGATCAAAGAGCTTTCATCCGCTAAAAGTTATTCTATTATTCTGTTTTATGTTCGCCGCTTGAAATGCAGAAGAAACAGATCGACCTAAAGGACTGGACATATATCGCCACAAATTACGGACGTTAAAACATCATGTTAATGTTCATATCTCTAAAACAGGAAATAACATGTTTCATCTTTTGCAAGTTTAATCTGAGATGTTGAGTTCGTCCATGAAAGAAGAGTATTTTGTTTAGATAAACACAAATAAAAACAAAAATAGATCACATTGAATTTATATCCTATGTCAGAAACAAACCTAAAGATACCGCCTATCTGAGAGAGTGATCAACGACCCAAAAAATTAATTATCCGCCTCGCTCAAATTTTTGGACGTTGTGTGACTAAATTTATAAAAATGTTCACTTCCAAGTTCACTCAATATTTCAAAATTAAAATTTAAACTTCTCTTTCCACTATTTGAACCATTAACTTTCAATTCTCTGCAATTCAGATTACAACTCTCTCTAACAATTATTAAAGTTCAATTAATTTCCAATAAATAATTCACAATAAAAGAGTTCCAGTTTAAATATTAATAAATTAATACTTTTCCAAATCTCAATTACAGTTATTAACAAAGTTCAATTTTAATTCACTTTTCTTGCAAGCATGAACCAAATGTAACTTGTATGATTCTATTATGCCTTATTGTTCCTAGAGAATAAGTTATTCAGATTGCTCTTTTGTTTCTATGAATTTAATTTTTTCCTCAAAAATCACTCGCGGAAAATTAAATTTTTAAAGAAACACGGCGCACTGTAAATCAACTTAATCACGAAAATAACCAAAAGAAGGGCGAAAATTAATGAGCGGGCGCTTAAATACCTCCCTTTCCAACCAACTTTTCAGGACATCCGCGGTGTTCTCTCATTGGTCCATGCTGTATCAAACAAGGAGAACAATACTCGCAATTGTACAAGACAAGTTTCTAATTAATTCAAGGCAGTCAACCTGCCTTCCTAACAATTGAAAAACTACCAGTACTAACTTGCCAAATGGATTACATGTTCGTTTTTTTACCCTGACTTTTCACAATCTAATCTAAAATTAAATCCCAATATTTCGATCCCAAAATTTTAATTTAATTTAAGTTTTAATTTAAAAAAAATAAATCACATGTAGCTTTAAAAACGCTACACTTTCCAATTTATGTTCATCAATCGAACTTCTTCAGTAGGTCGTTCACTGTTCAGGCATGTCGCCTCTGGAACTCTCTTCCTGATGATATCCGTATTATAGAAGGTCGAGCTCGTTTTGGGGCGGGGGTCAGGGACTTGTTGCTGGGCGGGGTCTGTAGGGGTGACGGGTGGGCGGTACTCGTGGCGTGCTTGTGGTCAGGCTGTGTGTTTGATGAGAATGAATGTAGCAAAATAACAAGAAATTCTTTAAAAAAGTAAATTGTTAATTTAAGTTTTAATTTATCTTCGTTTGAAATTTTTCTACATATTAATCTGATTAAATTTGATTTTTAATTATTACATATTAGTATATATTTTTGGTTAAAATTTAATTTTAATTTAAAATGGAATTTGTTATAGTTTTAAGGTAATTAAATGTAAATATGTTATATATATATATATATATATATATATATATATATATATATATATATATATATATATATCTGTATATTATGTGAGGTTGAGTGGTAGAGAGGGCTAAATAGCCCTAACTCCGCCTCTTGAATAAAGGACATATTTCATTTCATTTCACTTCCTGCCGCTTACGTCAAAGTACCAGGAAACTGTGTTTTTTGCATTAAACCAGCAGTCTCCTTGGTTCATAGCATGTATTTTTTTTGGGAGGGAGTGTTTTGTATAAAAACAAGGACTAGTGTACATACACTAGGGGAATTAGGTTATTATAATTAGTTATTCATGAATATTACGTATAGCTTTTTGTGCCAATATACGTAAATTCATAGTACGTTATATATTGATCTAAATTGATTTTTTAAATTCTTCCACTTCTTTCTAAATTTAAGTTAGTTCAGATTGCTGTGGATATGTTAGGAAGTATTTCATTATCAGTAGCCATGACATTTAGGCTTTGTAAGAGTTATTTATGAGACAATTAAAAGATAGGTGCTCGTAAGACCACGTAATAGAATAGGCAATGGGCCTATGATTCATGGTATCCTAGCGAGATGAGAAATTCATGTGAAGAGACATTTCACCACCATCGAACTCGATATTAAAAACAGGATTTGTACCCGAATCGTTACGGTGATAGGCGAGGGGAGTAACAATTACAGGTACCTAGAATGGTATCTCAGGATACATGGAAATTATGGGATTCAATGAAATTTAACCCGACAACATCGGATGGAAGAAATAATAGACTGTCGTTGGTACTCCAGATTTGTTTGATCATTAGACATTATAATGAATCTTCCATTATTATTTGTTTTTTTTATTGGGGTGTCTGAAAATTTCAGTCCTAAAACAGTGCGCTGAAAGTAGGTTAGGGTTAGGAAGATAAACTATATCAAGCAGTCCTATAAATCATCGCATCTACGTGTTCTGATGCAACTTTTAATCAACGAAAATACGGGATTGCCCACTGATAAACTTAATCTTGTGTTTAGAGGTTTATTTTATTTCAAACTCTTGTATTTTTAATCTTCAGTAAGTTTAGTTTTGTCTTGAAAACGTTTCAATCAATTTATTTTTGTGGCGCTTATATTATCATTAAATAAGGATTTGATTATATCTGGAAAATTAGGAAAGGATAATTTAATAGCAAATAATTAATATTTATTACAATTACCTCTAAATCAAAAAGTGTCTACGAAACAGTTCAGATATGCCAAAACAACTTAAGTGAACTCCTAAATTTATAAAAAACTAGCTTCTTGGGCGCACTTTATTTATTAAACATCTTAACCTCAAGTGCTAAGTCGGGACAATAAATTAAATATACAAATTTTCATTACATTTAATTGAGTATTTAGTAAAGTATTGTTCGTTATAGTATTAAAAGTAATTTAGCCTGAAAATACTCATTTCTTAGTGAACTTATTCTATGTAGCTAGCTAGCTATTCTTAGGCCACCTTTCCCAGGGACCAATTTCAATAGTTAAACTAACAATCATTTCTTACATAAGCTCGAAAGGAAATTACGACCCATTTTCAAAAACTGATTTTTTTCAAAACTAATATGTCTCTTAAAAGTTGTGAATTCTACTCATTATAGATTTTTTCACGCTTGGGCGCAACACTAAAAATACAATACTAACTTGATTTTAGTTTTTTTTTTCGTTTTTGTTTGCTATTCAGAAAGTGAGAACCAACTGATATATATTGTTTGAGAGCATAAGTTAATATTCTAATACATATTAAACAGTTTAATCAATCATGATTATTCACTAGATTAAAACAGTGAAGCCTGAAGCTATGTACATAGGTACGATACTCCTTTATCCAAACGTTGCTCGTTGTATAGTTTATTATTATCCATTAAGTAACTTCCAAGGTAAGTTGAAATTTTAATTTAGTGAACAATCCAAACATTGAGGTATAAACTTATTGCAATAGTAAATTTCTGTAAAAAAACTTGTACTTTTGTTAGATTATAAAATTGTTTTTAGAAATAAATATAATCCTGTTTATTTCCTCGAGGGCTAGTGCCCTCGAGGTATATATATATAGTGCCCGTGGTTTAGTACCACGGACGATTTCAAGCCAAAAACGTATATAATAAATAGCAGTATAAAGTAAGAAATACCGATTACAGTAATGTAATGTCTTCCGCATAATGAAGATAAAAATAAAAGTGACGTTTTTGAGAAAAGTGGTTGGAGGAGAGAGTGTACAGTTCTTCTACCTCCGTCATTCGGAGATACCTACTCATAAGGATTGCAGTGATTCACACACCCGATCCAGTTATGGTAGGGATCGAAAATCTCTTCAGTTCGTACACAGCCTTTACGTCTTACAGATGTATTCAGAGCTAAGACGACGACTGCCTTAGTGAAATGTTTTCTTGACTCATGAGATGCGCCCCCACACAACTCTTTGTATCGTGTTACTATGGGTCCTATAAGGATTACCACCCTCTTCAAGATCTATTATTTTCAATATCAATGGTTTAACCGTTTTCGAACAGGGGGTGCGATGTCATGCTTCTCATTATCATGAAGTCTTAGCCTTTGTGTCCGCTGTTGGCAGTAAAAATAATTATGCTAAGATGCCCAAAAACTGTTCGATTCCACTTGGACCTCAACAGGTGAGTGAGTATAGAACCCCACGTTAGTATCCACCCTACGACAGCTTTCATATGTTACGTAGTTCAAATAGGAGGGCTTTATCGAAACCATATTTATCGAACCGTCGTTTATTTTTTCCTGCTCTGTGTTTTATTCGTACTTGTGGCTTTGTCATACGGAATGTTAATAAAAGGTTTGTGTAACGCACTTAATAACATATTAGAGGTACACTTTGTAAGGTTGTAACATATGTAATAAGGTATGAATAAATTTACATCTGACCAGTAGTATTCTGTGATGAATATATTCTTATAACCAGATTAATTATCAAAACGTAACATTAGACACAACAAACCATATGTATAAAGCCAAATTAACAATACTAATAACCAAACAAATATAGTTTCGGTTACTTATAAATGATAAATATGTTGTCATTCGAGATGAAGCTTGCATTGGTTAGTAATTTTGTAAATATAAAAAAGTGTAAAAATAAAATAAGACGTAAGGAGGGGCAGTGGAATTCCTCTTAAACTGGAGTGCACAGTTATTACAACCTACATTACACAAACACTGTTTTATTGCAATACACAAAAGCAAGCAAGTAATGTATTCCGGCAGTCAAAGTTAATCTGTTGCTAGAATTTATCGCACAGTTTATCACCGGTAACGTTTTGAGAACACAATATGTCACAACCTTCTACCGTATGTGCTGTTTGTTACTGTTTGGAACAATTAGCTTATGTCAACCGTGTTTAGTGTGAAAAATATGAAATATTCAAAATGACCTGTGTAGCTCTGTTTATTCCTCGTACATTTGTTATATTTTTTTTTTCAAATGTATGCTTTAATGTTATACAATAGTGTTAGGAGTAAATTTCATTGGTGAGACATTCAGTATTGAGGAGCACAACAGTCCCCTCCATATATGTACACATTTTTAAATGGGTTTTCATTTAAGAGCTAACCAGTAAAGAGATGTCAAGAGCTTGGTCTACTGAGAAACACCACATTTTTCTTGATGATGAAACACTTTCACGATCACGATGATCTCAGTTCATCAGCCTTTACAACTGAAAGACGAATATAGGCACGTACTTAAACGGAACTGTGTATCAATGCCGCAGGAAAAGATACCGTACTAAACCCATTCTTAGATTGGTTAGCCTAATGAGAAACACCACTTTGAGCCTGATAATGAAACATTGTACGGTCACGATGGTCTCAGACCTTCAGTCTTTACTAACTGGTAGATGAAGATAAGCAGAATATTTGGAATCTCTTTTTGAAAGTTGTAGAAACAGGTACTGTACTTAAATCCATTCCCTATGTTGCTTGATCTACTGAGAAGCACCACTTTTTATCTGACAATGAAACATTTTAGGATCAGGAATGAAATCCGTCCACTAGGCTTAATAAACCTGGGAGATGAAGATATACTCCCACCACTTCTTCAACAATTCACTCAAGAATCCACTTCTTTGCACGTGACTCTCTCTGAATAGAGATGCCGCAGAAATAGGTACCGTACCGTAAGAACCGTACACATTTAAAACATTGCTTTGCCTCAAAGCAAAACTATACTACCTTTTTTTAACCTTTTTTGATACTCCACACACGTTTTTCCTCTCCGGTTTTTCATGGCAGCTAAGACTTTTATTATATTTTACGTTTCTCTCAAATAAATGTACCCAGCTCGATTGTGCCTAGTTTTAGCATGATTTATTGTACCCTAAAAGAGGTAAAATGATGTTAATTAATGGTATAACTTCATTAAGGTTACTTTCTAATAAAATTATCATTAAAAATGCAACATTAATGCTTTGTCTTTCCATTATTCTGATATATATGCTGTAATCATTAAACAAATATCTTAAACCAACCTGCTTCAGCGGGAAACCTTTGGTTCTCTGTAGTATTTACACAAACAGAACGGTGCACATTCAATACACGTTTAATACATAATAACAGTTTATAGTTCATTGCCTAGCGTGTAAATATATCCTAAGGGGATTTTACAGCACATCTCGGTTCGTTAGTATTGAAGATGTTCTTACTCGACACAATACCAGAATAATATATGGCATGTAAATGAGTTATGCATGTTGATTGTTGACTTTAGGAACTAAATGTCAATTTGCATTCCATAAGCACACAAATCTTTGGTTTTCCAAAAAAATCAATAAAAAAATTTCTTCCTAAAAAATAAGTTGGTCATAGGTGCGCTGTTTTTGTAAGAGGTCAAAATAAAGGGGTATTGAGAAGGTTATTACAAATTTCAGACAACTATTTGTCCATAATTTATATTTGCTATGTACAAAATCATTTCTAAAGTAGAAAAGCATATTGATTGAGATACGTTCCATTATAATGCGTGGGATTCATTCTATGTATTATAAATGAATCTAACGCTCTTGAATAGAGCCAGGACAAGAATTTCGAAGGGGAGTTCAGTGTCGATCCAAACCTATCGGCGCTGTGAGTGATCAAGATTATCTTACTTGAGATCATATCCAATGTTAAATTATCAGGAATCCCATTCTTGCATTTATATGATACTTACATACCTAACAACGTTCCTAGTCGTAATGAAACGTTTAAACACATTATATTTAAATAATTGCCTAACACTCAACTTCTTCTAAGTTGATGTATTCCTAATATTTATAAATTACACTATACGGTTTTTAAAACGGTGTTTTGTACACTTATATACCTAGCTTTAAATTTAAAAACATGTTTTTAACTAGCTAACTAATTAGCCGTGAACTAACTAAATCTTATTGTACTCTAATCTTAATTACAGTATTAGTTACATCTAACATAAAATCCTAGTTTATATAAATTAAAACTCTACCAACTACCAACTGGAACCAAACTGTTTTATAGCAGTTCAATGGAGTTATTTAATTGGACTTCGCTCGATTGCATGCTGTCCATAAATAAACATGTTTTTACGATTTCATTGCGTAAATAATAGCTATGCGTTACATAATTTGTAAACAATGTACATGTTTTTATTTAAAGAGTAATTTATAACATGATCTGAACATTATTACCTTAAAGTTGTTGTATTAAATTAACAAAAATTACTTCATTTAATTGTAATGAAAAATAAATTTATACAATAATTAGTATGCTGCAGGGTGAAAAAAGTAAATATACAACATAAATTCACGCGCTGATATATAGCCTAATACGGGACCGATGTGTAAATAACTCATGTTTGTTAAATAGTTTACTGTCGCAATATTATATATTTTACCCATATAAAAGTGAATAAACAACATTTTAACTCAATCACCTGTGACATGAGTCCATCATTACCCTGTAATATTATAAATGAGAAAGTGGTTATGTTTATTTGGTTTTGCTTTACGCGTAAACTATTCTACTAAAATCTTTATATTGACATTCTTACGGTGTCTTGCTTGGAACAATGTAGGCCTATTCTTATTTTGAAAATCTCCCTGGGGTCCTTAATAAAACCTCACTGGTCCTTAAGGTAGCGACAAATCCCATCTTGGTTAGTAAAGTTGTGATATATTAATTAAAATATTATGGCTAATTCAATCAACTGTTCTGTGTAAACAATGTTTATTATTTTCAAAATTTTTACATATTTGTAGTGAGTACATCATCTAAGTAATAAAAACTACTTTTCACGCTGATTTAGATTTTAGCGATTAGGTAAGTACTGTTCTACCTTACAAATGCACTAAAACATAAGATGGTCAGAATTTTTACACCGAAAACTCCCTTTGAAGCAGTCGGCAAGAAACTATGCTGGTTGAAAGTTCGCTTAACTGCGCTTTTGACCTAATGTACCAATTCTAGCTCTAAAATATTATGTATATTTTTTCAGTTTATAAAGAAGCAAAAGTGTAGTCATTGTTAATATCCGTTTTAACTGTACATTTTTATAAAATATTAAGTATTAAATTAAAAGACAGTGTTAATAGGTATATAACATGTACTATAAATTTAAAATTAATATAAAATTTCATCTTGTTCATTTATGAAAGAAGAAAGCTTCTCTAAAATGTGTTAAATATATATTTTCTTCATCGGGAAAACAAGACAAAAATTAAGTATAGAACAGAACATATCAAGAAAAAATAAAATTACCAATGGCCATAAGCATAAATGTTTGGTATTTTTTCTTAATCGGGGAAACTTTAAATTTGCGTCGAAAATATAATTTACTCGAACTAGGACGTACTCATAAGGTGCAAACCCTAAGAAATGACATACAAAGTCGCGGGTAACTGCTATTGTCTTGATAAGCGTTGGCTTTCTCCAATCGTCAAAATTATAGATCAATGTAAGATACTTGATTATCGCTTTTATATAAATAACTATTATAATTATTTTTTTATAAATAAACTCAGGGACTCTAAACATTCTCTACTAAAACGTGTTACTGAAATAAAATTGTATGCACATACTAAGCAGAAACATGACGGAGTTTTGATTTTCCAATGAATTTACCAATAACCTAAAAAGGGGAATAAATGGTAAGGGAAGTTGACTGATTGGTTGTCAGTCGCAAAGAGGGTCGTTATGGCCATCAGAGGGAGCGATTTAGATCTTATCGGCGAGGCGCTTCCGTTTCAACACCAATCATTAGTTTAGTTCACTATTACAGACCAGACCCTTCAACACCATAGTTACAGCGTGATAAATATTATTTATGTTTTGATGAAAAATGTATGAAAAACTTCGGTTTCAAAAAAGAGTTGAAATGAAATCAGTGTAAATGTTTGGTGTTCAATTTACAGCATTACTAGCCTGGAGTCTCAACTCAATTTATTCCCTTTAGATAATAAAATAAATATAAGGATTTAATATATTGGAAAATCGTGCCGTGGTTTCATGATTGTGAAAAGTCAAATTATTCTTTTTATTCATGTTGTTGTAATATACTTTATTAAGTTATAAAAATAAATAAAAAAGAATAAATTAAACATATTAGCTCATAAATATATTTTAATTATAAATGGTTAAAGATAAATCAAACATTAGTGATTATGAATCATCTAAGTTGCCCTTACGACACGCTACGGCTATGTAGAACACTACGCTCTAACCCCGCACAGGAAGTAAATCTTAAATTAATATGAAGTGGGGGATAATAGGTAACGAAAATACACATTTGATTCTTTCATAATAGTAGGAGACCTCTGAAATTAATGATTTTGGTTCTGATTCTCTTAGTCAAAATTTATATTTGCTTTTTACGAGGTTTCCAACCCTTCAAATATCAAACGGAATATTATCAGGGCCCGAAAGTGCTCAATATAGCCATAATTATACAGTAGTATTAACGGTTTCTACACCTTTGTGGCTCTCTCACTTTAAAATCAGAGACATAAAGGTTAAACTATCTAGAATATCTATTCTTTAACTCGTAAACAACCCAGTGTAATCATTCGTACGCAGAAGTAAGCCCAGCGTTCACACCCTTAGGGTGGTAGATACACTTTCAAATGTGGGCTATTAAAATGTAAATTTTCGTGTTATGCTTCACAGTATAGTTTATAGTAACATGTACGTATAGCTCTGCATCCTGATAAATTCTGTAATAGGGAATGATTACATTTGATTTTATATATTGCGGCGATTGCCTCTATAGATTTGAAATTGGCGCGCGCGTAATCTCTCAGTAGCCGCGAACACGATAGCCAGCTGCGCCGACCTATAGGTCATAGCTTAAACAATAGGAGCCTCCTACTATCCGGAATTCTTCTGGACAGGTTCTGGTAGGATGATTCCTGCCTAGGTTAGCAAGCGGAGACCGTAGGTTGGGTCGGAGTCGTTGTGCGGCTAACAGGTAGAGTGGACCGAGTAGAAGTGTACGTACGTTGTCTAAAGCTTACTATAATTGTTAGGGAACCTATCGGAACCGTATCTAAATTATTAGTTTATCTTTCGTCATCAAAGCTGGTTAGGTTTGGATAGGGGAAATCTAGTGGCTGATCCACGGTTAATTATTAGTCCTCTGAAAAGGTGCCCTCTTCCGGTCGTTACAATACGAGGTCGCAATATCTGATTTTAGAAGTTAAGTTGTTCAGAAAACTTTTAAGTCCTAATACCACCTCTATATAATAGAGGATTTTTTCACTTCACATCATGATCATTTAAGGATACAACACACTGGAGGATGGGCTCGGATAAGAATACTACAGGCACTGCAAGAGAGTACTAGAGATAACTATTGTTTGACAAGCATCATACAGACCAGTTGTTTATCTTTTATTTCAGGGCCTATTTCTGCCGATTTTCTCACTATCGGGAAAAAGCAGATTACTACGAAAACTGGTCCCATAATTTGTGTTTGCTCCCGAGAAGAGTGGTAGAAGGACTGCATTAAATATATGTCACTAAAGGCTCATTAATCTCTACTGACGTTATAAAGACATTGAAAACACATTAAAAACAACAGCACATTGTACCGTATTTCGTTGTTTTCTTATAACTTACTTATGTGTGAGGTTAGACTTTCATCCAACACCGTTTTAATAAATCAATTTTACTTTAAATAATTCACCTTCGCAGTGAACACAGAAAATCATATAAACACTATACGGTTTTCAGTTTTATTACACTCCATCTTGGTTTATTAAAAAAAAAACCAAATAAAACAAATTGATGTTGTAGCCGCCACGATGGAAATAAAGCAACAAACTCTAAAATTAACCGTAGAGCAATTAACGAGTACACGACTCTCATGCACTCTTGTTTTATTTATCTCGTTTAATCTTACTCTTTTCCGTAATTATTTTTGATGTCATAATCAGTATAATTGTATCATTTATCAGTATAATTGAGTAATGGAGAGTTATTGTCAGATATGCTAAACATATTGAAAATAAATTATTAATTCCAGGGAATTAAATAAAATATATAATGTTCCTTTCAGCTAATTTGAAAGAAATAGGTTTTTTTGTGATAACTGCGTTATTATTCCTTTATTCTCATGGGGGTTTTTATCTACTCAGTATTTCAAATATTAAAATCTATTTATATAAAAATATTTTATAACAAATGGTTAAGGAAAATTTCAAGAATCAAAATTCTAGCACACGTTTTTTTTCGATCACGATCATTGAGTGGTTTTTTAATATTTTGTTATTTGAACAACCACGTTAATGAAGCAAATTTACATACTAAGTTGTCCAACGAACTTAGTCAAGATATAATAAGGCAAGTTTGAATTTGTTTCATAACTCATATCCACCTAAATGTGCTAGAAAAATTTCATATGGGATTTACAAGTAATCAATATCTCTAAAACCATTTTAAGAAAAAATCAAAATTATAGCACACGTTTTTTTTCGATCACGATCATTGAGCGGTTTTTTTTTTAATATTTTGTTATTTGAACAACCACGTTAATGAAGCAAATTTACTGAATTTATGAATAATAAAATGCTTTTTAAATGTTACAACCATTCCAGAATAATGTTGGTTTTTTAGCTATGGTTGATAAATAATAAGTTTTGAATTTTGTTAAAATTTGAAACGAAATGGTGTATTGAAACTGGTCAATGAACTTAGCAAAGATATTTACAGTATTAAGGTTTCTACGAATTTTAATCGGTTTGGGCTTTTTAGGACAGTTTTCGTTTCTGTGAGCCACGTTATATTAGCACATATAATACATAATTATAAATATATATTATATTATATTTCATTTACATATAAATTATATATATATATATATATAATTATAAGAACTCGTTTTGAACTCTGGGAGTCATTTTTGGCATATTATGCAAAAACTTTCTCTAAGTGCTACCATGAGGACAGTTGCAATACAAATACAAAATATAACTAATAAATTCGACCTCAATGGTATTACCATTATTAGACTTTATTATTAAAATTTCATGAACATTAAATAAAAGATAATCTATAAATACATATATAATATACTTAAATACATTAAAAATAAAAATCTGTTTTATTGTAAAAAAATTTACGATTTACATTTTTTAATAACCACACAGTAATTTTCATTCACCGTCAGACTCGATATTTCATTCAAACTGAGAGCTTCTCTATCCCTATTACTGCTCATAATTATTGGCTTTAGTTGTAAATACAACTTATATAAATTGTAAATTACAATTTTGTGTTGGAAGAATCTTAGGTATTCAAGAGTAAATTGAGAAATTCTAAATTCAATTATCTCACTAAAAGAAGAATAAAAAATAATGAACAAACAAGGTTTTGCCCTTCAAGCTGTTTGTAACTGCGTCTTGAGGTTAAAACAAAACTTTAGTAAAATGATGAAGCACTTATACAGTTTCCTCAGGATCATTAGCTTGTTAAACGTAACTTTTTAACCAAGGACATCACTGTACTATGTTATATATATATATACATACACAGGACTGAAAAGCCTGCTTCTTTCAAAAGACAACTAAGATTGGTTATATAACAGTCTTTAAATTTTATAGGAATTTAGATAGTAAACTTTGTCTTTTATATCTGAATTACTGTACTGACCAAGCACTTTTTCTTAATTTTTTTATCTGAATATTATCTTACTCTATGCTTAACTGCAGTTGCAAAATAAAATATTGATATACAATTGTTGTGATTATCAAACTTACTAGTATATAGCTTTCAAGACTATAATTGCAAACAATTTGAAAATAGTGCCTATATTAACCCTTAACTGGTAACGTGAGTGTGAATGTAACATGATTGGTAACGTGGGGTGTCTCAGCACCCCCAATTTTTTTGTGGTTTTTTATTACTAATAGCTCGTTTTTTATGTTAGTTCTTCATTAGATCAGTTAGGTTGATCAATAAAAAGACTGTAGTTTTGTATTTAAAAAATTATATTTCATTAAACAAATTTTTATACTAATTTTACAAAAACTTGGATTTTTTAGTAAGTTTTAGTATATACAAGCAATAAAACGCCCCATGAAAGTGTAACTACCATATACGAAACATGTGGTTTTCTTAAATTACATAATTATTCAATAGTAAAAATATAAAAAAAAATACTAAAGTATTTGATATAATTACTAAGTTCAGTCCATATTTAGTCCAAATTTTACATTAAAATTTAACTGTCGGATTCTTCTGTAAAGTTATCCGGAGGTTCAAGGCAGGGCTCACAGATGGTTTTCATGTGTGTATTACACATAGGCTTATTACATTTGTAGCATGTTGTCTTAACCTTCATATCCTTCATCCTGGACAAACTGAGCACCTTACCTTTCGACCAGGAACGGGAGCAGCAGGTGGAGGTACATCATCAAGCTTAGCTCTCTTTGCTGCTCTCTTCCGTATAGCTTTAGGCAAGCGGCTTGTTGTAGCTCTTAACGTCACTTGGTCGTCCACAAAACTTAATCCGAGCTCTTCTAGGAAGCTTTTACGACTCAGCTTATTTTGAGGTACGTTGCTATTGAATAACACCAAACTATTTACACCTGCTAGGTCTAAAATTCTAAAAAAAAAGCACTAAAGGCCAGCGGTTAGTTTTTCTTGATGTAGAGTATGTCGTACATAGTTTATCAACAACGTCTACTCCACTTCTTGTCATGTTTTAGAAGGTTATTATATTGGGCTTGTTGTCGTCTCCAGTACTTTCATCGATTGAGTCATCTTCCAAGTGCATGGTTGAAAGAAGCACAACGACCTTATTTCTTTTTGGTACGTATGAAACGATTGTTTTATCTTTTCTGATATGCAAAAATTGAAGACTTCAAAGGTCTATTTTTACTAATAAGTTCTGGAGGTAACTCCTTTTTGTTTTTTTTAAAGTCCCTACTAATGTTACATTTTGTGTTAACAATAAATCTGCCAAGGGAACACTGGTGAAACCAATTGTCGGTAGTTAGGTTTCTTCCTGTTCCGTGAAATGGGTTGAGACAAACGCATTGATAACATCAACTGTACTGTTCGATACCTGAAATGGTCCATTGGGTTGTTTTCGGCACATAAACCTCAGAGTTCAGAACGTACCATGTTCTAGCATCTACCAATGAGTACACCTTTAAGGCCATATTTGGCCGGTTTGCTAGGAATATAAGTACGAAATGAACAGCCTCCTCGAAAACCGACTAGCTTGCTCATCCAGAGTACAGTATTCAGAAACACTGTAATATTTCTTACAGTTATTATTGAACATTTCAAAAATTTCTCGGAATGCACTTAGCTTGTCCTCTTGCTTTCTAGCAGGCCGAGTGTTTATGTCATCAAACCTGATGTATCTCAGTAAAAAATATCAATCCCTAATCTGTCAACATTCCAAAGATCGTCAAGATTTTGATGACCAGATTTGACTAATCCACTGAGAATTAGTAGCCCAATAAATGCCTTAATTTCTGTAACGTTGGTTTTATAAGTACTTCTGTCGCTTTTATTTTTTTCTGAGTCTTTTTCAATTTTTATGTTAGTGTACACTACTATTTTTTCAATGATATCGTCATTTATAAATAATGAGAAACACTCCTTAGGAGTTTTACTGTTTTTACCTGCAGCCCGCACTCCTGGTAAATGTGTCACAATGTTTTGCTGCCGTGTCCTCACATTTCTGGGGCAACGCATGTTTCCTCCACTTAGTAAGATTAAATTCCTTGCCAGTGTATGTTGGGTCGTCGTTGGTAACAACCACCGGTTCTTCATCTCCAGATTGCTCAGATTCTGAAAGATGGTCAGAAAGTTCAACCTCATCCTCTTCAGAATCTTCATTTGTTGAAGAAGCAGCTGACTCACTCGCATCTTCAACCTCCTGAAGGAGCCTTTGTATTCTTTGGCATTATTCTTGATCCATACTGCAACATAAATCAGAAGCTATAAATATAAATACTATTTATGTAGGATTAGATTAAGTTAAACAGATTGTAAAGGTTAGGTTCGTTATCATGCAAAATTAACAGTAATTTAATTCATATATTTTAACTATTATGCACAGGATTTACACTTACTTCAATAAAAATAGAATAATCCGTCCAGCAAAAAGTTGGAACACAATTAGTAACGTGGGGTGTTAGCGACACCCCAAACACTTTTTGAGGTTATGACGGACAAACACGTGCAGCGAACTTAGTGGCTCAACTGAATATCGGATGTCTGCAAGGTCACAGGAAGGTACTTGGAGAGCGTCCCGACTGCTGCCAACCTAGGAAAAAAAATATTCCCACATTTAGAGTAGTGGGGTGTTTTGTACACCCCACGTTACCAGTTAAGGGTTTCACATATAGTTGTGTTGTCATAAAACAGTGTTTACTGACAACAGTTGGTTACATTTAACAACCTCTTTCATTAATACTTTTTTTTTCTGTAATGCATCTTTAGAGACCATTAACGGATTTTTTCGCAACTTTAGATACTTTTGGACCATAGTCCGGATGGATTAAAAAAAAAACAGAATAAGCCTAAATATTAAAATGGGACCTTAAGAATATCTATGTAAAATTCCAGTACAATGGGTGAAATAGCTGAAGCGTGAAAGCGTAATAAGCAACAAACTCGTAAAAAAACGTTTTTTTAATACTGTTAGGTTAACATTTTGTCAAAAAATCGTAAACTTTTCCGTTAGTTTATATTGACTTTATATCTAAAGTATTTATAGTGCCGCAGTTGAGTTTGTATTGTGCCTTGATCAAGAATATATATACCAATAAAAGCCAACTTCGGTCAAAATGCGTCTACTTTTGGCAATTTTAATTAACTTCCTGTCTGAGTAACTTTAAATTCCATAATATAAAGGCAAACTATATTATGAAGAAGAATATGTATATACGTATGACTGAAAAGTTACCACGGTTAAAAAGTGTCAGTTACAAAACTCATAACTTTACTTCACATAGTCAGAGTTTACCTTTTTTCTTGTTGAAAAAAATGTGTACAATTACGTACGATTGAAAATTTACTGTGATAAAAATGTTCAGTTCTTGCCGTTTGTATTCACTTCAAGTGTAATCTCAAAGCACATCAAACACATCTACTTGCGATATATAATATTCCTGGTTATGCAATTGATTTTGATGTTTTTCATTCCAAGCCATGACATGCGTAAAGTTAAAAACACTAATTCGGTTAAAAAGCAACTGCTTCCGTTTGTGATTTCCTTCCGGTATATGAGAAAGAGTGTGCCATTCCCTTTTTCCTTTAGATACAGGAAAAAAATCTTACACATTGTCAAAAGACCCAGCCAGTCTCAAGTGCTTCAAGTGCAAACATTCACAGCCTTTTTCATTAAGATAGGTTTATATAAGAGCGTTTAAATAATACTTCCAATTTCAATTTTACTGATAAAGCACTATACATTTAACATTTTCTAACATTTTTATGTAAACAAATGTTTTTGCCTCTTTGGTGAATTCCATCTGAAAACGGCAACAGCTGTCTAGTGTCAGGTAATTTGGATTATAAAACATAAACAATACAATTTTTCCTGAATTTAAAAAGATATTGCAGGGAAATTTATCTTTCTCTTTATATAAACCTTCATCGGATCTCAATGAATATTTTGGAAAAAGAATTAGTTAAATTCACAAATATAAAGTGCAAAATTCCAAATTGTGCCAAGGGCGCAATAAAAATACATTTAAGACATTGCTAATACAAAATTATACACTGTTATAAAATTTTCTTAAATAACAAAATTTCTCATCATTTAGATAAAGGATTTTTACACTAGCTTATAGAACTGAGGAATGGACACTAACAAGCTTCAACGATCCATCACCCTCCTCCAAGCTACAGTCCAAAAAACAAACCCTTATAAACGATTATTTTCAAATTATGAATGAACTTTAAAAGGATTTTCTCCTCATACTGGAAGTAGATGCTATATGACCGTAATAGACTTCCTACATATATTCTTCATCGGGACAAGTATAACTTAAATATGGCACTGAAAGTATCCTAGACTGAATCTAAATTACAAGAGCTGGCATTAGATGCTTTTTTGAAAGTAGTAGGTTTCCGAGTTCTACTTACATTTTGTAATAATGTATTACATGTAAAAGTGTTACCATTGGCATTTAAAACGTTTACAATTAAATTTACCGGAATCCATTTGTTACGTTAATACCATTTTCTTATTACGCCACAATTCTACGTGAGCTTTCGTCCCACATTTGTATCGTATAAAAAGAAGAGGTCTGAATAAACTTGATGGTGTTCTAAAAATATAAAAGCACCACTTCTGTGGTGTATATACAAAGAAGTTTGTCGTGAACATTAGCTGGCGGAAGAAAGTTAAATAAGGAGAGTTGAAAACTCTATGAATTTGTGTACTTGCCTGCTGGCCTATTGTAATTTTACATTACAAATTTTTCCCAGAATGCTTCATTTTTAGTTCATAAGAAACACATGATAGAAACAAAGGGACAGTGAATCGCGTAAGATATTTCAACCTGGACTTGCCACCCATTATGTTCAGCTAAGATAAATACATTTGTTAAAATGTAAAAACATTAGTTATATTTTGTGTGTGCATATATTTTTACCCTTACTTTGCTCTTGTAGTCACTACTAGAAAAACTTTTCTCAAAGACCTCGTAAAATAAACTAAAAACAATTATTCCTCTATTTTAATACCATTACCCATAGGACACTTTTGATTTGAACATATTAAGAAATTAGGGATAGTAATACTCATACTGTTTTATCTAAATCAATTAATAACTTTATATAAACAGTTAACGTCAATTCATATGGCAAACATAAATAAAATCATATATTAGACATATTACCATCCATAGCTATATCCTTATTAGTATTATTTTTGTTATAATAGCCATTAATAACCAAAAACAACAATAATGCCTCGTTGCTGGGCAGTAACATGTTGTGAGTTTCTTGATACTTAATGGCATAGCGTCATGAGACCGCACAGTTTAACTATTGCAGACAGACAATACTGAGAATTGAGCTGAATTAGTAGAGAGGATAAATTTATCATGCATCAGCGAACAATGTAAATACGAGTATAATGTTCCAGTATGTACACTATGAGATTCTTATACCACGGTTGGGGTAATATACACGTTCTCATAGAGTACCACCTCAACGGAGCAGTAATATTAAAGACAAATATTATAAAAGTATACATTTATATAATGAGATATTTCAGTACTTCAATGTATGTTCTTCTATAATTGCAGAGTAATCAGAACTTTTTTCCAAACCTACAGGCTACTCGTATTTACCCGTACTATCTACACTAAATATGAGTATTAAAAGTTTATAGTAATAGGTATATATCGGACAAAATTAATTTAATTTAAAACCCAAGCGCTCCTAAGAAGAATAGTCATTGAACACACACACACACACACATTAACCTTTAATCACGCCCTTACTATTTTACATATGATCGGAAGACCAAATACCTGTCAAATGACTTTTATTTACGTTCATTAAATTTGAATAAGATGCAATTGCATAATTTAATTTCAATAAACATTGAATCACAAAAAGTACTTGCTCCGCCGGCATTCGAACCCGGATCTCTCACTTGCCGGGTGAATGTGCTACCATTACACCACAGAGCCCTTACTATTTACGATTCAATTGTTTTTTTTATTTAGCCGTTTCTTTTCACATATTTGTTTAAATAACCAAACTGACATATGATCTGAAGACCAAATACCTGTCAAACGACTTGTGATACCAATTCACCCGGCAAGTGAGAGATCCGGGTTCGAGTTCCGGTGGAGCAAGTACTTTTTGTGATTCAATGTTCATTGAAATATATTTTTTTTCTCGATCTCTAGAAAATTTATATATATACATAAATTTTAAATATACATTAATTGTATATTATAATATATGTATAAATATAAATATATATTATTATATTATATATATATATATATATATATATATATATATATATATATATATTTAATTGTGTGTAATTATATTTTGAAGACATCAATACGAAGATATAAGTAACAAACGTAATATACACACCGGGGTTGGTGGTAACACAAAGCTACCAAGCTACCATTATTCCCTAGAACTAACTGCAGGTTAGGTTTGCCCTGGGGACTCACTTGCCCAACTTTGCAGAAGTAAGTTGGGTTAGCGAGAAGTTACAACATATTCACTATAGTAGGATTCTTCCTGTTATAATATTCTGCCTTAATATTGTGTTATATTCCTGTTCTTTATCAATTTTTATTCCTCTTCTATACATATTTTTATGCGGTAATATCACCTTTATTTCTCGTTATATATTGTTAATAGCACTAAAGTGGGTTTGTAAACTTATTTTTAGAGAGTGACCCTCGTTCACTTGATTCATATATCATTATACAAACTTTAAATAAAAAGATTCTTTAAACAAGTTTATTAGCATGTTTCCTCTACTTAGAGATCTTAATACAATACTATTTTTAATACGTAGCAAAAACGTGAGAGGACTTAAAAAGGAGCGACAGGAAAAAAGGTTTCATAAAGTCTTTTGTTTTGCAATCGATTCCTGTATTCTATAATGTATGTAGAATGTAACTTTCGTATCACATTCTATATGGAGAGCTCTCTTAATCTTAAGTGTACAGTTATTACAAGCCATAGCGTGTTCTCAAATACTTTTTGTGTTTCGTATATATAAAAAAAAAACTTAATATGCCTATTCTTTTATAGACCACTTTATAACGACTAAGCAGTTTTTTACTTCATGAAAACATGTATATTTTAGAGTACAGTTGGAATTTTCCTTTATCATTGATACAATTTTGAATGAAAGGTGTTTGTATAGTAAAAAATAATAAAAAAACATAAAACTGGCAAAACTCTTTTTTGGCAGACAAAATTAATCTGTTGGTAGAATTTATCTCACAATTCTTACCACCAAAATGATTCTGAGAACATAATATGTCACAGTCCTTTCCGTACTCATATTTATGTGTTGTTAGTATAGATTTTTGGAGCTTAGTTTGACCATAGTTTATGTACAGAATGTTCATTATTTATTTGTTTGAAGGTTATTTTTGACGATGGAAGGATTGTGAAGGAATCAGGATTTTTTTCCGGACATTTGCCATTGTTCAGTGAAACAATAAATCAGTAACACTACGATTTGAGATCTGCAATCTGAGCCACAACGCTTTGGTAAGATTTGTTTATTTTAACTTAGCTTGTAATAAATTATGTATTAGGTTAGTTCTTTACCTGAAGAAGAGATCAAATTGCAGATCTCGAAACGTAGTGTTACTTATTTCTTGTTTCACTGAACGATGGCAAATGTCCGGAAAATCCAGTTTCCTTCATTTATAATTGTCATGAACAACTGCATGTATAGAGTATACACTTAGATGACACAGAAACAAGCAAGTAAAGTATTTTTTCAGTAAAAGTTTATATATTGGAGGACATTTTTATATAGTTTATCATCTGAAATATTCTGTTTGCACAAATATCATTTATTTAAAATATTTTTTATGATTTTTTTCTATAATGTTTTAGTATTTTAATGGTGTACGAGAGTTTTTACTTATGTAAGGGATTGTTACCTTAGCAGAGTCCACTTTTGGCTGTAAAACTGAGTATATTGTGAGTGACGTGTTACTTACAACTGAGCAACACAATGGGTGAACAGGTGTGGCAAACCGCGTAAAGCAAATATAGATATATAGGAGTAAAAGAGTTAATCAATAATAGGTGTATGCTATTTACTGCCGAAGATGACTGTTGGAATGTGTGGAGGTCTCTTTGTGTTGAAATCTTTTCCTCCTCACTTTAACTTTAAGAGGCTGGAACAGCAGCAAATCCTTGCCAGGTAAAATGATTGAGATAGTGCCAATTAGAGGCACCCTTTCGATCTGGTGGGGATTCTACAAAATCTCCACAAGCTGCTCCAACCACAACCTTAATCATTCCGATTATCCCGTCTTTCTGGAATCAGCGTAATGATTCTTTTAGAACTAAGTAGAAATTTAGGTTTTCCCATCTTCTTGCCCTTAGTGAATACTACAGGATAGATAAAGGTAAGATCAGAATTGGGTCAGAACCTACACCCTGTGAATGAACAAACAGACATTTCAGTATATTACTATTTTTGTATCACTAATGAGATGAACCTATAAAAGATAAAGTAACGGTTTTTAAAATATTTAGTCTTACTTTGCTAGAGTGGTGTTAATTACAGATAAACCTACAAAGAAAAAATCATCTTGAAAACAACGGATCGTTAAATATCAAAAGCTACCCAGTAATTAATAGAAGTCTAGTTTCATACATTCAGTTCGTTCCTATCTTGTAAAATGGACTCACAAGGGTTCTACAGCACATCTCGGTTCGTTAGTTCTGCAAATGTCCTCACTCGGCACATTTCCTGTATAATCTCTGACATGTAAATTAGTTTTGAACTTTGATTGTTATTCATTACTGTAGTAACAACTTTTTATACCATTCATATATTTCTCCATCATCTTTCGAATTGAATGCTTAGGTATTACAAAGGAAATGCGATTTCGTGCTTTCAGTTAAACTCATATGTACCCAACTTTATAATATTGAAGAAGCAGGAATCTCAGAATATTTCCAAAATTTTTCCGGAGTTCTCTAGATCTTTTTTTATATTGATACATGCTAGTTCTTTGTTCCTTAAGGTTTTTGGTATTCTGTTACTGCTTGCTATTGATGTGTCATTCTCACTTATATGTGTCCACAGTATCAGTATTTGGATATCAGGAAACTATAAATTTATCGGTAGCTTTTTTATATAGTTTAATAAAATATTGGAACCGCGTTATCGAAATAACGAAATAATCTGTCTGTAAAACAAAAGTGTAAACACTTTTAATAAGTTTAGCAAAAATGCATTTTTCAAAACATTTGCGATTGTTTTTTAAATTATAGTTACGATATCCTTCAGGCTATGTTAGAAGTAAGGTGAAATTTCATGTGTGGCTGCCATATTGAATATATAACTAAAGATGCTTTATTAGTTTAGAAGCTAAAAATGTGTTTAGCATTGCTGTTATGACGAGTCTGAAGGTTAAGACATTAATAATCATCGGGATGAATCAGAAACTCGCCATTTTTAAAACCATAAAAGACAAAAATCTGTATATTTATATAACGTGTATAGAAACGTGGTATATATAGTCTGAAGGTTAATATATTCCATTTTGATGTAATAGTAATACTTTAGGAAACTCCATCATCTTGAATTATTATTTCATATAAACATGCAAAGTAATTTTACTATCGAGATAGATGCCCAAATATTTAATTTCGTTCACTTGTTCGATTAATTCTCAGTTGCCAATTGGAAGAGAAGCCAAGGAGAACTAAATTTTTAATCTTTGTTTTGGAAGTGTAATTGATCATTGGAGTGTTGCAACACTACTGGTTAAATAGGATAAAATCATGTAAAAGATAGTTTCTAATTTAAAACCAGTTATTGGAAGAATATATTAAAACTAAGTTATCTGCAAAGGCAATAATTCCGCCATGAAAAAGGTTGCAAAATCAAATCATTTACAAAAATTGAAAATAGTTCAGCAGAATGTACGGATCCCCGAGGAACTCCAAGATTGATAGTTTTTTCATTAATTAAGACATTTTTAATTTACCTTGTTGTTTTCGGTTGGTTAAAAAAAGATTGGAACTAACTCAGTGCTAACCCACGGATTCCAGCATATTTCAGCTTTTCAATCAGAACGCCATGTTGTACTAAATCAAACGCCTTCTTGAAATCGATAAACAGACCTGATACTTTCTTATTTGAATTTAACCTTGTGTATATGATTTGCATGGCCTTACAAACTGTACTGGAACCTTTTTTTTAAAGATAAAATATGTTTGTACATTATTTTATATTTCTCCAAGTAGTTCAATAGTCTTACTCTCATCATTTTCTCAAATAATTTTGAAAATACTGACAGGATAGTAACTGGTCTCTAGTTCTCAATGCAAACTCTGCTACCTTTCTTATTAATTGGCGCAATGATCGATGTTTTAACAAACTAGCGAAAGTACCGGTTACATAGCTTAAATCAATTAGGTTGGCCTTAGGTTGTTCTATAACTTTGTATAATTTCTTCAATTGCAAGAATGTCATAGTTATCAAAACCAGAGGATTTTTTCTGCATTGATTGTATTAGGTCAACAATTCCTAACCCAAGTACATTACTAAGAAAAAGAGTTGGTTGGTGACAAGTGAGATTTAAATTGATATTCTAGCTGCTTTTACTACCGTAAGTTATTAATGCATTTAAGAAATGTGTGTTAATTCCTTTGCAATATTCTATGGATTTTAAATAGTGCAATTTGTTTAAAATAATTTTATAATTTTTATACGGCCTTATAATTAATCCTGTCGTAAGCTCACTGATGAAACGCTACTTGGCTGCTGATTAGTTGCGACAATTTTGTAAACGATATGCCAGTGTTTGGTAACGCTTTATGTAAATTATTTTTATTAAGGCAGTGCTTTTTGAATACTAATTCATAAGGCCCATTTTTAACTGGCTGTAAGGTTTGCTTCTTTTTTATATTCCTTTTAATAGGGAACTGTCTATACAAGCATTAATTTGTTAGGCTTTTCCTAATGCTTTGTTAATGAAACTGTCTTTTTTATGTCAAGTTAAAAAAGTACTAATTAAATCGTGAAACATCGTAAAATTTGTCGAAATTGTTCTTGTAAAAAATAAAATCCCAACCTGATGTCAGACGTACTAGACGAATTAGGTTGTAATAAATAATTTTTTTTTGTGAACTATTCAGAGGTACTTCTAGGACAAAGAAATTATTTATTTATTTTTATTATTTGTAATGCAAGAAAATGTGATCAATGCAAGATTTTTGATACTTCCACTACTCTAGTCGCACTATTTACTATGGGAATTCAACCGTTTTTTCAGTTTCCTTTAATTATGGTAAGATGTCAATTACCATTTTGAAACATTTTTTTATCCAAGGTTCTCTGACAGGCATTTAATTTGTTACAGTTTTGAGAGAAGGGGTGTGAATTCAGAAAGAAACGTTTTGACGTTCGTTAAATGTAATCTGTAAACTGCCAGGAGTGAAAAATGCAGGCTGTTGAACTTGAACTTGACATGTGTGCAGTGAGCTGATAATAGCTGGCACGGGACCTGGGTGACACGCTCCACTCTATCACTTACGTAGATTACAGATCCACCTGTCTGGACGTCTAATTACAGCAAGCAAAACTATTGTATCTTGGAATCTTATAGAACTAAACTTTTGCTTCTAAAATTCCCATCTCACTCTTTACAGTAAGCATTGGAGATTCATTACTTAGGCATAATAAACCTTTGGAGATTGCTAAGAATAAGTTGACGTTTTTTCTTAGACTTCGTACACTTATGTGTAACAAACTAATTCCATTGGCCTCATAAAAAAGCTATTTTTAAAACCTGTATATTTCTATTCCTGATTCATATGGAACTATAACAAAGTTTTGTTATGTGTATTAAATTTTAGTAAGTATAAACTAAAATAATCAATTCGTACTTACAAATGAACTTAATCAATATGCTATATTTATTTACTACTCGTTAAAACAACTTACAAATTATAATACATGTGAAATGGACAGTCCTTTAAAATGTAAACGTGTATTAGTGAAATGTTGGCCAATAGAGTAGATAAAACTAAAAAGGAGCGTATGTCAATGGACTGTAGAGGTATATCCGTCGTAACAAAAATAAATAACATGCAGCAGTAATTGCTTGCCGAAACATCTCAATATTAGGTATAAAAACCACATAACGTGTACTATCACTGTGCAGCCTATACCTGCAAAAGTCTAGAAATGGTTTATTGTAATTGTTTGGTTATTCAAAGCTATAACAGCTTTACCAAATTTTAGCTATGTGTCTACAGCTGCAAACATTTAGTTTACCTATACAGGGTTTTTACTTTTAATAAGCCATCAATTAAAAGCCAGAGAACAATCCCCAAGTGTACTTTATACAATTAATATGCATATTTCACGGTTATTTTATCCGTCCCTACGCAGTTTGTGTTGTGAGACTAGAAATGTAATCCAGTTCATTTTTTTGCAAATTACAAGAACACTAATGATGTATGAATACTTTCACAATAAACTTTGAAGATATCTTTGTTAGTCGGACCGACCCCGACAAACTGTGAATGCGTTTAGTTATTCATACCCTCATTATTCTCGTTAAACTGTACAATAACTTTACATCGCTCTTCACTGATAGCTTCGCGGTGTCTTTAAGCGGCGGAAAATTGGTTATCACGCAACAATATTAAGTTCTGGCAGTTTCAAAATGACTGCAAAAAATATGATTTGAAATCTAATTTATTTCCAGACATTTGTCTAAAATTTATGAGCAGATTTTATTTGATGCTTTCTTAGCTGTTTAAACATCAACAAATGTTTGTGGCTTAGCTGAGTAATCTACAGCATATACGTTGGATATGTTTATGACATTCCGTTGTCTACTGTGAGATTTCGAAAACGAAAGTAACAGAAGCCTTCCAGGAAACTCAAGCATTTTTATAGGTGAGTACCTTTCCCTATCTAATAAGCTGATTGTTGTTAAAGAAGCTGGTAAGAAGCTTGACATACAATACATATGGTTTTGAGAAGGCAAATTCTACTCAAGGAAATCCGATGTCATGAGAAGTGTTCATGACAAGTCAACTGCGTTTAAGAGCTAGAAAAAGTAAAATAATAGAGTTTAATGTTTACCCATCATCTAAAACGTATCACATCATTCTGTAATAGGTTGAGATGAAAATTGTATGGAGCTTGAGATTTTGCAAAGATCCTAGTGTGTTGTTAGCCGTTCCTTCAGAAGTAATGCCTTAACGTAAGATACAATGAGAGGAGTACAGTATTCATCTTTTTCAAACCGTGTATTACATAAGTAAAAATATCTCTTCTATATAGGTAGTTTAGTTTTCTAACTATTGATAAAATAACTACCGAAATGTTATTAAAGTTTTGCCAGAATATATGTAACTATTGATATCTCACTATTACTTTTATTTGTGTCAGAATATTTATAGCTGTATAACAATAAGAATAATTTCTGTCAGAAAATTTTATGGATTTATCTGAAAGTAAGTTTCTGCCACTTAGTATGTACTCTTATCATTACATCCAGAGAGGAAGAGGTATTAAATCCTACTACTTGCACATAAACTGTTGTTATAACCGTTCGAGATTTTTATTTTATTAATACATGATGCCTTTATTTTAGGACCTTATTTCATTTTGCATTTACATATTATAAGTACAAAATTGTTATTGTGTATTTTTCAGAATCCTATTTGATGGTGCTGATTGTCACTTGCAAACACGAAGGAAGAAGGGAAAATGTACCATCTGAACAAAAATTTGCAATAAATTATAAAAGTGATATTTCAGGTCTTAATAATACTAATTTATAGTCTTAAAATCTCAGATAAAAATAACAGCAACACAAAGAATCCTAATTGGTCTGGCAAGTGTCCAATAAAACAAACTAGTTCTTTTAATTACAGCAGTATTACTTTACATGGACATGATGAAATGTCTTTGACGGCTAATATTCTGCTATTGAAGTGGATTGAGACTCTTTTCTTCTCACTGTTCCAGAAAAAATCACCTCATCATACATAGAATATGCGTTTCACAAACAAGTTAAACTCTTTAATCGCTGTTCACGTATCCAAACAAGTATAGCATTTAGTTTGATGTAACTATTTATTCCAAACTTATTATAAAAAAGTAAAATTGTACAGCATTATCTATTTTATTTAAACGGCATTTATTAGCCATTCATCTGCACACGTGTGCGACGAATCATATTTATTAAAGTAATTACAAGCAAAGCAACAATCTGAGTTATTTTGAAAATGTTTGTATGCAAAGGCTCTTCCAATCAAACTTTCACTTTTTTGTGAATTCCGCTTTCCTACATTCTACTATTTATTCCCGCGCAATCATGCTGGCAAATAACATATTTATATATTGGATTGTAATCTATTATATATACATTTAATATAATAATATGTATAGTATAGCATATTATATATACACACACACACAATACTCCCGGCGGAGCAAGTACTTTTTGTAATTCAATGTTTATTGAAATTAAATAAGGCTATTGCCATTTATACAATTTAACGTAAATATATATATATATATATATATATATATATATATAATTTTTTTAAACAAACATAAAAATGTTGACCTGGCGGAGCAAGTACTTTATGTGATTCAATGTTTATTGAATTCAGCTGTTGCCATTTATGCAAATTTAATAACTTATATAGGCCTAGTATATATATATATATATATATATAATATATATATATATATATAAATGTATATAATATATATACTCGTATTTCCGACCAGCATAAAGGATATAGTAATTTTGTGATAATGGTAATGCATTTACTATTTCCAAAACGATTCATGAACTGTTATTTAAGTTATCCTTGTCGCCTTAGTAACGCTATTGACAAAGTTTTGTAGTTATGTTTTATTTTGTTTTATATTTACAACTTTGATTAAAACACAAATCTAAAATTTGTATTCCTACAATTAATTAAGTATTACAATATAAGCTATAGTGAATGAAAGAATTACATTTGCAACATACATAGTAATTTTTACTATGGAATAATGAAATATAAGTTAAACTATATGAGGATTTTATTTGAATTTTCTTTCATTTTCAGAAATATGAATCCAATTTATAGTAAAAACCTTGCTTGAATTTACTACAATCTGGGTAAGCATTTTATTTATACTCAAAAGGTATGTTACTTAAAAGGAACAGCATTAATACTTGATGGAAAAAGCTTCAATAATCACAGTTTCTAAGAGCTATATCATTAACCCTGGCATGCTTTACCGGCCACGAGAGGGGGGTTCCTCGTTTAGAGAAGTAACAATAACAATAGAAACTGTCCACAATCTTCGCAGCATCGTTGCTATATTGGTTTGGATGGCCACAAACCTACGCTAATTACATTCTCATCATCGCGAGACATCGGCGAAATTGTTTAAAACCAATGGTTTGATGTTTTGTCGTGGCGTGAACCAAATATCAAAATGTTCAAATTATATAACGAAAACACTCACCAGGTAAACGACAAGGGAGAGATTTCAGTTATATCTGTCAGGAAAATCAGAGCTTTATCTTTGATAGGTAAATAATATTTCAAAAAAGATTACTGTACATAGAGGCTTTAGATTTTTAATACAAAATTATAAATACACGTTCTAAATAATTAGAAAAACTGCAGTAGTAACAAACACAATACGACAACAATATAACTGCAAATAATTACTGTTGTAACAAAAACCTGTTTTGCTGTATTACGCTATTGATTTTTTAATACATAATGCCATTTAAATTGTGACTGTTACGTATAAAATTTAAAAATCTGAGATTTTACCAAATTTAAGATAAAAATGTTCAACAGTGATGTAACTTCCATCCGACGACAATTCCTTGCTTCCGGCAACATCGATATAAGAACATTATTTCCGCTTCGTTCACTTTCGGCAATCTCAGACAGTTATTAACAGCCAATAAAGTCTTCAGGGCTTCTAATAAAAAGCCGCTGTCTCCAAGGATTGGCCCTAAAATGTTTACATCGCAATTTAATCCAAGATCTTTATTGATAATCAGAGTTGCTATTAATGAATACAAAGAGATGTTAATAAAAACTTTGAGCTCTCCTAGAATATTGTTAAGGCAATATTATATTACTCAACTTTTAATTAAATCTAGTGATTATATCTTAGGTCACCTAATATTTTAATAGAAACAATTACAATTATTTAAGATAGCCCCATGTAACAGGCCTTGACGATACAAACATGTTTTAAGTATTCCACATTAATTACTTTACTTTTAATATTTAATTTTTTCGTTGTCATTTTTAAACTGGTCACTAAAATGGAGACGGTGCCCAGTGTATTTCGAGATCTGTATTATTTATATCTTACAGGTATGTTACAATGTGGAAAGCAACTAACTTCTTATATTTTATATAACATTCAGATTATATATTCACTTCAAATAAATTCAGTTAGTTGTCAAACAATACAGTAATTTTAGTAAACGTGTGTATTATTTATATTTAAAAAAACTATTTTAAAAATAATACTTTTTAAATTAGTTTGTTTCTTTAAAAATTTCCTTTGTTACAAATATTTAAAAAGTTGTGAAAAAGACAAAATTTATCTTCATCTATTCTATTGAAGGTAAACAAATCAGTTAAATGGTTATGGTATAAACAACTTAATGATGTTTTTAACATCATAAAATTCGTATTGTGTATTAAAATGCATTTATTCTTAAAAAAGTAACAGATTTGTAATTACCAAAAGCCTGCCCTGTTATAGTGAAACTGCCATAACTGGAAGTTATTCTCACATCTACAAAGGCCCTGGTTACACTGGTCTTATGGGTAACTATGCTGACAATGAGGAAACCCAGAATAATCAAATTAGTAAAAAGAGTATTGTAAAGGTTATTCATATAAACATTTCTGAGTAACATGAATACATGTTGATGGAGGTACTTTGTAGAATATATTTTTTAAAAATTTCCTCAATTTATGATAAAATCTAAACAATAATACGCAAGTTCTTTTACTTTACAGGAATTTTTTATAATCATCGATTTGTTGAATAATTTTATATTTAGATAAACTATAAGTTTTAATTGATAATTTATCAGCAATAGATTACATTGTACTTATTCGTCACTAAATAGATTAAGATATTCAGCTTCAAAACATGTTTTATAATTCCCGTAATTTTTCTAAATTAAATATATTTTAGAAGTTGTCTATTTGATTTACTCTATCAAAGGTTTAATTAAGTTAGTTCATTATCATAACGTTCTCTGTTTTATTTGAATCTTTTAGTTGTAATCTCTGTGACAATGATGTTAAAAAATGTATTTTTGACAAGTATTTTAAAATAGTACAGAGCTATATTAAACAACGTTTTGTCACTATATTGTTTTTCAGGAGGCAATATTTATATTGTATTTTCAATAATTTTCAAATCTTTGATTGTTTTATCAATAATGTGTAGAATAAAGATTTAGTATTAGTTTTATGAGACTTTTCAGTTCTTTTTAACAGATTTTTCATAGATATGACGTTAATTCCAAGCAGATTTTTTCAGCATTCGTAATTAACTTTGAGAAAGGAAATTTCACTCAGTAAAGAAATCATCGGTTTAGGGTCAAAGTGTTGTTCAACATGTATTTAAAATCATCACGAAATTTGTTTTAAATTGTGTATCAGACTGTCACGTACTCTACCTCTCTTACTTGTATCATGAAGATTTACAGAGTTCCAATTGCAGAACATATGTGAAAATACCCAGTCTCTTTTCGTTCAGATAATGGATAGAATAAATATAACTGCACTTGACAGAACTCTAGAAACACTGTTTAAAGTTAACTTCCCGGAAGTTGTTGAGTCGAGTGATGTGAGCGTTCTACCAGTGTGGTGCCTTGGAACTGACAACTTATTGTTGAAGTGATATTTACACATTCGTTTCCTTGTTTTTCAGAAAGACGCATTCTATTGTAATATTACTGCTATCGCATAATTGTCGGTTTCGTTGTTTACACCTCGGAATGATGCTGAGTATTTCATAGATTATAATAAACGAGATGTGTTCTTAATTCATAAAAGTACAGCGATATATTACACAAGAAAATTATACCAATCGGCTTTTTGGATTTTTTTTTAAATTTCGTCATAAGGCCTTGAATACCTTCCCTAGATAAAAATTAAGAAAAATTATATTGCTAACACACCTGAACAAATTTAATTTAATTGAACGTGTTTAAATTAAGGAATTTGAGCAATTTTACAACCAAGTACCAATACAAACGGGCGAAGACAAATATATTACTTTTTACACAGTTTATATGAGTTAACAACTATAAGGATTGTCATGTTTGTATAATTTATATTATAAAATTGTCCTAATAAAATATAGTCATGGAAAATTAAATCAACTTAAATAAAAAATTATTTACAAACTTTTATATACAATAAACATTTAATCTCCTCCAGTTGCATTGCAGATATATACTGGTTATTTCATATCCTTAACTTCAACACGCTTTCTTTATTTATAAGGTGTCCAAAAATTTTAATTTAACTCCTAGTGAAATAACCAAAGTTTATTTCATTTTTTATATATCAGAGGAACAAATGTTGAAGAACTGTGGCGAACAACAGGATTATAAACTAAAATATTATCATTGCCATACACAACTTTTGTCTCCCATAAAATTTAATTATAAAGTTCAAAATATATATATATAAGGAATGCATTTCCTTACTCCCATAATAAGATAATCGATAATTACTTAATTCCATTTAAACTTCAACCTCTTGAAGCCACTTCGTTTGGCATAAACTGTAACATATACGTATACAATCAAGTGGTATAATTATTATTTATTATAAATTTAAAGAATAAAGTTAACTAAAGTTAATAAAATTTGTCACTTCATAACACGCCGCAGTTAGGGTATGTGAGAGTATCTCCTATTTTTTGTACGGTATACTGCAATGAATTCTGAGAAAACATTATTCAGTTCAAAATATATTATGGACTAAAAGTTACTGTAGGAGTTTGTCATGAACATTAGCGGATGGCACAAAGTTAAACAAGGATAGTTTGTAAACTCGACGTGCGTCTTGGTCCTGACTACTTATATTTTTATCAGTGTTACATTTTAAAAGTACTGGTTTTGAATAAACTTTTAATATTACTTTATTTTGACATTTAATAAAAGTATGCATTTTGAACGATATTAAGTTTATCAATCCATTTAAGTTGAATATGTATACTGCACCTAATATTTCATTTTATATCTTATAATTCTGCCTCACTTCATCTCTGAATTATATAACACTACAACCGGTATTTCAATCAATTTTGTAAATCAAACAACCAGGCTAATCAAAGCTGATGGAAACGTGCTATAAAATCAAATACTTCACGAAACATGCCGCTTTTGGTCTTGGTTTTTAAAGTGAACATTGGAATATGTTCATAGTTTATTGAATTCTTTCCAGCACCGCCTGATCCTCTATTATCGGATCGAAAATTATACTCGACCACAAACTAACTGGTAGATGTTAACTGCCTGTGCGGGCAGGGGCTTGCTCATTTGAACGTGGAAACCGCCAGATTGCCAAGGTAACACCATCCTGTTGAAACGAGTAGCCGCCGGCTAAATGAACAAAACCTGTTCAATTAAATCGATGTGACCAATTAAGCTTATTAAGGAGTGGTTAAATGCATTACATGGCCAAGATAATAACTTTAAGAGCTAGCTTCATAATGAGACTAATGCTGAATGATTTGAACTGCTTGGTCAAGAATAAAAAATAACATAGTAATTAAATAACTAATTGTTCATATTTATTTGAAACTAATATACTGAAAAAAAAAACGGTACACTTTTACTTATATTATATTAAACTTAGTTGTGATTAAATCACAGTGTTTTAGAATTTTCCAAATTTCATTTTGATTCAAGAGTGCAAATAACCGGTAGCATTTTTGTTCTTACCACTTCAAAAACTTGAAGTTATTACTTGTAAATAATTTTATTTATATTTAAAACACAGATATAGGTAAGATAAATATTAAGATAATTCCTGTTTTTTTTAGCTCTACTAGTTAGTGTGTAGTTAATTTTCGAACTTGGTTATCTATATTTTTTATCCATGAGTAGGTTTGTTCATACTTATAATATATTACATATATTATATTATATACACATATATTTACCATCTGTATTTGTTCATAAACTAATACTACTTTCACTAATTTTAGACATGACTCTAGATTATACGCTTACAATAAACATGCTATGCTTAAAGCCAAGAACTTATTATAGCCAAGATAAAAATGTGTGATGCAATGTTCTAATTATCACACACATTTTGTTATTTCACAGATTATTGTAGACAGGCTGCAGTTGATAGTACAGAGGAAATCAATTTACCCTGTAGCAGCTCAGAGTTGTGAACAGAACTCTCTGTGAATCTGACACTCCAGTAGCCTAAGTGCATCATTGTGTCACGGCAAGAATATTCATCTTGGTACTGATGGATTCTTATGCTGCATTTCATCCGCAATACATTGACAACGCTAATTCATTCATTCCATCATTGAAAAAAAGTATTAAAGTACAAAGTATTCATGTATATACTTTGCTTTTATCTACGTTTATAACGGTACTTGTTGAGATTGGGTTTTCTCTGCATAATTATAGTACAAACACCTTATATAATAGCAACTCCTACACTCCGGTATTACAGCTGGTTTTCCACAAAGTTTTGGCGCGTGATGATTGAGAGAGATTGCAGAGTGACAGCCTAAGGATAACTTAAGAGAAGAATATTTTTATAAATAATCTGGAAGAGAACTTTATGATAGGAATATACGGCACGTTTGGTAAGTTCCTCAGTCCATATTTGTGATAGTTACACTTTATCAATAGGTCATAGGACGGAATTTTTATTTATAGTTAGCCTTTATGCAATAAATCGTACTTCAATTTATAACTTAGTGCATTTCAGATTTGTAAGCTAATTTTAGTCTTTAATCTGTTTACTCGTAATTTATCTAAATAAATACACCTTAACTTTTTCTAAGCCTTCATAATTATTTATTCTTGAGAGAGTACATCTGAAAGTAATAACATATACCTAGTTAACACTAGGAAATTATTCTTTTTAGCAGTAATATAAGTATACATTTTTTCATTAATACTTTAAAATAATCATATTGTTTCATTACTCATTGACGAACTTACTATGGTTTTCAAACATTTTCAGGATGTGAAGATCTTAAAGTTTAGTTTCTTAACCTTTTGCTTTCGAGTTATGTCTAAAACATCGTAGTGCACTCAACTGTGCACTGATTAGACAATGAGAATACCTCTAACTACTAATTAACTTACATGCTGCGCATTAAATACAAGACCGACACAACCAATAAATAACGTAACCACTCTGATATACGCACAACTTTGTCCGTTTAACCTTTTTTGTATTATTGTAGTTTTCAAGATCCCATCAGTGTGCATAAAGTTTGAAACACACTGTATACAGGCAATCGATTATCAACCTTTATTCATTAAAGGAGGAATAAGTTGAATGTAATTTTTATAATATAACTAGCTGTTTCCCGCGGCTTCGCACGCTATTCGTAAGCTTTGCCAATGCTTGAGCACTTCTGGTTCAAGTGAATTATATTTCCAACGCCGATGTAGAGTTTGCCTTGTTTGCATGATAAAGAAAATCTGTCAAAAGTGTACGTTTATAGCCATTGTACACGTACATGTACTTTATTCTAAAGTGGTCTAACACTCAAGATTTAAGTTCAACCAAGAATTTATTTTAAAGACAAATATACATCATAACTTAGCGCCTTCAAACAATGTTACGCTATTTAATATACAAAACTGTCTCGTGATTGCAGTTTATAATGTGCAGGCGCTTTTAAAACTTTTATCTTTTCAGCGCTGCCTGGTGGCTAGATACACCATCTACATAGAGAAATATATATTCAAACACATTTTCATATCGTAATGATCGATCAAACAGCTCCCGATTAAAAAAAGAACATATAAACAAACATTCATTTTATATATATATATATATTATATATATATATATATATATATATATATATATATATATATAAAGGGTGACAATTAAGTCTGGAACCTCTTTTTTAATTTTTGAACCACAATAGAAAGAAATACCAAAGTTCGCACGTGCTTACTAGTGATAGTAACGCACACATCTGCCCAATTATCGACCGGATAATCCCTTTGGGGGACGGTCCACAAGGAGTCAGACAAAATTCTTAAATAGCAGCATAGGTCAAGTTTGGTATCAAATCAAAGGTATTACTTAGCAGAGTATAATGCCGCAAACCGGACTTCAAAAGGTGGATTCATTCAGTAGTTATAGCTATTTGAATGTTAAAACAATTGAACAATGTAAATTATTAAGTATTACAAGTAAACACCAATTTTTAAGTACCTGTGATCAAAGTAAGTGTTCAAAATGTTCCCCTCCCATCATCTGGCAATGTCCTAGGCGGTTGTAAAAGCCATCCACTGCATTTTGAAGGTAGTCACGAGGAATATCTTGAGCTTCTTGGACTATGAGATTTCTTAGGTGCGCCAAATCTCGAGGCTTAGTACGATAAACTTTATCTTTGATGTATCCCCAAAGAAAGAAATCCAGCGGAGATAAATCAGGGGAACGAGCAGGCCACTCTACTGCACCACGTCTTCCAATCCATCTGTGAAGGAATATTGTATCCAAGTATTCTCTAACAAGGAGAGCAAAGTGTGGTTGCGCGCCTACTTGTTGGAAATAAATTCTTTGAAATTGTCGACCAAGAGCAGCTTGTAGTGCAGGAATTATCTCATTTTGGAGCATTGCTAGATACGAGTCACCATTTAAATTACTATTGATAAATAATGGGCCCATTATTTATTTTGATTTCCTATAATACCTGCCCAAACGTTAAGTTTCTGTGGATGCTGTGTATGACTCAATCTGCCACTTTTCACATTCTAACAGTAGATGTGTTATTGGTAATAATTACTGATTCCTGGCTTCGATTACTACATTGTCAGATGATGGGAGGGGGAACATTTTGAACACTTACTTTGATCACAGGTACTTAAAAATTGGTGTTTACTTGTAATACTTAATAATTATTTACATTGTTCAATTTAAAAAAAATTCAAATAGCTATAACTACTGAATGAATCCACCTTTTGAAGTCGGTTTGCGACATTGTACACTGCTAAGTAAGACCTTTAATTCGATACCAAACTTGACCTATGCTGCTATTTAAGAATTTTGTCTGACTCCTTGTGGACCGTCCCCCAAAGGGATTATCCGGTCGGTAATTGGGCAGATGTGTGCACTACTATTACCAGTAAGCACGTGTGAACTTTGGTATTTCTTTCTATTGTGGTTCAAAAATAAAAAAAAGAGGTTCCAGACTTAATTGTCACCCTGTATATATCTAATTATATATCTATATAATTATATATATAGATATCAGCTTTACTTGTTAGTATTGTCTCTCTACAATAGTATATATATATATATATAGTTTTTCTTTTTTATCGTTACTATTATTTCCGAATGAATAAAGATTTACTATGTAAACTTTTCAAACATACTCTTTGAGATTATAAGTATGCATAAATGTTGGCTGAATCATAATACTTAATTAGTCCGTATTAAAATAGTTTAGTGCTGCGTTATGTTTTTTAAATATGTACCCTTTTTATACCTATCTACATATTATAAATTAGTTTTTCTTGTATTTTTCTCTTTTAATTTGAACGAGGACAATAATTTTAATCATGCCAGATAACAAAACATGCTGTGCATTGAAAATGAAAAACAAACTGATTACACTTTTATCTAAAACGATAACAGAGTCACCATCTCCTTACGCTAATCAAAGGTCTGACACAATCAACACATTAAACTTTCAAATCCATTTTTGGGCTGTAATGTTGCGATTTTAACTGATTCTATTATGATTCTATGATGTCGATCAACAGAATCAGCTATTTATGAACAGTAATGGAGCGATGTGAACAGTGTTTCAGACATGATGTGGGAGTAAAGGGCAGTTCCGGTCGAATAGAAACGAGAGACAACTCAAGTGGATCGCTGTCGAGGGGAAAGAGCAATTGCTTCCATCGTTAAGTGAAACAAGAAAACAGTAACAACACTACGTTTCGAGATCTGCAATCTGATCTCTTCTTCAGGTAAAGAACTAACCTAATACATAATTACAAACTAGGTTAAAATAAACAAATCTTACTAAATCCTGTTTCCTTCACAATCCTTCCATCGTCAAAAATAACCTTCAAACAAAGAATTGCTTCCAGTTGTATTAAAACAATACTTGTTCTTCAGATAAAAATGTTCTCCTACCCTTCCACTTCGGATCACATAACTTGGTTAACTTTTTAACCAAAAGTAAAATATTATATCGATGGAAACAACTTATTTAAATTATTAAATCAATGTGGCTAAATTACTCGTCTGGCTAGGTTTGAGTATTATTTTTCTATTTTTTTAATACTAACATTTTCAAATATAAATAGTAACTTGTTTCTGCTATTGTAGATCATCATAAACTACGTTGATAAATCCATCTTAGGTGATAAAATTTATATGAGTTTGAAAATTTGTATTTAAGTACAAAAAGAAACGACATTGTTTGACAAACTTACAATTATTTATTAATTCCACTATCGTACCTATAACTCGTTGCAGATATTATTATAAGCTGACTCGAGTTAAATAATTAAAATCGCGTAAGTTTTTGGAACGTATTTTGCATACAAAGATCGAACACTATTCTGTCAGGTTAGCGTCTAATGTGGTGGTAATATAGTGTAAGAAAACACCAGTACGTAGATGCTCTTCCAATAGCACAATGATGCACTTACTGGGGTGTCAGATGCACGGAGTGTTTTGTTCACAGCTCGATGTTGCAGGAAACATTGATCTTCTCTATTATATCAGCTTACGTGTTAGTATTGTCTATCTACAATAGTATAAGCTGTGGGTGGTAATGTTGTATAAGAATCCACCAGTATCAGTACCAAGATGCTCTTCCACTGGCACAATGATGCACTTACTGGAGTGTCAGATGCACGGAGTGTTCTGTTCACAACTTTATGTTGCAGGTAACATTGGTCTTCTCTATTATATCAGCTTACGTGTTAGTATTGTCTCTCTACAATAGTATAAGCTGTGGTGGTAATGTTGTATAAGAATCCATCAGTATCAGTACCAAGATGCTCTTCCACTGGCACAATGATGCACTTACTGGAGTGTCAGATGCACGGAGTGTTCTGTTCACAACTCGATGTTGCAGGAAAACATTGGTCTTCTCTATTATATCAGCTTACGTGTTAGTATTGTCTCTCTACAATAGTACAGGGTGACTGCCGGGAAACGGACGAATTTGCAACAGCTGTTACATTGTTGTTACACGTTCTAGGGAGATTGAGGTTATGTCATTGTTTTGAGTGAGCTTTACCATTTTAGTCACGATGGATCAGTGGTCAGTTCAGCATCGTGTTTTTACATATGACACATTTATTAAAAATGGCGAATCCGTTATCAAAACACAGCGTATCTTCCGACGCCACTTTAATATTGCGCGAAATGACACGGTTCCAAGCTGGAATACATTGCTAAGATGGGTGCACAAGTTCAGAAAAACAGGAACAGTATCAAAGAAAAAGCCACCCGGTCCAGCAAGAACAGTGAGAACACCAGACAACATCGCTAGAGTGAGAACTGCTTTGATGAGGAGCCCGGGTCGCTCTGCACGAAGACACGCACAAGAGCTACGCATGAAGCGCGATTCTGTCAGAATAATTTTAAAATCAGATTTGAAATTTCATCCCTATAAAATACAGTTGGTACAGCAACTGAAAGAGAGGGACTATGGACAAAGAGAAGATTTCGCAGTACGTATGCAGGTGTTGTTTACTGATAATCCTGATGTAATGATGTTAATGAGCGACGACGAAGCTTACTTCTACTTAAACGGTTCAGTGAACAAACAAAACTTACGATTTTGGGCTCCTGAAAATCCATGTAAATTTCATGAAAAACCACTCCACTCTCCAAAAGTGACGGTTTGGTGTGCTGTAGGCCACATTGGGATAATTGGTCCGTATTTTTTTGAGGAAAGTGGAGTCACAGTGACAGTGAATTCTGCACGATATGTTCACATGTTGGAAACATATCTCAAGCTACAACTTCGGAGGCGAGGAATAAACGTGAAAAATGTTTACTTCCAACAAGATGGGGCTACAGCGCATACTGCCGCTGCATCGATGCGAGTTGTGAAGAAGAGATGTTCCCTGGCAAGTTGATTTCACGTTTTGGTGACGTGCCGTGGCTGCCGAGGTCACCAGATTTGTCGCCCTGTGACTATTTCTTATGGGGGTATTTGAAAGCTCGTGTCTATGTTCACAAACCACGAACATTATTGCAGCTAAAAGATGCAATCACCGAAGAGGTGAATTTGATTAAACAAGACATGTTGATGAGAGTGCGTAATGATTTTCTCCAGAGGTTGGAAACCTGTATCCAGGTTAACGGCCAACACATGCATGATATCATCTTTAAGAAATAAACCCAAACTAGGATAAAAGGTTCCATAAAACATACATTTTTTGAAATGGTATGTTTTCACCAATATATATTCCATAATTAAATAATTTTACTATATAAAATAAGGTTGTACTATTCATTTAAAATACGTCCGGTTCCCGGCAGTCACCCTGTATAAGCTGTGGTGGTAATGTTGTATAAGAATCCACCAGTATCAGTACCAAGATGCTCTTCCACTGGCACAATGATGCACTTACTGGAGTGTCAGATGCACGGAGTGTGCTGTTCACAGCCCGATGTTGCAGGATAAATTAATCATCTGTGCTCTATCATCTTACGTCTCAGTATTGTCTGTCTATAATGGCATAAGCTGTCGTAGAATGATACTTTGCATTTTTTGTATATTCCTCTAGCTTTAAATGGTGACATGTTTGATGTTCATGTTTAGAATGAGTACCATGTATGTAGTTATTAATTATTTAGTTTAAATAATGAATTCAATATTCGTACTCGCTAAAATAAAGATGAGATGAATACATAAAATATAACTAAATAAACTGGAATTTCGACAAGCATTTGAATATTTTTGTAAGGTAGCACGTTTATTAATTTGACGTAGCATTTGCAAAGTTTTAGAACCACAATTTGTATTTTATGAAACGGTTTATTACTTATGGAGGGTTGTGCTGAGTCACCGAACATAAAATCTTACAGGGTAACATGAAATATCTTTTCATCTAAGTTAGCAGCTTTAATTGTATTAATTTGTCAAAGACATGCTCTCTTAAAGGCCAACCAGTGCGAATATAGTTATATACATATTATGTTACAAAGGTGTTTTATAGTAAATATGGGCCTTAGAATTGAACCAATCCACAGTTTTTATCTTTTCTTCCTGAAATGAAATTTCACTTTTTACTTAAGGAATCCTCTTTCAGCTCCACATTTCTTCAGAGTTCTATTGATTCAGCTTTCTCATCCTCTCGACATGATCTTGCACTTAGAGCTATCACTAGAATCTTTAACTTCGAGGTTGATATTATACGAGGTTATTCTTTACACACGCGCGCGCACGCACACACACACACACACACACACACACACACACACACACACACACACACACACACACACACACACACACACACATCCCCATATTATATAATATGGGTATTCTAGCGCACTTTTAGAAACAACAGAGAGTCAATGTAAATTTCTGTTTAATGCGCAATATACCAATCTGCAATATACAAATAACAAATATTTTTTCCAAAATTTTTTCAAATGTGCCATATACTAGTTTAAAATTGTTAAGAAAATCTCTTGTCTAAAGCTGTATGCTTCTACGAAGTTTAATGAACTAAATCAAATGAAACCCTGTTTAAATCCATGAAAAATATGTCAATAATCAATGTAAAATCGTCGAAATTTAGTAAAACTTCTAACATTAATTCACTAAAATCTAACGATAAGCTTTAAAACTAATAAAATATTGTTGGAAATTTAATAATATGAAGTATTTTTAAGTACTTTTCACCTCATTATTAGGAGATGCAATAAATATTGGTCATAAGCCTTCAAATCTTTTACAACAGATAAACACAAATAGTTTAAATATTTAATTTAAGTTTTGAGGAAATACAACGTACAAATTTTTCACACTGTAAATGACAAAATTTAGCAATGTAGAAAGATATAAGAAAACTAAAAATCAGAGATTGAAAGTTTCTTTTTGAGATTAATAAAAACTTAAAATAATTGATCGATATACTTAAAAAATGTATAACAGACTAATAATATTGTTCACTGCACAGTTAAAAGAAGCCAACAAATTTTGACAAATAGGCAGAAAAAGAATTACAAGAAAAAGGTTTCTAGAACATTCCGCCAGGAACTCGTAAGTAAACCATCTTTAATTTAAAGTTAATGCATGTACGATTTGTTAATAATAGAGTAAACATGGACAGCAAAAGGATACTTATGTAAAGAGAACTTCAACAGCAAGTTCTAAATGAATTACATATAAAACTTGTTGGCATTGTACGGATGTGTACTGTAACTAGAAGTTTATGTAGATGGAAAGGTATTGATAAAGACATCGAAGAAGTTCCACGATCTTGTAAACAGTGTTGTCTTAAACAGAATGTATCAGTTAAGAAAATCAGGGACCTTTGGCAGACTCTAAAAGTTATATGGGGCAGTATTCACATAGATATCACGGGTTCTTATAACCGGTTAATACTATTTTATTTTAGTGGGCGCTTTTTCCAATTGGAACAAAGTCATAACAACAAGGGTACGACAGATTGTTGTGTTCGGGAATTACGTAAACTGTTTACCACATTTAGACATCTAGCTATATTAATGTCAGGTACTGGGGCCAAATTTACATCACATATTTTAATTACAATTCCTGAAAGAAAATTGCGTAATACACAAAACTACCACAGCTCATCATCCATCATCAAATGGCCAACCGGAGAGATTCGTGGAAAAGGTTAAGAATTCATTGTGCGCTATTCAGAATGAGGGGAGACTGTAAACTCGAATGGCTCAAAATCATACCAGCTAATGTTAGGCAGACCTGTCAGATATTTTAAAATTGGAGACAGAATTCAAGCTAGAGATAATAGCAAAGCAAAACAAAATTGGAAATTTAGTAAAGTTTATAGGATGAGAAGGAAATCTTATATTCAAAATCAGAATGATGGTTAAGTTATCTGGTGAAGACTCAAATGCTGCTCTCAAAAATGTATGAAACGAAATAAGAGAGAATGATTTATGCCTTTAAATATATTAAACCAATATGATAACATATGTTCATATTTATAATTTTCACCTATGTTGTTTAATTGAGAATAAACTGAACACTATAACTTTCTAATATGTTTGATTTAAACCTTTAAGTAGGATATAATACATTACCATAATTTATGAACTCTAAACACAGAAAAAAGTTACAATTACAAATATAGTAAAAGTAATTTAAAATAATATATACATTAAAATCTTATCGGACGATTAATTTAGTAATATTAACACTTAGTTATAATTTAAATAAAGTGGTCCCACCTGTATACCTTTATTACTTTTGGTTTAAAACTCAACCAAGTTATGTTGTCCAAAGTGTAAAGGTAATAGAACATTTTTGTTTGAAGGAAATGTATTATTTTAATATAACTGGAAGCAATTGTTATTTCCCCTCGACAGCGTTCCACTTGAGTAGTCTCTCGTTTTTATTAGACCGGAACTAACCTTCACTCCTACATCACGTCTGGAACACCGTTCATACCTCTCCATTACCGTTTATAAATAGTTCTGCTGATCGACATCATAAAATCATATACAACTGGCAGCGTACAATGTACTTTATATTACAACCCAAACAGAGATTTGAAAGTATAATGTGATTTTGTCAGAGCTGTGATTAGCATAAAGAGATGCGGACTCAGACATCGATTTTAATGAAAGAATAAAGTGTGATCAGTTTTTTTTCTTTCATTTTCAATGTACAACTTGTTTCGTTATCTGATACCACTAAAACTATTGTTCTCGATCCAATTAAAAGAGGAAAAGAAAAGAGATACTTACTAACTAATTACTAATTAAATCACTCGCTGAACTTTAAAAACTAAAAAGACACAATCACTAATTGACTTATCCACAATCATTTGTTGCTTTTGTTTTTATGCACAACTTTTTCCATTTAATCTTTGCTGTATATCTTTCAGTTTCCAAGAACCTTTTAGTGTGCATAACATAACGACTGTATATAAACAATCCATTCTCAACCATAATTCATGAGAGGTGGAATGAGTAGACTGTGATTGTTATAATACCATGATTTTTTAAATCATTATCAAACTTTTTTCACGTTACTAGTATTTACAAGTCAAACTAAATTCACCACGTAAACGTTTCAAACACAATATGTCGGGCTATAATTGTGTATAATTTAAGATGAATTATTATATTTAATTAGTACTTATAATATTGTATGTACCCTTTCTATAAATATCTGCAAATAATAAACTGGTAAGTAGTTATACATTTTATCAAACATTAAATTAAAATAGCAAACGAAATTATTAGTACATTAGAATTCTGCTAACTTCCATGTGGCAGGGGGTATTTTCTCTATTATACGGGTTCAGATTTATACTTATTCAAACAATCATTTAACAGCTGTTTTATATTTACTTTCTTATTCAGTTTAAATTATTATTGAATTGCTTAAAAATTATTATGTGGTTAACAGCCTGATAAGTAAACGATTTAATAAATATTTCCACTTATAAACGAGGGAGGTATGGCACAACCTTCCCATTTATCATCAATAACTCCAATGAGCAATCCACAATATAACAAAATTAAAGAAACCTTCATCATTTTTTTGTTGGATGCACCTATACTATACTGGTGGCGAGAGAAAAGAAGAGACCTGGCCCGTGCCGGCTCACAGCTGTGTACTAGTGTGTTGCCGCGCGGTAATTTCAGGCGCTTCGCCCCACAGCCAACCCTGCGAATTGTTTATCCTAGCAATGGAGTTATTTGTTTTCAGTAATGTGGCATTCCTGCAGAGTGTGACTCATCTTAAATTTTATATACATAAAATCACTACATTTACATTAGTAATTGTTATCTTAAAAATACAAAAATCTTCAATTTCAGCAATTCATTATTGTTTGTTACAACCACTGTAGAGCCTAATTATTAGAATTTATTACAAACATAAATTTTGCTCAATTTTAATTGATCAAAACAGAACCGTCATTTAAATTATCTTATAAAATATAACAATTAGGCCGCAAATCAATCAAAACAGTGAAACAATAATGGAATTACGAAACAAGGCGCGGCAACATACTATTAGTAGCGCCTGCAATTTTCAGATAGGCCAGAATCCAGGTCTCTTCTTTTCTCTCGCCATCAGTACAGTGGATTCATAGACAGTAGTTATATCAGGATCCAACCAATTTCATGTAAAGACTGAGATTTATCTCGTTTACCGGACAGTAAAAAACTGATACTACTCATAATCATTGAATGCAAGCAAAATATACAAATATTGGTTTTAGTTACCTTGAGAAGGTGTGCGTATTGTGGTAATATTATTGTAGTAGTGTTGAATACATTTATTTTTTATTTTGTAAACAGAAAATCGAAGAGATGCAGGCATTTTTAAAGTATTCCAAAAACTAGAATAAATACCAGTTATTGTAATTTGAATCTAAACACAGTCAGTTTATTTCATTGTAATTCTTTTAGTAATTCATAGGAGAAAATTTTTTTTAAGTTTATACTAACCTATATATATATATATATATATATATATATATATATATATATATATATATATATAGGTATAGGTAATACATAAATATATATTTAACAGAAACAGGTGATTCTCTTCTAACAAATAAACCACGGTATATTGATTCAAAACATTTATAAATTTTCGTGTATCTAGGTACACTTCTTCAGATAAATATAACTTGTATATATATTTACAAAAATTGTGACATAAAAAATAGGTAAGAACTCAAACAAGAAAAAACAAACATATATATATATATGTTCAGTTTTTTTAGATAAGTTTAATTATATATATATATATATATATATATTATTAAACTTTTCTCGAAATAATGGTCTGGAAATCCAGTTATCGTTCAAAAGGTTACATTAATAATATAAAATATCTTGTAACTCAGCGCTGACGTGAATTGAGTGAACCTACAAATATTTAATCTAATAGTTTTAGGTATAACCTCCCAAGCTTTGTTTGACTAGAAAACTGGTACTGCTGCATAAAATTAAAATACAGTATAACTAATCCTCTATTGCGATGCTTATAGTTATACACACTGAGGTCTAACGAGCCTCATACTAGCAGTATGCGGTTTTGTTTAATAAAAGCATGCTTTAGGTAATGTACACCCTTATTTATTTTATAGTCAAAACAACTTACGACTTATTCCAAATAACCTGTTTTTAAATAATAATTTTAATGTCAATGTTTTAAAGCCTATGAGGTTATACTTTCAAATACTTTGAAATATTGCACAGTAAAGACAAAGTGAAGATACATTATTGTATATACGGAAAAAAATTAGTTGGAATACTTTAAGTCATTTAGAAGCTTCATGTAAATATAGGAGAAAAATTATTTTCATGAAATCGTGAAATTATAATAATTGATCTGTTAAACACATGTATATAGGTACAAAACCTCTAGGGCAGAAATGATCACCTTCATTCTCATCTCCTTGGCAAACATTTAAATATCAAAGCATAAAATGATGACTACGAAGTAGACCATAGAGACTAATACTATTTATCAGTTATAATATCGTAGGCCGATTATAAATACAACGAAAACATCAGCAGTAAAATTTAAGAAAAATCATAAAAACAAAAATATCTAAAGAGGAGTGTCATGTTTTTAATATGAAACTTTAAAAAAAATTCCAAATTTTTATTTTCGTAAGAAAATTGTTTTTTGAAAGAAATAAGTTCCTTTAAAACTATACAAGTGAATATCGTCAACACATTTTTGGCCAGACCCAACTGATGTTCTCGTTAGAATTCATGTCGGCACGTTTGTTGTTGCGAACAGGATGTAAATTAAGTCCTGATACACCTGGATATATTCAGAACGTACTGACATATCGATGTACAACCTTCACTATATTTATTTAAATCCTTTTTTTGTATTTTTTGAATGATAAAAATTCCCCCTCCCCTTTATTCAAAGGGGGGTATGGGGGGTAGCTAATTCAAAAAATACAACTATAATGTGACATCTCATTTTAAAGATATATTCAATAGAAACACAATGACACTAATAAAACACATCTAGGGGAGACCGGGGCAAGAGTTGACGGACGTTAAGGAATAAATATTTTTTAATAAAAAATATTGTGATAAAAAATAAAAGTCTTACGATACATAAAGAGTTAAGTATAATGTTCATGTCATTGTGTTTTATTAATTAGGGGGTTGCAGTTTGAAAATTTAAAGCTACTATAGGTAACAATTTCCAATATGTGCAAACCATGTCAGTCAGTTGCACCGTGGTTGGATGTTTATAAGACAGAACAATGGCTTTGCTGGGAAGTAATAGGCCTCTACTGCACAACCACCCCAAGTTTTCCTGAGGTCAGTGATCCTCATAGAATTCTCCTGCGTTGCAATGGGTTTTGTTCCGCTGTATGATGCCAGAAACCTTGTCCTCTAACAGATTTGAGCTTAATTTTAATTTTAAACATTTATATATATATATATATATATATATATATATATATATATATATAACCCAAGCGTGTGTGAAATCTGTTTGAAGTTAATTTCATACTAGATAGATTTTCCTTTTTTGAAATCGAGGGATAGACTAAACAGTTGTGTTGCACAGTTTTAGCAAAGGCACACGAGATTATGATACTTAAGTAGAAACTCGTTACTTCCCTCTGACGTGTAGTCAGTAGGTGGAGGGACTTTTATTTGGCTGTTCGAATATTTATTGGATTTATTTCTCTTGAAAGATAACGTTAGCGAGAAGCTGATGTAACTCCATTAGTGACACTGCTTTTGGAATTGTCCTTTCTTTTCACAATACCGATAGTACCTGATTTGTACTTCTAAGCATATTACTTCATTAATCTAAACAGATAACATCCTATTTTTGATCAGTAGTGATATAATTAATTACGTCTGTATCAATATATAATTACTTCTATTTCAATCAATTACATTACACAGTGTGAAGGAAATCACTCGTATTTCATGAGCATACCCTTATAGTGTCTGTAACTACGGGTGCGATCAGTATGTAAATCTACCTAATTTGTTCGAATATTTATATAGAAGTCGATTAAACATAATATTATTTTTGAGGTGATATGATTTTAATTATTAAATTTTTATTGAAAAGGAAAAAAACAGGTTTCAATAAATAGTTACTGTTTAAAATTATTTACTTTTAAAAAACTAAAATCTTGCGTTTTTTGGAGTGCAAATCTGACTTACTTAAAATATTATGATTAAATCTGGCTAGGAAGATTTTCTCTTTCCTTTTTTAGGAAAGTTGTCTGGTGTTTTAAATAAAATCTTCGTAAAAGTACTACTTGCAATAATTTTAATCTTATTTACTAGCAATAAACATTAATAATCATTACTTATGTTAATACGTTTGAATATACTTATGTGATAAATGAACGAAAACAATATTGTCAGATGCAAACATCAAGTAATATTTTTTACAATACCAATCAGTTTCTATTGAGGACAGATAATTTCAAAAGCAGCGTAACTAATGAAGTTACATAAACCTTCTCGCAGAGTTCATATTTTAACGGAAGTAAATTCAATACAGGTTCTTACACTCTAGGAAAGGTTACTAAATTAACCCCCTAGGTGTATACAAAAAATATCAAGTGACGGATGAAAAACATATTCAATTGAACGTAATCGAAGCTTCTTCATCCATAATCATCCTAATCCATCCTCTCAACATATAACATAATGACTTGTATGGATTGATCATTATAAGGATAGTTGTATAGTATACTATAAAGTAATTAAATAATTCTTGGATACGGTCGAATAAACTAAATACAACAAAATCATCAAAACATTTCCGTCCCAGTAGTATACAAAAGGATACTACAGGGATTGGCATACTAATATTTATTACAATTATTTGTGATGGGAGTTAAAAATTGAAATCGTTACAAAGGTCGTTATTTCAACAATGACACGACTACTTTTGTATCAATTAGTGGGAAATGAAAATTCTTGAAGCTAAATATTAATTTTCTCGTACATATAGAGCAGACTCTTCTTTATAAACTTTACCATATCAAACGGCATATTGCAGTATCTCCACGTTACTTTTTATCTTCATTGTGTAATGGGTAGGGTGTTACAATGCATCGTAGTTTTTATTCTTCCCGAGTGTATTCTCTCATAAGCACTTCATATGCATTTCAATCAGTTTCTGTTATTGGTATACTTTTATATATCTTATGATAATTCATTCATTATTTAACTTAAAAACCCTTCTTAAGCATTTTTCACAACACGTACGTAGCCTTTAACAACTGATATGTTATAACGGTTTCCACAACTGGTGTAACAAAATAACAAAAACTGCTTCTTTTGTTTTAAATTTGACAGTAAGATTTGTTTTAAATCACTACAACAAAGAACATTTGTTCTAAAACCTTAAAACTGTACCATTTATCTTTTAAAATTACTACCAGTTTTTATGTCATAGTATCGTGTTGGTTAAAAATTAATTAAAGGTTATTGAAAAAAGGTAGGAAAAATGAGAGCCTGTGTAATTTTGTAGGCATTTTTTAAAGTTACTAATTTTAGAAGAAAACCCATAAAACTGCTAAAGAGCAGTAAGTTGAGGAAAGTTATATTTCCAAATACAGCAACAGTAACGTCAAGAGTCTCATTCGACATGAGACCTCTACACGTAATATAAAAAAATTACTCCCAGTAATATGATGCATTCTGATAATCTAATTATACAGTAACAATTTGCTGACGTAATCATACAATACGTGGCCCAAACATGTTTTAGAAAGGACGCTTACCTAAAGTTATTGTAAGCGATAAAGAATCCTCTACAAAGATGCGGTACTTCAAGTTTCTCCCCAATTAGCGGTAAATACAACTGACAGGAATGAAATACTCATCGACTAAGTCAAGTGGACAACTCTCGACAGCCATTACAATATCATGCACCCGCCGCATTACACAGACTTCAGTACGGGTTTTATGTAAATTCTTGTCCAAGTTTATCTAGACATTCAGTTCTCTCTTAAACATATTTAGAGAATGATTACAAATCTAACTTTACTTTATAAAATGATCTGTGACTGTCAATGCGTTCATTACGCTGGTACAAAACTAATATTAAATAAATAGAATGCTCTTAAAGGAAATCAAATGCAAGAAAAATGTGAAGCAAAAAACCAATTTGTCAATTTCCAACCTACTATTTCTACAATTACTTGTAGAATACAAGTGTAATTCGTGATTTACATCAAAAAATTGAATCATACACGGAAAATTATAAATTTTAAGTTATTTTTCTCTGAGAGAAACTAATTTAGTTAATTTCTATCTACATAGATTGTATTATACTTTCAAGAAGGAAATTATATATTTTTCTCTTATATTGCTTTGAAATATAGGCTGTAACCCTGTGAAAAACGTTAAATTAATTACTTAGTAAGATCGTTAAAGTACAAGGATATCAACAGCATGACAAGACCAATTAAAGTTTTCTTATCAACCCCGATATCTACACCAGCTCTATCCGTTGTTTACTTCATTGAAACAGCCATGTGGTATTATAAAGTGTTATAAAAATAGAAATTCATCACAATAATTTACAAAATAATTTTGTATTCCCAATTAGTAGTTGTTTAGGACATATTTTCTGAACACATTATAGAAAACCCTTTTTTTATCGTCGCTCGTGAAGTTTTATCGTGGAATTTAAAGAATTAAATTAAGGCATTTTGTAATAAAGCCTGTTATAAAAATTTAAAATTATATTATATCATGTAAACGAGTTAAAGCTTCAGAAACTGTGAATTGGACATACAATATTCTTGGGACACAAAATTGATTCCACCACCCTAATAGATCTAAAAACCTGCTTTCTTCCAGAAGTCATCTATTATCTTTATATAAAACTAAAAAAACCAAGACATTTGGAGAGGATGCAGAATATCTTTTGTTTTGTTTTCAGTGTTAGAATGGTTTTTTATTTTTAAATGACAAGTTGAATAAATGAAGAAACGAATAAATGAATAAATGATTTATTTCCATCAGCAACATACAACAGAAATTACAAATACAAAACCAGGAAATTGACTGGCCACGTAACCAGTAGTGTGGCCAGTTTTTATAAGGCAAAGATAAAAATACAATAATATATTTTTTTCTTTTTTTCAGTCTAGCACATAAAGTTTAAATATTCAAGAAAGACACTCTCTGCAATGTTTATGCTTTCAAACTCTAAACTAGACTACTTAAATATTGTAATAACTATTCAATAATTAGAACTGTGAAAAGGTTTTTTCAAATGTGCGTTAACATTAATTTATGACATATATTGTATGCTATGGAAATAATTAAACTATATTAACTAATTACAAGATTCAAAAATTCTACATCTTGTTTAGTCATTAGCCAACTTTTCAACAGTGAACAAAATTCCCTAAGTCTAATGCTCTGTCTTATATAATAAGGGACTTGATTAAAATATTTAGGTGCAAGGTAACTATAGGAATGCCTAAAAATGGATTTGTTTACTTTAATTAGTCTAACATTACCTGCAGAACAGCTCCTAGTATTATAGTGATATATTAAATTATTTTCTTTATTGCCACTTCTCCTATAGAAACAGACTTAAAACTTTAAACACGAAAATATGACGGAAAGGTAGTATATTTAACGTTTGGTATAATGGAAAGGAGGTTTCCCTTTTCTGTTTTTTTAAAATAATACGTAAAAAATAACTTTGAGAGATTCGTAATTTATCGATCAGAGTTTTAAATGTGCCTCCAAAGCAGACGATACCATATTGTATACGTGAGTGAATTAAAGCAAAATACAACGATCTTAACAATGAAGTTTCACAGAAATTTCTTAAAAATAAAAAGTTCGAATAGATGATTTTATTTTCCTGTGTAGAGATAATATATGTTCGTCCCATTTAAGTTTGTTATCAAAATATAATTCCCAAATATTTAATGCTTTTCACACATTGGATTGTTCCACAGTTACAAACAAGTAAATCACAATTAGTGGAATGGAACTTTATCTCAAAAGGTAAATCGCCACCAACTGGATCAAAAAGTATCGATTTCGTTTTATTAACATTTACTTGCATTTTATTAAAAATTGCACCAATCCCTTAATAATTTTAAATCGTTATTTATGTAATTATCTAACAGTGTTAATTGCTTATCATTGTAAAACAGTACAACATCATCGGCAAATGCAGATATATTTCCCCTCCAACCAATCTTCAATAAGTCATTAATAAAGACAGGAACAAAGTTGCTGAGAGCACTGATCCTTGCGGAACGCCAACTTTAATCTCTTGTTGAGAACTGTAGCAGTTATTTATTTTAACTTGTTGTTTTCTGTTAGTCAAAAAGCTTCTAAACCAATCCAAAGCCACACCCCGAATTCCTGTCGTTTCTAGTTTAGCTAAAAGAATTTCGTGATTTACAAAATCAAATGCTTTTTTAAAATCGACAAAGATGCCTATAGTTTTATCACCAGAGTTAAAATTATTGTAAATTTGTTCAGTTGCTGAAATCAAAGCATCTTCAGTGGATTTCCCTTTTGTGAAACCAAATTGATTATCACTGAAAAAACTAAAATTTATTTAAGTAGGTTAGAACTCTTTTCAACATAAGTTTTTCAAAAATCTTAGAAAAAAATTGATAACAAACTAATGGGTCTCAGCTGGTCAATTTTGATAGAATTGTCTTTTTTGTGAATAGGAATGATAGTGCTGATGTTTAATTTTGACGGAAAAATCCCTTTGCTAAAACTTAAATTCACTATATAAACTAAGACTGGTGCTATTACTTCAATTATGTTTTTCAGTAAACAAACACTAAATTGATCGAAACCAGTCGATTTTTTATTCTTTAAATTTTTGACAATTTGTAGTAGTTCCTGTGTAGTGACAGGACTAATGAAAAACGAGTGCGGGTAAGTGACGCGCGCCTGATGGACAGAGCCGACAGTTTGCGTACTCTGTATATTGATAAGATAGTTATTGATTACCTCGGCCACCGCAAGAGACTCAGTCACTATCTCTCCGTTATCTAACTCGACCTTTTGTACGCTCTTATTAATTGCAGAACGAGTTACCTCATTTATTACTTTCCATTGCATGGATGGGTCACCATTACAGTTCTCTATTTGTTTTTTAAAGTGTTGATATTTAGCTCTGTCTATTTCAAGTTTTAAGTCTTTACAAAATTTATTATAATAACATAAGAAATTTTGGTCATATGGCCTCCTTTTAGATATTTTATAAAGTTTCTTTCTTTTACTTATTTTATTTAACAGATTCACCGTTATCCATGGACTTCTTAATTTAGCTTTAAATATCCTATTACTATAATCTCTTGTCGTATTACTTTCATTGATAATATTGCTAAGGATGTCACAAAATGTATTATAAATACTATCAACATCATCATTCAAATATATAATGTTCCATTCAACAAAATTTAATTTAGATTTAACTGATTCAAAACTAATAGTAGTTTTCCGTGATACAAGCGTATTTATATTTCTATTTCTATTTATTTGACTTGCACTTGCAAACCTAAGTCCCAACAAACAATGATCAGTCAAACCAAGGTCAAACACAGCAGAGCTATAATTATTTATGTATCTATTTCTTATAAAAATATGGTCTATACAAGATTCGGTGTTTTTAGTTATTCTAGTTGGTGAATTAATTAGGGATACAAAGACATTATTAGATAGAAGATTATTATAATTTTGTGATTCTGAGGTATCTACTAACAAATTTAAGTTAACATCTCCAATTAAAATAACGTTATTTGGTAATTTATTAAGAAGCTGTGTTAATTCGACTAAAAGCTGATTTACTGAATAAAATTGAAATCTATACAAACACAATAATTTAAAGTAAGTATTATTAATTTTGATGTCAAGAAGTAAAGCATCAGCTGTGACCATATCTAGATGAAGTTGATTAACGTTGAATGCGCAATCAATAAAACAAACAATACCACCTGCTCTGTACTGATCATTGCATTTAGCGAAAGCTTTGAAACCTGCTACATTGTACAATTTTTTATTCGTCACAACTTATCCATATTTCACTTAAAATTACAAAGTGGGGCATTTCTTTAATATTATTAAGTTCTACAATAAAGTTATTAAAATTACTCCTCAAACTTCTTATGTTGGTATAAACAAGGTTAAAATCGTCTTTACATCTTACTGGACCGAAAAAGTCATTTAAGTTAACATTATCGGGCATATATCAAACAACAATACATAAAATATCTACAGATTATATAATGAAAACGGAAAAACACAACACAGTTTACCCACTCAAGAAATCTACTTATATGTACTGTCATACTACTTAATCTTAACAAAATCATCATAACTGTTTATTTTTATACATTTCTCTCCAGCCGATTTCCTTACAAAAAATTTCCCATCTCTGACCCATACTTAGGCATAACCAGCCTCCTTGGCCTTTTGTTTGAGTTTAGCTAAAAGTAGTTTATTAGCAGGCGAAAGACGTTCGTTGATGTAAACTTTTTGCGAACGTAACGATGGATTTACCTGGTTAGCAGTTAGCGTTTTCTTCTCCCAGAACTTTGTGAGAATGATATCCCTGGTGGACCTGCTTGAGAATTGTACCACGGTTGAGGGGTTGCGATCTTGTTTGAAGGAAGGAATTCTATGGGCGGCAGCGATCTGGTTCTCTTGAATTTCCATATAATGAGAACATGAGTTTGGAACATGAGTTTAACATATAATGTTTGAATACTTTTACCATATTGCGTTGGCATTTCAAATTTTTACCGTTAAAATATAGTTAAAATAAATAATGTAAGAAGTCTACTAAAGTAAAACACATAGAACTTTTTTCACTGAACTAACATAAATTTACAATTATGTACATGAGTATATTTTATATTACACAAGATTTACTTTTTAATTTGATTGTTTTACTTTAACGCACAATATAATTTTTTATTCTTGTCTAAAATTATGAGAAATACACAATATTACACCAAAACCATGAAAGGAAAATTTGTGTTTCTAGATTTCCGTCGAATATAACGTCATGTATGCCACAGGCAGTAATAGTGAAATATTAGTTCCTATAGATTCCCATTTCAAAATGAAATAAGAGATAAAATTGCAGGCTTAACCTCGACTAAAACTTAATGATCTGGAACTTTAGTGATCATTTTGAGAAGTTATGACATCGCTTCTTTGGAATCACTTGACGATGAAAAAGAACCGCAAACATTCCTGCGTCAATTATCTTTATTTAACTATCTTCTCTGAGGAAAATTCTCTTGAAAAAAATGCATACAAGAAATCGGCTAATTTTTATGGACACTATGTCTATGTTCTTTCTATGATAAACGTGCATTAATAATGTTTGAATGAACATAATGAACAAATGTATTCATCAGTTAGCAAAATATATTTTTTTTGTTTATGTGTGTTTATGGACATTCAAATGGTAATAAACACATACAACTCACATAACGATAAGCTTAACTCTTAGTTATAGCACTAGATATGTTCATTACAATTTCCTCAGAATCCATCTCCTTTATTTATATAACTATTTCTTGTGTTCGTGTGTATGTGACTGAACTCCTTCTAAAAGACTGGACCGATTTTGACAAAATGTTGTGTGTGTGTGTGTTTAAGAGGATTCGAGAATGGTTCAGATTCACAATTCGGTCCAATTTAAATAGCTTGTTAAAGTGTTTTATATTGGATCCGACAGACTGCGCTACGACACGTAATACAAAACGAACTGATACTTAACAGCTGTTAATACGTACTTTCAGCTGCTGTTCATCAAAGAGGCAGAAACATTTGTTTACATTTAAAATTTAGAAAATTGTTATTGTAAAGTGCTTGATCAGTAGTGTAATGTAGGTTGCATAGAAGACATAATTGTCTAATTTTAAATTTAGATTGCACCAATGATCAATAAACTATCTAATGCAATATAAATACTATTAAACGTTATTATGAAAACAACCTCATTGTACAAATCCGTGAATGTTTCCACATAAGGTAATCGAATTTGGTTAGATCGAAGGTAAATTAAAAGAGCCGAAAGAAGACGTTTTATGATCGAAATTGGTTTTCCGTTGATACGTTTTCTTGAAGGCACACTCCTCAATAATACTAGAAATATCTTAGACAGAAAATTAATTTTAACAGACCGAATTTTAATCTTTATAATCTAATTAGTTTATCAAGATTCATCCGTATATATTAATTGTTCTGAATAACTTATCAACACCTAGCAAAAACCACGAAAGATAGAGGCAGGAAATATGGTACATACCTTCATAATGCGCCCAAGAGGCTCACGAAGGAACGACTATCAATTATATCAGCAATGTTTAGAATGTGATGGAAAAAGGATACGTGTATGTAGTGTGCTGTTTTTCAACGGGAAAATTACATGCGTGCGAAATGCTTGCGAAGCCGCGGGCAACTGCTAGTATACTGTAAAATGTTCACTGCTCATGTTTATTGAATGAGTGTATAGCATGCCTAGTGCGCGTTATATTCATATATATACAAGAAAACATTTAATAGATTTTAAGTATATATACACTAATGTATTATTGTTACAAATTATATAGCAGGGATGGTGGTTTCTGCCAATGCTCGTTACTTACCTCAGAACCCTTGAGATAATAGTTAAAATAGTAGTTATATGATCTCACGTCTTCATACCTTTGTTAGTAAACTACGCATTTTCCGTTATAAAGAGCGTGATAACATAATAATAACATTAATAATTGTCGCATAGCTTAAATATGCTGTAAAACGTCTTAAAGCAGTGTCGAAAGGAGCTTTCTCCAGCTTTCTTAATTTAGTTCAGAAATATTAGGAAATAGTTCATTTGAAAATTAGTTTTGTAATGTTTCAGATCAAGAAATAGAATCTTTAGTGTTTGAAGAAACTCCTTCAACTAGTAAAGGAACTTTAAGAATTGAGAAAATAATGATTCTACTATTAACCGTAAATTGCCCAGTAATGCTAGGAGACATTTTGACTAACAGATACGTAACTACGTAATAAAACATCTGGTCATTTTCAATATTGTATAAATAAGCTATTTACCTTAGTAAAAGTGTTTTTTAAGTTAACCAAAGAACAAACAACATGTCACTACTATAGTATTTTAAGCTGTCATACAATTTACACTGCAATTCCTTGTAGCTACGTTAACGACTCGTTTAATATACAGATATCATAATTGACATAAACATCAATATTTAAAGTAACTAAAGTTTACAGTACAGTGCATAATGCTGCTAATAGAAAAACACATTGTATTGTGTATATTTACTGTGAGTAATGTGTCCATTCATACTGTTAGGGGAAGAATGGGGAACTCGTAGTTTATTTAACAACTGGATGAAGGAAATAATGATCATTAACCTTTATGTATGCAGTCGAGATCGTGCCTTGTTTTTTTGTCATAGAAAACCACGATACAAATATATCATAAAAATGCAGGAGCTAAAACTTTAGGTACTCTCGTAAATGAATGCAGTACAATAAGCTTGTTAAATAGCCCGTGTTGGAGTAGTTGTAGAGAATATTGCCAGACATGTGCCATATTGGCTCTCAAGTTTTGTTGGACTTCGTAACAAAAGCAACTGTTCGCAATACAATGCAATTATATTCCACCTCTACAACAGTTGTTTCTACTTCGAACTGGATTGGAATAAGCAGCATATTCTAGTAGCATAGATTCGCCGACTTTTTTACCAATCTAAAATTTAAATTGTCGCGAGGAATACTTAGTAAAATATTAAAACTCCTTAGGATCTTTACAATTTATATTTATAACAACTGCTACAACAAATTAAGTTACATTTTACGTTATAGTTTTAAAACTTTATTCTTATTTGAATTCAATAGTTATTAATTTCATAAAATAATGTAGAAATAAGAGATTTTTAAATTTTTATAACATTTTTCTGGAAATACGACTAATAAGTATCGAGTTTGCTACAGAGCTTTCGCACATACCAAAACTAGTTAGTGGCGAAGGCCTGTCTACACTGCATGATCACGGGACTGGTTGTTGCTACAAGTGATATCACAGCAGTAATTGTCGTATATTTCCTGTGGTAATCCTGTTAAGAGAAGGTAGGAATACGCAACACAAGGTGATGGGTAACAGGCTTCTCTAAGAATATATGAAACATTTCAAACATATAGATCGTTTCATTCTTGAGATGCCATGCGATCAGATAGACAGACATAAATCAACACAAAGTTCTTTTGTGTGGATTTCATATTTACCATGGCGGGTACTATTTACCATTTTTATGAACCTGAATAGGAGAAGGAATAGTAATAAAAATAGGATTAAAATAATATTAATACTTAAAGTAACATCTTTATAAGCCTTGCTTCTGGCAGGTTATGGTCTTAGCCAACTCTCAACTTCTAGGATATCCTAGCCTCTAGCAGGACCTATCCTTTGGCACCTTCCAGCCCCCGTGACGTCTTGGGTCCTGGCAGGTTCCAGTCTCTGATAGTTCTTGACCTCTGGGAACTTTCAGCCTCTAAGACCTCCTGGCCTCCAGCTGTGTAGCATTTTTCCTACATCGGCCTAATTAGAAATTTATTTGGTTATTTATTGTAATAAAATTAAAATTAATTTAATATATTTAATTTAAATATTATTGTAATACAGAAATATACACGATGGGTATACATTTGCTGTAATTCTGCAAGATAGTTTTGACGTGGCTAGGACTTAAATGGGGAATGGCAAACTGTTTACAGGGTAGTTCTCTTTGTTTAATACACCTGAATGATAGGGATGCTTGTGAATCATATCTGTTCGTGGTTGAGATCCATGTTTTAAATAATGCCCTGATGTTCTATTTTAAATAATCTTTCGATATTGAAACGTTTTTTTCTTACTTCATTATACGGCTGAAGTATAATATTTGTTATGTATAAAATTATATATATATATATACAATTTGTTGGAATTCTAGGATAAATTTTAATATCAGTGAGAAAGAATATATAATGAGAACTTACAACACAGTAGAGCTACTTAGATTTAATAGTAGTGTTGAGACAGAATAGCCTATAAGGATACGTAGGAGGTGGTATAGTAATGCTTCCATTGTGTGGGAGGAAGGCTAGATCAGATCAGTCTACCCTGTAATCAGCTGAGAAGTAGGGCTCAGTTCCATAATGGTAATTAAACCAACCACTGTGTCATTGTCCTTTGAAACCTTCGAAAGATGTTTGAGTTATTGTGATATACGTCAGTATTTATACACAATCATTGGAGATCTAAATAATTATGTAGAGACGTGTGGTAATAACTTATATTTAAATTGACAGACAATTTCAAAGCACTAATATTTTAATCTTCTACCACTAGAAGTTAGTAATTGTCTAGTAACAAAATTGCTTGGACTGCGAAAGACGTATGCGGAAAACATTGGAAACAGTTGGCGAACATTTAACACTGGCGTTTCCTGGATATTTGTGTCAGTAGAATATTATTATTTTGTTAAAGATAATTCCTTACACATGTTAATATCAAATAATGAGGGAATATAGAAAGTATGGTTAGCATAAAATAACTGGAACGGCTGAATATAAGCACAGTAAGCTGTCTTAATTTATTCTATAATAGAACAGTATTTTTCTTGTATTCTGGTATTCTGGATCGATATGGTGAGCTTAGTTCATTCTTAAATAAATCAAAATACATCAAAGCATATTACTCCTAAAACCTAGTAATAGGCGCCTTTATATAGAAGCTATCTTTTCAATAGATCTCATTGAATGTCAAACCTTTCTTTGGAAGTTATCTTGGTTAAATTTCATTGTCTGACAAAGAGGGTATACAGGACGGGAAGTTAGGAGATTTATTTATACTGATTGCAGTTATAGAGATTTTATTTGTTAGGACGAATTAAAAAAAAACTAAAACCTTAATTTTTAAGGAATTGTTCATATTTCAAGGTCAAGTAGTAGTTCAAGGACAAAGTTAAATAAAATGTTTGTAAAAAAATAATGAGTTTAAGCAAAAAACAGTTAATGGATTAATGCCTTTGTATTTTTTGTGTGTGATAAGTTAAGTTGAAGACAAAAAATTGTATTTCCATTATATTTTTTGACAGTGTTGTAAGCATGTATGAAATTATGCAAATAATTATTAAAATCACGATAGGGTTATGAGCAGTGGGATAAATATTCGTGAGCGTAAATCACGTGCAAGTAATCATTACGGACTCTCGGTCCATCGCGTTGCGTCCGATTAAGATAAATGATTTCAACAATTCGCTCCTGACGGACTTCAGGTCAATAACTGTGTTTTTTCATCAGCTCATTGAGTATGATTTTAGCGATCCTCTCTCTTTCTCTTTATGACATATTCCCGTGATACTTAGACACGCAACTATATAAAAAGGTTAAGAGATCGTTAGCGTGGCCAGTATTATGTTACCTGTGAGTTGTTATTACTATTATAAAAGCTAATCATTCATAAAACCCCGTAAAAACTGCTTCATTACCTTTTTCTTTAGTTATTAAACATAGTAGTGTGATCTTAAATGGCTTTGGACATTTATTAAAACGATGCATTATTTAATAATGAATATTTGAAAATATTTATAGAAGAAATCCGATTATATAGGCAAATATATAGCGAATTATATATGTATCCTAAAGACTATATGTTTTTACAAATGGGTAATGTTTTAATAAAAGTACTGAATTCCAATAGAAGTCATATAATATATGTTTTATTAAAAATAAGTAAACAGTCACAATTAAGTTTGGGACATATTATGAACGCCACATATGTGGCAATAAGAGGGGTAATATATGGCAAGGTACGTATCATAATTACCAAACATTGGTTTTAGAAGCGTATTCTAAAGGATGTCTCAGAACTCGTTACCAATATTTTAAGGTATTATTCCAAGACCAACGGAAAATCTAAATATCATAATAAGTTTTCGAAAACTCAATAATTTCACGAATATTCCCTATTTTGATTTTCGCTTCACTGTTCTTAACTTGAAGACATCTTCTTGTTACAAGTAAAAGTTTGGTATGGACCGTATTAACGTGAATTGCCTAGTTATCGAAAAAAAATCACTTTTTTAAAGCTTATTTTCTTTAAATGGCGGCTTCCTACATTCGTTAATCGTAGATATTTCGACAATGACATATGATAAAAAACATAATTTTTAAATTTAGTCAGAAAAATTTATTAAAAATCCAAGGATAACAGATCAAGAAATTCGGTTGATAAAATAAGGGAGATAATGCACTTTAAAAAAGACAATATCAACTGTCAACTATTTTATATGACAGTATTGTTTTTGAGCAAGAAAAATCAGCTGATTATAGAAATATATTGTTGAACTGTGGTTATAATATCGAAACACCTGTTACAGGATTAAGGCTTCTTTTAGTTAAGAAATAATAAAATAAAAATGTTTATATTTTATAAAAACTTTATCTTTATTTAATTAATTAGTAGTATTTAAAACGTGTATTTTCCTAAATTATAAACTAATAAGTAACCTGTTATTCTCTGAAGCTATAACCCATTTACATACTGTAAAAGGTTTCGCATACTTATATTTAGAGTTTCATTTTGAGCCTGATTACAAACATTCCCGAATTTCATACTTTAAATACCACTAATTCCACGGAAAATTTTTCTACTTTTACGCATTTAGGAAGTTAATCTTAAATAACTAAAAGTTTAAGATTAAAAATATTTTCTAACTCCATATCCATTGTTCACCCTCCTCATATCTCTACCTTTGAGAACTCCGCAGATGAAGCAAAATTACAATTTGAAACTACTTCCAACTTTCTGAAGTTTTTTTGCTGCCCCATTAACGGAAACTATATTGTTAATGGTCAAATATTATCTATATGAACATTGTATAATGAGGTAGTAAATGATCTGTGTTCTTGCAGGTCAATCAATTTAGTACTTAAAAGAGGTTAGATGTACTTTTTATATACAAAGTTACACTGATGGGTTGATTACAAAAAAACTTCTTTGAGCAATGGGGCGAGAATATATCGCCTCCACCACAATCTGTCCATTGTTTTATTCTCCTCTCACAGTTTTTAACTCGCCATACCAACGTGAACGTTATTGTATATGGTAAAAATATAACGATTCATTGCAATACTGCCAATACAGCAAATGAGAAAGAATACAAAATTACGCACCTTTATATTCAGCAATGACAAAACTAAGATATCGGACTGAATAAACCAATCAAATATGAAATACGACCCATCACCATTGGAAGAAGAAATTACAATGAGCCGTATGTTGACATAAGCCTGCAAACATAACAATTATTGCACTTACCAAACAGCGTAACACTAATAATTAAGAATATTTTCCATCCATGCACCTCACAGATCCTATCACTGGTTAGTGAAACCGGTTTAGTAGAAACGAAAAAAATCTAGTGTCAAAAACAGTCCTAGGCCTAAACATTCAAGTAAAATTAGGCTTTAACTAATATGAACCGAGTATATGTAAATATAATGAGCTCACATGCTGAACACAATTTTTCATTCTACAAAAATCTAAACTGTTAGAATTGTTTTCAGACAAAACATAAAAATGGATGTCTCATACGAAATGTACTTACATGTAGCCTATAATTTCTTCCCCTAGATTGTAATCATGCAAATTTTAAATATACAACAGGTTTATGAAACTAATAGCTTAGGACGTTGAAGCTCCTTATTCCTCAATTGGTTTGGCAAGCTTCAGGATAATCCAGGATAAGAAATCCGTCTGTACTGCCTCGATTGATACATTTTTGTAGTCCCTATTTCATACAACGGTGGCATGCTAAAGTTGGTTTCGAAGGAAAGATCTGTAAATTATCATTCACGAGTGTTGCTGAAATTCGGTTAATCCACATCACAAAGTTCAAGATCGAAAATTAGGAGACAAGGTCGATTTGAAATTTATGAGACCAATATTCACCTCAAATAACTCTATTGATAAAAACAACAAAGCTGTTTATTAGACATTTACTTATTGTCTGTCACTATTATGGCCTTCAGAGAGATCTCAATGTTCAACTTATGAATTTTGATTTTAAAGTTTACGATAAATATTGTGTCTTGAAATTACAAGACAGGTAGGGGCACTCATGAATTGACCCTACAATTCACGCAACAATTCATTCGTTACACTGTGTAATTTATAAATAGTAGGATTTGATCCAACGAATATGGTTGGGAGAAAATAAAAATCAGAAACCATATATAATATTGTATCTTGTTAAACACTTTTGGAAGTGAAGGATAATGTGAATGTGATCTCATTCCTCAACCCTATGAAGAGCTGCTGATAAAAACGGTGGTGACTGTGTGGAGTCAAGAAAATCTCTCATGTTTATCCCTTTATCATCATAACATACAAAATAGTTACCTTACTGTTTTCTTACTTAGTTGTAAATAGTAGAGGTTATTTTTAACTTTAATAATTATACAATTTTTGTAGAGATGTTTCATGTATCGTCTATCGTTTTTAAGTAAACATAATTATGTCGGTACATCGCAGTGCACTCGATTTTGCACCTTACAAGACAATGAGAATATTTCTTCACTTAGATTACACTTTATAGTGGTTCAGGTGGTTCTGATGTCAAATAGATACAATGATATCGTTTTGAGCCTCTTTTTCGCCGATTTTTTTGGACCTCTTCCAACGGACATTGAAGCCGATCCAGGTGTCAAGTCTATAATAGCATCAGATTTCAGATGTTTTTCTAAGCGGAAGATAAAACAGAACTGGAATTTTTTATTGAATTTTAGTTGATGCGATATTTGTTTATATATTGGAATAATTAACGTAATTATTTCTTGTTTATATATATCTATATATGTATCTATATACAGGGTGTATATTATGTCTGGAAACACCCAAATATATCCTTTAATAATTTAAATATAAATTTGAAACCTCTTACAATCGTGATAGAGATTGAGCATCTACTTTTTGGAAAAATGTTTTGTTATGTCACACCAACGGGGGACGTCCTGCTGAGGGTATCGTGAATATTCTTAATGGAAGCCTATACCTTGTGATACATAATTTTAAAGGTAATAGCTTACTGAATTGAATGCCACAAACCGCATCTCAAAGGAATTATTCTATCAGAAAATAGAGCATTTTTAGTATTGAAAATTTACTGATGTTCAACAATGTAATTTTAACATGGTTCTTGCCACAAAATGTGTTACACTAATTTTTTAGCATTTTTTAAATGTTCAATTAAAATAAAATAAACAATTTATTTTTAAGCTGGTTTCATTAGTACAAATTTACCAGTTTTTATTACAATGAATAAAACTTATGAGTCACTTTCTCTGATTACTTATGAATCTGTACTTGGTGTTTTCCAGTCAGCAGGAAGGTTTAAAGAGACAAAGGTCACTAGCCTATGAGAAACATTATTGTGTTATTAATCATCTGGTCTACAGGTTTCAGTTTGTTGAGCATGGAGCTTTCACTAGACAGGTCTAAGCTTGGGAATTACAAATGGACAAAGGTCATATCATTCCTGTCGAGTTAATCAGTGTCTCTGAAGCATTGCTGTCAACAAGTTTTCTAATTACAGTAGTTCAGTTTTTATTTGGCATTTTAATGGAATTGTCTGAAAGAGAACGAATTACTCTGTTGATGATGCGAGGATATGGCGATCGTCAAAGATCTTATCGGGAAGTTTGTAATTTGTTTAATGACACTTTCCCAGAAAGGAATCCCATAAGTTTTTCAACAATATCAAAAACTATTGAGCGTTTTGAAATGACAGGGAGTGTACGTAATCGGCCAAAGTCGGGTAGGATACAATCTGCAACAGATGAAGAACATGCACTAGATGTTTTGCAAACATTTATTGAAGACCCACATACATCGCTCAGAAAAGCTGCACAGCAACATGATATGCACCCTATGTCTGTGAGTAAGATTTTGAAAATTAATAAATACAAACCATTTAAAGTTCATTTAGTCCAACAGTTAAGTGAGGATGATTACGACAGAAGAGTTGAGTTTTGTGAACTTGTGATGCGCAAATGTGATGACAATAGAGATTTTCTTACCAACATACTATTTTCTGATGAGGCAACTTTTTTCCTAAATGGCAATGTTAACAGGCACAATTGCCGTTACTGGGCTAGTGAAAACCCACATTGGATTACTGAGTCCCATTCACAGCAACCACAAAAACTGAACGTATGGTGTGGAATTTTAGGTAACAAAATTGTTGGACCCTTTTTCATCAATGGAAATTTAAATACCGAACTTTACTACAATATGCTCCAAAATGAAATAATCCCAGCTATTCAAATTGCATCAGGAGAATACTTTGATAATGTATGGTTTCAGCAGGATGGTGCTCCACCCCATTATGGGAGACAGGTAAGAGAGTATTTGGATTTAAGGTTTCCTCATAAATGGATTGGCCGAAGAGGAGAAATCGAATGGTCTCCAAGATCTCCGGATTTGTCACCAATCGATTATTTCCTATGGGGTCATTTAAAATCCAATGTTTATAGAAGAAAGCCTCATAATTTGGAAGACCTAAGAAACAGGATTATAGAGGAGATTGCTTTGATAACTGAAGAAATGTTAGGCAACTCTGTCGAATCATTTTACACAAGATTGGCTCATTGTCAAACCGTAGAAGGAACACAGTTCGAACAATTGCTTTGACACCAAAGGCAGGTAAAACGTTTGTTGTAAGACTTTTCTAACAGCATACATTATTTTTTTATTTGTAATAAGAAATCAATAACATAAGTAGCCTATTTCCATAATTGTACTGTAATAAAAACAATTATGGCAAATTTGTGCTAATAGAACCAGCTTAAAAATAAATTGTTTATTTTATTTTAATTGAACATTTAAAAAATGCTAAAAAATTAGTGTAACACATTTTGTGGCAAGAACCATGTTAAAATTACATTGTTGAACATCAGTAAATTTTCAATACTAAAAATGCTCTATTTTCTGATAGAATAATTCCTTTGAGATGCGGTTTGTGGCATTCAATTCAGTAAGCTATTACCTTTAAAATTATGTATCACAAGGTATAGGCTTCCATTAAGAATATTCACGATACCCTCGGCAGGACGTCCCCCGTTGGTGTGACATAACAAAACATTGTTCCAAAAAGTAGATGCCCAATCTCTATCACGATTGTAAGAGGTTTCAAATTTATATTTATATTATTAAAGGATATATTTGGGTGTTTCCAGACATAATATACACCCTATACATAGATTATTAATACATAAATGAAATAGAACGTGAAAGCTCACTAAGTAACGCTACTGCTATTATAGCACATTACCTGCGGCAGACAGGCGGATAGACGTAACCACTACTAATACTAATTGTACAAACACACAGAGAGGGGTGACGTGATATGTCTATTGTGCTCCTTCAATTCTGGAACAGTTGATGTTATGTGAGTATTTTCACCCATCATCTTGTACATCAATCTTTAACGACACTCAACATTTCTTGTTTCAGTTTATAATTTTAAGTATAAAATCGAAAATGCAGTTTACGCGATCAGAATGAATACGAAGTTTTAATGGTAAAAAAATCAACAGAGAGTTGGACAAACTAAAACATGTTATACAAATCACAAAATTCTAGTTTTAAAATATTTTTCTACATTTTTAATAATTTGATAAAAATAAACCTAGGTGTATACTGCTAATAAAACGTAACTTACTAGTTCTTAAAATTGGTTTCTTCAGAAAAATATTTCAGTGAAGAAAATCAAATAAAGATAATTGAAACAGACATAATTATTCTTTACCCTTTTTCAGGGTAAAGTGATTTCAAAAGAAGCGATGTCATAATTCTGCCAAATGATCACAGTACTTCCAGAACATTAAGTTTTAATCAAGGAGTAAGCCTGCATTTCTATCTCTCATTTCACTTCTGAATGGGAATCTAGAGGAAATTATATTTCAATATCGCTACCTCTGGGCACACGACGGTTAACGGAAATCTAATTTTCGGGAATATTTAAAGAAGTGATTCTGGTTCGATAAGATCTTAAAGTGTTGAGCCAGAAATTGAATAAAACAGCAGCGAAAAGGTAAAATGTAATTTATTCCTCTTCGGTTCTGTTGTAATATACGAATATAATAATATAGGGCTCGTATTATTAACGAAAGTATTCATATTTACAGTATATAAAAACCAAAATAAGGGGTTTAATGCATGCATACATTTTATATTGTATGAAGTATGAATATCATTTTTTGAAATACATGTAATGAATAAAAGTGCCCTTAATTCTAGGAATCTTTATTTATGCTGGCATTTTAGTTCATTAATTTGCTTTATCTTTATTTTGCTTCATTAAATCTAAATATTTTAAAGGGCGATTAACCATCTTTAAACATTTAGTGTTAAACTAATAATCTGAAACCAAATAAAACAAAAAACAGAAAGCAATGCTACATCTACGCTAAATTTGTCAGATTAATGCGAAAACGAATGATAAGTATTGAGATAAAAAAGGAGTTTATAATAGCTCTGAATTTTACCTCTTCACCAGTTACAACCTCTATACCATTTAAAGAGGAGTTTGAGTCTGATTAGAAAATACTATTGATATAAAAAGGCTTATTAATGATGTAGTATACCTACCTAATCTGTGTGGACCTTGCCCAGGCATGTAGCTTATAACCTATAGAAACAGACAGCTTAAGACATAAAACTTGGAAAATTAGCTTCTACAAAAATAACATTGTAAATTGTGAGTTTATCATCAGATACATTCGTACTTTATAAGATGAGCACGAATTATAATCAGTTGAATAATATTATATTTGAGAAATATAATTTCACTTAAAAGTAATGTTAAATTATTTCTCAGAAGGGTTCACTTCTGACTGGCTTATACCATTCAGTTTACTATTATGATTGCAACAAAAACCAATATCTCACTTTTATTTTGTCAGCTCTATGGATTCCTGGGGGTATCCCGCAAATGGCAATGTATTAGGGTAAAAGTGGGATCGATAGATCTAGAGCGGAGTATGAATGCTGGAGGTCGATTAGTGCTAAATGCTGTTGCTAGCTTAAATATGAGGAGTTCTTTCTACTCGCGCTGACTGGATGATGCTGGGACAGAACTGCTAGCCTACCTTTCTACCTTTCTAACAAGGTGGTATAACTGAGATACAGAGCCCGCTGTCAGTCCTCTCGGTAACTTGACAAAAGGAGGCCTCTATCACCAACCTCACCCATTCTGAACAATCATATCACTTCGGAAGCAGGCAACAGACCCTAATAAGACTAATTCCAACGCGGAGTTTTTACTTTCTTGTCCCGAAGGAACAAAAATTTCGGTTATTCCAAACAGTAATTTAGGGATAGCATTGTATGGTTGCCTTGGTGGTTTGCTTCGTAATTTTTATGTATTTCCTTTTTGAATCGAACATTCTATCTATTACATATAATGTATAAAATTAAAAAAACAGCTTAGTGATATGTCATGAACAGCAGCAGACCACTTTTTAAACTCAAAATAACATTTGTAAATGTAATATTATCCAAACATCCGCAAGAGAAGACGTTATTTACAGATGAAGTTGGACAAGAATTTAAATAAAACGCTACTGACAACTGTCAGTGTAATGCGGCGGGCGCCAGATATTGTAATGGCTGTCGAGAGCTGTCCACTTGACAGAGTCGATGAATATTTCATTCCTGTCAGTCGTATTTACCGCTAATTGGGGAGAAACTTGAAGTAGTACCGCATCTTTGTAGACGTTTCGACCCATATAATAACGTAGCCTCCTCCTCTTAAAAATTATTCTGGCCCACTTGTTGCATGATTACGTATAATGTTTAGATTATCAGAATATTATGCATTTCTGGGTATAATTAAAAATGTTAATGTCTCATGAGGCACACACACATTTATGTATTTATTTATTATATCCAAATTCAGACGTCCAAGACTATGCGACCATCAGCTTTCGTAGTGTATACATGTACGATATGTTTTTTTTTATTCCTATGTATGAGCTAATAATGGAAGGCAGGGGAAAATATACTTGGACAGAAAACAGTCCCTGTCTTAAGCCGCGACAGGATTCAGACGAAACCGATTAAAATAGGAGACAATTAATACATCAGACCTGCAGGTCGTCCGTCTTTCATGAGTCAATCGTTTTATGTCGAGCTACCTATCTATAGCTTTTACTAACAGGAACAGGACGTAGTGATAAAGGAAGTAAGGTGGAGGGAGAAGAAATTAAAGTTTAAATAGCAGAGTATAAGAAATTTTAAATTAATCTCTTACTGGTCTTAATACCTAACCCTGTGCAACAGTTAAAGCTCTGAGGATATCTTAATCTTCCTGTAGATCATTCTCGTTTGAAACGCTGTTTAGTGTCCAAACGCTTTTTATAGCGTGAACGAGTTTATGACATATAACTGGGAGACCGCACAATCAGAAGACTTGCTCTCGAATTGAGGTGGGTAAAAATTGGCGATGAATGGAGCAGAGTGAGTGTCAAAATGTATGTATGAATGAGAGTTCGATGTAACATGTGGGTCAAAATTATTAGATACTTGACGTTTGCTATACAAATGTACTATTTGTCCCCGCAATAAATACTTGACTATTGACTATTGGCTATTCTTGTCCACACAAAAACGTGGAATTTATAATTGTTTGTGTTATATAGATTCTTAGCTAAAACGAGATTTATAAGTTTGTGATATTCAAACCTTTCTACAGATTCCTGTCTTCGTTGTTTGCCTGGTTGTGCTGTTAAACTCAAAAGAACCTCAAAATGTATGATTGCAAACAATCCTTACGCCTCATTAAGTAGAGTATGTTTGTATATTTAAAAATAACCAATCCATCATTTTTATTTTCACTGTATTGATGTCTTTTTGGGTATTGCACAACAATACAGAAATAATCAGCTGTTTCACACTTTCCATTGCAGAAGCAAGGGAGTACCACAAGAGATCCACCCAGGGCAATAAAATTAGTAGCTCGGACAACTTTAAAGTTCAACATTGAATATCACCACATACGGACCTGTAGGAAAGTTCACTCCCTTACCTAACGTAGTCTACGGTGAGAAGGATTGATTCAATGCATTCGCATTGAATCAATCCTTCAATGACAACCAACATTCAACATTCGTTGAGTTCAGTTCTATTTCACATTCCGCTTAGTTCAGCATGTCATCCAACGATTTCTCAGACTTGTACTTAGTTGTGCACCTCACAACACAATTAGAACGTATTGTAATTTAGGTTACACTTATCTAGGTGTTTCTGATGTCGAAACGATGCATAGAGTTCGTTATGAGCCTTTTCTTCGCAGATCTCTTCAGATTTACTTGGAATACAAACTTCAAGAATTAAATCTGAGTCATTATCAGATTTGAGATAGCGCACTAAGCGGAAGGTGAAATAAAGCTGAATTCAACATTCGCAACATCACTCCCTCACCAGATTTCTGGTTCACTTATACCTGTCTTTGTATTGCTTGCTTACATATATGGTTAAGAGTTTCAACATTGAAAAAGGTTATTAGATTACACGGCAATTTATAGTTCTCCGGAAAAGGAATCTTGTATCTTGTATAGTGTACCGAGACACAACCAAATCATCCAAACAGGCGAACAGCAGGGGTTGGGTGCTATTGAAATTAATTGGGAAGGGAGTAAAATTTAAATCGTTACACAGGTCGTTACTTCACTCAACGACGACAAAATTTGATTTTTTATTTATACCAATTAGTGGGAAACAATAATCCTTGAAGGTTAATTCATCTTCTCATAAATATATAGCGGACTCCGTATCAAGCATTCCCGTATCAAAGGGCATACTGCAGAATTGCTCCGTTACTTTTTTTATATTATTTTTAATATGGTGTTACAATGCATCACAGTTTTTATGTATTCCTACGCTCCACCTAAACACCTGATATACATTTCATTCAATTTCAGTTACTGACAATTTTTTTTATAATGTATTCACAGTTGAATCGAAATTATGTCTATAACATTAATGATATGTATTCGAGTTTAAAAAAGTAATAATAATAGTTGAAAAATAAATTGTTACAGTTTTTAAATCTTACATCTAAAAATAAATCGTTTATAAATAAGGAAAAACGACTCTTCATTTACAGTATTTCTCCTGGCAGAGACCTGCCGATTGTATACTAGAGCATTAGTAATATCAGTACCTACTGAAAAGGGGTTGAAACTGAAATAAACTAAAATATTTTTGCGGACAAGGGGAGTTTATACATTGTTAATAAGAACTGAGACATTCATTTGCCAACATCTACTGTACGGCAATAACCAATGACTCAGGGACATACATACATATCGTCCTCCCTATTGACCGTTACAATGTGGATAAAACCTTCGTTTTCATGTGTAAGAAATTTAAACGCAGGTTTAAACATTTATATTCAGGCATTTCAAAGTGGACTGTGATAGAAACAATGTACCTTAAAATACTATTACATCATATTTCGCGCCGTTTCCAAAAAAAACAAGAAGACGAAGACAAGAAGTTAAGATGACTTTGGACTCTTTTTTAAATTTTTTGTTTGCAAGCGATAACTTATGACGTTTAAATAATATGATTATATATCTTATTTTACCTAACAATTAAATTGAATATATGTAATGAAGTCTTGATAAACTATAATTTATAGTCAAATTTTAAGACTCTTAAATTATCCAGCACTTTTTTATATCTATCATAGGTTTCATTCAACTTTACGCAAAATCAAAGTTTTAAAACTTATGAACAATTTAAATTGGTAAGTATTGATCAATTTATTAAGTGTAATAAACAATAAAAATTTAATTTTTATATAAATTACTAAGGAGTATTAAAACCCATTTGGATTGTTAAATACAGAAAATCTCTTTGTGTTTTATTATTCATTGTTATTTATTATGCAATATCAGGAAACTGAGCTTAGTTCATTAATTTTTCTGGTAAATCGTGTTTTGGGATTTCATTTTATGATATACTTGTCCGCAAACGATACAACTATAAATGCCTAGTACTAAGTATTAAGTATCTTTTCTTAACTGAATCATAATTTTAAGTCTGTTACACGCACAAAAATTATAACTGTTTGTTTAAATAAAGCAGTAATCATTTACTGTCTTTAATAAAATATTATTAAAGACAGTAAATGATCTTATCGATGTTTAACAATGGAGAGCAAATAACTTAGTTTATTATACTTTTATGTTAAATGGAAACGTGTTATTGATTGTGATGCAAGGAATCACTTCAGTTCTATTTGGAGTCGTACAAATTAAGAACAGAATTCTCGCAGTAAATTAAACTCTCACACTCAACTTACATTCTCACACTTAACTCTGACCGTAAACCGAGAACTAGTTAAAATAAGGAATTACCTTGTTACAGTTATAATGTAATTTTATAGCTAATGAAAGGAAACGAGATTGTTGTCGTGTGCGAAAATAAAATCATATGCTTTACAATATCAATCAGGTTCTATTGATATGGTGAACAGAACGGACATTTTCAGAAGCAGCGTCACTAATGAGGTTACACAATCTTCTCACACAGTTCTTTCAACTGAAGTAAATCCAATAAAGGTTCATCCAATCATACGATCATACGAGGGGTCATTAAACTACCCTCCTATATGTTCACTTAGAGGCCCTTAGGTTTCATCAACTTTCAAAATTGCTATTTTTTGAAAATTGTAAGATACAACTGTTTAGTCCATCGCTCCGTCTGATACGATGTTGCACATGTTTGAATACATCTAATGTGAGAATTAAAATTAGCTTAAACTCTTCGGGGGTTAAAATTTCATGAAGCGGAAGGGTTATATGAGGATCATTGACTTGAAGAAAACTTGATAGTCGTCCCCCAAGTCCCTTTTTTCCATGCCAAGTAACTGTTCAACCTTAAAAGTTTTTGGTCATGGTGAAAATATTACGTTAAGGCAACTTATAACCGGAATGATTACCTATTTTTATCATACTGAAATGCGTTTTCGTTGGTGCAGTGGAAGACCTCAAACCCTCGATACATCAGGTTTTTGTGCTAATATTATTCTGTGCCACATACTCATATTAGAACTTAACTTAGTTGCTGTATGACAGATATTTTTGTTCGGTCAATTTGTTTTCCTACGTTTTGCATTCAATTAATTAGCACAATAATATTGTAAAATTATTCAAACTAATTTTGTTTACACTCTCTCTTTTCATTCTATAAAATAAAACATTTTAAAATTATAAAAACACTCAGTTATAAAATACATTTCTTTCTCAAAAAAGACAACTTATCGGTTTATTATATGAGGTAAAAAAGTAAACGATAAATCAAACAAGAAAGAAGGAGTTATGATTACAATTTTCCTGAATATCTTATATACATTATATGAATTTAACTCAATTCCTTTTTTTCATTTTGAAGTTTTTTGGAGATATTTTAAACATATATAATAAATATGCAACGATTTTTCTGGATTCGTTTGCAACTTTCCTCTGGATCACTTAATACCAATTACAAGATCATTTCAATTATTTTAATTCCTTAACAATTGAAGTATTTTACAGATTAATGTTAATTTTATTCAAATTTCTTATTACATTGTTCTTAAATCGCAAATATAGTAATTAAATGAATACTTTAAAGTCTATCCTTGTCTAAGATATTCATGCACCACAGTATAACATCAGTCCACCTACTTTTGGTACGTAACAGTAATTCTCTAGGCGGGTATGCATCAGTAAGATCTTGCCCCAAATTTGTGAATGGTATTCATTATCACTATACTTTTCAAGTTCTAAACAAGAATTTCCCCTTCCATCTGTAGGTTTTAAGTTAATAGTAAAAATTTGATTACATTTTAGTTTGAGACATTTTATGCCAGTTTTATAGTGAAGCAATCCTTAAGGAGTTATATTTAAAAATTTTAGGTTAATATTTGTGAAGTCACTCTACTCGCGTCAGTGCTCCTGAGTTTCTTTTTAATATTATTCAGATAACCTTTTAAACGAAAACAGGATTTCCAGAACATTAAGTTTGATAAAAGGTTAACTTCCACTCTCGTCCTCTTGTTATCAGACTCTGAATTCATCTCTGGAGGATATTAAAAGTTCTATTCATTGGTTCGGTCCTTTTTCTTGAGTTTCAATTTGATCTAGAAATTTTAAAATTCATTTCAATAAATCATTTTTGGGAGCTGCATTCCCACAATTATTAAGTAATAACTACAGTAAACCATATATCGATTCAAGTACATTGGATTGGGCCTCACTATAGCGTAAAAATAACTCAAATAAATTTAAACTATCAAATCATTACAGATTTATTAAACCACGTAGTATTATTAAATATTATCTTACACATCGTTACAAACAAACAAAACACACGTTTTCAGATTAAAAAACATTTAAAGGAGACCAATGTTTGTGTATCGATTTTCAAATGTTACTGTTTGATATTGTAATGATGGCGTCGGCCTAGCAGAGGTCATGAATATTTCATTATTGTTCTCATTCTTGTTTCCCTCTAATTGATACAGTCGACATCGCGGAATGAGTATTGTAATTGATGCGTCTTACCGCTCTAATTACTATACTAAAATTTGTTTAGATGAGGTTTTAATCAATCACTGAATGAGGTACAATTTAACAAGAAATACTAAAACCATTAAATACTCATATACAAAGCACAAAGTACACATTTCAAATGTTAAAAAGAATCATACTACAGTGGATTATTGATTGCGTATTGATATTTTTATAACAATATATTTTTTAATAATAATAAAGCAATTTAATTTTGATACTAAAATCATAATATTATCTATGTTTTTACTTCACTTTCAGTTATACATTTTTAAAGATTTCTTTGTACGCCAAAAACAAAATTATGTTTTGAACCCTGAATTATACCATGATTTCAACCCGTGAGGTCTGGAGAGCTACAACTTTCCTCAGTGGAAAACTGTGTAGATATTTCAGTGGTATAGTTGTATGTGAAATATTTGCGTAAACTGATAGTTGTGTAAACCTTACTTTTTAATACTATAAATTTCTCTCTTAAATTAAAACCTGAAGATATCTAACCACAATCGTTTTGTGGAGGTTAACCATATTAGTAAAATCTTTTATAATATATTAATCTGAATAGAATATGAATAAAAAAGAGTACATTAATTTTCAATTGGTTATGTATTAACGAAACCCAAATGTGTTATAATACATTTGGTAATAACACTAAGACTGAGAGTTGAAATTAATAATAGTCCCAAATATTATTATATTTGGGACTATTAATAATTTCAACTCATATATAAATATATATTCTAAATATATTCGCAAACGCTAAAGAAAATTCTATAGTGACACTTTTACAGTTAACGGTAATAAACAGTTTCATTTATGTCTGTCTGTCCGCTTGATATCTCCAAACCGAACTGAACTATAGACTTGTAAGTTTCCATTAAGCTTAATTTTTATATGGGCAACACTGAGTTCGATGATAGTGAGTGTCACTACAGAATTTGTTTTAGCGTTTGCGAATATATTTAGATGCCTCTTATGGGCCATCATGAAGTCATCGCAGCAACTAGAAAATGCACAATCAATAAATTTGTAAAAAAATCCTAGCAAAATCTTAATTATGACATTTTGACAAATTTTAATTCATTAAGATAAAATTAAAAAAATAATAGAGTGAAAAACCAACGTTATAAGTTGGTGTCAATATTTGATTTCAGCGCACTCCCTAACCTTATACAACTTTTATTATTTGAACACTGACATGGAACGTAACTTAGGTTCTAATGAGATACATTATATGTTAAGGTATATAGAGATAATTTTTATATGTAAACTTTTTATTTTGCTTGAAACTTGTTTTCTACTTTCAGAATAATGAGTTCTATGATGGTGCATGTCTAGACATGGCCTTGCGTTATTGAAACCTATCAGTTAGAGGAATGACACAATTGCCCTTGTGTCTGTTGGGGATGTAAAAATCTCGTTTCTGCATAACCATCTGTACGCCTATCTGTCCACATGATGTCTCCAAAATGAATTGAGCTATAAACTTTGACAGTTTACAAACAACCTCGGCTAGGCCAGTTACGTGACACGTGTTGTGCGTACCTTTTATTAATTAGGAAGGAAAATTATATTTTGGTAATATGTAGTATTTTAGTGACTTTGAGAGGGCAGTACCGTCCAAATAAAAAATTGGCCATAACAAACCTGTAAACGCGTGGTTACAAAAAGGTTCTGTTAAAACGCATACCAATTATGTACAGTATGGGCATTACCAAACGATACTGAGGGGTCTGTGGAAGTGATAAGATCTAAATCGCTTTTCCCTGGAAGCCACAGCCCTTCCTGTCTGTGGAAGTCAGTCAGTCATTTTCCTCTGGTAATTGTTGTCACTGTATTTATTCTGTTATAATTTATCCCATCAAGTTATTTAAAATATTAAGCTTCAATTTGATTGAAATCTTTAACTTGGAAATATTACATATTTACCTAATAAAGACCTTCTAATATATCACTGTTAATCTAACAACGCGTAAGTTGTTAAGATCTGGTATTTTAAAGCCTATAGGAAAAGATTAATACATTATAATTAGGCAGCATCTGAATTTGATAAGAAATTAAATACATATATATATATATATATATATATATGTATATATATATATATATATATATATTACAAAAAAAGCTCAGGCAAAAAAAGGTGTCTGCTAAAATATGCATAAATGCTGTAATTATTTTCAGAGTCGCCTGTTTCCTATCCATCCATTTATTTGTGTATAGAAGACTAAAGCACTCTGATTAAAATTACCCAAGAAATTATAGAAATAGTATGACATTGTTTACATTATCAGCATACAGTTGTAACTTGATATGCTGTTACAGTTGTATTTACACTATATAGAATTTTTAAGATCAGAACACTAAATATACAAGAAACTTTTTGAATACGGCCAGTGTCCAATAATTATATCTTAAACGATGACCTCGTCCAAACTGCCTCAGTCGGGATACATGTAAATTTTGTGGCATCTGTAAATATTAGTATGATTTTCTTTTAAAATACAGGATTCAAAATACATTTTTACAAACAGTTATATATAGGCCCATAAATAAGAGAGTGAGTATTTTCCAATTTGAATGGCCGCCATAATGGCGTACCAATTTATCAACGAATTCAGCCGAAAATTCCACATGATCAATTATTCCACTATTTAATGTTTTTAATCACTTTTTTAATGCCTTTGTATTGGATTTACATGTAGTTGAAATCCAAAAATCGTACGAGATGAAAATTATTGTTTATAAAACGGTTAAGTACATCTTATGTGTATTATAAATAACGTGTTACTTTTTCTTAAAATGCATGTATGAATTTAAAAAAGTTATGAATTTATTCAAAATTGAAACTATCGCTATAATGGAACGAAATGGTATACCAAGCTGTTCAACGAACTTCAATTTAACATTTACTAGAATAATTCATAGCTATAAGACTGTTTCAAGTATAGTCTTTCAACCTTACATAGATAATTAATTATTTTTCTATATCTTCACAGTAAATCAAACTCAATGTAAAGAGTAGCATAACACGAGATTTAACTAATTTCATAGAACTAATTAACTATGTGTCATCAATGTATGTACAAACTTGACATCTTTCATCTTCAGATGAAAAAGATTTTATACACACTGAAAATTTTCTATTCTTACATTGGTTACCATAAAATGTGGCATGATACTTTTGAAACGACGACAGCATTAAAGAACTCCTGTAAATATTGTTGTTTTTTTCATTAAATTACCATGTAATAAAATAAATACATTCTCATCCCAAACTGCTATTTTCAACTGAAATCAGCCATAAAAATGTCAGTGTGATAAATAAACACAGTGTTAAATACAAGGTGGTATTTAGGACAAACGTTAAAATAAATTGTTTAATTCATTTTAAGCTATTTATTTTAACACCAGTGTTTAACACGATATAAAATGAGATTAGAATGACATTTAGAAGAAATTTTGAGATAGCATTTACCGTACTAAAAAAGAGATATTAAAATTGCAGTTTTTCAAGACCTTAAAATCTCATTATTATAACAATAATTTTTGTCCAACAGAAAAAGCTTAAATTGAGTTTTATGACAATATCTTTCAATTATTAGCGACATTGTTACATGAGCTCAGATAGTTTTAGGTATTACTTGTTATAAAATACCATTTTATTAGTATTATGTTGCCAAGTGCCATAACCACAACATAAACGTACTAGAAAGTAAAACCACAAAGAAAAACAAATAAACCGCATGGCATAGGAACATTAGGGCAGACCTCATATCCGGTAAAGGCACCTTCAACTTCAAGGCTGCTAGGTTTTAAGAATATCTTTTCTTTTTTAGAATCCCTTTTGACATTGGCATATGGTAAACTATAATCACTGTAGTTTTCGTCTCTTGCATAGGTCAGACAGTTTCGGCTAACTAGGGTAAATCTCATGGTCCATTTTCGTAAATTTAGGGTGGACATCCATTTTATTCTCTCAACACTCTTTATCTTTCGATGTAGTTTTATAAGCATGGCTAAATCATTGTCTTCTATTGCTAAGGTTTTATACCTTCAGAGTTGGCTTACCTCTTCTTAGAAGATCTAGTTATCAAGCTGTTAATCTGATACTGTTGTTCTCACCGATAAAAGATTGATGTATTTTATAAATTTAAAGTTAATTACGAAAATTGGGAAACAAACAACACACCAAAAAGCAGCTTCGCCAAGTAGAGAGCCACCTAGTGGTATAAAATAAGATAATTAGGCTCAAAAACTGCTAAGGCTGAGACGACACGTATATACACTTTATTCATTATCATTACACTTTATCATTGTCATCAAATATTCAGAATGGTTATAGTAACTAATATTTATTAACTACTATTTAAGGTAGTGAGCTTATACTTAAGTTTCTGAAACAGTTCTATTCTAACTCTGACAGTTTTATACATTTATTTAGAATCTTAGGAAGATTTCATAGATATGTGCTTATTGGTATCATCCTAACAAGGTAAGGTTTCAAGATGGCGGTCTTTCAAAATTTGGAAAAGAATAGGTTATATATAAATTATTATGCATTATAGAGCAAACCAATAAGATGTTTTAGAATTCTCAGTCCATTTAAAATAAAGTTTGTTCGGCCGTATATTTTGATATCGCTGGTTTCCATATAATTATATATATCGGGCATAGAATGTTTTAACTAGCATTATATATTGCGGGAATAATATTGTGTACCGTATTTCTTAACCGATGCAGAAAAACCTTGCTACGTATACACTACTTGCACATAGCTTGAATGAGTTCGTTTGTCAGTCTTAAACAATAAATCGTTTCAATATGGCCGTTTACATTTAAGCAAAGGCTTAACTCAACTACGAGCCATATATAAGTGCGAACAAACGTTATTCTAAATTATATATACACTCAAAAATATATTCTAAAAACATCAGAACATATTCTATCAAAACAAAAAACGCATTTAAATCTAGTTTAAATAAATAAACACTGCGGTCTACAGAACGTCATGGCAAATCCTATTTAAGGATTCAAGTTATCACATAAATCCTCTTATTCGCGAATTTGTTAAAACCTACCATTAAGGGCTGCGGACACAGCCCCCAGCAAGCCGAGGACCAATAAGAAATATATAACGATTCATTTCCCTAGGTTCATGATAGCGGTCATTCACATTTGAAAATAATTGTTATCTCAAGTATGTCACAAAATAAATGAGAAATTGTAAATTTTAATAAAATATTCAATTAATTCCAAGCAATATAAAAGTTTTTTTGAATATGATAACATTGAGGGTTAATGTCCCTCAGTGTTGGCTAATCAAACATCTCAAATAATACTGCACCTTCAGTTTGATGTTTCTAGATGACTGACTCATGTGAAATCTACCTATCTTCCTAGTAAACTGGAAGGTATATTTACACTTAAGGTTATTTGGTTATTTCGGTGACGGGGTACCACTATTTTCTTAACCCATATAAAAAGTGAGCGGTTACTTTCTGGAGTTTCCTGCTGCCTTTATATCAGAACTATGGTCACATATGAGTTAAATAATAAACTATTTATTTTAATTAGGATAAAAATGTTTAAAACAAGACTAATTTTAAAATATCATATAAATATTTATAGTTGCAGAAATATCCTTAAAAATTATTTAAGGGAAACGGCAGCAGCTGAATAATACTTTTAAAATTAAAGAAACCGTATATTATTAATGTTTTATTATATTTAATTTTCATGAATATAAATTGTGCTTTCCTATGGCGTTGAGCAGCCTAGACTATAATAGTGAGACGGAGTAATGATTGGTGTTGAGAGGAAAGCGCCTCGCCGATAAGATCTAAATCGCTCCCTCTGATGGCCATAATGACCCTCTTTGCGACTGACAACCAATCAGTCAACTTCCCTTACCATTTATTTAACCTTTTAAGTTATTGGTGGTGTTTACAGAAAATTGGAACTTCGACTAGTTTCTTTATATCTTTAAGTTAAACTTATAAAATAATGTATTGAGTTACGTACGTGTTAAGTACGAAATCGTATTTTATTTTCATTGATTAAGCATTAATTTCTAAAAATGATGGAAAAATATGCGCATTGTATAACAGTTGTTACTAAAGTAATGAGTAACAATCAACGTTTAAAACTAATTTACATGTCAGAGATTATTCTGGATATGTGCCGAGTGTGAACATTTACAGAACTAACGAACCGAGATGTGCTGTAGAACCCCTGTGAGTTAATTTTACAGGATAGGAATGAACTGAATGTGTGAAACTAAATTAACTATTAATTATTGGATAGCTTTTGATACAAGACCGATCCGTTGGGTTCAAAATGATTCTATCTTTGTAGATTTATCGGTAGTTAACACCATTCTACGAATGTAAGACTAAATATTTTAAAAGCCGTTGCTTTCTCTTTTACAGGTCGTATAATTAGCGATACAAACTAGTATATACTAAAAGGTCTGTTGGTTCCTTCACAGGGGTAACGTTTTCCCCCAATTTCGATGTTTATATAACCTTTTGTGTTCACTAAAGGCAAGAAGTTGGGAAAATCTACCTATCTAATTAGTTGTAAAAGAATCTTTGCGCTACTTCCAGAAAGACAGGATTTTCAGGATGGTTAAGGTTGTGGATCGGGGCCGCCTGTTGAGATTCCGTAAAAACCTTCCACTCCTCACTAGACCTGGGAAGAAGGAATTGTAGCTGATCCAGCCTCTTGTAGTCAATGTGGACAATGACAAATTTCAATACAAAGAAAGTTCCTCACACTCCAACAGTTATCTTCAGCAGTAAATTACTTACACTTCTCGATTAACTCCTGTACTACTATAATTCGATATTTGCTTTTAATTATGTTCTGCCCCTGTTCACCTATTAGGTTGCTCGTATCTAAGTAACACGTTAAATATACTCAGTTTTACAACTAAAAGTGGTCACTACTAAAGTAACAATCTTATACGTAAGTAAGAACTTAAGTCATTAACATAAAGTGGAATAAACTGACGAAATCTATAAGAATATTTTTAATAACTGATATTTTTGAAAACAATAGAATGTTTCTGGAAATAAACTGTGTGTTTAATTCTACAGATTAACTTTGACTGTAGGACTTGCATACAATTTTATAAATAAAAAGGATTTCGTACAAATCATCCCAAATAATTAACATTTTGCACATGAACCGTGTACAACATAAGCTTTATACATAAAAGATAAATTTGAGTACGGCAAAACGTTGTGACATATTGTGTTCTCAGAATGTTTCCAGTGATAAATTGTTTGAAAAATTTCACCAGCAGATTAACTTTGACTACCAAATAGAGTTTAGCAATTTTTTATGTTTCTAAATCAAGCATTTTACAATCTCCTTGAATTTAAAATTGTATCATAAAGTAAACAAAAATGTACACTGTATTCTAGAATATAATACACGTTTTCATAAAGTACAAAAGTGCTTAGTTCTTGTAAAGTGGTCAATACAATAAGAGGCCTTTTAAGTATTTTCTTTTTGATATGCGAAACGAAAACAGTATTTGAGAACACTCTACAAGTTGTAATAACTGCGCACTTAAGATTAAAAGAGCTCTCCATATAGAATGTGAAACGTAGGCTACATTAATACAGGAATCGAATGCAAAACAAAAAACGTTAGGAAACCGTTTTAACTGTCGCTTTTTATAAACGCCCTTTAATGTTTCTGCCTTGTATTAAAAAAGTGTTATATTGAAATATATAGTTATCCAAAATAAACTAAAAATTAGAGTGTAATAGTTATGATAATCGTAATTTATTTAATGTAATGATGATTTAATTAAAACAAGTAAAGGAGAGTGACGCTGTTGGAAAATAAGTTTACAAATGCAATTTATTACTATTTAAGTTCGTACCGAGAAGCAGTAGTGATATTATTGTTTAAATATATGTACAGGAAATGAACAAAATCTTAAAATAAACAAGTTTATGACTGAAAGAATCCTACTACAGTATAATCAATATATATTGCAACTTCCGGCTGTCCTAACTTAGTTCTGCAAAGTTGGCTACTGAGGCCCCAGGGCTAACTTAACCTACAGTTCTAGGGATTAATGTGTTAGCTTGGTAGCTTTGTGTTACCACTGGCCCCTGTGTGCACATTTTCTCGGTTTGGTGTATATTTCTCTATTAATGGGTTTTAAATATAGTAACAAATAGTAATATGTAACATGTTCAAGCACGATTCTAAAATAGGTCACAGTCTTCAGAAAACAGTAATACGCATTACACTGGCCCTATAAATTAGAGTTCTAATGTTTTCCTTTTCTATCTATTTGCTTATGTATTTTTAATTTGTTTATATATTTTTGTAAGTAACCATTAAAGCTGCAAGAATAAAATAGAGAAGATATCCAATTATTATTGTTTTAGAAGATATTACTGAAAGAGTACTACATTGTTTCTCAACAATGTCCAAAATGGCAACCTGTTATAACTTAATGGCGGCCTAAAAATCTACATAAATTTAACCTCTATACACTTTTTAATCTCTATATACAAAAGGCATAGCTCTTACTCACTCAACATTGATTTAAAACTTCCTGATGACTCAGAAAGTTGAAATTTCAAATACTTATGCCTAATGACTGAAAGACATAAACCAAAACACTTTTATAAAAATTAACCACCCATAGGGGTTGAAATAGGGTTGTGATTCCTCGGGCAACCGTATTTTCTTTTCAACTTCCCGATATGTAAGAAGATGAAATTTCACATACATGTGTCTCGTGACTTAAATATAAAATCAAAATCATTTTGATGAATATCAACCATTCATAGAGCTTAAAACGAAGTTGCAACTCCTAGAAGAACCATACATTTGTTTTCCAACTTTCCATGGACCTAGAACAATGAAATTCGAAATACGCACGCCTTATGCTCTCAAAAGGCAACTTCAAACATGTTTCATGAAGGTCAAAACCCAGAAGAGGCTAAAATAGGGTGGGAACTCTTGAATAACTATTTTTTCATCTTTCCACTGTTCTAAAACGTAGAATTTGACATACATGTCTCTTATGCTCTTAAGAGACTACCAGTACAGGAAATACCTTAGACCGGAAGTATATTATAATTGCCGGAAGTAGATTTTTCAGAACTATATAAGTATACAATTATTTACTTGTTCCTTATCGGGACAACAATGCAAATGCTACTACAACACCGAGAATGTCTTACACCAGAAGGAGATTGCAATGTCCGGAAAGAGTCAGAGTTCCGAGGTGTGATGGCGTTTTTAGACGTTGCTTCCTTGTCTTTATTTACACTTTTCGGGGCTGAGAGTTATTTATTTACCTCCCTTTCTTTTAAGATTTAACCTCCTATAACCCAGTTAGAGAGGAATGTGACAAGTTAGTAAGAGCCGTGGTAGTGTCAAGTGGCGAAAAACTATTTGTTCTGTGAAATAAACTGTTATTTTAATTTAAATTTATCTTTACCCGTTGTACCCATACGAAATACCTATCTCTATTAAATTCTTTAATAAGAGGGTTATGTTGTATTTTTCTGTCTATTATAATGCAAATAATTAACTTGTCCTTACCTTATTGTGTTACTATGAAAATCTTGATTTCCTAATCAGTAATAACTATTATGTCAAAACTAAAATATTTTCTGCAAAGAATGCAGCTATGGTTGGAAGGGTTGATTTAATTTGAATGTTGAGTTTAGCTCCAGTTCACCTTTCTTTTATTGCAGCGTCTGATATCTGACGCTGTCTCAGACTTGACTCCTGGACTAGAGTCATGTTCGTCTGAAGAGATATACTAAATAGATTCGGCAACAAAGAAACCCAAAATGAACCTTTATTTTCGACATCAGAAACACCTATAAGTAGGTTAAATGGCAGTCTCATTTTTGCACCAATTGTGCATCTGTGTAATTCAATTTTCACTACAGCGTAATAAAAAAGGAGACCATAACTCAACATGTGTGTTGGAACTTAATATAAGTTTAATACTTTGAAAGTTCATATAACTAAGTAAAGTAATAGTAATTAATAAAACACCATTAGATTTCTGAATTATTTCTTCATAAAATACAAGTTTTTTAAGAAGCTTTGTATTAAGTAACGTGCTTATATACAAAAAATACATGTATATCTTTGAAAGTTTTTAAACATGTATGTATGAATGCTTATTTAGTTTATACAATCGCCTTTCTCTCATAATTGAAAAATATAAAATAAAATTTTAGTGGATCAGTTTGACATATTTTTTATTTTAAAGTCATAGCCGATAACCTTTATGATGACAGAAAAGAATAAACAAGGTTTTAAACCACTCCACGAGGAATTGCAGGGATTTAATAAAGGAAATTTAGAAAATTTCATAACCAGGCGTAAATAAAAACTAATGAAGATAAAAAATGTGAATTTTACAGTGTGTACATACATTATATCTTCTGAGTGTAACATATTTTAGATTATTTATGACTTAAGGAAATTATATTTTAATTTATATTTTAACATATTTTACATGTTCTTAATTAACATTTTACTGCGAAAATTATCAAAAAACATGACATTCGCTCCAGTAGTCTTTCGTGTACATACTATGAAATTCATATAATTATATTTAACAATGTTCTTTGAGTCTAATTATGTCACCTCTAAATTCATTTACAACTTAAATTATCTAAAAATATTTTTTTAAAGAGAAACCAATTTTGCCACCATAACAATGTTAAATTGTATTTTGGACTACTCTTAATTTCAACTCTTAGTCCCTATCTCAGTCTTATTGATATTACAAAATGTATTATAACACATTTGTTTTTCGTTAATACATACCCAATTGAAAATTAATGTACTACTCTTTTTTTAATTCATATTGTATTCATATTAATATATTATAAAAGATTTTAATAATATGGTTAACCTCCACAAAACGATTGTGGTTAGATATCTTCAGGTTTTAATTCAATAAAGAATTTTATAGTATTAAAAAGTAAGGTTTAAACAACTATCAGTTTACGCAACTATTTCACATACAACTATACCACTGAAATATCTACACAGTTTTCCACTGAGGAAAGTTGTAGCTCTCCCAGACCTCACGGGTTGAGATCATGGTATAATTCAGAGTTCAAAACATAATTTTGTTTTTGGCGTACAAAGAAATCTTTAAAAATTTTTAACTGAAAGTGAAGTAAAAACATAGATAATATTATGATTTTAGTATCAAAATTAAATTGCTTTATTATTATAAAAAAATATTGTTATTAAACTCCAATACGCAAATAATAATCCACTGTAGTATGATTCTTTTTTAACATTTGAAATGTGTACTTTATGCTTTGTATATACGTATTTAATGGTTTTATTATTTATGTTTAAATTATACCTCATTCTGTGATTGATTAAAACCTCATTTAGATGAGGACATTTAAAATTTGTATAGACAAATTTTAGTATTGTAATTAGAGCGGTAAGACGCACCAATTACAATACTCATTTCGCGATGTCAACTGTATCAATTAGAGGGAAACAAGAATGAGAACAATGAAATATTCATGACCTCTGCTAGGCCGAAGCCATCATTACAATATCAAACAGTACATTTGAAAATCGATACACAAACATTGGTCTCCTTTAAATGTTTTTTTACTTCAAAACGTGTGTTTTGTTCGTTTATGAGGATGTGTAAGATAATATTTAATAATACATACGTGGTTTAATAAATCTGTAATGATTTGATAGTTTAAATTTATTTGAGTTATTCTTACGCTATAGTGAGGCCCAATCCAATGTACTTGAATTGATATATGGTTTACTGTAGTTATTACTTAATAATTGTGGGAATGCAGCTCTCAAAAATATGAGTTATTGAAATGAATTCGAAAATTTCTAGATCAAATTGAAACTCAAGAAAAAAGAACCGAACCAATGAATAGAACTTTTAATATCCTCCAGAGACGAATTCAGAGTCTGATAACAAGAGGACGAGAGTGGAAGTTAAACTTTTATCAAACTTAATGTTCTGGAAATCCAGTTATCGTTTAAAAGGTTATCTGAATAATATTAAAAAGAAACTTGTAATTTAGGAGCGCTAACGTGAGTAGAGTGAATTAACAAATATTTAACCTAATATTTTTAAATATAACCCCCAAGGATTGTTTCACTATAAAACTGGCATAAATGTCTCAAACTAAAATGTAATCAAATCTTTACTATTAACTTCAGACCTACACGATGGAAGGGGAAATTTTTATTTAAAAATTGAAAACTATACAAGTGAATATCATTCGCAAATTTGGGGCCAGATCTTACTGATGCATACTCGCCTAGAGAATTACTGTTACGTACCAAAAGTAGGTGGACTGATTTTATACTGTGGTGCATAAATATCTGAGACAAGGAGAATAGACTTTAACATTTTCATTTAATTACTATATTTGCGATTTAAGAACACAAATCTTAGTAATGAGATATTTGAATAAAATTAACATTAATCTGTTAAATACTTCAATTGTTAAGGAATTAAAATAATTGAAATGATCTTGTAATTGGTATTCAGTGATTCCAGAGGAAAGTTTCAAACGAATCCAGAAGAATCGTTGCATATTTATTATATATGTTTAAAATATCTCCAGAAATCTTTGGAATGGAAATAAGGAATTGAATTTAATGTATATAACGTATAATGTATATAAGCTACTTAAAAAAATGTAATGTCTCCGTATTCATCACTTCTTCTTTCTTATTTGATTTATTTTTGACTTTTTTACAGCAAATATGAAACCTATAAATTGTAATTTTTGAGAAAGCAATGTGCTTTATAACTGAGTGCTTTTATAATTTTAAAATGTTTTAGTTTATAGAATGAAAGTAGCGAGTGTACCAAAAATTAGTTTCAATAATTGTACAATATTATTGTGCTATTTAATTGAATGCAAAACGTGGGAAAACAAACTGACCGAACATATATTTAAGTATATTTGTCATACAGCAACTAAGTTAAGTTCTAATATGAGTATATGGCACAGAATAATATTAGCACAAAAACCTGATGTATCGAGGGTTTGAGGTCTTCCACTGCACCAACGAAAACGCATTGCGATATGATAAAAAAATCATTCCGGCTTTGAGTTGTCTTTATAAACGTAATATTGAATTTCCGCAATCCTGCTAGCCATTTGCACCATGATCAGAAACTTTTAAGGTTGTACAGTTGTTTGGCATGGAAATCAAGGGACTTGAGGGACGACCATCAAGTTTTCCTTGTCAGTGATCCTCATATAAGCCTTCCGCTTCATGAAACCTTGACCTCCAAAGAGTTTAAGTTAATTTTAATTCTCACATTAGATGAATTCAAACAGTTTTAGACTGCAACATCGTATCAGACGGAGCGATGGACTAAACAGTTGTATATCACAATTTTCAAAAAATAGCAAGTTTGAAAGTTGACGAGACCTAAGGGCCTCTAAGTGAACATGTAGGAGGGTAGTTTAATGACGTATACCGTATGATTGGATGAACATTTATTGGATTTACTTCCGTTAAAAGAACTGTGTGAGAAGGTTGTGTAACCTCATTAGTGACGCTGCTTCTGAAATTACCAGTTCTTTTTACCATTTCAATAGAACCTGATTGATACTGCAAAGCATATGATTTTATCTTCGCACACGTCAAACCATCTCGTTTTCTTTTATTAATTATAAAATTAAATTATAACTGTAAATTCCTTATTTTAACAAGTTCTGCGTTTACAGTCAGAGTTAAGTGTGAGAATGTAAGTTGAGTGTGAGAGTTTAGTTTACTATGAGAATTTACTACACTCATTCTGTTCTTAATTTGTACGATTCCAAATAGAACTGAAGTGATTCCTTGCATCACAATCACTAACACGTTTCGATTTAACATGAAAATATAACAAAGTAAGTTATTTGATTTCCATTGTTAAACATCGATAAGATAATTCACTGTCTTTAATAAAATAATTACTGCTTTATTTAATACAATTAATTATAGTTTTTGTGTGTGTATAAACTGCGTATAATAAACAGTGCAATTTAACAGACTTAAAATTATGATTCAGTAAAGCAAAGATAATTAATGTTTAGTACTAGGCATTTATAGTTGTATCGTTTGCGGACAAGTATATCATAAAATGAATCCCAAAACACGATTTACCAGAAAAGATAATGAACTAAGCTCAGTTTCCTGATATTGCATAATAAATAACAATGAATAATAAAACGCAAATAGATTTTCTGTATTTAAAAATCCAAATGTTTTTTAATACTCCTTAGTAATTTATATAAAAATTAAATTGTTATAGTTTATTACACTTAGTAAATTGATCAATACTTACCAATTTAAATTGTTCATAAGTTTTAAAACTTTGATTTTGCGTAAAGTTGAATGAAACCTATGATAGATATAAAAATGTGGTGGATAATTTAAGAGTCTTAAAATTTGACTATAAATTATAGTTTATAAAGACTTCATCATATATATTCAATTTAATTGTTAGGTAAAATAAGATATATAATTATATTATTTAAACGTAATAAGTTATCGCTTGCAAACAAAACAATTTAAAAAAGTACAGTCCAAAGTCGTCTTAACTTTTTGTCTTCGTCGTCTTGTTTTTTTGGAAACGGCGAAATATGATGTAATAGTATTTTAAGGTACAATGTTTCTATCACAGTCCACTTTGAGATGCCTGAATATAAATTTTTAACCCTGCGTTTAAATTTCTTACACATGAAAACGAAGGCTGTTTTATCCACATTGTTACGGTCGTATACAATATGAGGGAGGTCGATATGTATGTATGTCCCTGAGTCATTGGTTATTGTCGTACAGTAGATGTTGGCAAATGAATGTCTCAGTTCTTATTAACAATGTATAAACTCCCCTTGTCCGCAAAAATATTTATTAGTTTATTTTAGTTTCAACCCTTTTACAGTAGGTACTGATATTACTAATGCTCTAGTATACAATCGGCAGGTCTCTGCCAGGAGAAATACTGTAAATGAAGAGTAGTTTTTCCTTATTTATATACGATTTATTTTTAGATGTAAGATTTAAAAAACTGAAAACTGTTATTTTCTGTAGTAAACAAGCAATTCTGTCAAAGTAAAGGAAAATAAACTAAATTTATTTTTCAACTATTATTATTACTTTTTTAAAAACTCGAATACATATCATTTGTGTTATAGACATAATTTCGATTCAACTGGGAATACAGTAGGTATAAAAAAAAAATTGTCAGTAACTGAAAATGAATGAAATGTATATCAGGTGTTTATGGGGGAGCGTAGGAATACATAAAAACTGTGATGCATTGTAAAACCATATTAAAAATAAAATAAAAAAAGTAACGGAGAAATTCTGCAGTATGCCCTTTGATACGGTAATGCTTGATAAGAGTCCGCTATATATTTATGAGAAGATGAATTAACCTTCAAGGATTTAGATTTCCCACTAATTGGTACAAATAAAAAATCCAATTTTGTCGTCGTTGAGTGAAGTAACGACCTGTGTAACGATTTAAATTTTAACTCCCTTCCCAATTAATTTTAATAGCATCCAACCCCTGCTGTTCGCCTGTTTGGATGGTTTTGTTGTGTCTCGGTACACTACTACAAGATACAACAAGATTCCTTTTCCAGAGTACGATAATCGCCGTGTAATCTAGTAACCTTTTTCAATGTTGAAACTCTTAATCATATATGTAAGCAAGCAATACAAAGACAGGTATACGTTAACCAGAAATCTGGTGAGGGAGTGATGTTGCGAATGTTGAATTTAGCTTTATTTCACCTTCCGCTTAGTGCGCTATCTCAAATCTGATAATGACTCAGATTTAATTCTTGAAGTTTGTATTCCACGTAAATCTGAAGAGATCTACAAAACGTCGACGAAGAAAAGGCTCATAACGAACTCTTTGCATCGTTTCGACATCAGAAACACCTAGATAAGTGTAATCTAAATTAAAATATGTTCTCGTTGTCTTTTGAGAATGTTCTCTCAGGTGCACAACTAAGTACAAGTCTGAGAAATCGTTGGATGACATGCTGAACTAAAAAGTAAAAGTAAAGTAAAGTAAAGTACCAGGCGAAGTTAGGGCTAAGAAGCCCTCTCTAACACTTAACCTGGGGACCAACGGCTTAAAGGTGACTTCCGAACCACCACCAATGGCCGGGCAGGCGGGCCGCTTGCAAGGACAGGATCGCTCAGCGGTCACCTGTCCAAACAGCAGCCACGCTCGGCTAACTAAGCGGAATGTGAAATAGAACTGAACTCAACATTCGCATTGAATCAATCCTTCTCACCGTAGACTACGTTAGGTAAGGGAGTGAACTTTCCTACAGGTCAGTATGTGGTGATATTCAATGTTGAACTTTAAAGTTGTCCGAGCTACTAATTTTATTGCCCTGGGTGGATCTCTTGTGGTACTCCCTTGCTTCTGCAATGGAAAGTGTGAAACAGCTGATTATTTCTGTATTGTTGTGCAATACACAAAAAGATATCAATACAGTGAAAATAAAAATGATGGATTGGTTATTTTTAAATATACAAACATACTCTACTTAATGAGGCGTAAGGATTGTTTACAATCATACATTTTGAGGTTCTTTGGAGTTTAACAGCACAACCAGGCAAACAACGAAGACAGGAATCTGTAGAAAGGTTTGAATATCACAAACTTATAAATCTCGTTTTAGCTAAGAATCTATATAACACAAACAATTATAAATTCCACGTTTTTGTGTGGACGAGAATAGTCAATAGTCAATAGTCAAGTATTTATTGCGGAGACAAATAGTACATTTGTATAGTAAACGTCAAGTATCTAATAATTTTGACACACATGTTACATCGAACTCTCATTCATACATACATTTTGACACTCACTCTGCTCCATTCATCGCCAATTTTTACCCACCTCAATTCGAAAGCAAGTCTTCTGATTGTGCGGTCTCCCAGTTATATATCATAAACTCGTTCACGCTATAAAAAGCGTTGGACACTAAACAGCGTTTCAAACGAGAATGATCTACAGGAAGGTTAAGATATCCTCAGAGCTTTAACTGTTGCACAGGGTTAGGTATTAAGACCAGTAAGAGATTAATTTAAAATTTCTTATACTCTGCTATTTAAACTTTAATTTCTTCTCCCTCCACCTTACTTCCTTTATCACTACGTCCTGTTCCAGTTAGTAAAAGCTATAGATAGGTAACTCGATATAAAACGATTGACTCATGAAAGACGGACGACCTGCAGGTCTGATGTATTAATTGTCTCCTATTTTAATCGGTTTCGTCTGAGTCGTGTCGCGGCTTAAGACATGGACTGTTTTCTGTCCAAGTATATTTTCCCCTGCCTTCCATTATTAGCTCATACATAGGAGTAAAAAAAAAACATATCGTACATGTATATACTACGAAAGCTGATGGTCGCATAGTCTTGGACGTCTGAATTTGGATATAATAAATAAATACATAAATGTGTGTGTGTGCCTCATTGAGACATTAAAATTTTTAATTATACCCAGAAATGCATAATATTCTGATAATCTAAACATTTATACGTAATCATGCAACATGTGGGCCAGAATAATTTTTAAGAGGAGGAGGCTACGTTATTATATGGGTCGACGCGTCTACAAAGATGCGGTACTTCAAGTTTCTCCCCAATTAGCGGTAAATACGACTGACAGGAATGAAATATTCATTGACTCTGTCAAGTGGACAGCTCTCGACAGCCATTACAATATCAGGCGCCCACCGCATTACACTGACAGTTGTCAGTAGCGTTTTATGTAAATTCTTGTCCAACTTCATCTGTAAATAACGTCTTCTCTTGCGGATGTTTGGATAATATTACGTTTACAAATGTTATGTTGAGTTTAAAAAGTGGTCTGCTGCTGTTCATGACATATCATTAAGCTGTTTTTTTTTTTAATTTGATACATTATATGTAATAGATAGAATGTACGATTCAAAAAGGAAATACATAAAAATTACGAAGCAAACCACCAAGGCAAATATACAATGCTATCCCTAAATTACTGTTTGGAATAACCGAATTTTTTGTTCCTTCGGGGCAAGAAAGTAAAAACTCCTCGTTTGGAATTAGTCTTATCAGGGTTTTTTGCCTGCTTCCGAAGTGATATGATTGTTCGGGATGGGTTAGGATGGCGATAAAGGCTGCCTTCTGTCAAGTTCCCGAGAGGACTGACAGCGGGCTCTGTATCTCAGTTATACCACCTTGTTAGAAAGGTAGAAAGGTAGGCTAGCAGTTCTGTCCCAGCATCATCCAGTCAGCGCGAATAGAAAGAACTCCTCATATTTAAGCTAGCAACAGCATTTAGCACTAATCGACCTCCAGCATTCATACTCCGCTCTAGATCTATCGATCCCACTCTTACCCTAATACACTGTCATTTGCGGGATACCCCAGGATATCCATAGGGCTGATAAAATAAAAGTGAGATATTGGTTTTTGTTGCAATCATAATAGTAAACTGAATGGTATAAGCCAGTCAGAAGTGAACCCTTCTGGGAAATAATTTAACATTACTTTTAAGTGAAATTATATTTCTCAAATATAATATTATTCAACTGATTATAATTCGTGCTCATCTTATAAAGTACGAATGTATCTGATGATAAACTCACAAAATTTACAATGTTATTTTTGTAGAAGCTTGTTTTATTGTCTTGCTGTCTGTTTCTATAGGTTATAAGCTACATGCCTGGGCAAGGTTCACACAGATTAGGTAGGTATACTACACATAATTAATAAACCTTTTGATATCAATGGTATTTTATAATCAGACTCAAACTCCTCTTTCAATGGTATATACTGGTGAAGAGGTAAAATTCAGAGCTATTATAAACTCCTTTTTTATCACAATACCTATCATTCGTTTTCGCATTAATCTGACAAATGTAGTGTAGCTGCAGCATTGCTTTCTGTTTTTTGTTTTATCTTGATATTTGGTTTCAGATTATTAGTTTGACACTAAATGTTTAAAGATGGTTAATCGCAGTCAATTTGTCCTTCAAAATATTTAGATTTAATGAAGCAAAATAAAGATAATGCAAATTAATGAACTAAAATGCCAGCATAAATAAAGATTCATAGAATTAAGGGTATTAATACTTTTAATTCATAACATGTATTTCGAAGAATGATATTGAATATAAAATACTTCATACAATATAAAATTTATGCATGCATTAAACTCCTTATTTTGGTTTTTATATACTGTAAATATGAATACTTTCGTTAATACTACGAGCCCTATATTATTATACTCGTATATTACTACAGAACCGAAGAGGAATAAATTACATTTTACCTTTTCGCTGCTGTTTTATTCAATTTCTGGCTCAACACTTTAAGATCTTATCGAACCAGAATCACTTCTTTTAATATTCCCGAAAATTAGATTTCCGTTAAACGTCGTGTGCCCAGAGGTAGCGATATTGAAATATAATTTCCTCTAGATTCCCATTCAGAAATGAAATGAGAGATAGAAATGCAGGCTTACTCCTCGATTAAAACTTAATGTTCTGGAAGTACTGTGATCATTTGGCAGAATTATGACATCGCTTCTTTTGAAATCACTTTACCCTGAAAAAGGGTAAAGAATAATTATGTCTGTTTCAATTATCTTTATTTGATTTTCTTCCCTGAAATATTTTTCTGAAGAAACCAATTTTAAGAACTAGTAAGTTACGTTTTATTAGCAGTATCATCTAAGTTTATTTTTATCAAATTATTTAGAAAAATATTTTAAACCTAGAATTTTGTGTTTTGTATAAAATGTTTTAGTTTGTCCAACTCATTGGTTATTTTTTTATACCATTACAACTTCATATTGATTCAAATCGCGTAAATTGCAATTTTGATTTTATACTAAAAATTATGATCTGAAACGAGAAATGTTGAGTGTCGTTAAAGACTGATGTACAAGATGATGGGTGAAACATACTCGCATAACATCAACTGTTTCAGAACTGAAGGAGCACAATAGACATATCAAGTCACCCTCTCTGTGTGTTTGTACAATTAGTATTAGTAGTGGTTACGTCTATCCGCCTGTTTGCCGCAGGTAATGTGCTATTGCAGTAGCGTTACTTAGTGAGCTTTCACATTCTATTACATTTATATATTAATAATTGATGTATATATATCTATGTATATATATATATATATATATATATATATATATATATATATATATATAAACAAAGATTGCATCAACTTAAATTCAATAAGAAAATTCCAGTTCTATTTAACCTTCCACTTAGAGCAACATATGAAAATCTGACGCTATCATAGACTTGATATCTGGATCGATTTCAATGTGTGTCTGAAGAGATCCCAAAAAATCGGGACAAAGAAGCTCAAAACGAAATCTTTGTATTTCTTTGACATCAGAATCACCTAAAATACAAAATAAAGTGTAATCTAAAGAAGTATTCTCATTGTCTTATCAGGTGCAAAATTGAGTGCACTACGGTGTATTGACATAATTATATTTACTTAAAAAGAATAGACGATAAATGAAACATCCCTACAACAAATTGTATATTTAAAATCACACATAAACTCTACTATTTACAAACCATAGTAAGAAAACCGTAATGTAACTATTTTGTCTGTTACGATGATAAAGGGATAAACATGAGAGATTTTCTTGACTCCACACACTTGCCATTGTTTTTATCAGCAGCCCTTCATGGGGTTGAGGAATCAGATCACATTGACGCTATCCTCAACTTTCAAAAGTGTTTGATAAGATACAACATTACAATGTGGTTTTCTGATTTTTATTTTCTCCCAACTATATTAGTTGGATCAAATCCTACTCTTTATAAATTACACAGTGTAATGAATGAATTGTTGCGTGAATTGTGAAGTGTTAATTCAAGATTGCCCCATGGTTTAGTTTTTTTCATTTTTGGGTTCCCTACCTGTCTTCTAATTTCAAGACATAAATAATATTTATCGTAAACTTTTATATCCACGACTCATAAGTTGAACATTGAGATCTCTCTGATGGCCATAAAAGTGACAGACAATAAGTAAATGACTCTTCAATAGCTTTGTTGTTTTATCTATAGACTTATTTGAGGTGAATATTGCTCTCATAGATTTCAAATCGATCTTATCTCCTTGATTTTCTATCTTGAACTTTGTGATGTGGATTTTCAGCAACACTCGTGAATGATAATTTACAGATCTTTCCTTCGAAACCAACTTTAGCATGCCACCGTTGTATGACATAGGGACTACAGAAATGTATCAATCGAGGCAGTACAGACGGATTTCTTATCCTGGATTATCCTGAAGCTTGCCAAACCGATTGAGGAATAAGGAGCTTCAACGTCCTAAGCTGTTAGTTCCGTTATATAGTCGTAAACCTGTTGCATATTTAAAGTTTGCATGATTACAATCTAGGAGGAGAAATTATACATGTAAGGTTTTTTTGTATACATTTTGTATAAGACATCCATTTTGATGTTTTGTCAGAACACAATTCGTTTATATTTTTGTAGAATGAAAAATGTTGTTCAGCATGTGAGCTCATTTAATATCATCATATTTACATATACTTGGTTCATATTAGGTTAAATTAATTTTACTTGAATGTTTAGGCCTCGGACTGTTTTCGACACTAGATTTTTGGCGTTTCTACTAGACCGGTTTCACTGACAAGTAATGAGATGATCTGTAAGGTGCGGGGATGGAAAATATTTTTAATTATTAGTGCTATGCTGTTTGTTAAGTACAAAAAATTGTTATGTTTGCAGGTGTTGATATTAACAGACGGCTCGTTGTAATTTGTTCTTCCAACGAGAATTGGTATTACATATTTGATTGGTTTATTTAGTCCGATGTCTTAGTTTTGTCGCTGCTGAATATAAAGGTGAGTAATTTTTGTATTATTTCTCATTTGCTGTATTGGCAGTATTGCAATGAATCGTTATATTTTTTACCATCTACAATAACGTTCACGTTGTTGTGGCAAGTTAAAAATTGTGAGAGGAGAATGGTGGAACAATGGAGTGATTGTGGTTGGGGTGATATATTCTCGCCCCATTCCCCAAAGCATTTTTTGTAATCTAATGTTATCATTCATCAACCCATCAGTGTAACCTTATATATACAAACTAAATTTACTGTAACCTCTTTAAAGTACTAAATTGATTGACGTGCAAGAACACAGATCATGTACTACTTCGTTATACAATGTTCATATAGATAATATTTGTCCATTAACAATATAGTTTCCGTTCATGAGCCAGCAAAAAACTTCAGAAAATTGGAAGTAGTTTAGGATTGTAATTTTGCTTCATCTGCAGAGTTCTCAGAGGTTAAGGTTTGATGAGGGTGAACGTCCTAAGGCAGTGCAAAGGATATTGAGTTAGAAAATATTTTAAATCTTAAATTTATAGTTATTTAAGATAACCTTCCTAATATGTAAAAGTAGAAAAATTTGATTACTCCCAGAGGAATTAGTGGCATTCAAAGTATTAAATTCGGGAAAGTTTGTAATCAGGCTCAAAATGAAACCCCAAAGGCCTTTTACAGCATGTATATGGGTTATAGCTTCAGAGAATAACAGGTTTTTATATTTTTATAGTGTATTTAGAACTTACACGTTTTAAATACTACTAATTTTTCAAATAAAGATAGAGATTTTACAAAATACAAACATTTGTATTTTCTTATTTCTTAATTGAAAGAAGCCTTAATCCTGAAACAGGTGTTTTGATATATTATAACCACAGTTCAACAATATATTTCTATAATCAGCTGACTTTTCTGGCTCACAAACAATACTGTCACATAAAATAGTTGACAGTGGATATTGTTTGGTACTCGTCTTTTTTAAAGCGCATTATCTCCCTTATTTATCAACCGAATGTCTTGATCTGTTATCCTTGGATTTTTAATAAATTTTTCTGACTAAATTTAAAAATTTATGTTTTTTTATCATACGTCATTGTCAAAATATTTACGATTAACGAATGTAGGAAGCCATCATTTAAAGAAAAAAAGCTTTAAAAAAGTGATTTTTTCGGTAACTAGGCAGTTCACGTTAATAAGGTTCATACCAAACTTTAACTTGTAAAAAGATGATGTCTTCAAATAAGAACAGTGAAGCGAAAATCAAAATAGGGAATATTCGTGAAATTATTGAGTTTTCGAAAGCTTATTATGATATTTAGATTTTCCGTTGGTCTTGGAATAATACCTTAAAATATTGGTAACGAGTTCTGGGACATCCTTTAGAATACCCTTCTAAAACCAATGTTTGATAATTATGATACGTACCTTGCCACATATTACCCCTCTTATTGCCACATATAGGGCGTTCATAAGATGTCCCAAACTTAATTGTGACTGTTCACTTATTTTTAATAAAACATATATTATATGACTTCTATTGGAATTCAGTACTTTTATTAAAACATTATCCATTTGTAAAAACATATAGTCTTTAGGATACATATATAATTCACTATATAGTTGCCTATATAATTGGATTTCTTCTTTAAATATTTTCAAATATTCATTATTAAATAATGCATCGTTTTAATAAATGTCCAAGGCCATTTAAGATCACACTACTATGTTTAATAACTAAAGAAAAAGGTAATTAAGAAGTTTTATACGGGTTTTGATTAATTATTAGCTTTTATAATAGTAATAACAACTCGCAGGTAACATAATACTGGCCACGCTATCGATCTCTTAACCTTTTTATATAGTTGCGTGTCTAACTACGTGCAAGTATCACGGGAATATGTCATAAAGAGAAAGAGAGAGGATCGCTAAAGTCATACTCAATGAGCTGATGAAAAAACACAGTTATTGACCTGAATTCCGTCGGGAGCGAATTGTTGAAATCATTTATCTTAATCGGACTCAACGCGATGGACCGAGAGTCCGTAATGATTACTTGCACGTGATTTACGCTCACGAATATTTATCCCACTGCTCATAACCCTATCGTGATTTTAATAATTATTTGCATAATTTCATACATGCTTACAACACTGTCAAAAATATAATGCAAATACAATTTTTTTGTGTTCAACTTAACTTATCACACATAAAAAATATACAAAGGCATTAATCCATTAACTGTTTTTGCTTAAATTCATTATTTTTTTTACATACATTTTATTTAACTTTTTTCAAGTACTACTTGACCTTGAAATATGAACAATTCCTTAAAATTTAAGGTTTTAGTTTTTTTTTTAATTCGTCCTAACAAATAAAATCTCTATAACTGCAATCGGTATAAATAAATATCCTAACTTCCCGTCCTGTATATCTTTGTCAGACAATGAATTTTAACCAAGATAACTTCCAAAGAAAGGTTTGACATTCAATGAGATCTATTGAAAAGATAGCTTCTATATAAAGGCGCCTATTACTAGGTTTTAGGAGTAATATGCTTTGATGTATTTTGATTTATTTAAGAATGAACTAAGCTCACAATATCGATCCAGAATACCAGAATACAAGAAAAATACTGTTCTATTATAGAATAAATTAAGACAGCTTACTGTGCTTATATTCAGCCGTTCCAGTTATTTTATGCTAACCATACTTTCTATATTCCCTCATTATTTGATATTAACATGTGTAAGGAATTATCTTTAACAAAAATAATAATATTCCACTGACACAAATATCCAGGAAACGCCAGTGTTACATTTTCGCCAACAGTTTCTAATCTTTTCCGCATACGCCTTTCGCAGTCCAAGCAATTTTGTTACTAGAAAATTACTAACTTCTAGTGGTAGAAGATTAAAATATTAGTGCTTTTAAATTGTCTGTCAATTTAAATATAAGTTATTACCACACATCTCTACATAATTATTTAGATCTCCAATGATTGTGTATAAATACTGACGTATATCACAATAACTCAAACATCTTTCGAAGGTTTCAAAGGACAATGACACAGTGGTTGGTTTAATTACCATTATGGAACTGAGCCCTACTTCTCAGCTGATTACAGGGCAGACTGACCTGATCTAGCCTTCCTCCCACAACAACGGAAGCATTACTCTACCACCTCCTACGTATCCTTATAGGCTATTCTGTCTCAACACTACTTTTATATCTAAGTAGCTCTACTGTGTTGTAAGTTCTCATTATATATTCTTCCTCACTGTTTTTCAAATTTATCCTAGAATTCCAACAAATTGTATATATATATATATATATATATATAATTTTATACATAACAAATATTATACTTCAGCTGTATAATTAACTGAGAAAAAGAACGTTAAAACATTGTTTCAATATCGAAATATTATTCAAAAGAGAACATTAGTGTATTATTGAAAACATGGATCTCAACCACGAGCAGATATGAATTCACAAGCATCCCTATCATATCTATTCAGGTGTATTTAACAAAGAGAACTACCCTGTAAACAGTTTGCCGTCCCCCCTTTAAGTCCTAGCCACGTCAACACTATCTTGAAGAATTACAGCAAATGTATACTCATCGTGTATATTTCTGTATTATAATAATATTTAAATTAAATATATTAAATTAACTTTAATTTTATTACAATAAATAACCAAATAAATTTCTAATTAGGCCGATGTAGGAAAAATGCTACACTGCTGGAGGCCAGGAGGTCTTAGAGGCTGAAAGTTCCCAGAGGTCAAGAACTATCAGAGACTGGAACCTGCCAGGACCCAAGACCTCACGGGGGCTGGAAGGTGCCAAAGGATAGGTCCTGCTAGAGGCCAGGATATCCTAGAAGTTGAGAGTTGGCAAAGACCGTGACCTGCCAGAAGCAAGGCTTATAAATATGCTACTTAAGGTATTAATATTATTTAATCCTATGTTTATTACTATTCCTTCTCCTATTTAACATTTAGGATCCTAAAAATGGTAAATAGTACCCACCATGGTAAATATGAAATCCACACAGAAGAACTATGCGATGATTTTATGTCTGTCTATCTGATCGCAGTGCATCTCAAGAATGAAGCGATCTATATGTTTGAAATTTTGCATGCATTCTTAGAGAAGCCTGTTTGTTGCCCATCACCTTTTGTTGCGTATTCCTACCTTGTATTAGTAGGATTACACCAGGAAATATACGACAGTTACTTTTGTGAGATCACTTGTAGTAACAACCAGTCCCGTGATCATGCAGTGTAGACAGGCCTTAGCTACTAACTAGTTTTGGTATGTGCGACAGCTCTGTAGCAAACTCGATACTTATTAGTCGTATTTCCAGAAAAATGTCATAAAAATTTAAAAATCTCTTATTTCTACATTATTTTATGAAATTAATAACTAGCGAATTCAAATAAGAATAAAGTTTTAAAACTATAACGTGAAATGTAACTTAATTTGTTGTAGCAGTTGTTATAAATATAAATTGTAAAGATCCTAGGGAGTTTTAATATTGTACTAATTATTCCTCGCGACAATTTAAATTTTAGATTGGTAAAAAAGTCGGCGAATCTATGCTACTAGAATATGCTACTTATTCCAATCCAGTTCGAAGTAGAAACAACTGTTGTAGAGGTGGAATATAATTGCATTGTATTGCGAACAGTTGCTTTTGTTACGAAGTCCAACAAAACTTGAGAGCCGATATGGCACATGTCTAGCAATATTCTCTACAACTTATACTCCAACACGGGCTATTTAACAAACTTGTTGTACTGCATTCATTTATGAGAGTACCTAAAGTTTTAGCTCATGCATTTTTATGATATATTTGTATCGTGTTTTTCTATGACAAAAAACAAGACACGATCTCGACTGCATACATAAAGGTTAATGATCATTATTTCCTTCATGCAGTTGTTAAATAAACTACGAGTTCCTCATTCTTCCCGTAACAATATTAATGGATACATTACTCGCAATAAATCTACACAATACAATGTGTTTTTCTATTAGCAGCATTATGCCCTGAACTGTAAATTTTAGTTATTTTAAATATCGATGTTTATGTCAATTATGATAACTGTATATTAAACGAGTCATTAACATAGCTACAATGAATTGCAGTATAAATTGTATGACAGCTTAAAATACTATAGTAGTGACATTTTGTTTGTTCTTTGGTTAACTTAAAACAATACTTTTACTAAGGTAAATAGCTTATTTCTACCATATTGAAAATGACCATATGTTTTATTACATAGTTACGTATCTGTTAGTCAAAAAGTCTCCTAGCATCACTGGGCAATTTACGGTTAATAGTAGAATCATTATTTTCTCAATTCTGAAAGTTCCTTTACTAGTTGAAGGAGATTCTTCAAACACTAAAGATCATATTTCTTGATCTGAAAAATTACAAAACTAATTTTTAAATAAGGTATTTCCTAATATTTCTGAACTAAATTAAGAAAGCTGGTAGAAAGCTCCTTTCGACACTGCTTTAAGACGTTTTACAGCATATTTAAGCTATGCGACAATTATTAATGTTATTATTATGTTATCACGCTCTTTATAACGGAAAATGCGTAGTTTACTAACAAAGGTATGAAGACGTGAGATCATATAACTAATATTACCCTCTTTTAACTAACTATTATCTCAAGGGTTCTGAGGTAAGTAACGAACATTGGCAGAAACCACCATCACTGCTATATAATTTGTAACAATAATACATTAGTGTATATACACTTAAAATCTAGGGGAGTTGAACGGTCCATAAGACCGCATGTTAAAATAAGGTAACTTTATGTACCTTTTTCTCAGAACTCATAGCAGGTGGGAGGTTGAAATTTTTTCAAAAGTTGTAGGATGATGTACTGTACACATAGCTCTAAAAACTTTGTAAAATAATTAGTACAACCAAAGAACAATATTTTTAATTTTTTTTTTTTAATTTTTATATTTACAGATAAAATATTTGTTTAAATAATTATTTATGAATGAAATTAGATAAAACTAGAGATATATACTTCTATGAGACAATTTTATACCCAGTAAAAGTTTCAGTTGTGTAGCTTTTATGGTTTCTGAGAAAAAAGGTACATATTCATTAAAAACCACATTTTTCAGAAATGACGAAAAACAAAAAAAATCAACATATATTTAGGATTATGTCACCTTTAAAAGCCCCCAAGGCAGTAGCTGTCACCCATTTCTTCTTCTTCCCCTAATAGTTGCCTTCTTTTCTTAATTCTTGCCTCCTTAGTCATTGATTCTGCTTTCACATCTGACTTCCTCATCCTGATTTCATCAAGATTTTTCAAGGCGCTAATGGTGTATCTGCCGCAGTCCTTTACTCCTAGCTCTTTTAAAACCTTTATTCTTCCTATGTTTCCCTCATTAAAAGTTAGTACAGCATCATGGACACCTAGCTCAAGAGTCTCTCTTCCTACGAACACACTTTTTGGAATTCGGTTCCACACAACATTTTTAAACGATTCGTTGACGTTCTGTGTTTGGCCATGGAGGCACTTTTTTAGAAGGTCTAGTTTTGACAAGTCCCTATATATTGGTTTTATAGCTGTCAATACAGCTTCTGGGAGGGAATATTTATGACTGTAGGTATTTTTTTTCGTCTTGCTGTGCTATCCTGTATTTACACCAGGTGTTGGGTGGCGAAGGTCAAAGTTGATGTAACGGTTTCTCAGTTGTCGACAACCTATGGAATTATGTTGCCCATACTGCCCTATGCATAGCTGTCAAATCATTGCAGTTGTCTATAATACTTTTGTCCATAAAGTTGTCCATAAAAGGCCTGCAGTTCATCAATGACTTTATCTATCAATCGACTTGGTCCTTTCAATGGCTTTCCATCTTCAAGTGGGGTACTACCAAGTTGCTGTTCTCAGCCTAGAGCCCATACGTTTTTCCACATGCCCAACGCATTCTAATTTTTGTATCAGTTTATTATATGGGTAGATTTGATGAGGAATAAAACAACATAAATTTTCACATACATTGAACAAGCTTTTGCAGCCAACTAAAACATTACTATATGAAAGGGATGACGGCAGCTCGAGCAATTTTATCTTTGAAAAATCATAGAAGCTAAGTGGAAAGTCTATTTTTTGTTGGGTTTGCAGTAAATTGTTCAGAAATAACCAAATATTTAAAAAAAATATTTTAAAAACTAAATTTTTTCGAATTTTGACGTTTAACTCCCCTTAAATGTTTTCTTGTACATATACGAATATAGTACGCGCACTAGGCATGCTATACACTCATTCAATAAACATGAGCACTGAAAATGTTCAGTATATGGATTCTGAGGAAATTGTAATGAAAATATCTAGTGCTGTAATTAAGAGTTAAGCTTATCGTTATGTGAGTTTTATGTGTTTATTACCATTTGAATGTCCATAAACACACATAACCCACAAACATATTTTGTTAACTGATGAATACATGTGTTAATTATGTTCATTCAAACATTATTAGAGCACGTTTCTCAAAGAAAAACATAGACATAGTGTCCATAAAAATTAGCCGATTTGTTGTATGCATTTTTTTCAAGAGAATTTTCCTCAGAGAATATAATCAAATAAAGATAATTGATGCAGGAATGTTTGCGGTTTTTTTCAACGCCAAGTGATTCTAAAAGAAGCGATGTCATAACTTCTCAAAATGATCACTAAAGTTCCAGATCATTAAGTTTTAGTCGAGGATAAGCCTGCAATTTTATCTCTTATTTAATTTTGAAATGGGAATCTATAGGAACTTATATTTCACTATTACTGCCTCTGGCATGCATGACATTGTATTCGACGGAAATCTAGAAACATAATTTTTCATTTCATGGTTTTGGTGTAATATTGTGTATTGCTCATATTATTAGACAGGAATAAAAAATGATATTGTGAGTTAAAATAAAACAATCAAGTTAAAAAGTAAATATTGTATTATAAAATATACTCATGTAAATAATTGTAAATTTATGTGTTCAGTGAAAAAAATTATAACTATGTGTTTTACTTTAGTAGTCTTCTTACCTTATATATTTCAATATTTTTTAACGGTAAAAATTTGAAATGCCAACGCAATTTGGTAAAATTAGTAAAAAATTATATGTTAAACTTGCATACAAAAATAAAAAACTATTCTAACACCAAAAACAAATTTCTAGATTTTTTTTGGTATTATATAAAGATAATTGATCACTTCTGGAAGAGAGCAGGATTTAGATCTATTAGGGTGGTGGAATAAATTTTGTGTCTGGAGAATATTGTATGTCCAATTCACAGTTCCTGAAGCTTTAACTCTTTTACATGATATAATATAATTTTACATTTTTATAACAGGCTTTATTACAAAATGCCTTAATTTCATTCTTTAAATGCCAGTGACTTCACGTGTGACGATAAAAAAAGGTTTTTTATTTATGTTTTTAGAAAATATGACCTAAACAACTACTAATTGAGAATACAAAAATATTTTGTAAATTATTGTGATGAATTTGTATTTTTATAACACTTTATAATACCACATGACTGTTTCAATGAAGTAAACAACGGATAGAGCTGGTGTAGATATCGGGGTTGATAAGAAAACTTTAATTGGTCTTGTCAAGGAGTTGATATTCTTGTACTATAACGATCTTACTAAGTAATTTATTTAACGTTTTCACAGGGTTGCAGCCTATATTTAAAAGCAATATAGGAGAAAAATATATAATTCTTTTTGAAAGTGTAATACAATCTATGTAGATAGAAATTAACTAAATTATTTTCTCTTAGAGAAAAATAACTGATTAAATTGCTTGATGTAAATCACGAATTACACTTGTATTCTACAAGTAATTGTAGAAATATTTGGTTGGAAATTGACACATTGGTTTTTTGCTTCACATTTTTCTCGCATTTGATTTCCTTTAAGAGCATTCTATTTATTTGATATTAGTTTTGTACTAACGTAACGACCGTATTGACAGTCACAGACCATTTTATAAAGTAAAGTTAGATTTGTAATCATTCTCTAAATATGTTAAGAGAGAACTGAATGTCTAGATAAACTTGGAAAAGAATTTACATAAAATGCTTCTGACGTCTGTGTAATGCGGCGGGCGCCTGATATTGTAATGGCTGTCGAGAGCTGTCCACTTGACAGAGTCGATGAATATTTCATTCCTGTCAGTCGTATTTACCGCTAATTGGGGAGAAACTTGAAGTACCGCATCTTTGTAGAGGATTCTTTGTCGCTTACAATAACTTTAGGTAAGCGTCCTTTCTAAATACATGTCTGGGCCACGTATTGTATGATTACGTTAGCAAATTGTTATTGTATAATTAGATTATCAGAATGCATCATATTTCTGAGAGTAATTGTTTATATTACGTGTACAGGTCTCATGTCAAATGAGACTCTTGACGTTACTGTTGCTGTATAAGCATTGGAAATATAACTTTCCTCAACTCACGGCTCTTCAGCAGTTTTATGGGTTTCTTCTGAAATTAGTAACTTTTAAAAAATCCCTAGAAAATTACGCAGGCTCTCATTTTTCCTACCTTTTTTCAATAACCTTTAATTAATTTTTTAACCAACATGATACTGCGACATAAAAACTGGTAGTAATTTTAAACGATAAATGGTACAGTTTTAAGTTTTTAGAACCAATGTCATTTGTTGTAGTGATTAAAAACAAATCGTACTGTCAAATTTAAAACAAAAGAAGCGGTGTTTTTACACCAGTTGTGGAAACCGTTATAACATACCAGTTGTTAAAAGCTACGTACGTGTATTGAAAAATGCTTATGAAGGTTTTTTAAGTTAAATTATGAATGAATTATCGTAAGATATATAAGAGTATACCAACAACCAAAACTGATTGAAATGCATATGAAGTGCTTATGAGAGAATACCCTCAGGAAGAATAAAAACTACGATGCATTGTAACACCCTACCTATTACACAATAAAGATAAAAAGTAACGTGGAGATACTGCAATATGCCGTTTGATATGGTACAGTTTATAAAGAAGAATCTGCTCTATATTTATGAGAAAATTAATATTTAGCTTCAAGAATTTTCATTTCCCACTAATTGATACAAAAGTAGTCGTGTCATTGTTGAAATAACGACCTTTGTAACGATTTAAATTTTTAAGTCCCATCACAAATAATTTTAATATTAGTCTGCCAACCCCTGTAGTATCCTTTTGTATACTACTGAGACACAAATGTTTTGATGATTTTGTTGTATTTAGTCTTTTCTACCGTATCCAAGAATTATTTAATTCCTTTATAATATACTATTCAACTATCCTTATAATGATCAATCCATACAAGTCATATGTTATATGTTGAGAGGATGGATTAGGATGATTATGGATGAAGAAACTTTGATTACGTTTAATTGAATATGTTTTTCATCCATCACTTGAATTTTTTTGTATACACCTAGGGGGGTAGTTTAGTAACCTTTCCTAGAGTGTGCGAACCTGTATTGAATTTACTTCCGTTAAAAGATGAACTCTGCGAGAAGGTTTATGTAACTTCATTAGTTACGCTGCTTCTGAAATTATCTGTCCTCAATAGAAACTGATTGGTATTGTAAAAAATATTACTTAATGTTTGCATCTGACAATATTGTTTTCGTTCATTTATCACATAAGTATATTCAAACGTATTAACATAAGTAATGATTATTAATGTTTCATGAGCCTGCCATTACTCTGTGTGTAACTATGTGCCTACTCTCGTTGTGCCTGTGATGGTCAGAGTGTTTAAAAAAGAAGTGGAGCAAAAAGACTTCCAAAATTATATTTGTTCATACCATTATTAAAGGTTAAAAATTAAAAACTCATTTCAATAATATATCCACTGCTTAATATTATTTACTTCTCAATATTGTGTAATCTTGTGTTAATGTTCTGAAATTTTTATTTATTAAAAATTGCGACTAGCACTAAGTAAGTCAGATTTGCACTCCAAAAACGCAGGATTTTAGTTTTTAAAAGTTAATAATTTTAAACAGTAACTATTTATTGAAACCTGTTATTTCCTTTTCAATAAAAATGTAATAAGCTAAAAAAAAGGAAATCATATCACCTCAAAAATAATATTATGTTTAATTGGCTTCTATATAAATATTCGAACAAATTAGGTAGATTTACATACTGATCGCACACGTAGTTACAGACAACTACAAGGGTATGCTCATGAAATACGAGTGATTTCCTTCACACTGTGTAATGTAATTGTTTGAAATAGGAGTAATTATATTGATACAGACGTAATTAATTATATCACTACTGATCAAAGTAGGATGTTATCTGTTTAGATTAACCAAGTAAAATGCTTAGAAGTACTAATCAGGTACTTTCGGTATAGTGAAAAGAAAGGATAATTTTAAAAGCAGTGTCACTAATGGAGTTACATCAGCTTCCCGCAAACGTTATCTTTCAAGAGAAATAAATCCAATAAATATTCGAACAGCCAAATAAAAGTCCCTCGCCCTACTGGCTACATGTAAGAGGGAAGTAACGAGTTTCTACTTAAGTATATAATCTCGTATGCCTTTGCTAAAACTGTGCAACACAACTGTTTAGTCTATCCCTCGATCTCAAGAAAGGAAGATCTATCCAGTATGAAATTAACTTCAAACAGATTTCAGACACGCTAGGATAAACATAAATGTTAAAATTAAAATTAAGCTCGAATCTGTTAGAGGACAAGGTTTCTGGTATCATACAGCGGAACGAAACGCTTTGCGACGCAGGAGACTTTTGTGAGGATCACTGACCTCAGGAAAATTTGGTGTGGTTGTACAGTAGAGTCCTATTCTTTCCCTGCAAAGCCATTGTTCTGTCTTATAAACGTCCAACCACGGTGCAACTGACTGGCATGGTTGCACATATGGGAAATTGTTACCTATAGACATAACGTTTTCGAAACAGGAGACTAACAAATATTTCCTGGTGATGAAGTTTAACGAATCTTTTAAAGACGTTAAACTTTCAAACAATGGACGTTGATTTGAATGGTTAATTCTGCGGTAGTTTTATTTTTTTGCTCATGCTTTATGCTTATAATTTATGGGTGTTAATTAAGTCCTGATACTCCTGCATATATTCCAAGCGGAGTGAGATATCGATGCACAACATTCACCATACTTATAAAACTACTTTTTTGGATTTTAGGAGTGATAAAAAATTTCCCCCCTTTTCAAAAGAGGGTACGGGGAGAGGGTAACTTTAAATTATCAAACTGCAACCCCTATCTTGTGACGTATCATTTTAATGGTCTATTTAATAAAACACAATGATATGAACAAAACATCACTACGACGATCCTTGCAAAAGTTATTGAAAAATAACCCCTTACATTGAAATGCCAAACACACATAAATTTTGTTGAAATGAGCAAGGCATTGGCATCATCCCAACAGATTAGTATTTGTTTCCGTTATTTGCCCATAACTTTTACTAGAAACGATGTAGATGTGTTTTCTTAGTGTCATTGTGTTTCTATTGAATATATCTTTAAAATGAGATGTCACATTATAGGGGTTGTATTTTGAAAATTATAGCTACCCCCCATACCCCCCTTTGAAAAGGGGAGGGGAATTTGTAGCATTCAAAAAATCCAAAAAGTGTTTTAATAACAGAACTGCTAGCCTACCTTTCTACCAAGGTGGCATAACTGAGATACAGAGCCCGCTGTCAGTCCTCACGGGAACTTGACAGAAGGCGGCCTCTATCACCAACCTCACCCATCCTGAACAATCATATCACTCCGGAAGCAGGCGAAAAGCCTTGTCAAGACTAATTGCAATGAGGAATTTTCTCAGTTTCTTGTCCTGAGAGAACAAAAACCCGCATATTCCAATCAGTAATTTAGGGATAGTATTTTATATTTGCCTTGATGGTTCGTCTAGTAATTTTCATGCATTCTGATTTGTGAATTTAAATTATAAAATTTACAAATAAAACAATATACTTCATGAACTGTCGCAGACCACTCAGCAGTCAACATAACATTTGTAAACGTAATATTACTATCCAAACATTCGCAAGAAAAACCCATACTGACGTCTGTGTAATGCGGCGGGCGCCTGATATTGTAATGGCTGTCGAGAGCTGTCCACTTGACAGAGTCGATGAATATTTCATTCCTGTCAGTCGTATTTACCGCTAATTGGGGAGAAACTTGAAGTACCGCATCTTTGTCGCATATAGTAACGTTAGAATAGCGTCCTTATTAAAATAATTTTGGCTCACACATTGCATGATTACGAATTATTTATTAGATGATCAGAATGCATCATATTTCTGGTTTAATTTAAAATGTTAAGGTAAGGGACTTGGATTGTTGAAGTTAGTTTCTGAAAGTGTTGATTACACTTACACTTACACGCACACACACACACATACAACACACATACAACACACACACACACACACAACGATATGTTTACTTTTACTCGTATGTATGAACTTATAATGGTGGAAGGTGGTGGAGTCCCCCATCCTTAAACTGCGTTACGCATACGACGCCACCGATTAAATAGGAGGCAATTAATCCTTCACATCTATAAGTCGTCTGTCTCCCATAAGTCAATAGTTTTATATCGAGCTAACTATCTATAGCTTTTACTAACACGAATATAACGGAGCGATAACGGATGTAATGTGGAAACAGAAGGAAATTAAATGAAAGATTAAATATTAAGGTAGAAGAAAGTTTAAACTAATCTCTTACTCACACTAATTTTAATTTACACTGCATTGACGCCTTTCAGTGCATTGTTGACAACAATACAGAAACCATCAGGGCTGTGTTACACTTTCCACTGCAGAGCCAAGAAAGTATCAAAAGTGTCCCTCCCAGGCTAATAGCATTAGTAGGCTGGGCCAACTGTAAACTTTAACATTGAATATCACAACATAGTGGACCTGTATGTAAATGACTCTCCCTCACGTAACGTGGTAGGAAGGATTGGTTCAATGGTAATGAATGTTGGGGTTCAGCTCCATTTCACCTTTATCTTAGTTTAGCATTTGAAATCCAACGCAGTCTCCAACTTGCATTCAGTTGTGCACCTCAAGAGACAATAACATCTCTTCATTTAGACAATAACATCTGTTCATTTAGATTAACGTGGTTTTGTAAATAGGTGTCTTTGATGTCAAAATCATGCAAATAATTCGTTTTGAGCTTTTTCTTCGCCGAATTTTTGAGGTCTCTCCAGATGAAAATACACTCAAAGTTCCAGGTGTTAAGCCTGAGAAGTTTTCAGACTTAAGATAGCACACTAAACGGATGGTGAAATACACCTGAACTCAACATTTGCCACTCCACTCCCTAGAATTCTGGTTCGACTCCCGGCGGAGCAAGTACTTTTTGCGATTCAATGTTTATTGAAATTAAATAAGGCTATTGCCATTTATACAGTTTAATGTAAATAAAAGCCGTTTGACAGGTATTTGGTCTTCCGATCATATGTTAGTTTGCTTATTTAAACGCATATGTGACAGATACGGCCAAATACAAAATAATTGAATCGGAAAATGTGAGCGCTCTGTGGTGTAATGGTAGCACAATCACCCGGCAAGTGAGAGATCCGGGTTCGACTCCCGGCGGAGCAAGTACTTTTTGCGATTGAATGTTTATTGAAATTAAATAAGGCTATTACCATTTATACAGTTTAATGTATATAAATATATATATATATATATATATATATATATATGTATAAATAAATAAATATATATATGATTAAGAGTTTCTAAATTGAAAAAAAATCATTGAATAAACGGCAACTATCGAACTATGGAGAGCGAATATTTTAATGTTGTAATCAAATACAATAAAACCATTCAAACAGGGGTCATGTATTATTAAAATGAATTGCGAAGGGAGTAAATGTAAATCGTTACACAGGTCATTATTTTACTCAACGACGACTAAACGTCTTTTTATTTGTACCAATTAGTCGGAAATGAAAATCCTTGATGGTAAATATTCATTTTCTCATAAATATAGGGATGACTCTTCTTTATAAATATTACCATATCAAACGGTAAATTGCAGCATTCTCCATTACTGTTTTATATTTTATTTGTAACAGGGTGTTACAATGCATCGTAGTTTTTATTAATTCCCTACGTCCTTCCCTCTTATTAACACTTAATATCCATTTCATTTAGTTTCAGTTACTGATGTACACTAATTATTTATTCACAGGTGAATAGAAACTTTTACGATTATAACAATTTTTCATTACATGTAGCCTATAACACTAATGATATGTATTCGAGTTTTAATTTTGGCAAAATTCCTTGCTTACTACAGAAAATAACAGTTTTTTAAATCTTACATCTGAAACTTAACCGTCTGTATTAATGGAAAACGACTTCATTTACAGTTGTTCTCCAATGCAGAATTCTGCAGATTGTATACTAGAGTATTAGTAATATCAGTAACCACTTGGAAAATGGCTGAAAGTAAAATAAAGCATTTGATGCGGACAAGATAAGTAAATGTCATATTTCTTCTATTGACCATTTAAATGTGGATAAAACAGTCTTCGTTTTTATGTTTAAGAAATTTAAACACAGTGTTAAAAAAATTATATTCCAAAGTGGACTGTGATATAATAATTCTACCTTAAAATACTATTACGTCCTATTTCACTGTTTCCACAAACCCCCCCCCCCCCACAAAAAAACAGGAAGATATGTTTGGACGACTTAGGAAACTGAATGAATTTTGTATGCAAATGATAATTTAACACTTTTAAATAAAAAAATATTCTCATCTTATTTTACTTAAATTAAAAGTAAGTAAGTTAAAAGTAAATATATTAATTTATAGACTATATTTGTAGTCTAAATTTAAGACTTCAAATTAGCATGCATATTTTTATACATATTATGGGGTTCATTCCATTTTAGACAACATGAAATTTTGAAAACTTTAGAGCATCACAATTAAAAGACGTTAAGTATTTATTATTTTACTAATTTAATGGACTATATAAAACATGAGTATTTACATACATTAGTAAGAATATTATAAAACATTCGGTTTTATAAGTACAGAAAATCTATTTCTATTTTAATTTTCATACATTCAATTTGTTTGTAATTAACCCATTCATTATCATTTTTCTAGATTATAGATTTTTTTTCAAAAATTATCTTTGAGATTAGATTAGTAATTCAGAAATGTATATCTTCACATATAAAATGAGTTATTATGCTACATCATGCTCTTAAATCGAAGAGAAAATATCAATGTGGAAATAAACATATACAGAGTGTTACAGAACCCTTGATAGATATCTTAGCAGTGATTGTTCTTATGGTATTGTAAACGTAATTGTAAAATTTTCCGGCCGATTTGTTTTCTCACGTTTTGGATTAAATGAAATATCCTAATAACATAGTACAATCATTAAAGTAAATTTTTAACACTGGCTACTGGGGACAGGGTAAGCAAAAAAAAATATTTTTTTTTGAAAATCATTTTAATGTTTTATCTTGTTCTCTGAAGTATTCTGAACATTTTGATATATAATAAAATATACATATAATAATATATATATAATGATATATAATAATATCTATATGTAAGTCATGTTTATTTACGATATTTGTGGAGATTACACGCACCGATTTCGCCAGAAATCGTGGTGCAAGTACCAAATGGCAGTTGCGAACCAACAAAATTTTTCCCATAAAAAGGCACTACCTGCAGTAATTATGAAGGAGATTAACCCTATTTTTAATGACCTAGCCAAAACAGATCCACTAAAAAATGTGTTCATGGGAAAACCCAAAATCCAAATGAGAGCGTGAACAATGTTGTTTAGAACCGCATTCCCAAAACTGTCTTTGTAGCTAATAAAACATTGCATTTTGGCATTTATGATGCAATTTCATGTTTTAATGATGGTTACATTGCCAAACGTGAAACTATGAAAAAATGTAACATGAAAATAGGCCTAAACACAATTGAAGCTATGAAAAGGTTGGATAAGGACCGAGTATACTTTGCGCAAAAACAAGTGTTAGAGATCACAAAGAAGGTTAAACAAATGAGAATACATAAAAAAATGAAAATTGAAGATGTGGGAGAGGATCCTGATAACCCCAGCTATGGTTATGGGATGCATTAAAAGTAAGTTTACGTTAAATTCATGTATTTACTATTAAAACAGTCTCTTTCTTGGCCTTTTTTTTTGCGATTTCCGAAACTTACATTTTTTTAATACATTTGCACACTTTTCTCAGCATTGGAGAGGTTTAAAGCTCTGAAATTTTTATCACATATAAAACTAAGTTAGTTGTATGGTTTAACGAGAGATTTTATCAATATTCATTCTAGAAAAAAAATTTAGCTAAAAACAAATTTTTTGTTGTAGTTTATAAAAAAATCAAATAAGTAATTTAAAAAAATATTTGGTAAATTTAACATTGTTTAGATAGGCCCTACCCTGTCCCCTTGTTTAAAAATTAAACTAATTGTAAATTATTGACATACTCAGATAAAAAGCACATAACTTTTTATAACAAAGACAACTTTTAGTTTTAATACTTGCTGCAAAAAAAAGAAAGAAGTGATGTACTTCGGGAGGTCACTATTTTCCGCAAAATGCCAATACATTATATACATCTAATCCAAATTGATAATGTTCTAAATTATTGTTCTGAAGATGTATGGAGATGTTTCACACACACACACACACACACACACACACACACACACACACACACACACACACACACACACACACACACACACACACACACACACACACACACACACACACACACACACACACACACACACACACACACACACACACACACACACACACACACACACACACACACACACACACACACACACACACACACACACACACACACACACACACACACACACACACACACACACACACACACACACACACACACACACACAAAACGATTCTTCTAGATTCGTTTATAATCTTTCCTTTGGATCAACTTTATAACAATTATAATTTCTCATTCCTTAACAATTAAAGTACTTTATAGATTGCTATTATTTACATTCAAATATCTCAGTACTAAGACTTTTGTTCTTAAATTCAAATATATGAATTCAGTTAATATATCAAATTGTATTCTGTTTGTCCCAGACATTTATGGCACCTCAGTATTAACATAATTAATCTTGTTTTGATACGTAACCGTATTTCTGCAGGTGGGTAAACATTTGAAAGGTTTGGCCCCAAATTAGCAAATGTTATTCACTTATATAGTTTTAAATTAAAATTATTTCCTTCTCCATTGTGCAGGTGTGAAATTAGTAGTAAAGATTTAATTATATTTTAGTTTGATACATTAGTGCCTGTTCTATAGTCAAACAAACCTTGGCATGTTATATTTAAAACTATTAGGTTAAATATTTGTGGATTCACTCACTCTACTCACGTCAGCGCTCCTGAGCTACAATTAAAAAATATATTATATTCAAATAACCTTTAACTAGATTATAACTAGATTTCCAGAACATTAAGTTTGATAAAAGTTTAACTTCCACTCCGGTCCTCTTGTTATCAGGGTCTGAATTCATCTCTGGGGAAAATTAAAGGTTCCATTTGATTGATTAGGTTCTTTACTTTATTTTCAATTTGATCTAAAACTTTCAAGTTCATTTCAATAAATCTTCTTTTTAAGAGCAGTATTCCCATAATTATTAAGTAATAAGTACAATAAACTGTGTATGGATTCAAGTACATCGGGGGTCTCACTGTAGCGTAAAGAATAACTACAATAAATTTAAATTGTGAAATCGTCACAGATTTAGTATATCGCGTATGTTATATTAAATATTATCTTACACATCCCCGCCAAGGAACAAAATATACATTTTGAGATTAAAAAAACGTTTAATTTTGATTTGCAAATGTTCTGTTTGTAACGATGGCTTCAGCCTCGCAGAGGTCATGAATATTTCATTGTTCTCATTCTTGTTTCCCTCTAATTGATGGAGTTGACATTGCGGAATGAGTATTGTAATTGGTGCGTCTTACCGTTCTAATTAAATGATCAAATGTTTTGAGAAGAGGTTTTAATTAATTACTAAATGAGGTATAATTTAAGAAAAAGTACTAAATCAATCAATACTCTTATATAAGGTAGAAATTACACATTTCTGATGTTAAATAAAAGAATCAAACCACAGTTGAACAAAATTATTAATTTACGTTTGATACGGTTTTTGTTTACATATTGGAGAGTTTAAGAACAATATTTTTTAATAATAATAAAGTAACTTATTTACATAACCCAGTAGGGATCGCTTCTGCCTGGTTTATACCTTCCAGTTGAACCTACCACTAGGCAGAGCAAAAAACCAATGTGTCACTTCAATCTGGGCAACCTTATGGATGTCCAAGAGCGGCACATCACTAACCGCATATGTCGAGATTATGGGATGCAAGGGTAGTTCAATAGGTCTAGTCTACTGCGGGAGATGACTGTTGGAGTTGGTAGGGGTTCGTTCCCTAAGTATCAGAGGTTCTTGCTAGCCTCAATAAGGGTGTGCCACCCCGTTCCTGCTTTGACTGGAGAGGCTGGTTCAGAGCTGGCCTCCCCTTCTTCCGGGGAGACATGACTTTGAGGTTAGTGCTCTAATTCTTCCTCATGGATTTCGATAGGAGGCGGACCCTACCCACTAACCCTACCTATCTTGAATATCCTGTCAATCCGGAAGCAGCACAAATGTTCTTATAGGACTAAGTGCAGTTTATAAGCTTCTTGTCGTAAGAGAACACAAAAAAAACTTATTTACATTCAAACACATAAACCAATATTTAAAACTTTTATTTTTGTGAGGCCTTTCGATAGCAAAGCTATGTCCATCTTCAACAATAATAAAGTAATTTAATTTTTATACTAGAATGATCATATTATCTATTTTTGTACTTTAATTTCAGTTATAGATTGTTGAAGATTCCTTTGTAGCCCAAAAATATATTTATGCTGTGAACAACTTGAACTTGTGTATCACGATATAAAACTGTAAAATCTGGGCTGGAGAGCTTCAACTTCCCTCTTAGGTTGTAGTGGAAAACTGTGTAGACATTTCAGTGACAGTTGTGTAAACCTTACTTTTTAATACTTTAAAATTCTTTCTTAAACTAAAACATGAAGATGGCTAATCATTCTGTGGAGGTGTCATACCTTAAGAAATATGTTCCATCATTTCCGCTTATCAAGTAGAATAATATAAGAAACTTGATATTATAATGGTGTTTGTATATTATACGTATTATGTGATTTATAAATACTCTCGGCTTATATATTAACACTTTAAACGCACTCCAACAAATTAATCCTACCTCAATTTTTACTTAATTGATGAAGAATAAAGATTTCGTAATACATTTGGTTCACAGTTTGCTCCAGTTCAATTTTATATCTACAATTAGTCATAGGTAATTGAATGCTCTATTTTCTATATATTCAAACAGTTACAGTCTACCCTATAGCATCTTGGTATATTCTGTAACGTGATATAGACGTGGGATGTGTAACAATGAAACAAAAATCAATAATACAGCCAAGACACATACTATTGTGTAGTTACAGATGTCACATAAACATCGGAGCTGCACTTAGATATTTATGTGTAGAGATACTAACCGCGACCATTTCAGCCTCTGTACGGTACGTGTGACAAGATACATACTATTGTGTAGTTACAGATGTCACATAAACATCGGAGCTGCACTTAGATATTTATGTGTAGAGATACTAACCGCGACCATCAGCCTCTGTACGGTACGTGTGACAAGATACATACTATTGTGTAGTTACATATGTCACATAAAAATCGGAGCTGCACTTAGATATTTATGTGTAGAGATACTAACCGCGACCATTTCAGCCTCTGTACGGTACGTGTGACAAGATACATACTATTGTGTAGTTACAGATGTCACATAAACATCGGAGCTGCACTTAGATATTTATGTGTAGAGATACTAATCGCGACCATTTCAGCCTCTGTACGGTATGTGTGACAAGACAAGGACAACTCAACCTAGATCATTTGTCCTGCTAAACGATTATCATCTAATGTTTACTGCTGGTGATGTCATAACGAACACCTTTGTGCTCGTAAAAGCATGAGAGAGGTGTGATTATAGAGGAAACATATGTCACGGTTTAATAAAAGTATTAGATCTACTACAGTGTAAGATATTAAATTAAATAAAAAAAAAACTTTTCTTTTGTTTTTCTTAATTGTAGCAACCTTCTAAATAAACAGATTGTTGTCACAGAGTAAAACTAACTATTCAAAATCACGAGAAAAACCTGAATCGTAGGTTGTTATAAATAAGGAGGAATTTTCAGAAAAAAATATTTCTATTTTATTACTTCCACCAATCTCTCAGCACTGTGTTTTAATGTCTAATACTATAAATAACTGATTGCATTGCTTTTTACAGAATCTCTTTAATACAAATATCTAGCATATGTTTAGAACGTTACTAATTTGGATAGTTCAAATAAGTTTACTAAAAAATGGCACAAAGTTTTTCGTGTTATTCTATAAACAGGTAGCAGTTGGAATATTTATAATTTTTAGTAAGTCGTTACAGAGAAAACTCTATTACATTCGCACGTTGAATGTTCAGGACAGAACTTGTAGTATTTCCGATGGTGGATCATATATTTATTGTTAATATGCTGCGGAAGAATTAGTATAATTAATAACTATTTGTAAAATGAATTATTGTAAAATTAATAATAAATGGAAAATATTATTTTGTATTATTATGTAGCTACGATAATCCATAAAATTAAAAATAGTAATGTAAAATATATAATAAATTAAAAACTGTATAATATTACAGTTTTCCGTCATTTCTAGTGTTAATCACAATTGTTAAGACCACAACAATAATCCCATTTAAATTTATTGTGCTTGTCGAATTAAATTGAAGAGTATGTGATAAATTAATTTTACTCCTAAATTTACAAAAGTGATTACACGATTTGGGTAGAATAAATGCTCCATGATAATAACCGTTCTTTTGTGTTGTTATAATCAGTACTTTCAAAAAACACAATTTCTTCATTCATTTTAATATGTAAATGCTTAAAAATGTTATCCTTACCAAACTTAACTTGTTGCGTAACAGGCTACGCTGAGGCAACAACATTCTCTAGACGTCCTTCGGACAGATAAACAGGCAGGCAATCATAAGGAAAGAAAATTTTACATCCCATCGCAGACAAAAGAAACATTGTATCTACCTACTTAGTGATAGACGCTCAGCTAAACTTCTTAGTTGAACATGCACCGACAAAGAAGTTAGTGTGGAGCATAGAAATTTATAGAAGCTTCATGCAAAATATATAGATTACTTTATTTTTGAGGTATCGTCTGGATAAACATACAGACGAATAGAAATTTAATTTCTTCCAACCCGTTAATCGTCTGAGCGATCTGTTGCTTATATAGCCATTATTAATCTGGCAGGAGCTTAATAGCATTTCATAGTAGCTAACTCACCGTCACTTGAATACAGCTTGAAACTTTTACTTAGGCATAAAAAAAATTATTGAAGATATTAAAACTAAATTCTTTCCCAGTTTGTTGGACCCAAAATATAACAAAGGAATCTTATATTGATTGAGTATTATTAATTTTTTTGAAGTCCCCTAAATTCTTTGGCATCTTTAAAGGTTATAACAAATTATTTATTTATTTTATATATTAAAAATTAGTCGGAAAAAATAAAACTAACGTGAATATAATACAATTATAGCAAATTCAGAATCCCTGCTCTCCGCTATTCTGTGATATTCATAAAGTTTCTCCCTCTGTACTTCTTTCTTTTATTACCACTTGGACAGACGAAGTAAGAATGAGGAAGAAATTGGCCAAGTAATGGAAATGCTAGTTAATAAAGGTAATATTCCAAATTTTATTATTAGTAATTTAAAGTTGAAAATTTTGATGGGAAAACAGCAACACAAAGCATTGTAATTGGTCTGGCGAGTGTCCATTAAAACAAACCGGTGCTTTTAATTACAGCCGTTTTATTGTACATGTGCATGTTGGAGCGACGGTCTTATCTCATATTCTGCTAGTAAAATAGATAGTAACCTTCTCTTTCTCTCTCAATTTAAGAATATCATCAACTCACACAACACAGTATGTTGTACCTATACATACACTACTTCTGTACTTTTCAAATAAAATAATATCTATATATGTATTATATATATATATATATATATATATATATATATATTAATAATAATAAAAAAATGTATCTATTGTTTCCGTTTACCACCACAAGAATGTTACGAATTTAAGGCGGATTTTATGCAGTATTATATTTTGGTATTTACCACACTAATTTAATTAAAATTTATAAAATTAAAAAATAATTTTAAATATAAATTTAAATTCAATCCATTATTTTTAAACTGTTCAGAGTAATAATGTCCTTCAATCCAAACATTGACTGTTTCATTACTAACGCAAAATCACCAACAATCTTATTTTGTATTAAAACCTCCCATTCTCCCAATACCGAATGTTTCAAAATATAAGGAATAATCACAAAATTAAACCATATTCAGATTTATTATCTCTCCATTATTAAAGATTAGTATACTTGACTCGATTAAGCCATATTGACCATCATAAGCTATGTTCACATATTTAGCTACAATGAGAATTCACAAACATCTAGAATATTATGCTTCAAATTTTGAGATATTTTATAATGTGCTTATAACACACTCCTTCCCAAAGAATTTACTGCCTAGGCCATTTTAACAATTCAAACTGAGAAACTCTAGTTCTAAACTCAGCACCCATAATCTTATCACGGCTCTTCAGTAAATCCTGTTCTCTCGACATTGGATCAGCTTAACTGGCTTTGATACTGGGTTTAAATCCACTTTGCACTTTTCCTCAAAGTATAAGAACTTTTGAGTGAGTAAAGGGTATGTTTTTTAACTATCATGTTAATTCATCCATTGACAAATCAATTATTTATCAAAATCAACACACCCCAGAAATATGCGGTTGTTTATTTCAACGTTGCAATTGATTGCATTTAAATATGTTTTACCTAATACATTTATATTCAAAAATAAAAAAATTGATTACTTCGCACTTCTTCTTGCGTAAATTATTGCTGTATGAGAAATACAAAAATCTCCAATTATTTAATTTTCATTTCTTTGATTTAACACCTGACGATGGCATCAATAATGAATTTAAAATTATTCGAGAATTGAGTATCTTTTTTACAGGAATAACGGTTCTTCTATGTTTATGATTATATTTAAGTATAGCTATAAGTAAACAGCGCATTTGGTTACTTGTGCGAAAGCAGAAACACAAAATTATATTAGTATTCGGGGTTGCAAGCCCATTTCAATCCTTTGCAGGAGTTTGATCTTCGTGAAACTACTTTTGAATTTCTATGTAAGTTCTGTGTAAGTCATACACGGTGTGTAAAATTTCATATATTTATGACATTAGGAATTATAAAAAATGTGGTTCTTATAGTGTTTGTAACCCTATTTAAACCCCTGTGGCTGGTTAAACGTCATAAAAATTGTTATTCGTATATTTCAAATTTGTATCTTTTAAAATTTACTCAAACTGGGTACATAATACTAAATGTTTCTAAGAAGAACCAATAAAATGTCTTAAAGAGAGAAGGAAAGAAGAAAATTACAGAGATCTAAGTTAATCAGTCAGGGCATATTCTTTTGTATATCAGTATTATTTCATACCTTATTATTATATTAAGTACACATTAAGTGAGTCTAATATTCTCACCATGTATTGGTGGGTATTGCAAATAAATAACATAACTGCTGTATTAAGCTGTAATTCAAAAACTAACATGTAAAATTAGTTACATTGTTCCCTATGAAATCGAAAAATTCTAAAATGTACTCTTGACATATTTAAGACGAAAATGTTCGACACAAATTGATATTACTTTTATCGAAACGACAATTCGATGCTTCCGGCGACGTCGATATAAGAACATTATTTCCGTTTCGCTCTCTTCCGCCAATCTCAGACAGTTATTAACAGCCAATAAAGTTTCCGGGCCTCTTAATAACTGTTTAATCTAAGCTCTGAATTAATAATCACGGTTCTTATTTAAAAAGACTTGTATCTATTAACCTAAATTTGTTAGATGTAGAGTTTGAAAACTCCTACATCAATGTCGGGACCATGTTAGTAGCAAATAAGTCTCATATAAAACTATGTAATATTTCAATCATTGTCAAGTTTAATAATTTTTCACAAATATTCCAACAAAACATAACATTAATTATTCAAGCCTCGAAACAAAATGTTTAAATATTTGAAATATATTAATACTGAAACATTTATTCAAACCAAAATTTATTTAAACGTTTAAAATTAGCTCAAATAGTTAAGATGAACAAAAACCGAATATTTCCCAACTGACTTTAAGCTCTATTAAGTAAATGTAAATTAAATACATGTTTTAAATATCTTTAAGCAATGCAATACTCTAACAATTAAACCTACCCAAATAAAAAAAAAAAAAAAAAAAAAAAAAAAAAAAAAAAAAAACAACGTACGGGCGTACTTCCAAACTTACTTACTGACAATAAAATAAAAACAGAATACAACGTTAGCCAGGTTTAAAGTTCTAAATCAAATTAAGACTTTTCTAAATCAACGAAGAATCATAGTAAACATTTTAAAGCAGTGTAATAATAATCGAACTGAATGTGAAGTGAGGTCACAATGCAATTTTTTTTACAAAAGAGAAAAAAGTCTAGAAATTCATCTTTGTTTTTAAATCGCCATCATCACCTTCAGATAATTAGGTGAACCTAAAATTAGTCACTCTGAGGCTCTTTATGCAGGGTATAAATTAAATCCTGATACACCTCGATATATTCCGAACGGATTGAGATATCAATGTACAACCTTCACCATACTTATTAGATTAATGTTTTTGAATATTTTGGGAGTAAAGAATGTACCCCCATTTTAAAGGGGAATAGAAGGGAGTAACGTTAAATTTTCAAATTGCATCCCATATATTATCCTATTCAGAGTCGTGTTAACACATAACGTACGTATTCGTTTTTAAATGATACAGTGACGCGTACTCTAAAGTAAGGTAATGCATTACGTAGTCTCATTCTGATAATGCTGAGATAATATATAATTATACTTAACAGTACTATAAACACTGTTTAGAGGTATATTTCTGGAAGGTCTCAAGTCGTGTGGGTTATCTAAGTTGTATGATGTTGACTAAAGTGTTTTAATTATCCATTGCATACGTAGGCACGCAATATCGTTCCGTTCAGTTAAGAGCTGGCTGTAGTGTCTCGAGTTTTTACCGCTAATAACAATATTTCACCCCTATTTCAAAGGGGGGTAGAGGGGGCTCACTTTAAATCTTCAAATTGCAACCCCTAACTTGTGACATGTCATTTGAAAGGTAAATTCAAAAGATATAAAATGACATGAACAAAACATCTCTATGACGATCCTCGCAAGAAGTATCGGTAAACAACCCCTTGCCTTAATCTAAGGGTGTAAATTAAGTGACTTTTACGGTCGTACTTTTCATCGTACCGTTAAAAGACATGCCTTTTTTAAAGGTATAATTAATGAGCAACCAAACACATTATATTTTTCTTAATGTATGTAAGTCTTTAGTATTTCAACGGTGAAGTACAAAAAGTTAAAGGTTTATTTAATTAAAGCCAATACAAATATATAATTATTTTTAATGCGTTTGGTATTAACAAAATATGTCTAAAATAAGACATCTTTCATAACTCTACGACTATAAATAAGACGATAAAAATGCACGAGGTTTAAAATATTTCTTATATGTCTTCAATATAGATAGCTGCCAGTACAGTCTGCTCTTATTAATAATAGTCAGACAAAGCTGCTGATCAGTGTTCTAGGAAGGCTATTTATGTAAACTTCACATAGGTTCTACTTTGGAGTGACGCGAGTGCTATAAGTTGTATAGTGTAGAATGTAATTTGGTAATTACCAAGTACACATGAAAACACATACTCTCAAATTGTTTGGCTTGTGGTATGAGTAAGTAAAACTCTGCCCTACAGAACTCTAGAAACACTGTTTAAAGTTAACTCTCCGGAAGTTCTTGAGTCGAGTTACGTGAGTGCTCTTTCAGAGTGGAGTTTCAAATTTATTACTTGGGATCTCGATAAAAACTTATTTCTGAAAGGACTTTTAAGGTGGCCCTACACATCCGAAAAACTAAATATATTTAAGTTATTTACAGTAATAAATACATGGCTCTAATATTTCGTAACCGAAAATGCACATTAGTTCACATAGATTATGATGACTATCTTATATCTTTCATGGAATTATAACATTGTATAAAGATTTTTCATATATTTTTTAGAAATATTGCGATTATAAGATGTATTTGCACCATGACATAGAAAATATATTTTTACTTATACATTCTTACTTCCATGATAGAAGGAGTACCTCCGCCGTTGATTAAGTTCACCATGAATTCTACTTATTGTTCAAATAGTTTTAAATAAAATATTGACATCGCTGTAGTTATTTTACTTAAAATATATTATATAACTAGATGTTGCCCGCGGCTTCACCCGCCGTTTTTACAATCAATGTCTGAAGTCTTAGCTGTAGCTCTTATGATGTAATATAATTTTCCTAACTTTTGTTCAAAAGTAATAAGGTGTACGATTAGGTACGTATCATTTCACCGTTCACGGTCAGACGGTAAGAGGTTGAGAGAATAACTCGTATAACACGTTTTGCGCTTATAGGAGCATTTCTGGATCAAATGAATTATATTTTCGTTGCCAAAGTTGAGCTTTCCTTGTTGTCCCAGTCATGAAAACTTACACATATTTCTCAAAAACCTTTGAATTCCAGTCTAAGATATCTCCAGTGCCATAGTGTAATATGCCACGTTGCCCTGATAAATAGAATATATGTAAACACGTAGGACTGAGAAACCTACTTCTGTCAAAAGGGACTTACTTACGTCACTTAAAGTGACAGAGTAGACAGAGTCTTCGATCGGTCTAAGATATATCTAGTGCCATAGTTAAGTTCACCTTGTTGTCACGATGAAGAAAAAATACATATATAGTTAGGCCTGAGGAATCCACTACAGTAAAAATCATCTTGTCCCGGTATAACGAGTATCCTTAAGAAGTTAATGCAACATTTCAGTAACAATTTATAGTCTTGTTTTTCGGACTGTAGTAATGTCAAGGAAGCCGACCAGTCTTGAAATTCTTGCACATAAACATTCACAGTTATTATGACACATAAATATTATTATTAAAATAGGGATTAGATGAATTATAATTCCAATAGAATGAATCCATATGATGGCGTTGTCAAAATCATAGTTGATTACATTTAACAGCATCTTTCAATTAATATTTCGTAACTTTAGATACTAAGATGGATTGTTTTACTATTTTTATAGGATAATAATACATTACAAAAATTAAATGTCGATGTTACCATTGACATTTAAAGCAGTTAAAATTATTGTTACAGGAATCTATTCGTTTTAAAATTAAGTAATTTTATTACGGCACGAACTTACGTGAGAATTCTCCTTACATTTATGTTATAATAAGATGTGTGAGTAAACTTGATGTTGTTATATAAAAGACATAAAAGCACCACTCTTATAGCATATGTAAAAGTTTGTCGAGAACATTAACTGGTGGAAGAAAGTTAAATATGGAGAGACCTATTGTAATTTTACATTAAGAAAGACTCTCAGAATGCACCATTCTTAGTTGAAGAGATACACATGATAGAAACATAAGGATAATTATAAAATTCTAAATGACGTACAATTGTATTTATATTTTGACTTTCCACACATTATGGTTTAATAAGATACATACATAAGTTAATATGAACATAAGTAAAAAATGTGTATATAATATTGCTGTGTGAATATATTAATACAATTTATATTATTGACTTATATTAGTTTTAATTTATTAAAACTACTAGAGGAAATATTCCTAAAGAAAACTAAAAAAAATTACAAACAATAATTTATCTTTTGTAATGCAATGGCATTACTACTGGAATGGCCCAAAGGTTTCTTTTTTATTTGACATGGTAAGAAATTACGGAAGTGGTCATAAATTTATTTACACACTGTTTTATCTAATGGATTTAATACATTTATGTAAATTGCTTAATTTTATTCATATGGCAAAGAACAATATAATTATACACAAGTTGATATATTTGACGGATTGCCATCCATAGTTATTTCCCTATTAGCCAAAAACATTATAATTCCACATTATTGGGAGGTATCATGTGAGTTTCCTGATACACAATTGCATATAGTGTCATTAGACTGCCACAGTTTGCAGGCAGACAGTACTGAAACTTGACCAGAATTAGTAGAGAAGATCAATTTATTCCGCATCACCGAACACTTTGTGAATATAACGTCCCAGTATGTGTACCATGTGATTCTTATCCCACGGTTAGGATAATACACCACTTCAACGGAGCAGTAATGTTAGAGATCAAATTTTAACAAAATCAACAATTCAATTAATTCTGCATCATACATTTTAGAAGTATACATTTATATAATAAGATACATTTCAATACTTTGATGTCTGTTCTTCTATAATTGCAGAATAATCGGAACGTTTTTCCAAACCTGCAGGGTACTGGTTGTTATCGCGACTTCACACTGACCACTCCAAATATGAGTATAACATGTAAGCAATTATGGGTATATCTCAGACAAAATTGATTTTTATGGCTACCCAGGCCTCTTGAGAATGTATATATATATATATATATATATATATATATATATATTTCTATATACATCCTTTAATTACCATAATCTTTGTCAAGAGGGCTTGGGTTGCCATACGTTTATCACGGCCCTTTCCTGAATGAATGTGTGTCTAAGTTAATCAGTAAGTGGAAATTAATATTATTTCATAAGTCACTGTATGGGATTTTGCCTTCAAATTCTGGATTAAAAATGTATATGCTCAAGTTAAATTACATGGAACGTGATTCGGTTGTTCTAAATTGCTATTGAAACCTTTATAACCAGTGGGGTGGATCTCCGGAACACATAAGGTATTTCTTAGTGCAAGTCGCTTTTGTAATATTAATGTTTGTCCATAATTACCGACATCTAGTAGAGTTACCTTAGTTGAGTAGGCCATACTAATCGTTGCTAATGAGATATAATTATGAGGCCTGCGGACTGAGCTTTAAAGTCGGAGCCCGCAGCCCTTTCTTACTGCGCACATGCAGAATACAATTAATGATTATGCACCATTCCAAGACGTTCCATAAGTTATTAAAGGTGTTGTGTTTGGTGACAATACAATAATTATTGTAATTATGTTACAACTTCTAAAGTGTGTATATAAATTATACCATGAACGAAATATCCACTAGCATCACTGTACTCATTAATAGCTATAAGGGCGAACCTCCTTACCAATAGTCTCAGTTCTAGGACGGAACCACATAGCACCATACAAGAGCATCACTAAGAGCAAAAATAAGTATAAACATGTCTTGTAGCACTGATGAGGTTAATCGCGTTTATCGGTAGAAACCTCAACCTCTGAATTCTGCCCAGAATCGATGTTTTAGGACATCAAATAGTGCCATCAGTAGACACTTGATATCCGAAAGTGGTAAAACTAAAAAAAATATTCTTATGACTTCACCTTAAGCCCTATTTAAACTCATATATAAAAACTCACATAATGTAGGGAAGTTCCCAAACATATACTCATTAAAACTACTAATTTTTTATTGGGTTATGCAAGTATTTTGTAGTATCGCATTAAGTTATAAAACTATAGTTTTACTAACATTAATAGATAATATAGATAATTTAATTGAAATATTTCCTACAGAATGCATGAAATGTAATTACAAGAAATTACGAGTAAACGAAAATATCCTATCCCACTCAAGTGTTTAAACAATAAATAACTTACACAATGCTATAAACTGAGGCATGAAAAAAACGTTCAGGCTGCCTTGTGGAGTGAGAGAGGCTTAAGTACCTCAGGTAGTAAATATTTGAACGGTAATAAGCATAGCCTAATCAGAAAATCGTAATATTAAAACAAATTCGGATATAAGGCCCGTTTATTCAGCCTCTAAGTTAAAGATTCCAGTGACAGCGCTAAGTGCAAGGTCATGTCGAGAGGCTGTGAAAGCTGAATCAATAGAACCCTGAAGTAATGTGGACCTGAAAGAGGATTCCTTAAACAAAGTTGAAATTTGTAGGGATTGACGATGCAAGAAAAAGGCAAATAATTACTCCTTTCTGTGGCTAATAGTTACGTTTTCCTAAATATTATATATCCAGTATGTTATACGTAATATATAACGCAACTATAATAATTCAAACACTCACTAATATATAAAAAATGAAGAAATATTATTTTCCCATAAAACTAAAGATAATTATAAAGATAGTTTCTAAAAGTAGTTTGATGTAAACACATTCTAAGAATATGCTACAATGCAATCTAGATATAAAATGACACGCAATAATTAAACCATCACATTTTATAATATTGTACACAGTCTATTCGGAGGTTTGAACTGGCAAAGGAGAAGAGGATCAATTTGTTTTGTAACTTGCTGAGTCACTTTGTAAATGTAACACTTCGGTAAGTGCATCTGGAGGAACATCCATTTTGGTGCTTATTGATTTTTATATAAAGATACAATTGCAATAGACAAGAATCTGTAAAAACTGAGCTAGGTAGATATATCTCGATCCACTAGATATGTTATGTCCATAAATAAAAACTAAACAGTTTTATTTATTTAAAGTTTAGGATTGACTTCATAAATCTGTCTTTCATGTCATAGATATTGTTCTTTACCAAAATGAATGTCAACCATTGGATATCATGTCAATCACAGGAATAAACTAAATTTCTTTGTTTTATTATATCAATAAACGTATATCGATAAGCATATTACAACAGTAATATTATTTAAAAAAATATTTAGAATGGAACCATCTTGACTTAGAAAAATGATACTTTTATCTCATCGGTCTTTACCTCTCTAAGTGCAACTAGTAGAGTTTATTTAATTCTAAATGGATGAACTATGGGAATGTTTTATTTGGAGAACAAATATTGTTTTAATGTAACTGGTTCAATACTTCTTTCCCCCTCGACATCGTTCCACTTGAGTTGTTATCTCGTCTCTATTAGACCAGAACTAACCTTCACTCCTACATCATGTCTGGAACAAAGTTCTCATCGCTCCATTACCGTTAATAAATAGCTGATTCTGCTGATCGACATCATAAAATATATAAAACTGGCAGCGTACAACGGACTTTATATTACAGTCCGAACAGATATTTGAAAGTATAATGTGGTGATGTTATCGGAGCTGTGATTAGCATAATTACATGCGCAGTCAGACATCGTTTTGGGTAAAAGGATAAAGTTTAATCAGTTTAAAATAAATAATAAGATAAAAAATAATTTCCAAAGCACAACTCTTTTTGTTACTTGACACCACTAAAATTACAGTTTTAGTTAATTTGAGTAAACCTTTTAATCGCTTTAATTAACGATGTTTTTTGAAATGATCCTATACTACCACAAATTACGTGAAAATTTTATATTTTCCTCAAAACCCGAGCCATCGAGTCTAACGATTCTACCCGCACCAGGCTATACTGGAATGAGCTGTCGGAGGGATGGATTGAAGTGCAGTTGTTCAGCTTTTCTGTAGATATGGTTTGAAGATCAAGTGCTGATCGGACATATTTGTTTAAGATCAAAATTGGATTTGACTGTATTAGCGGGGACTGCGAATGACTACTGATTTCTCATTGACAAAACAGTAACGCAGAAAATTAACCTAATCTTTACGATGATAGAAAAGACAACAAGGAGGTAAAGCTATATTAAACAGATGTTGGATGCATGCGATTGACTGAAGAGAGCTCATAGAAAGTTCGAACCCGGTGTAGAGTTTTGGAAAATTGTTTTAGAATAACCCAAAAATTCTTGGAGAGCATTTTATATAGTTAGAGAATATTGATGAATATCAAAATAGAATTTGTTTAACGCGTTGACATTTACGACAGCGTCGAATTACCTGTATGGTTAACTATGGGAAATGTCCGCAACCCAAAACCAATTTAACTTATGGTGAATTAAAAGAAACAGATATTAAGTTTAAAGGGTATTATGGACAATGTAACAATGTTTCCTGATTAGCCTTAACGACCTGAGAAAAGCTTTCCTTGGAAACAAAAATGTGGTTGTAAATACCGCGCCATTTTATAGTGCGTTTAAAACAAAGGAACTATATGTACTCATGCTACAGTTCTAACCTTCACAACCGTTGCTGCGTATGCGTTGCTTCAAGCACGTCTTAACACCATTTACTAAATTGATAAATCTGTCCTTCGTCCCAGTAGTTTTCCCTTCAGCTTTGAAGACAGCAAGAGTGGTTCCGATCTTTAAAAAGGATGATCCTTGCATCGCAAGTAATTATCGTCCTGTTTCCATTCTTCCAGTCATGAGCAAAATTTTCGAAAAGATTTTCATTATAAGGCTTGAAGGTTTTCTTGAACAGTTTGAAATTCTTAACCCTGAGCAGTACGGATTCAGGAAAAACAAATTGACTATTGGAGCTGTAACAAAACTCATTGACTGTGTTATTGATGGCTTGGAGAGCCGAGAAGAAGTGCTCAGCATATTTCTCGGCCTTTCAAAGGCCTATGACTGTGTGCATCATGGGACACTGTTGCATCAGTTATGGACATGTGGTGTCTGAGGTCAGCCGCATAAATGCTTTCGTCATACCTCAGTGACAGAGAGCAGTGTGTGAAGATCGCTAACACCCTGTCAGGCAAAGTAAAAATGCAGTACGGTGTTCCCCAGGGTTCAATTTGGGGGCACATAATTTTTCTCATTTACGTCAACAGATTGAATTCATCAATTCAAAATGGAGAGGTGATTCAGTATGAGATATACGACTCTCTGCATCGCATCAAATACGAAACAAGATCTTAAGGTCAAAGCCTTTATTGAACTGAACGCGTGCATCGAGCACTTTGCAAAGATAAATCTGAAAACTAAATATGCCAAAACTAACGTAATACAATTTTGTCTCCATCAACAAGATGACGAATACAGACCAATTGTGATGGCGTATGAAGCTGAATTGATTTATTCCCAAATATATGTACAATATTACAATCCAAACTTTACAATTAACTTCTAAAAATTTTTTATTACATTACCGAACGTAGTTTGAAATGAGAACAAAGAATAAATATCATAAGAAATAATCATCATAAAATAAACATCATAAAAATAACATCATGTATAAACATTGTCCTCGGGAAATGAGCCTGCATGGGCTATGATGCCTGTGCGCAGACTCGAGTTGCTCACGCCTGAAGAAATATCGGACTGGATATACATTAAAAAAATGAATATAAAATATAATACAAAATAATACACTATTATATACCACATACACACGTGAATCTGGAATGAATATATTAAAAGGAAAAAAACCGTGTAATTTTAATATGTACATGTTTCAAAGAATTGAATATTATTAATTTTAAAAACATTTACATATTAGCAACAAGGGTAAATAAGCAGGGTCACCGCAGATTATAATGGGGTAGTGATAATGAATAATGATGGGATAGGAGTGGTGGCTGTCCACATGTCAAACTGTCCGCCCGTAGTTCGTAGACAACACTGCCTCGGCCTCCTCAATAGACAATGATAATATCCACTGGTTAACTTTCCTTTTAAAGATAATTGTAGAAATTTCATTGAAAAAACTAAAATTAGGAAACTGTTTACTTATATTAATAAAAAGCACGTGGGCTAGATAGTATGAGTTGGTGTTTGAATAAGATTTAGCTACCCTAGATTAAGCCGAATCCACCAAGTTTCTGAGGATGTACTCTAGGGAAGTTATAGCATGACCGGTGGGATGCGCGTGAGGAGTGTAGGAGTTGAGCGCGTGGGGGCACAATCTAAAGTAGGGGAGTGAATACGGTGATACTAACCCTAATGAGAGTTTTCGGCTCCCGGCTCATAGTGGTGGCGGGAGCCGAATATTGTAGTGTTTGCCAACATTTCTAGACCCTTATGTTCTTACCACGGTGGTCTTTTATGATGAGCAATTTAGTATAGGAGACCTTGAGAATATTTGAACATTTCTAGACTCTTGAAGTTAAGGCGACGGACTTTTATGATGGGGAATTCAATACAGGAAATCTTGGAAATATTGGGACCGGATGTACGTGATCTTAACAATGACTATGTTCTGCCGAAATTGTGTTCATAGCTCACCCTTCTTAATGAGTTCGCAGTAGAGATACCTGGTGGTAAGAAAGGGTTCTCATAAATTGGGAAAAGGGTAGGAATTTATATTATTCTTGATCTCCAACGACGACAACAGTTCAGAATTGTAATTGTTACACTTTTTTAGCCATTAAAATTCAATTTATCATATACTAACCGTGTAAGCTTCAGGATTTACGATAGTAGATACAATTATACACTACAACATTTTCAACTGACATAGCCTAGCTGCTACATTAAAAATTAATATAAAACTGGTTAAACTAATTTGTCAATATACACAGCAGAATAAGAAAAAACTCAGTTTTATCTACCAACTTGTATCAAGTTAATTTAATGATGTATACTTAAAATAACAATAACGCCAACGATCCACACGCAATAGTTAACATAACAAAACCCCGTTGTCGATGAAAATTATTTATTGTTCTTCGAACTACACCCAAATCAAAATTGTCCAGATTACTTTTAGTATGTTTGCGTTTTCTTACTTTGTTGGGCGTACTAAAAGAATTGCATATTGGACTTATTTTATTTCCTCCTTCAAAATTCGTCTCAGCGTACTTTCAGAAATTCCAGTTGCCTCTACCACACGCTGTTGAACTTTCTTCAAATTTATAAGTGTGTTGGTTTCTGCTTCCGTTTTATAAAATGGGAAGCACTTCTTTTGCTTGGCCGTGTATAACCTTTCTACCTCCAATTTTACTTTTTACATTATGATCCATCTCAAACTCTTTAATTAAAACGTAATGAGCACAACGCAATTAATTCACAAATTGTATTACAACTCGTGAATTGGCACAAGCGAATGTTTTTTGGGCGGCACGTATAGAAGACTGGAGACCGAAGTTCACAAGGCTAAATACGGCAACAGACTGAGCCGCTCCACCCCTCACCACTTTAGTTCCGTCTTTGCCTACGGCGCATCTCGAAGTCACCGGTCATGCTATAAATTCTCTACTATACCTGGACCGGGGACTGACCTGGAGCGATCACATTGACAGAGTTTGCTCAAAGGTTGCCTCAGGCATTTATGTCTTACGCATTCTAGCAAAATTCTGCTCGTTGGATGTACTGAAAACAGCCTACTTTGGCATAGTACGTTTACATTTGACCTACGGTTTCAGACTATAGGGCAGCTGTTCTAAATACAAATTTGATAGAGTATTTAGAACACAAAAGAAAGCTGTTACAATAATTTCGACATTAAAACCCAGAGAGTCGTGTAAAAGTGCCTTCATTGAGCTTGGGTTTTGAACTTACCCTGTACTGCCGATTCAAATGTGAACTGGTTCAGGGCAGGGACGTCAATCATTACGAGACCAGAGGCAGGAACAACTTTAGAACTGAACAGCATAGAACGACTATGTTCGAACACTTGCCATCTCAAATAGGGTGTCAAGTTAATCAATAAGCTCCCTGAAGTTCTCAAACGAATTAATGAACCTAAACAATTGAAATCTCGATTAAGATACTTTTTGTTGTCAAAGGGATTTTACTCCGTTGATAAGTTTACGATGGGCCGATGGGATGAAATTTAGCATTTTATTATTGTTATTCTATTTATCCTTTTCTGATATCTAAACATGCAAAATACAATATATTGTTATATTGTTAGGTTCACAAATTAATATGTGGAATTGACTGCGCCTATGATAAGATAGGTTTAGTTTATAGATGTTTTAATCAACTTGTTGAAATGGCGCTTGCAATGCAATTTTGTTAATTGTTTTACTGCAGTAAAGAATTGTTATTATTATAAGTGTCCCTACAAGTAAACAAAGACATAGTGTCCATAAAACCTCAGGCCTTTGGTTGTAAACATTTTTTATTCATAAAAGTTTGCCTGAGAGAAGATAATTAATACAGAATTTATTACAGTTTCATCGTCCAAAAGATCTAAGTGATCCTAAAGAGGCGATGTTATAATTCTGCAAAATGATCACAGAAGTTCCAGAACATTAAGTTTTAATCGAGGAGAAGTGTGCTTTTTATCTGTTATTTCATTTCGAAATGGGATTCTTGAGGAATTATATTTCAATATCGCCTCCTCTGGGTATACGAAATTTTATTTGATGAAAATCTAATTTTTGGAATATTTAAGAAAGTGATTCTTGTTTGATAAGATCTTCAAGTGTAAGCGCCAGGAATTGAATAAAACGGCAGCGAGAGAGGAAAATTTGATTTTTCTTTCATGGTTCTGGTGTAATATGTACAAATGTTGTATTGTTCATATTAAGAAAAATAAATAAAATATTATAGTAAGTTAAAATGAAACAATTAATTTAGTAAATAAATATTATGCTAAATAAAATATAATCATATAACTCTTTGTAAATTTATACATGTGATCAGTGAATAAGGTTGTTTGTAATTACAAGAGTGTTTTACTTTGGTAGTTTTCTTAGTTAATTTATTTTATCGTGTTTTAACAATAAAACTTTAAAATTGAAAAATAATATGGTGAATATATTCAAACATTAAATGTTAACGACGCAATGATAACGCCAAAAACTCTCTTTGTTAATAGTTTTGCATTGAGCAACTCATTTAATGATTTCATAAATACAAAATGTTATAATTTATTTAAGATTTAATGAAATTATTTATTTAAAATTAAATTAAGTGGAAATTAGATGTTGTTAGTCCCTAAAGCTACAATGTATGTATGTACACGATGTAAGAATTTCAAGTTTTTATCTTTGCCCTGATTCAAAATATCTAAATTTCCTTCTTTAAATACTTGAAATTTCACGTGCAGTACATGAACAATTTTTTGTGTTGATGGACATTATCTTAAACTGCTACAAATTTAACACACAACAATATTCTGTAAATAAAGGTGATGGATTTTAATATTTTACAAAACTTTCTAATACCACATGTCTGTTGTAATGAAGTAAACAACGGATAGAGCTGGTGTAAGATATCGGAGTTGATAGGAAAACTTTGATTGGTCTTTTCTGGAATTGTTTTCCTTGTGCTATACCGATCTTACCACGTAATCTACTGTACTTGACCCTTGTACAGGAATGTAGTCTGCATTATGATACAAATAATGGAGTAATTCTGAACAGGAATAGAAACAAGCATTAAAAATATAAAATTACCTTTTTGAAAATATAATTAAATGAAAGTTTTCATTTTGCTGTAGGATATTCCTTATAAATGTATGCAGATCAAATTTAGTTTTACTTAATAAAAAATAATATGAGTTAAAAATTAATTTAACCGACTAAAATATACATTTATCCTACATTATTCCAATTCGTGATTAACTCGTAGAAATAGTTGGTTAGAAATTGACAGCTTGGTTTTTTTTTGCTTCACCATTTTCATGTATTTGATTTCTGATATGCATTCTATTTATTTAATATTAGTTTTGTACCAGCGTAATGACCGTATTGACAGTCAAATACCATTTTGTAAAGTAAAGTTAGATTTGTAATCATTCTCCAAATATTTTAAGAGAGAACTGAATTTCTAGATAAACTTGGACAAGAATTTACATAAAACGCTACTGACATCAGTCAGTGTAATGCGGCGGGCGCCTGATATTGTAATGGCTGTCGAGAGCTGTCCACTTGACAGAGTCGATGAATATTTCATTCCTGTCAGTCGTATTTACCGCTAATTGGGGAGAAACTTGAAGTACCGCATCTTTGTAGAGGATGTCGTTTATAATAACGTTAAGTAGCTTCCAAATCTAAAACGATTTTGGGCCATATATTTTATGATTATGTAAGTAAATTGTAACTGTATTTTTGTATTAATATTAGATTATTAATATAGGCCTATTCTTATTTAGAAATTCCTCCGGGCTATGTCCCACTTGTCTTTAAAGTAGCTAAAAAATCCCATCTTACTCTTTAAAGTTGTGCAATATTAATTAAAAGAGTATGTCAAATGTAAACAACTGTTCTGTGTAAACATTGTTTATTATTTTCAATTAGTTTACTTTTATAGTGATTAAGTATAATCAACATTTTTATGTTTGAGATTTCAGCGATTAGGTAAGTATCCATCTACTTTAAAAAATGTACTAAACATTACATGGTCAGAGTTTGATACCGAAGTCTCCCTTTGAAACAGTTTGCAAGAACAATGGTAGATGAAATTTTGCTGGACTGGGCTTTTGAACTAATGTACGAATCCCAGCTCTAAAGGTTTAAAATATTAACAAAGTGTTTTAGTTGATAAATACACAAACGCTTATTTTCATTGTTAATATAATTTTAACCGTACATTTTTATCAAATATTAAGTATTTGATACTATCTAACCTAAAAGACCATGTTACTATCTAACCTTTTACTATACATTTAAAGACTGATATAAACCCTTCTTAGTTTCCTTTAGACAGACGTAAGCTCCTCTGATCTGTAATATATATTTTCTTGGTCGGCAAACCAGGTAAAATCAATATTGGAGTTAGGAAATATAATTCACTCGAACCAGCAGTTGTCATACACGTGAAAATCATACTGAATGGCGTGCAAAGTATCGGGCAACTGCTAGAAGTGCAGATATAACAGACAATGTAGTCTAACTTGTAATTTATATTTAAAGACAGTTATGAAACCTAAATTTTTTGTCTTCTCAGAGCTGTGTATGTGTTGTATATATTTCCTTGATCGTGAAAGAGGCCAAATCAGCTGTGGAAAAAATAAAAATAATAAAAATAAGCTTTATGTAATATATGCAGAGAATTGTTACATTCTATCTCTGATACCCCTTGGCACTGAATACTCACAACATATTCGCCTAAAAGTAATCAAATCTTCTTCATCTGTAATTTATGTCAACATATAACGTTACTTTGCATGGATTGATCTTTAGTAGCATAGTTTCATAGTAGTGTATAAACGACTGAAAGGATTCTTGGATAATTTAGAGAAAAATGAATAAAACCAAATCATCATAACCTTCGCGTCTCAGTATTATACATAAAAAGACAAGGGTTTGCAGGATACTACAAAAATTAATTGGGAAGGAAGTTAAAAATGTAAATTGTTACACAGGTCGTTATTTCTGTCAACGACAACAAAAGGACTTTACTTGTATCAATTAGTGGGAAATTAAAATTCTTGAAGCTAAATATTCATTTTCTCATAAATATAGGGCAGACTCTTCTTTATAAACATTACCATATCAAACGGCATATTGCAGTATCTCCACGTTACTTTTTATCTTTACAATTACTTTTTATTGGGATTACTATGTTACAATGCATCGTAGTTTTTTATTGATCCCTAAGATATTTCCCCATAGGCACTTAATATTCATGTCATTCAATTTTATTTATTTGCTCTCTTATAATATCCTATAATGCATTCATAATTAAATTAAAAAATCTTTTATTTAGCATTTTTCATTCCACGTACTTAGCATTTAAGAAATAATAATGGCTTATAAAGGTTTTCCACAACTGGTATAGCAAAATAACAATAATTTTTTAATTTTAAACTTGAAAGTACTACTTGTTTAAAATCACAAAAAAGAACATTAGTTATAAAAAATTAAAATTTGACCAAGTAGAGTCTATAATTACCACCAGTTTGTGTATTATTATTTATCATATGGAAAAGGAATGATGGTTAAAAATAAACTAAACGTTGTTGATGGAAAAAATAGAGGATGTTTAATTTTCTAAGAAGGATTAAAATGACTGAGGTGGAAATCCTTGAAAGTGCTAAAAAGCGGTGAGTTGAGAAAATGTGCATTTGCGATGCTTATACGGCGAATCTTTATCACTTGGAGCCCGGTTATGTCAATTCATTTGGCTTATAGAAGTTTGAACAGTAGTCGTACTTCACTACGACAGTAACACGAAATTACATATGAAAGTTACATATAGTTCGTATTGACTGTGCTCTACTAATGTTTTAAAATTTTCAAACTTGACTTCCCTGCTTTACTTTCTTTCATTTACTCCTTAATAAATAGCATTTTTTTGTATCTGACAGGACCTTCTACATATCACGTCATTGTCTACTCGTCTGTCCTGTTTGTTGGTTGAAAGGTCATAGAGACCTTAAACTAGGTACTTAGGTTCCTTAGTCCAAGGTAGAACACTATTGAATGTGAGGTCATACATTCAAATGGCAGTCCGTCTGTATATTTTGATCCGTCTTCCTCTCTGTGCGATAACTCTTACAGGGATATCACATAGAATCGTTTCATAGGTTCCTCTTTATTCAAGAAAGAACCCCATTGATTTTGGAATCGAAAGGTGAAAGAATATTCCGTCTGTGCGATAACTCTGAGAGAAAGTTTCTAGACAATTTAAACTTGGTACATACGTTTCTCTTGGTCCAAGGCAGAGGTATAATGATTTTAGAGCCAAAAGGTTAAAGAATAATCCGTCCTTCATTGTGAAGCTTATTGGTTACGTAATTTCCAGACCTTTGATACACAGTTTTTTTGGTTTATAAATTCCAAGTTTTATTCAAATAAAAGATAAATTTCTATATTTTCTACTCTTTCGTTTTTGAGAAAATTTGAGAGATTATTAAATGTACAATTATACAAAATGTAAGTTTGGAACTATCATTACATTACTATGTTCTTCTATCCGCAGTTCCGTCGCTGTAGACTGAGCATTAAAAGAAGCATTTGTATGTAGCAGTTTTAGGGAGGTAACACAAGTTTTAGAGTTAATTACACCGAAGTGACTTGACTTGACTTGACTGAACTTGACTCTTTCTGTAAATGCGTAGAAGGGTAGGCTAGTGACCTTTCCTACAGTTTCTGAAACTGTATTGAATTTACTTCCGTTCAAAGATGAACTCTGATATGTTATGTAACTCCATTAGTTACGCTTTTTTAAAATTATTTGTTCTTTACACCAGATCAATTGAACCTGATTGGTATTGTGAAACATATGACTTGACTTTTACATGTGGCAATCTTGTTCTCGTTTATTGACAACAAAAATATAATGATACTGTATTAATTTAACTAATTATTATTTGTATTTCAGGTGCCTACCATTACTATGTGTGTGTAACTATGTGCCTACGCGAACTGTCCCCGTAATTAGTTACAGTGACACATTTTTTGAAGAGCTTAAACGTTCAGGTAATGGAAATTAATCGTTTTTTTGTAATGAATGATTCTGCAGTACTCTTTTTTTACATGCTCAGGCCCCAAACTAACTTGGTTTCTTGTATTACAAGTGTTCTTTCATAATTTTATGTTCAATTTGTATTTCAGCGTTTTGTATAGTCAAATATTCCAATGGTCTAATTTGTAGGTCGATTTTTCATACTATCTATAATATTATATAAAAATCTAATGGTGGTAATATGTGTTTCAATTAATCACTTAAAAACTACTTAACCGATTGTACTGAACTTTTACATGGACATTCATAGGGTCCTGTGTTAAAATATTGGTCTCTTCTTATTTAGAAAGTCCCTCCGGGTTACGGCCCACTGGCTTTGAAAACTTCCTTAACACTCCATTGCCTATACTATAATATAAAAATCTAATTGTGTCTCTATGTGTCTTTGTGTGCATATGTTACTCAATCACGTAAAACATACTGTACCGATTGTACTGAATTGTACATGGATATTCATAGGGCTTTCTTTTTAGCCTACTCAGCAGATAGTAACTGTGTTTTTTAATCACCTGTCAAAGTCAAGAAAAATAAGTGTAATATCTAAACGTAACATCTAAACAGTTGAAATTAGTTGTTGTTATTTACATAACAGAGTCAGTTACGCTTCACAAATTTCGTTACGTAGAGAAGCTTATTATTATATCGGTTTGTTTTTATTGGGATTATAATCAAATGCACTAGAATGCCATAATTTATTACATCTTTATAGTATTTATAACTCTACTTCTTTACTATAAAGTATATTTAAATAGTTGGATTAATTTGGTTTATATTCTTATTCTTGATCTATAATACGCTGGTTGAACTGACCGTACAGACGATGACACATAATCGGGTGACTGCTCCACCTTGGCCTAAATAATTAAAGTACAACTTTAGTGCATTCTGACGTCATCACGTTACATCACCTGATCGGTCGCCACGGTAACGTGTCGTTGACCTGGCAAGCAGTCATCCAAAATGTGGAACCACATTTTGTAGACCTCGTTCTAAGTTTGTTCCGGACACATGTCTATTTGTAAACTCTCTGTGACTCTACAATGTAACTAACTCGTTAAACCCAAGATGCGGGTATTGTACAACCACCTTGACCCGGGTCTTCCAAGACCCTCGACAGATTCTCGTGTAACTACTTCGCGCCCGATGCCAGTGACCCTTTCTGTGAACTGTGCTGTGTTTATAGTATATATCTGAGTTAACCAGCAAATGTGCCTATAGGCAGTGTCTCGACCCTGTGGGAGTCTTTTGAGAGGCGTAATCTCAGCCGTGCCGCGGTGTGCGTGTGACAGGTGAAGACGACTTCGGTGAGTGGCATCATTTCTCTTTCAACCCTTTTCAATCTAGATTTTCCCTTCCGAAACACGTCTGTTTAATTTGTTCTAATATTTTCTTTAAAATGGAACTAATACAATTAATCTTGTATACAGCAATCTTATCTTACACAGTTCTCGACAATTCTCCCGTAAGAATATTTTGATCACAAAGACATGGCGAAGTAATGATGAAGAACGTTCAGATCCGTTGATTTTTGTCTATAGAAAGTTATTTTTGCTCAAATGTAGTTGGAATTATGTAATTATTTTTAAATTTTTTCTTTTACAGTCACTTATTTACTGTCTCCTATAGGTACATAAAGCACCCACATTATTTGGAATATAGTAATTAACTATTTATGTATAAAATAATCTATCATCAGTACTATGCGCACATTTTAAAAATAATGTAGGCTATGAAAAAAATTTTGAAACATTTATATTAGAATTATAATTTTAAAGTTTGCATTTTTAAACTAATAATAAAAAATTTGTTTTATACTACAAAACAAATAAGGGTGTAAAATTCCTTGAGAAGGATTTGTCTTATTAAACAGAATCGCGTACTGCAGTATGTGGCACTTTAGACCTCAGTACGTATAACTATAAATATTAACCATTGTAGCAATAAAGAATTATTCATATTTTAGTTTGGCACAGTATTATCTGTTATATAGTCTAACAAACTTTGGCGTTATACTTAAAATTATTAAGTTAAAGAAAGAGCTTTAAATTCCTTTACATAGGCGCTCCTGATTTACAAGATATTTTATACTATTCCTATAACCTTTTATATTACCATCCTGAATCGTTTAAAAAAATGATAACCGGATTTCTAGATCATTAAGTTCGATAAAAGTTTAACTTCCACTCTCGTCCTCTTGTTATCAGACTCTGAACTCATATCTAGAGGAAATTAAAAGTTTCATCTCATTGGTTTTACTTGAGAATTAATTTTGATCTAAAGCTTTCAAGTTCATTTTAATAAATTACCTTTTTGTGAACAGAACTCCCACAATTAATTATGAAGTTATAACTAAATTGAACTGCTTAGATATAGAAACAAGTATATTGAGGTAAAGACAGATAGTATTAAATCCGACAGAAGCAAAGTTAAAAGTGTTACAGTTTGTCAACAGCTAATTAAATTGTTGCTGAATAAAAGCAGATGACGGACGGTACTTTATATATCCTTCAGATTAATGATTTAGACTCATAATTGGGTGGGTAAAGGATCTCTTAATAGATTTAAATTATAAACTTTTTACAAATTTTCTAATTAATATACGTACTATTATATTATATAGTATATACTTAGACAAGCTTGTGAAAGTACAAAACATATATTTTGAGTGAACAAAAATATTTAAAGTATATCAATATTTTAACTAACTGACTTTAGGTTAATCAGTAAATTTTAAGTTTAAGACTATCTTATCTATCTATGTATATCAAGATCATTTTTATCAACCCTGAAAAACTTACTAAATCTACTAGCTAAATAGTATGGACCTCCAGTAAATTTTAAGTTTAAGACTACCTTTGTATATATAGAGCATTTTTATCAACCCTGAAAAACTTACTAAATCTACTAGCTAAATAGTATGGACCTCCAGTAAATTTTAAGTTTAAGACTACCTTTGTATATAAAGATCATTTTTATCAACCCTGAAAAACTTACTAAATCTACTAGCTAAATAGTATGGACCTCCTAATGAATTGAACTTGTGAATTCTGGACTAGAGAACTGCAATCTCAACTTTAAGATTTAGTGGATAAAAAAATTTAAATATAGTTCTCTATACTTTGCATTTTCATACGTTTAAATCTTTAAAGTCTTGAGTTAAAGGTGAGGAACTGGCCTATGTTTAAAAATGCATTTTAGTCCAATTTGTAGAGACGAGGTTTTCTTCAGATTGTCCGTTTCCAATCCAAGCCTTGAATATAGTATATTTAATTATTCCCACGGCTTAAATAAATAGTATTTTGAATAAATACTGAATTATGAATTGTTCTAAAATCTATACAAGATTTTTAACAAATCTTATGAATAAAACATAATACATTGATATTTATATGTTTCAACTGTTTTATTTATTGCAAATATTATTTGATGAAAATAAAATAGTTTAGGAATTTTTTGTGATATTTATAATATACACACATACGCAAGTCAAAAATATAATTTTCCCTGATGCCTCACGCACTCTAAGACACGATTGACATTTTATTTGTAATGAATATTAAATTTATACATCACTTATTTGAAAACAAACATTTGAATTATAAAATGTAATTATCATTAATATTTAACTTTTCGGTATACGAACTTCACAAGTATGAAAGTAACAAAATTTTCACTAACACAACAATGTTGTATTTGCCCAAATTACCTTTATTGTTTTAGTTGGGTTTTAAAATAAAATATATTAACTAAGACACAGAAGAGACAAAATTTGCCAACTTAATTTATTCTTATTCCTGTATCTGACTTAATTAAAAAAATACCAATAACTTTAAATACCAATTGTTTTAACCTTGAATATATTTTATGTGATAATTAAGTACACCCTTAATTTGTAATTCAAGCACAGTGATTTAAATTACAAAAGCAATTAAATGATGTCTATCACAGATGTCATTAACTTTGCAAGGGTAATTTATACTCGACAAGCTGCGCCACTCTGTTTTCATTGTTTCATTTATAAACAATTTAAATTCTAATTGTACATTAATACATTAATCGTGTAATACATTGAAATTATGGAATCGACAATTAATTATTCTATTGATGTAATCGGAAATAAATATTTATACTATGGTATTATCTGAGATTTAGGTATACTAACAAATTTACCTTGTTACCTTTATTGAAAGTCAATATACAGTTGAATTTAAAACAATAAGTATTTTTATTTAGGACATGATTGTAAGTTAGATTAAACTTGATTCTGTTTTAGTTACTTCCCTATTAACTACTAAGAGTATTATAATTAAAATAACCTAATTAATTTTCGATTCAAACTATATATATATACTTAATTTACTTTAGTTAAGTACAGTAGTAGTAAATATTTACATTTAATTTATTTTCATGAATACTTTCAAATGCTTAAGCCTCTTAGGTATACCCTGTTTGACATGCAAATAAATTCACCTCTATTGTCCCCATAATACACATACCATATTAATATAACCTGATTTTTTTTCATTTAATGAAAACATAAATATTATAAAACTGTATGGATCTGACTTCAAAGTGAAAAATCTTACTGAAAACCCCTGAGTAACAGTTTTACATGACTAACATACGATACATAATTATTGTTATAGTCCTTTAAAAGACAATTTTTTAGTCTCTACGTTTCATTGAATGTCCTTATATGAGTATTACTTTCGCGTCAATCGTTTGGTATTAGTGTGTTAAACAAATGGAGGCTAATAAATAGATATGATCTGTAAGAAATGTCATCTTCAATCATTTTTATACTATAATACAATAATACTTTTGGATAAGGTTGTTACTTGTGTTTTAAAAAAAAAAAAAAAATACGACTCAAATGCTTTACAGATTAAATCTAAAAATACGTGTTTTAGGTTCGTGAATAGTAACTTCAGTTATGACTTCACTGTCTATTTCAATTTTAGTCGACAATTTTAAAACATTTTTATTAGGTATCTAAATTTCTTGTCGTGTGAAGTAAAAATTTTAAAATTATTTTAAAAAGCTCTGAAAAGGTTATAATATTGCTATTTTGAAAATACCTCCGAACTGAATGACAATGCAATACTAAATGTATCTATATGTTTTTGTAAGAATATGATTAAAATTATTAAATTTTGACATTAACCTTATAGCTAAGCATAATGGGAATAAGAGGGAAAAATTTACAAACAAACAAAATATATTGTAAACGTTGATTACATGAAATTGCTCAGTAATAAGAAAGATGAACACATCCTGCAACACACACTTAACCTGCAACATTGTATTCACAGCTTACAAACGGTTAAGACTTCGATCATTTTAATATTATGGATTGCTTTATTCTCCGCTGCTATGTTATGATTTCTTGTTGGCCTGTTAAGCACACATTTTAAATCATTATAATAATAATTGTAACTAGGTGGCAATGTAATAATATATTATTGAATGAGTGTTTGCGTATGTATAAATATGCGCCCGTATAATAGAAGATATATCTTCTGTCACCTCAATCAGTAGATGTTTGTCAATGGATAGTTTCCATTCAGTTGCATGTTTCACAAACGTAATTAATTGAACTACGTTTTGTCTCTTTGTTTACTTGTGTGCAATATTCGATACCATAAAGTTAATGATTGTGAAGCTAGTGCAGCATTCTTAAAACGTAGTCGTATATTTCCAATCGGCACTAAAAAGTTTTGTTCATTACGATTTTGACCCTGTTCAATTATTGCGATATTCGTATTGTATATTGTATTACGTTGTAATATTAAAGTCAATGAAACTTTTCCTATATTATTTTAGTTTGCTATTTTTATTCAACTTAAAATTAGACGTTAAATAACTATATACTAAGGTACGACATGCATATAGTTGTAAAAAGAGCATATGTTCAAAAAGGTAACGCAACGCTAAAAAATCAATACCCACTTAAAAGAAATATATCCGAAATTTAGACAGATTTATAATTTCACAGATTATAGATTGATTTTAAAGTAATAGTTACATTTAAAACAAAAACCATGTCATGATATTAAGGTTATAAGGTGATATTTTTTAAAAATCAATTATTATAAAAACTACAGTATACTATTTTTTCTTTAAATGAATAATGGTTGAAGTTATGTTAAGAAGACGCCAGTTATATATGTTGTATGTTGATGAATGTTTTGTTCTATTGTTGTCTCAGATTTAACTCATCACACTTTAGTTTACTGTATATATTGTAAAATCTATTATAACCCTTACACTTTTCATATCTGGCCATTGACATTAATAATTCGAAAAAAGCTGTTAATTGATATTAACGTGAGGAGCCCTAGTAACCACTCTGTAAAGGCTATTAACCACTGTCTGGAACCACCAGACAGTTTTAATTAGAACTAAAAGAATAGTTTTAGAGGTGTCATATGCCCAAAAAAGTTGTATATTGGAAATGAAACAAAAATCTCATCACCTCACCGCCTAATATTTTTTCCCAATCGACGTCTGAGTCTGCATTTCATTCTGATAAGCTCTGACAATATCAACATATTATACTGTTTGCGCTGTAATATAAAGAACGTTTTACGTTGCCAGTTGTGTAATATTTCATGATATTTCAGAATAAAATACTTATTAACGGTAATGGAGCGATGTAAAAAAGTGTTCCAGACATGATGTGGGAGTAAAGTGAAGTTCCGGTCTAATAGAAACGAGAGACTACTCAAGTGGAACGCTGTCGAGGGGAAAGAGCAATTGCTTCCAGTTGTATTAAAACAATATTTGTTCTTCAGATAAAAATGTCCTCCTAACCTGCCAACTTTGAATCACATAACTTGTTTAATTTTTACATCAAAAGTTATAAAGATATATCGGTGGAACTACCGTATTTAAAGAAGGCTGAAAACATTTATGACGTTACAAAATTATTCCTCCGATACTTTTGAGTAATTTTTTTCATTATTTCAACACTGCCTGACTACAGTAGAATAAGTAATGATGGTTGTGCGGTATCTACCAGTGCAAAGATAAATTCTCTTCCTGTGGCAAAACGACACACTTACTGTAGTATCAGATGGACTGAGAAGATGGGTCAGTGCTTCTGATAAATCGATATTCTCTCTCTTCTATCAGCTTATGTCTCAGTATTGCCCGTCTACAATAGTATAGGCTGTGGTGGTAATGCAGTATAAGAATCATTCAGTCGAAGATAAATTCCTTTCCTGTGGCACAATGACACACTTACTGGAGTGTCAGATGGACTGAGAATTCCATTTATAGCTCAGCGCTGCTGATAAATTGATCTTCTCTGTTCTATCAGCTCACGTCTCAGTATTGTCCGTCTACAACAGTATAAGCTGTGGTGGTAATGCAGTATAAGAATCATTCAGTAGAAGATAAATCCCTTTCCTGTGGCACAATGATGCACTTACTCAAGTTGCAGCAGAGTAAAGTGATTTTCTCTGTTCTAGCTGGAGTCTGTCTGCAATAATCTGGAAAGTTTGTCATTAGATCATTACATTATTTTACATTCGTTCCTAATTTTACGCTTTAAATGATAGCTTTTTTGTTGCAATCGTTTAAAACACAAGTTTTGGAGTCAAGTCTAAAATATGTGATAATAAAGATTTTGTAAAGAAGTAATATTATAACCGTGGAGTAATATAAATATAAACAAACCTACTTTCGGTTCAAAATGTATTGATACCCGAGTACAAACTAACAAGTGGTATTAGTCTTTGTGTTATTATACAAAAAGGTGAATACATTTGGTTTATTACTGCGTTTTTACATAAATACAGGGAATTATTTATAAACAATAACTACCGTAAGGTACAGATTTTTGGTGCTTTTCATCAAACAGCAACTTTAATAATTCGTAACCTTGTGTTTCTATGAAAAGTAATGTTTATGCAACATATGTAAAAAATAAATACTATTTTCGAATATATCATTTTACATTTTTTTTATATGAAAAGCATGTTATTTAAATACTCTCTTAACATTTATTTATGACAGAGCGGTTGAAAATGTTTGGTATTTGTAGCCTACATATATGGAGATCTTAAGGCCATTATCTTGGCCATGTAACTTTTTAAACCACTATTTAAAATATTTAATTCCTAACATTTATATAACTGAGCAGGTTTTCTTAATTGACCTTGTATGGCGACAGCTCGTTTTTTACAGGGCCTTAGCAATCAGGCAGGTTACACGTTCACATGAGCAGGCACAGACCGCGGTAATTTAGTAAACCTGCCAGTTAGTTCGTGGTTACCGTTAAAATTCGGGTATATACTTTTTCATCCGATAGTATATGGTCAGCTGGTGTTGAAAAATATTTCACAAAATATGGACATACTCCATATTTCCTGGAAAACATAGTTTCTAAGACTAAAAGTAGCACGTTTCGGGACGAATTTCATCTTATGAGAAGATTAGAACAGATTTGATTAGACCGGCTGTTTGATTCTTTGAGTAGTAACAAATATTACTGTATATTTCAGCGTTGAAGGCAGGGTGAATCATGAAAAATAAAAGGTAATTTACAAAATTACTTTTACTAATACCTGTATTAAAAAAAAAACATGATTAAGTGCCAATTTACTGTGTTATGCATATTCAGGTTGCGTGATACTTAAATTTAAAGGTCTTAGAGTTAATTTAAACGCTATCAAAAACAAAAGTTAATAATTGTAAACAGTGAGTGCTAAAAGTTTTAAGAATTAAAACAAATTGAGTATTGTGTTATTCTTGTTATAATACGGGAGAGTGCCACATATCCAAGTTATGATTTCAAGTGTTTTATTTTCTTCACCGAAGTTTAAAGATTGTAATAAATGTAAAAATTATGAACACAATGGATTTATGTATTTCGTTATTATTATTGTTAGAAGTTGCAAAGGTTTACATTCTATAAAATCTGATCTTTAATTTTGTAATAAATTATGTACTTTATTTTGAACTATTGAACATAGTTTAAAATTGTATATAAAAATAACACCGGCACTTTATATATATATATACAATTTTATATATTATTATTATATTATATTACTAATTTGTAACAAAAATATTATATAAACATAGAATTTTGTTCGAGAAAGTACCCTTAGTAGTATCTTATAAAATTGTATAACCTATTTAAAACAGTTGATGCCTATCAAAGGGCAAAATATTTGCTGCTTCCAGGTTGTGCAGTTATATCTTTGTATTAAAAGAGTCTTCTGATTTAAAATATATTTAATATTATTTATATAACTTTTAAACGATAACTATAACTTTCAGAACAATAAGTTTGATAAAAGTTAAAATTCCACTCTTGGCCTCTTGTCATCTGACTCTCAATTCATCTCTGGAGGAAATTATAGAGTCCATCTCAATGGTTCTTTGATTGTGATTCAATTTGGATGTAAAATTTTAAAGTTAATTTTAATAATCACCATTTTATGAACAAAACTCGTACACTTTATTATCATGTTATAACTACACTGAATGTTTAAATATATAATGTTGAAACATATTTTATAGGTAAAACCAGATAGTATCAAATTAAGGTTATTTATTCCGACAGAAGTGAAGAAAAAATACGTTACAATTTACATCAGGCAATGTAATATTTGTTGCTGTATGATGAGTGGTTTTTTAATCATCTTTTTTAATGATTCACCCACGGTGGAGGGTGTTACATAATAACTTTGACAAATTCAAATGTTTAACTTTTTTTCAAACTTTTTGAATAAGTGTACCTACTATTGTATTAGGCGTGTTTGTAAACGAACAAAACATACATTTTGATGTAAGAAAACATTTAAAGAAGACCTATGCTTGTGTTTCGATTTGCAAATGTTCTGTTTGATATTGTAATGATGGCTTCAGCCTCGCAGAGGTCATGAATATTTCATTGTTCTCATTCTTGTTTCTCTCTAATTGATAAAGTTGACATTGAGGAATATGCATCATTCCGATTTAATTACAACCTCAAGTGTTTTGAAAAAGGTGTTGTATTGTTCACTAACCGAGAAAAAGTTTAAAATTTTAATTTAATAACAATTATTCAGTTCTATAGCTGTATTATTGGTATCTAATTTAAAAATAATATTTTGAACTTCTCATATAATATTTGTGTACGTATTGTTATACGTAACGAGCATTTTAATCAACCCGGACAACCTGACAAAGTCTTCTAGCAAATATTGACCTTCTATCGATTTGAACTTAAAACCGATATATATATATATATATATATATATATATATATATATATATATATATATATATATATATATATATATATATATATATATTCTCTGGGCTATAGAGCTGCAATGTTATCTTTAGGTTTCAGTGTAATACAAACTCTTTAAAATTTATTAGAAGAAGTGTTGAGTTAAATGTTAGAATCTGACTAATGTTTAAAAATTGTATTTTAGGCAATTTTTAAGACATGATTCAGCTTGTCTGGTTCCATGAATGATATATGTATGTTTTTATTTTAAAAAAATTAAAAAATCGTATTTTAAATAACATTGAATGATGAATTGTTCAGTGGATTAGCAAGAATTTTTATAAAAATGTATTTTGGAAACTTCGTAAAACATTTGAAGAATAAAACAAATTTGCTTTCTTAATTTTTAGAGTTTGTTTTTACTTCAAAAGATTTTTTATTAAAATAACATAATTTAAGAATTATTTGTTATCATTTAAAAAAATATACACTACTCGAGTCAAAAATTCAATCTCTTCTGTCTCACATATCCATACCCACACTCTCACACACAGCCAGAATATTATGAGTAATAAGTCGATAATTCATATATGAATTATTTAAAAACAACATTAGGAACATATAGAAAATACATTACTGGATCTATACATCTAAAACAGAATTCAATTAATAAGTCATTTGAATTCTTGAATATTACCTAATAAAAAGTCACACTTTTCATATTCAAACTATAATCCCGACATTGGATCAGTGGTTGTATTAGAATAGAGTTAGCGTGTGTATGGGTAGTAGCATGTAAAATTACCGTACACTCAAAATGCTTTATTAGGTTATATGTAAGTATTAAACAAGTTTAGAATAAAATAAACGAAAATATGTAATATTTAATTAAAATTTTTTTTTCTTTGATGGATTTTGTAAGAAATATGTTTCAGAAAGAATGATACGTACAAATGATTTTGAGCTACATTTATAGGCGAGTAACAAATTCAAATACATTTCCTGAGGTAATACGTCGAGATGATATGAGCGTAGCCGTATGTATTTTCGACCATGCGGCAGAGCTCCTCGTTAGCATTCGTCATATGGAAAAACTCCTAAACACGTTTCAGTTGTTGTAGCATACCTAGGTACTTTCCACCATATGGAAAAGCTCCTTGGTACTATTCACCATATAGCAGCACTTTTAAATACTTTTCAGCGTGTAGCAGAGTTACCAAGAACTTTCCATGATAATGGGGCGTTCCTTAGACATTGTACATTTATATTATCAGGGTACTATATTCTATAATTGTAGTAATGAAGTTTAAGAAGGGAGGCTTTTCATTGTTAATTATCTTGTATGTAATAATTATATTTGCAGAGTTAAGCAATAATAATATTAATAATTATATTTATAATTACAATGGCCCACTAATATTGTGTTTTGTACGTAAATAACCCATTTCATAAAATTTAGTATTATTTACTAATAAAAATAAATTTAATAAAAATTTTGATTTCGGTTGAGTATCTTATGTTATCATTGGTTAAATCAAAATTGATATTATTCTTTTCATCTTTCTTCATAAATGACTGAAGAGAAGCTAGTGCATAACAAACGGTATCTTATAAGCTAAAAATTATAACTTTCTCTGTGTGTAATGACGTTTTCTCAATTAATTGAAAGATTTTTTTATTGTTCCATTCTTAAAATATTAATTTAATGAAATTGAAGGAAAGAATCATGAAATTTAATTAATCTTAATAATTAATATTTGGTTTACAAATGGTAAAAAAAAACAATAATACTTTCCGAAACACAAGTTGATTGAATACCCCATTACTTTTACTTTTTAATTGTGATTTAAATGAAATATGCTACCTAATAAACTGAAGTGCCAAATTTGCCTAACACAATTAATTGTTATATTTTTATCTGAGCTTGAAAATAAATATCTAAAAACATATATTACTTACAAATACTAATTTTGTTAAACTTGAGTACATGTTATATGAATATTAAGCGAACTGTTAATTTGTAATTCAAGCACAGAGATTTAAATTACAAAAGCAATTAAATGATGGCAGTCACAGATGTCATTAACTTTGCAAGGGAAATTTATACTCGACAAGCTGCGCCACTCTGTTTTCATTGTTTAAATTATAAACAATTTAAATCCTAATTTTACATGAACAGAATAGTACATTGAATTTTTAATTCATAATTAATTCAATAGATAATTTGTTGGTGTATTCGGGAAATATTTATACAGAATAATTTACCTTGTTTTTTTTATCGACAGTCAGTAACTAGTTTTATACTGGTTTTTATTTAAGAAATGTTTTTACGTTAATTTAACCTTGGTTCTGCTTTAGTTATTCAATGAAAATCAATTAGTTGTGTTTGGCTTCAAATTACAGAAACTGAAATTTATTATAGTTTTTATAATACGTACAAATTCTTGCATCTTATTGATATTCTGTTCACAAACGAAGAAATTATAAATATATTCAACACTACTATAATACTGTAGTCATACTACACACGCCCTCTCAAAGTAACTAAAACAATTTTTAAAAATATTTTGCTTGCATTACATTTTAATCTATGTTATATGAACCATCTGGGCCTGATTTTAAAGTAGATAATCCTTTTGTATTGTCGGGTAGATGAGACCAATCCCAGGTTTTATATAACAATAGATTTGTATGGTTTTAATTACTTTTTAAGTGTCTAACTCGCGTTATCTACTGTTATGGCAAAAATGCGTTGAACAAGGAAAGATGAATGCATTGTTAATACTGTGGATTGTTCATTTGAGTTATTGCGTAAAGATGAGACGGTTGTAACATACATACAATGTTTATAAGTGAAAAGTTTAAATCGGTTTCTTATCTGCCTGTTCACTACATAATAATTTGTAATCAATTAAATAATAATTTTGACTGGATGACAAAGAAAGAATACACTGTTAAATGATTGTTTGAAAAAATACTACTAGATCTTGTTCAATGGCTAGGTTCCATTCAGTTGCACGGTTTCACATAAATGTAGTTTGCTACTTTCCTCTATTGTTTAGTGGAATGTCTAAATATTTACTAATTTATTATTCGTTGATAAGTACACATATTTAAAAAATTACTACGCTAAATCTCAAAATTAGAAATGGATTATGGACTAATTGAGTATAACAAAAATATATTCATCCTACATTTATAAAGATTCATAACCCCAGACATTGAGTTTGAGAGGTTTACAGTACATGTACATTTTAATTGAATCGAAATAATAGTAAAGTTAAAAAGCGTGAGATGATATCATGGTCGATAATGGTTTTTAATATTATACAAATTACAATCTACTTATTCCTCCTTTAATAAACAGTTGAGAATGTTTTGTATGTATATACAAAGTGTTCCAAATTTTATGAATATTGATGGATGCTGGAATCTATAAGAAATATAGCAAAGATTAAATGGACAAAGCTGTGCGTAATAACAAGACCAACAAATTAATATTATCTTATATTTTGGTTGTGTCGGTCTAGTTTTTAAAGTGAGTGTGTTAGCAGGTATTTATGTTCTGCTCCCTTCTAATTGGAACTAAAAGATAGTAATAGAGGTGTCTGATAACGCAACAAGTTGTCCATTAAAAAGAAAAAAAAAAAAAAACTTATCACACTTTGTCCTTTGATCCAAAACGATGTATGAGTCCGCATATCATTATGTTAAGCACTTCTCTGACAAAATCAACACATTATACTTTCAAATATCTGTTTGGGCTGTAATATAAGTACGCTGTACGCTGCCAGTTGTATATGATTCTATGATGTCGATAAACAGAATCAGCTATTTATGAACAGTAATGGAGCGATGTGAACAGTGTTCCAGACGTGATGTGGGGGTAAAGGGCAGTCCCTGTCTAATAGAAACAAGAGACTACTCAAGTGGAACGCTGTCGTGGGGAAAGAGCAATTGCTTCCAGTTGTATTAAAACAATACTTGTTCTTCAAATAAAAATGTTCTCGTACCCTTTAACTTTGGATCACATAAGTTGTTTACATTTTATATAAAGATATACCGGTGGAACCACCTTATTTAAATTACAAAGTGTCCATGTTACTAAACTACTTGGCCACTAAGGTTTGAGTGTAAATTTTCTAATTTTGTAATTAATACCACAATTTTTAAAATTATTATTTAAAACTTATTTTTGTATTCTGAGTTCATAAACTACGGTAGTAAATCTTAGGTGATGAAGTTAATACGTGAGTTTAAACAATTGTATTTAAGTACAAAAGCAATTAAAGTTGGATATTATTTGTTCAGCATACAATTGTTTGTTAGTTCTTTTATTCCAGTTTTAACTCGTTGAAAATATATTAAATATTTTTACATAAATTTATTATATGTTTATATATAATATATATTGTATGAATGACAGTAAAATTGCTTATATTGTAACAGCGACATTGCATTTGTTGAAGCTAGAACACTATTCTGCTTGGTTAGCGATCGGAATTACTGGTCTATTGTGGTGGTAATGTAGTATAAGAATATATCAGTACCAAGATGCTTTTCCACTGGTACAATGATGCACTTACTGGAGTGTCAGATGCACGCAGTGTTCTGTTCACAGCCCGATGCTGCAGAATAAATGGATCTTCTCTGCTCTATCATCTTAGTTCTCACTATTATCTATCTGTAATAATATACGCTGTGTAGTAAAATGATACTATAGAATTATGGTTTTTTCCTGGCTTTACCTTTAAATGGTAGCATGTTCATTGTTTATGTTTATAGTGAGTATCATGTATGTTGTTATCGGTAATATAGTTTAAATAATAAATGTAATATTCGTCCACGCAAAAGTGTGGATGAGATGATAATATAAAATACAATCTAATAAAAACAGGAATATCTATAACTTTTCTATAAAGTTACGCATTTCTTAATAATATGTAGTGGTATTTACAAGTTTAATAACAACTGGGTATTCTAAAAAACTATTTTTTGAAACGGTTTATCACTTATGGAAGGTTGTGCTTTTATTAACTCTATGTGTCAAAGGTGTTCTTTCTTTAAGGCCCGCCAGTGTGAATATAGTTATATACATATTATATTACAATGAGACTAGTGGGTGTTTTTATGGTAAATAGTGACCTTAGAATTGAAAAATTCCACAATTCTTATCTTTTCCTCCTGGAGTGAAATTTCAGTTTTGATTTAAGGAATCCTCTTTCAGGTCCACATTACTTCAAAGTTCTATTGATTCAGCTTTCTCAGCCTCTCGACATGATCTTGCACTTAGTGCTGTCACCGGAATCTTTAACTTCGGAATTGAGAATATACGAGTCTTCTTCTTTTTATGTGTATAAAGGTAGATATGAGTATGGGGATTCTAGCGTACTTTTATAGGTTACAGAATTTGAGTGTAAATTTTTATATAAGGTGCAATATATCCGTCTACAAAAAAAAGTAAATCTTTTCTATCAATTTGTGTCTAATGAACAATATATAAATCTAAAATGTTAAACAGAAAATTACTTTTTCACAGGTGTATGCTTCTACAAAGTTTAATGAATCAATTCAAACGAAAACATTTTTTGAATATATGAAAAAGTTATTAAGAATCAAATATAGAATCGTGGAAATATAGCAAAAAACCTAACAATAAATCAATAAAATCTAACGCTCTTAAGGGACCCGGATAGTCCTAATTACGCCTACATGTCTTAAATTGTGGTAAATTTTGTGGATCACTTTACCTTCAAAATCTATTAGTGATATCCAAATGAAATTTTTTTACCACACATTTCTTTGACATTAATTAAGTACACTTTATACAACACAGGGATTTAAAAAAATACACAGTTGTATTAAAAAAATTTAACATTTTATTTATATGCTGTCTACCATTATTTTACTTAAACTTTTTCACATATAATATTTTCTAAAAAATATTAACAAATGTGCTAAATTAACAAATCCACATGGTTAAAGTGTTTCAAATAATAGCCTTAGAATATGGTGGTAAATAATTTTCAGTCTGATATCTCCAAATGGTTTTTGAAATAAAGTGAACTCCACAATGTAAAAAAAATGCAACTTTCGGAATCGCGATTCTTAAAGTAATGCGTACCATCTTTCAATGATTGTATAAAAAAAAAACGAGATCTTTACTTACAAATATGTGTTTAAAAACAGGCCAGCCCCATAACTTGGAATTGTCTGTGTCTTCTTCCTTGTCCTCCCAGTTTCCCTTTTAGATTGCCCTCTTGGTCTTGGCCTTGTTGCCCTTTTCTATAATTCAGCAGAGAAGCGCGCATATGAATTTCAAAGCGGTCTCGGTGTCTAGTAATTTTCAATTGTAGAAGAAAACAGTGTTTTTGCCAATTGAAATGCCCCAATCTTACTGTAGGACCCTTACATTTTAGTAATCTGGTCCTGACTATTAAAAGTTGCAGAAACGGCTTCAATAAACTCCAAAATGTAAGGTCTTTATAGACCCACAAATCCAGTTTTATGGGAGGCGAGCCCATATCTACACTATTTTACATTTTCCGTTAGGTTTTTAGGTCTTTATGTGTAAAACACTTTATTCAAAGATGATCAGGATCTGATAGGGTCATCAACTTGTGGCCTAATAAACACCATAATTACTGAGGGGACATTATTTTTGATACTTTTTGTCTGTATCACAAGTTACAAGAGATCGTTGCATACTTGCAACCCAACTTTCAGCGCTTTATGGGCAAAGTACCACGTTGAGGATTTTATCACATCACTGTGAAGACTTGTGATGAAATATAGCCTTATTCATCTGCTTCATCTCTGCATTAGTGTATTGCTCCTCCTTATATGGCTTGGCCATAATAGGTGGAGTGCGTTCTCAGCATTTCGATGACGAAGGCGGTTTTTACTATTAGATGGTATATACCCATCCGCAAGTTTTATATGGAATTATTATAGGACTTTGGTTTTGCGTACCCTAGTACCCATCTGCTTTTGTAATGTGATCCAGACCACTCTAACTTTCGTCTATTTAAGGCACATAGAATCCATAAGGCATCATCTCTTTTACGGATACAAGTAATGAGGTACTATAACAAATTGCAAGTTTGCGTTGCGTCAGTTCTGGAGGTGTTGTTTTTCCCTTTCCTATTTGACGTAAACACACTCTTTCGAAATTTAATTTTTTCATCACGAGTGAAATAACTTCCAAAATATAAGTGTGTCGTAAAAAAAAAATCCAAAATGTTCACACGACAAATGTCCTACCACAAAAAACTAAATATAAACAAGTAGACAACACAGTAAATTTATTAACCAAGCTTTTTAACTGTCGGGGTCTCCTTAACGTAACAAGCTCTTATTTTTAAAGTGAAACATTTTACAAAATATAAAGAATCTTTTCAACTCAAAATGAGATAATGAAATTTATTTATTTAGATTAATAAAAGGTTTTGAATGGGTCGTTATTCATTACCACATTGTAATCGACAATTAGTACTATTGCAGATAAAGGACCACGATGTTTGATAAAAAGATACCGAGAAAGAAACTTACAAGAAACGCTCTAAGAAAACATTTTCCAAGTATAAGTTCCCACCATCAGAGTTCCGCGATACAGCAAACATGAGATTATAAAGTACGAGTCTATCATTTGATATATGGTAAACTAAAACCCCCAACAGATATTGCAAATAAATCATAAAATAATAATTTGTCTAGAGAAAATACTTGTATAATTTATTTGTAAAACTAATAACACAATTCATGAAACTTGTCGTATAACATTACTTAAATAATCTGTAAAGAGCTAACAGGGATATTTACATGATCTGCTATGAATAAAAAAAGTCAAAAACAATAAACGAACTTATTCCACAATCATAAAAGACCAAAAGTTGGAATACAACGTTCGTTACGTTGGAGATTTGTGTAATAAATAACAAACAGTAAGCAAACCACCAAGGCAAATTATACAATGCCTGAATCCCTTAAAATTACTGTTTGGGAAAATAACCGAATTTTTTGTTCCTTCGGGCAAAGAAAGTAAAAAAACTCCTCGTTGGAATTAGTCTTATCAGGGTTTTTTGCCTCGCTTCCGAAGTGATATGATTGTTCGGATGGGTTAGGGATGGCGATAAATGGGCTGCCTTCTAGTCAAGTTGCCCGAGAGGGAACTGACAGCGGGCTGTGTTCCCAGCCTCATCCAGTCAGCGCGACATTATGGAAAGATACTCCTCATATTTTAAGCTTAGCAACAGCATTTAGGCACTAATCGACCTCCAGCATTCACTAACTCCGCTGTAGATCTATCGATCCCACTCTTACCCTAATTACACTGTCCATCTTTGCGCGATACCCCATGGATCAATCCATAGGGCTTCATAAAAATAAAAGTGAGATATTGGTTTTTGTTCCCAATCATAATAGTAAACTGAATGGTATAAGCCAGTCAGAAGTGAACGCCTTCTGGGAAATAATTTAACATTACTTTTAAGATGAAATTTTATTTCTCAAATAATAATATTAATTTACAACCTGATTATAATTCGTGTCTCATCCTTATAAAGATACGAATGTATCTGATGATAAAACTCACAATTTTACAATGTTATTTTTGTAGAAGCTTGTTTTAATTGTCTCTGCCCTGTCTGTTTCTATAAGGTTATATAGCATACAGCCCTGGGCAACGGTTCACATTAGAAAGGTGAAAAAAAAGGGGAAAAAAAAAAAATTATAGGGTAGGTATACTACACATAATTAAATGAACCTTTTGATATCACATGGTATTTTTATTAATCAGACTCAAACTCCTCTTTCAATGGTAGTATACTGGTGAAGAAGGTAAAAATTCAGAGAGCTAATTATAATACTCCTTTTTTTATCACAATCACTTATCATGTCGTTGTTCCCGCGCATTATTAATCATGACAAATGGTAGTGTACGCTCGCAGCATTGCTTTTTGTATTTTTGTTTTAATCTTCGGATAATTTGGTTTCAGATTATTAAGTTTTGACACTAAATGTTGTTAAAGATGGGTTAATCAGCAGTCAATTTGCCCTTGCAAAATATTTAGATTTAATGAAGCAAAATAAAGATAATGCAAATTTAGATGAAACCTTAAAATGCCATCATAAATAAAGGATATCTCATAAGAATTAAGGGTATTAATAATTTTAATTCATCAACATGTCATTTCGAAGAATGATTATTGAATATAAAATACTTTGCATACAATTATAAAATTTATGCATGCATTTAAATTCCTTATTTTGGTTTTTATGTACTGTAAATATGAATACTTTCGTTGATACTCTACGAGCCCGTAAAAAAAATATTATCTATGACTCGTATATTAACTACAGAACCGAAGAGGAATAAATTACATTTTACCTTTTCGCTGCTGGTTTTATTCAATTTCTGGCTCAAAACTTTAAGATCTTATCGAACCAGAATCACTTCTTTTAATATTCCCGAAAATTAGATTTCCGTTAAACGTCGTGTGCCAGAGGTAGCGATATTGAAATATAATTTCCTCTAGATTCCCATTCAGAAATGAAAATGAGAGATAGAAATGCAGGCTTACTCCTCGATTAAAACTTAATGTTCTGGAAGTACTGTGATCATTTGGCAGAATTATGACATCGCTTCTTTTGAAATCACTTTTACCCTGAAAAAATGGTAAAGAATAATTATGTATGTTTCAATTATCTTTATTTGATTTTCTTCCCTGAAATATTTTTCTGAAGAAAACCAATTTTAAGAACTAGTAAGTTACGTTTTATTAGCAGTATCATCTAAGTTTATTTTTATCAAATTATTTAGAAAAATATTTTAAACCTAGAATTTTGTGTTTTGTATAAAATGTTTTAGTTTGTCCAACTCATTGGTTATTTTTTTTATATCATTACAACTTCATTTTCATTCGCGTAAATTGCAATTTTGATTTTATACTAAAAATTATGATCTGAAAACGAGAAATGTTGAGTGTCGTTAAATACTGATGTACAAGATGATGGGTGAAACATACTCGCATAACATCAACTGTTTCAGAACTGAAGGAAGCACAATAGACATATCAAGTCACCCTCTCTGTGTGTTTGTACAAGTATTAGTAGTGGTTACGTCTATCCGCCGCCTGTTTGCCGCAGATAATGTGCTATTGCAGTAGCGTTACTTAGTGAGCTTTCACATTCTATTTACATTTATATAGTAATAATTGATGTATATATCAACTATTAAAGGCATCAACTTAAATTCAATAAGAAAATTCCAGTTTCTATTTAATTTTCCACTTAGAGCAAAATCTGAAAACTGATCATAGACTTGATCGGCTGCAATGTGTGTCTGAAGAGATCCCAAAAAAAATCGTAACAAAGAAGCTCAAAACGAAATCTTTGTATTTCTTTGACATCAGAATCACCTAAAATACAAAATAAAGTGTAATCTAAAGAAGTATTCTCATTGTCTTATCAGGTGCAAAATTGAGTGCACTACGGTGTATTGACATAATTATATTTACTTAAAAAGAAATAGACGATAAATGAAAGATCCCTACAACAAATTGTATTTTTAAAATCACACATAAACTCTACTATTTACAACCATAGTAAGAAAACCGTAATGTAAACTATTTTGTCTGTTACGATGATAAAGGGTTAAACATGAGAGATTTTCTTGGACTCCACACACTCGCCACCGTTTTTATCAGCAGCCTTTCATGCGGTTGAGGAATCAGATCACATTGACGCTATCCTCAACTTTCAAAAGTGTTTGATAAGATACAACATTACAATGTGGTTTTCTGATTTTTTATTTTCTCCCAACTATATTAGTTGGATCAAATCCTACTCTTTATAAATTACACAGTGAATGAATGAATTGTTGCGTGAATTGTGAGTGTTAATTCAAGATTTGCCCCATGGTTTAGTTTTTTTCATTTTTGGGTTCCCTACCTGTCTTCTAATTTCAAGACATAATATTCATCGTAAACTTTTATATCCACGACTCATAAGTTTGAACATTGAGATCTCTCTGATGGCCATAAAAGTGACAGATAATAAGTAAATGACTCTTCAATAGCTTTGTTGTTTTATCTATAGACTTATTTGAGGTGAATATTGCTCTCATAGATTTTCAAATCGATATTATATCCTTGATTTTCTATCTTGAACTTTGTGATGTGGATTTTCAGCAACACTCGTGAATGATAATATACAGATCTTTCCTTCGAAACCAGCTTTAGCATGCCACCGTTGTATGATATAGGGACTACAGAAATGTATCAATCGAGGCAGTACAGACGGATTTCTTATCCTGGATTATCCTGAAAGCTTGCCAAACCGATTGAGAAATAAGGAGCTTCAACGTCCTAAGCTGTTAGTTCCGTTATATAGTCGTAAAACCTGTTGCATATTTAAATTTTGCATGATTACAATCTAGGAGGAAGAAATTATAAATGTAAGGTTTTTTTGTATACATTTTGTGTGATACATCCATTTTGATGTTTTGTCTGAAAACAATTCGATTAACATTTTTGTAGAATGAAAAATGTTGTTTCAGCATGTGAGCTCATTTAATATAATCATATTTACATGTACTTGGTTTCATATCAGTTAAAGCCTACTTTACTTGAATGTTTAGTAGGCCTCGGACTGTTTTCGACACTAGGTTTTTGTCGTTTCTACTAGACCGGTTTCACTGACAAGTACTGAGAAGATGATCTGTAAGGTGCAGGGATGAAAAATAATTTTAATTATTAGTGCTATGCTGTTTGTTAAGTATAAAAATTGTTATGTTTGCAGGTGGTGATATTAACAGATGTCTCGTTGTAATTTATTCTTCCACTGAGAATTAGTCGTATTTAGGTCGTATGGTTTATTTAGGTCCGATGTCTTAGTTTTGTCGCTGCTGAATATAAAGGTGAAAAAATAATTACTATCTCCTATTTATATATAAAACATTAAGCTTATATAATCACTTAAAATGCACTAATTTGTCAAAAACATAGTTGTCAAAAAATGCAGCAATTCTGTAGGAGAATGTGTTCTTTCTATAAATACCTAAATAATATTTATAAATGATACGTTCAATTAAGTTTATTTTTCTAAAAAGTTTTAATTTTGTAAAAAAATTTAAAAAGGCGTTTAAAAGAAAAAATTGTCTTCATTTATTACATTTATGGGAAACAAATGAATAAATTATGATATTGGTATAGAGAACTTGTTTTAACACCATAAAAATTCGTATCGTGTATTAAAAAACACTAATTCTTAAGAAAAGTAAGGGATTTTTAAATACCAAAAGCATGGCCAACTCTAGTGAAACTGCCATAACTGAAAAACATTCTCACATCTGCAAAGACCGTGGTTACACTGGTCTTATGTGTAACTGAGTTGACAACGAGAAAACATGGATAAAACAAATTAGTAAATAGAGTATTGTAAATGTTAATCTAGGAAATTTTGACTAACTTTATCAACACATGTTGATAGTGGTACTTTGTAGAATATATTGTTTGATCATTCCCTTAAATGATGATAAATTTTAAACGTTAATATAATATTTTCTTTGGGTTCTTTTAAAGATTTGTCGATTTCTTCAATCATTTCAGATTTAGTTTAGTTATCACTTTTAATTGAAATTTATTAGGAATCAATTGTACTTTTAGTCACTAAATAGATTAAGTTTTTTTAGCTTTAAAGCGGTTTATAATTCCCATAATTTTTCTATATTATACATTTCTTGGTAGTTATACGTTTCATTTTATTTGGCCCTGGTTCTTAAACGTTCTTTAAAGTTAATTCATTATTATATTCAAAAAACCTTTCTACAAAAAGGACAGCTTATTTTTCACGCTCCATTTAATAAAACAATTTTTTTTTAAACCAAGAATTTGAAAATAATGAAATAATATTACAGAGCTATATTAAATAGCTTTTTATCACTATATTGGTTTGCAGGAAGAAATTTAACTTTTGTTTTGTATTTTTCAATAATTTTCAATTTTGATTTTCATCTTTAATGTGTAGGATAAAGAATTTCCATTGGTTTTACAAAGACGTTTTAGTTATTTTTGACAGATTTTGTTATAGATTTGAGTCCAAGCAGATTTTCCAACCTTGTAACAAATGTAACATTAATTCCAAGCAAAATTGACAACATTGTAATAGATTTGACATTAAATCCAAGAGGAGTTTTCAACATTCAGAATTAGTTTTGAGAAAGGAAACTTTACTCAGGAAAGATTAATAAACCAGGTTAATCAATTGTTCATCATGATGAGTATTTGAAATCATTACGAAATTTGTAAAAAATCGTGTATCAGACTGTCACGTACTCTACCTTTAATACCTCTTAATTGTATCATGCAGATTATAGAGTTACAATTGCGGAACGTATGTGAAAATACCCAGTCTCTTTTCTTTCTGATAATAGATAGAATAGATATAAACTGCACTTGACAGAACTCTAGAAACACTGTTTAATGTTAACTTCCTGAAAGTTTTTGTCGAGTGATGTGAGTGTTCCACCAGAGTGGTGCCTCGGAACTGACAAATTATTGCTCAAGGGTTATTTACAGAAATATTCTCACTTGTTTTTCAGAAAGACACATTCTCTTGAATTATTACTGCCATCACTAATTGTAGGTTTTATTGTGTACAACTCGAAAAGATGCGGAGTGTTTCTTAAACACATAGATTATGATAAACGTGATACGTTCTTCACAAATAAAAATACAGCGGTATATTACACAAGAAACTAATTTTTGATTGAATAAATAAAAACAAATCTGTCACAATCCTTAATGTTAACTTCCCTACAGACAACAGACAAATGAATAGAAAATATATTGCTAACACTACTGAACAAATATAAATTTAATTTAAAATTTGGGAACATTTACAACAACGCACCAATAAAAATGGGGAAGGATGAATATGTGACTTTTTTTATACAATGTCTATAAGTTTATACATTTAAGGAGTGTCATGTTTTAATAGTAAGTGGCTTAAAAAATAACAATTACCATAATGAAATATAATTACGGAAAATTTTTTTATACAATAAACGTGTTATTTCCTTCACACATTGCAAATACATACTGGTTATGTCATATCCTTATCTTCAACACTCTTTCTTTGAACTTATTTATAAGATGCCCATATACAGTATTATAATTTTAGTCGTAGTGAAATACTCAATGTTTTTTTATACATTCTAGAACAACACGTGAGAGCTGTGGCTAACAGTAGGTTTAATAACTGAAATATTATCATTACCATACACAAATGTAATCCCGTAACATGCATTTTTTTAAAAATTGTATGGATTGAAATGTTGCTTTATTTAAATTACATAAGATATTATATACAAAAAACGTGTTTCCTTACTCCCAGAATAATCCTTATTTACTAAATACCATGTAACCTTTAACCTGTTGAAATCACCTAGTTTAGCTTTAACTGTAAATATACGTATAAAGCATCCATTGGTTTAATGTTATTTATTTTTAATTTAATTAAAAAAAACTAATCTTAATAAAAAGTTATTATTTCGTAACACGGTATGGTTTTATGAGAGTATTTCTCTCACTTTTGTACTGTAATGAAGTTTGAGAAAATATAATTCAGTTCAAAAAAATAATAAGTACCAAACGCGGTTCTTGTAGTGGGTGTAGGGGTTTGTCGTGAACATTAACGGTTGGAAGAAAGTTAAATAAGGAGAGTTTGTAAACTCAACGTGCGTCTTTGTCCTGGATATTTATATTTTTCAAACTTATATGTTTGAAAGATATTTATCTATTACATTTGAAAAGTGTTTGTTTGGAACAACATCTTAATATTACATTTAATAAAAGTATGATTTTGAGATGATATAAAGTTTATCAAACCAACACAGTTGTATTACACTTGATATTTCATTTTATATATTATGATTCAACCTCCTTTCACAGCTAAAATATACTCGTATACCGGTATTTAAATCATACAGTAAATCAAACAACCAGACTGATCAAATCTGATCAGAACGTCCCATAAAATAAAATAAACCACAAAATATGGCAGTTTTGGTCTTATAAGATTATGTTTTCCAGGAAGAATTACAGGTCCATAATCTCTTGAATTTTTCCCAATATCTTCTGATCATCTACTATCGGATCGAAAAGTATAGATACCCGAGTACCACAACTAACTGGCTAACGTTCGGTGCGGGGTTTGCTCATTCAAACGTGGAAACTGCCAGATTGCCAAGGTACCACTACCCTGTGTAAACGAGCAGCCACCGACCACGGGACCTCACGCCTGCGGAGGGCTGCATTGAGCACACCTTCCTGCTCCAGGAGCTCCTCGGGGGCATGACAGTGGGCTGTCCGTGGTCGGGTATGATCTGACCTACGCATTTGGGAGTGTTCCCCACTCCTCTGTCATTCCTGCACTTCGCTCTTCTAGGCTAACCGCCTACCAACTGCGACTCATCGAGGACCTCATTGAGAGTATTGTTACATCCATATAGCACAGTAGTGGGTCGACTCCGACACAACCCTTTAGTGAGGGAGTCCGGCAGGGTTGTCTCCTGTCCCCACTGCTGTTCAACCTGGTGATTGAGCCACTGGTGGTGCTAGAAGACTTACACGGGGCCGACCTATATGGCACGTTCTGGCGTATTCTGACGACCTTGCCTTAGTGTCGAGGTCTAAAGATTCGCTGCGGGCGCTGATGAAACCGTTGTTCTGGCGGCCACATGGGTCTAAAATCGCCAAATGTGCCACGCTTTACGTGGCCAGGCGGACTGTAAGGCCTACAGTTTTTGGTTAACGGTACTTCGATTGGGATCCTTGGCAAGGATGAGCCCTACAGCATATGGGCGTCCCCACCGGGCTGAGGGTTAGGCCGAGGGGTTTACAAGGGGTTACAAACACGAGGCTCGAGAATTAGGCCGCCTTTATTTTTGGAAGCATGCTTGCCTCCTGGCTATAGCTACATGCCTTGCGCACCTTTCTGATCTTGCAGCTGATCTTCAAGTTCAGCACTGCGAGAATCAGGAAGACAAGGCTGCGCAAAATTGGCAAATCCATTAAGTTAGGGTGCAAGCGTGTCATGAATCTCCCGCAGCGTGCCAGTGTGGAGTTGATCAAGCTTCCTCCCTTCGGAGGTGGATTCGACGTCCTGCCGATCTCGGACCTTGCGGACCTCTCGGCTGTGGGTCACACTATCCAAATCCTGACATCACCTGATCGTAATACTATCACTTAAGGGACACGCTGTCTCCGCCGGCCAGAGTCAATATGGTGATCCTCGTGTTTTACCTTAACTGCGAAACTGGTGGTAACACGAATGTTGTGACTACATTCTCCTTGGCCCGGGCAGGGCCGTTCGTGTTACCACTGGTTGCCCCTCCTCCAATTATTTCCTCTGTGAGGAGCGTCATACGCGCTTCGCTGACCGGAGGTTTATCCACAGGACGTTGTTCAATGTGCTACCCCTCAACGGTTGCAGTGATCGCCATGACGAGACCACGGCGCATGTGTTTTGTCAATGTTTGTCTACCACTTCCGTGGTCTCTAAACGGCATTACGCGGTGCTCGACCACCTCATCGCTGCAATTCGTCCATTTTCGTCAATAGAAGTTCGCAGAAGTCAGCGTGTTTCTCTGTACCACCTGCTGGTCGCTCGTGAGGTCTTGAATGACTTGGCTCGCCTCCGCTCGGATATGGTGGTTGTTGACGATTCACATAAAACTATTCGGGTCGTCGATGGCACATTGTCTTTATGAGAACGTTTGGCGCTCCATAGTCTAAGCCAGGGAGAGGAAGTACGCCGTTTACGCCCCGCTCGCCCAGTTCTTGCTGCGCTCCCGTGGCTTCACAATGACTGTGGATTGTCGTTGTGTTGGGTGCTCCGTATAGAACTACTTGGAACACCCTGGTTTGCTTGGGTGTCTCACGGCCGTGCGGCGTTGTCATCTACCGCCGTTGTGTCTCCACAACGGTCCAGTGGAGCCGGGATCTCTACTTCCAGCATGTGAAGGGTGTACTTCAGTACAAGCTCGAACACAGGATTCCTAGCGCATTGGCTTAGCTTTAACATCTAATGTTAGAAGTAAGTATTTATTAAGTTATTAATGTTTATGGTCCTGTTATGAGAAGCATTTATATAGATCAACATTATACAGGGTGATTCATAAAAGGTGTGCAATATTTCAGGACTTGATACAGGTCATCAAAACAAGGAAAAACTCCATTGCACATGGGTCCGGAAACGTACCGTTTACTGTCTGTCTGTCTGTTTGTGTTTTTCTTTTAAACCATCATAAATAAGAAACTACAAGAGATAACGAGTTGAAATTTGGTACACTTACTTTAGGTATCTTTTTCTAAAATAATAACAAAATTTCAACTCGTTATCTCTTGTAGTTTCTTATTTATGATGGTTTACAAGAAAAACACAAACAGACAGACAGACAGTAAACGGTAGTTTCCGGCCCCTTGTGCAATGGAGTTATTTCCTTGTTTTGATGTCCTGTATCAAGTCCTGAAATATTGCACACCTTTTATGAATCACCCTGTATATCAACAAGAAGGTTAGATATTTTATCGTTTACATTACATTTAGTTCCGGCCTGTTAATTACATAGTTACTTCAATTATTGAGACACTAACATGGTACTTTAGTTTGTCTGTCATTTTAAACGCATGACGTAATATTTATTGCAATCTCGACCGAATAAAAGAATATACCCCAAAAACGAAAGGCCCAAATATAAGAAACCATCAGTACCAAGATGAATGCTCTCCGAGTAGCACAATGATGCACTTACTGGAGTGTCAGATGCACAGAATGTTCTGTTCACAGCTCGATGTTGCAGGATAAATTGATCTCTGCTCTATCAGCTCACGTCTTAGTATTATCTATCTACAATGGCATAATCTGTGTCGTACAATGATACTATGTTACTTTTTGTCTATTGCTTTAGCTTTAAATGGTACCATGTTTTATATAAATTTGTAAACCACTTACCATGCATGCACTTATTTATTATTTAGTTTAAATAATAAATGTAATATTTGTAATCGGAAAAGTAAGGATGAGATGAATATATAAAATATAATGAAATAGCTTTTATACAACGAAATATAAAAAAATATAATACACGGAAATATCTACATTCATTTAAAACATTTCGATAAGGTGATACATTTATTAATTTGTAGTGGAAATTAATAAATATACTCTATAAGTTTTAGAACGACAATAAGTATTTTAGAGACGTTTTATCACTTATGGATGGTTGTGCAGAGTCATCGAATATAAAACCTTTAAAGGAAAGATGAAAACAAGATTTGATATTAGTTAATAGCTTTGTTTGACTTAATTTGTCAAAGGCATACTTTCTTTAAGGCCGACCATTGTGAATATAGTTATATACATATTATATTACAACGAGACTAGTGGGTGTTTTATAATAAATAGTGGCCTTAGAATTTAACCATTCCACAATTTTTATCTTTTCCTCCTGGAATGAAATTCAATTTTGATTTAAGGATTCCCCTTTCAGATCCACATTACTTCAGAGTTCTATTGATTCAGCTTTCTCAGCCTCTCGACATGATCTTGCACTTAGCGCCGGAATCTTTAACTTCGAAGTTGCGAATATACGATATTCTTTATGCATGTATACATATATAAGTATATAAGAAGATATGAAAGTAGGGACTCTAGCGCACGTTTAGAGGCAACATAAATTCAATGTAAATTTATGTCTAATGCACAATATATCAATCTAAAAAACACAGTAAATCCTTTTCCAAAACTGTGTCAAACGTGCCATAGGCTATATCACTTTAAAATTATAAACGGAAAATCTATATTCTAAAGCAGAATGTTTCAAAGTTTAATCAATGAAATCAAATGAAAATTAGTTGTTAACCCATGAAAAATGTGTTAAGAATCAATGTTAAATAGTTGAAATCTGGTAAAAAGTATAACATTAAAATCACTAAAATCTAACGATAAGTTCCTATAACTGATGAAAAGTTGTAAAGTACTTTTTTTTACATATGATTTGATGAATCATATCATCATTCTGATAAAGTTAATTATTTAAAGAAACAACAAAAATCATAAACTTCCAAATATTTTACATACAGAGGTTTACAGTACAAAAATAAACAATTTAATATACTTTTGAGGAAATACAAATTTTTCACAGTGAGAATGAATAAAATCTAGTATTGAAGAAAGGTACAACAAAACTAAAAATGATAGAATGAAAGTTGTTTTTGAGACTATTAAAAAGTGTTAATTGATCGAAGTTCTTTAAAAATTGTAAAATAACATAATAATATTGTTTACAGCACAATTAAAATGAAGCCAAAATATGTAGATAAATATGCAGAAATATAATTATTAGAAAGAGTTTACAAGTTCCACCTGTAATTCGTAAGAGAACTAAACTTAAAGTGAATGATGATATAAGAATTGCTAATAAAAACAAACTTGCACAACAAAAGGATACTTGTGCCAAGGAAACTTTAACAGCAAGCTCTAAATGAATTGCATGTAGGATATCTTGGCGGTGTACGAATAAGCGCTGTATCTAGAAGTCCCTGTACATGGAAAAGTATTGATAAAGACCGAAATTCCACAGTCTTTTAAACAGTGTTGTCTTAAACAGAATGTATCAATTATGGAAATCAGTTACCTTTGGCAGACCCCTAAAGGCCCAACGAATAAGATTCATATCGATCTTACGGGTATAATGGTCAATACTATTTTATTTTAGTGGACGCTCTTTTCAAGTGGGTCGAAGTCATAACATAAGGTTACATTGACTACTGTTCTTATTATTCATAATCAAATGGTCAAGCAGAGAGATTTGTGCGAAGGGTTAAGAATTCATTATGTTTTATGCAGAATGAAGACAGGCTGTCAACTCGGCAGGTTCAATATCATATAATTACTAGCTAATGTTAGTCAGAACATATCTAGCACTGTTACACTCAAGAGAAAAACAGGAACAGAATAACGTAACACTTGGTGGTAGATAGTTTAAAATGGTTGACAGATTAGGGATTAAAGCAATGTAAAATCAGAATGGAAAATTGGAAAATTACAGGATGAAAAGGAACTCTTATATTTAAAATCAGAATGTATGTTGGAGTTATCTGGTGTAGACATCTAAATAAATAACTGCACTGCACATATCAAACAAATTAGAAAAGTAGGAGTGAAGTGTCTTTAAATACATGTATTGCTCTAATACGATTACGCATTTTCATATTAATAATTTTAATCTATGTTGTTTAAGTAAACACAAACTGAACACTCTAAGTTTTTAATGTGTTAGTAACATTGACACTTAGTACGAGTAATTTAAATAAGGCGGTTTTAACTTTATAACGGCATTATTTTCGGATTAAAAGTTAACCAAGGTATGTGATCCAAAGTGGAAAGGTAGAAGAACATTTTTATGTGAAGAAAAAGTGTTGTTTTAATATAACTGGAAGCAATTGCTCTGTGCCCTCGACAGCGTTCCACTTGAGTAGTCTCTCGTTTCTATTAGACCGGAACTGCCCTTTACTCCCACATCACGTCTGGAACACTGTTCACATCGCTCCATCATTGTTAATAAATAGCTGATCAGCAGATCGACATCATAAAATTATATACATCTGAAAGCTTACAACGTACTTTATATTATAGCGCAAACAGATATTTGAAAGTATAATGTGTTGATTTTGTCAGAGCTGTGATTAGCATAAAGAGATGCGGACTCAGACATCGTTTTGGTAAAAGGATAAAGTGTGATCAGTTTTCTTTCATTTTCAATGCACTACTTGTTTCATTATCTGATACCACTAAAACCATTGTTCTCGTTCCAATTAAAAGAGGAAAAGAAAAGAAACAGCTGCTAACTGAAGACTAATTAAATCATTCGCTGCGCATTAAAAACTAGCGAGACACAATCAATAATTGACTTATCCACAATCATTTGTTGGTCTTGTTTCTTCTATGCACAACTTTGTCTATTTTATTGTTCTTGTATCTCTTACAGTTTCAGTGTGTATAACATTTGGAACACACTGTATATAGAAAATTCATCCTCAACCATAATTCATTAATGGAGAAATGAGTAGACTGTAATTTTATAATATCATGATTTAAAAAAACACCATCAACTATGACATCATCAAACGTTTTTAATACGTTACTAGTACTTACTAAAAAAATTACCTAATCATTGGAATTATAATTCTGTATAAATACCTATAGAATGAATATTTACACTTAAATAGCAGTTGCCCGCGGCTTCGCACGCAATTTCCCGTTGAAAAACAGTACTCTATATTTACGTATTCTTTTTATATCACATTCTAAACATCGCTGAGATAATTGATAGTTGTTCCTTCGTGAGCCTCTTGGGCGCATTATGAAGGTATGTACCATATTTCCTGCCTCTATCTTTCGTGGTTTTTGCTAGATGTTGATAAGTTATTTAGAACAATTAATTTATATGGATGAATCTCGGTAAACTAATTAGGTCATAAAGTATCAAATTCGGTCTGTTAAAATTAATTTTCAGCCTAAGATATTTCCAGTATTATTGAGGAATGTGCCTTCAAGAAAATGTATCAACGAAAACCAAATTCGATCATAAAGCGTCTTATTTAGGCTCTTTTCATTTACCTTCGATCTAACCAAATTCGATTACCTTATGTACAAACATTCACGGATTTATACAATGAGATTGTTTTCATAATAGCCTTTAATAGTATTTTCATTGCATTAGATAGTTTATTGATCATTGGTGCAATCTAAATTTAAAATTAGGCAATGACGTCTTCTATGCAACCTGCATTACACTACTGATCAAGCACTTTACAATAACAATTTTCTAAAGTTTAAATGTACAAAAATATTTCTGCCTCTTTGATGAACTTCAGCTGATATGTTCAAAACAGCTGTTAAACATCAGTTCACTTCTGGATCACTTCGGATCCAATATAAAACTCTCCAAAATCAACAACTACTTACAAATGAAAAATTAATAAAAAAAAACGTTTTCCAGTGGACCTAATTGTAAATTTTAGATTCACAGATTTTATATTCGAGAATGGTTTAGCCATTCTCGAATTCCATTGAAAACACACACAAAATTTATCAAAATCGGTCCATTCGTTTAGGAGGAGTTCAGTCACATACTCAGGAACACAATATACATATATATATATATATATATATATATATATAGATTAGTCCATATTAAATTTTTTCAGTGGTGCACAATTTTTCTTTAAATATATACCTTTTTTATACATATATGCAAATAATAAATTAGTAAATAGGTCGAAATTTGATCAAACATCGAATATTTAAATTGCTCAACTAAATTAATGTGGAACATGTAAGCGAATGGAAACCAGCCATTGACAAACATATACTAAGTTTCAGGTGACAGAATTGTACCTAATAGAAGAAACACATGGGTTTGGATATCACTGAGGTCGTAGTAATAGACGCTCGATTTGCAAAGTTTAATTGTAGCAACAAATACCTACTAGAACCATTTCAAGATGTAAAAATAAAAAAATGTCTTTTGAGACGTTGATCACAAAATAGAGTGATAATGAACTTATTTGATATCTTGGGGGTGGCCTAATGCGTATTGTATGAAATGTTGCCTACGAACTTAATCATTTAATAAAAATTTTAAATGAACTTCCCTTTGCATCGATGTCGACTCACACATCGCGGCGACAGCATCTTGGCTCGGCATTGCAGCTGTAGTCACAAAAAGGGAGATTACAAGACTTGAAATCTTGAATACGAAAACTGGAAGTAATCAAAGATTCGAACTCAAACTGAAAAACTCAAAGTCAAACTCGCTTAAAAACAAAATCATGACGGTATTAACCATTAATCGAGGGAACTTATAGCTACGACCACGTGGTCTCGTCAGAAGGATATCACCGCAACTTAATCTGTTTTAATCGGCAAAACAAAACATCATAAAAGGTAAGGTTGATGACATAATATTTACAATTCGACTTTATATTACATTAAAAAGATATGTCTGGCATGAAAGGACTAATTTATGATACGAAAATGTAAATTTACTTTTGGTAGAAGTTGCTCGGCAGCAAGTTCTTCAGCTACAAAGTTCAAGAGAGAAAAAAATAACTACACGTGCCCATTAGGTTATTATTCCGCCAAGAATTTAGTTCCAAGAACATCGGAGTAAACTTATACTAACAGTAACGAGTAACAAGGTTGCGAAAATACACATATTATATACAATGGAACTAAATAATGGTACAGAAGACATTTCCTCTATTATACGGGCACAGTTTTTTATTTATGCAAAACATAATTTAACAGTGTATTATTAATTTGTCATCCACGTAAAATTATGAATACATTGATAAAAAGTTATTATATGGTTAACAGGCAGATAAGAAAACGATTTAACGAACATTTTCACTTATAAACAAGGGATGTATGGCATAACCGTCACAATTTTCATGAATAACTCCAATGAGCAATCCACAGTATATAAACTAACGAAACTTTAATTTTTGTTAAAATTTAATGCACTTATACCATAAGATGGATGCGTATGCAGTAGTTATATCAGCACTCATCAATTGTTATTTAAAGACTGAGATTCGTCTACCGGACATAAAAAATAGTTTTCTACTCATAATCATGTAATGTAAGCAATATATATATATATATATATATATATATATATATATATATATATATATATATATATACATTCATTAAATTTGTATAAGTGGCAATAACCTTATTTAATTTCAATAAACATTGAATCGCAAAAAGTACTTGCTCCGCCGGGACTCGAACCCGGATCTCTCACTTGCCGGGTGAATGTGCTACCATTACACCACAGAGCCCTCACTTTTTACGATTCAATTATTTTTTGTATTTGGCCGTTTCTTTCACATATGTGTTTAAATAACCAAACTAACATAAGATCGGAAAACCAAATACCTGTCAAATGACTTCCATTTACATTCATTAAATTTGTATAAGTGGCAATAGCCTTATTTAATTTCAATAAACATTGAATCGCATATTTTTGTATGCGATTCAATGTTTATTTTTGAATTCGGCTATTGCCATTTATAGAATGTAAATAGAAGTCATTTGATATATCATATGTTAGTTTGGTTATTTAAACACATATGTTTAATTGAATCGTAAAAAGTGAGGGCAATAGCACATTCACAAGTGAGAGATCCGGGTTCGAGTCCCCGGCGGAATGCGATTCAATGTATTGAACAGTATATATGTGTATTAATCTTCAATAAGAATCCTTCAAATGTATTAAACGGCTTAAGCCGTCTTCAGGAAATTACAAAAATGTTAAATGGGGTATAAGAACAGAATAAACATAAAACATCAACACAGAAAATGAAAATTAAGAATATATATATATATATATATATAAAACTATATATATATTATATATTTATAAAACTATATAACTATATATATATGATTTATATATATATATATATATATATATATATATAAACGGTTTTAGTTACCTTGAGAGAGTGTTTGTTCTATGATAACAGTGTTGTAGTAGCGTTGAATTAAGTTCTTCCTTTTTCTTTTCTAAACAGAATATCGAAGAGGTGCAGGTATTTTTAAATTATTAGACAAACTAGAATAAATACCAGTTACCGTAGTTTGAATCAAAACGCAGTAAGTTGATTTTCTTTGTAATTCTTTTAGTAACTCATAGAAGAAAGAATAAAATAAAACCAAGTTTATACCAACATATATACGTTTCCAAAATAAATAGTATTTATTTTATAACATCCGATTTAATATAGTCTGTCAATAAAAATTATAAGGCAAATTCATTTGTGAAAATAAAATTCAAACAGCTTCAAAACTTAAATAGTTATCAATGCACTACACGGTTCATGCGCAACTGTAATTTTAATTTTTTGTAATAAAAATAATGAAAACGGAGTGGCGCAGCTTGTCGAGTATAAATTTCCCTTGCAAAGTATTTGATATCTGTTATTGCCATTATTTAACTGCTTAAGATTAGTATTTGTAAGTGATCGGTATTTTTTAAATAATTTTTAAAAGTTCCGATCAAAGTATAACATTAATTGTGTGAGGCAATATTATCTGGGCATGCAATAACTAGCTGAAACTTGTTTAAGAGTTCTACTGTGTGCTGAATGGTACCAAGAAGCTCTGCCGCAAGGTGGAAGGTACATAAGACCACGCTCATATAATCTCCTATGTATTATCTCCGTATAAGTATTTGTATTTGATACTCTAGATATAGCTGCAAATAATGTTCAAATATTGTTAGTTTGATATCAAAAGTGTAACTTTTTACATGGTTATAATATGGATTAATTTAAGTTTTATTTGTGTACACCTAGTGACGTAATTTTAATCTAAAAAATTATAACAAATAAAATCGACATCTTAAAAAAAATAATCAGGGCAGTTTTTATAACAATGACCAATTTTTCAAATTTTATTGGAGACTTTAAAATTAAAAACCTATAAAATGCAAGTTATACAGAGGTAAATATCTTTAAAGTGTTTATGTTCCACTAAAGCTTAAATATGAGATTGCAACTCACTAGTCCAGAGGTCACAGGTTCAATTCGATAGGAGGTTAACTGGTAAACTCATAAAAACTTAATATGAGTAATTAAAAATTTATTGAAAAATAGATAATAACGACATAGCCATAGAAATGGATAATTTTTACTACTTTTCCTAATTTAGTGATCAATTGAAACCTCTTCTTAAGTACTTGTAATGTAATTAATTGTAATGAAATCGAAACGATGCATATTCCTCAATATCACCTCTATCAATTGAAGGGAAACAAGAATAATAACTAACTAAAATATTAATGACCTCTGTGAGGCTGAAGGCACACTACAATATAAAAAAAATTTGCAAATCGGAACACAAACATTGTTCTTTTTTTTAATGTTTTTTAATCTCAAAATGCACATTTTGTTCGTTTATGAGGATGTGTAAGATAATATTTAATAATGCATACGAGGTTTACCACATATGTTACGATCTGACAATTTAAATTTATATGAGTAATTATTTAAGATAAAGTGAGACCCATTCCGATTTAATTTAATAAATATAGAGTTTACTGTAGTTATTACTTAATAATTGTGGGAATGCAGCTCTCAAAAAGTTGATTTATTGAAATGAACTTAAAAGTTTTAGATCAAATTGAATCTCAAGTAAAGAACCGAACCAATGAAATGGAACTTTTAATTTCCCCCAGAGATGGATTCAAAGTCTGATAACAAGAGGACGAGAGAGGAAGTTAAACTTTTATCGAACTTAATGTTCTGGAAATTCAGTTATCGTTTAAAAGGTTATATGAATAATTATTAAATATCTTGTAACTAAGAGCTCTGACGTGAGTAGAGTTTCTCTACAAAATATTTAATATAATAGTTTTATTTATAACATAATAAGGTTTGTTTGACTGTAGAGCAATTATTACTGTTTCAAACTAAAATATAACTAATTCTTTTTTGCTACAATGGCTGATGTTTATAGCTATTTACTCTGAGGTCGGATAAGTCACAATTCCAGTACGCGATTTCGTTTAACAAGAGCATTCTCTAGGTATTGTACACCATTATTTATGTTATAGTATAAAAAGCGATTTATTACGACTTGTTCAAAAAGTTCCAATTTTGATGTAAATATTTTAAAACTTATTCATATATTAATTTAAATTCTGTACTGAGAATACATTATTTGATATACAGAAAAAACTGGTTAGAACATTGCAAGTAATTTTTGAGCTTCATGTACCTATAGCAGAAAAACATACTTTTGGGAATACTTAGAAACTAAAATCAACGATCTGTTCGAGACACGTATGTAGCACAAAACCTCTAGGGCAGTAATGACCTACATTCTTATCTCCTTGAAGTCTTAGTAAAAAACAAAAGTATAAACATAAATATGAAACTATGAAGTAGACCATGGAAACTATACTCTGCATCAGTTATGATATCATAGGTAGATATCATAATAGAAATTATATATAAAGTATAATAATAGAAATACAACGAAAACGTCAGCAGTATCACTAAAAAAAATCATAAAAATATAAAATCAAAAGAGATATTTAGAAATTCAAAATAGAAGGTGTAAAACAAATTGAAATTTGAAAAAAAAGTGTTGTGAAAATATTTTCAATTAAAAAAAAGCTATTCAAGTGAATATCATTCACAAATCTGGGCCAGACCCGGCTGATGTTCTCTTTGGATTAACTGCCGGCACGTTTGCTGTAACATATAAAAGCTTGGTGAACAATTTCTTTTAACTAACTTGTCCTTACAGTTCATGGATTTATGATTTAAACAGTAAGAGTCTTAATGAATGGATCCTTCGAAAAACATCACACTATTATATCAATTTATAAATATCCTTAATTAGTTAAAGACATATAACTGTATTTATATGAAAATTTGAAAATATTTAAAGAAGAAATACAATTACATAGCCTATATAATATGTATCCAATAGCATATATTATGTCTTTATGAATGGATACGGTTTTAATAAAACTATTGAAATCCGATAGAATTGTTATAATACAAAATTCAAATATTTTTTATTAAAAAGAGATGAAAAGTCACGATTAAGTAGTATTTTGATTAAATAATGTATCTTATGAAGAAAAAGAACGCCCCAGATGTGACAATAAGGGATGTATTATGTAGCAATGTATGTTTCATAGTTACTAAATATTGGTTTTATAACCGTATTCCACAGTGAGAAAAATCAAAATATTACACTAAACTTTTATATATATATATATATATATATATATATATAAGTATTTTTTGCTCTAATCCTTTTTGGAAAATTCCGACCATTACGGGCGCAAGGAGCGTAGAAACATAGTTATACACATAGTAATGGTAGGCTCATGAAATACAAAATAATAGTTAGTTATGTTAACACAGTTTTAATACACTTTCGTCACAGTACTAATAAAGTTCTATTGATCTAGTGAAAAGAACAGATAATTTCAGAAGCAGCGTAACCTTCTCGCAGAGTTTATATTTTAACGGAAGTAAATTCAATACAGGTTCGGACACTCTGGCAAAGGTCACTAAAATACCCTCCCATGTGTTTACAGAAAGAGTAAAGTGAGGGGCACTTAAGTCTAATTAACTTCCCTAAAACTGTGAGATACAAATGCTTCTAAACATACCAAGTTCCAACTCTCTTCTATCTAGAGCTATCGACATACGGCAAACTGACGGGCAGACAGACTGCCCTTGGGCCTTTATCCCAATAATCAATAGGGTTATTCCTGGGATAAGAGGAACCTATATATTTAGTTTTAGCTCTAGGACCTTTCTATCAAGAGTTCTACCCCACAGACGAACAGACAAGGACACGATTTTTAGAAGAATCTGTCGGGTCCTTAATAAATGCTATTTATTAAGGGGTAAATGAAAGAATGTAAAACGGGGAAGTCATGTTTGAAAGTTTTAAAACATTGGCGGATCACAATTATTAAAAATTGGATGTACCTTTCATATGTATTTTTTGATTACTGTAGTAGTGAAGTACTACCTAATACCATTATAATGTCTTTACGCCATGTAATTTGACAAAACCGCGCTCTAAGTGATAATAGTTCACGCTCTCTTACCGGTTCTTTTACTGTCGTATTATATGCATCTCAAATGTAACTTTCCTGAACTCTCCGCTCTGCAGCAGTTTCATGCGTTTTCTCTGATATTAGTCACTTTTCTAGAAAATTAAACATCTTTTACCCTACCTTTTTACAACAAAAACATTTAAAAAAATTCTTAACCATTATTCCGTTACCATATTAATACTATAAAATACAAACTGGTGGTAATTTTAGACGATACATAATCCAAGTTTAAGGGTCTAGAGCTATAGTGGTTTTAAACAAGTAGTACTGTCAAATATAAAGTAAAAGAAATGATCATTGCTATTTTCTTGTACCAGTTGTGAGAAACCATTATAAGTTATCAGTTGTTGAAAGCTAACTACATGGAATAAAAAAATGGTTATTAAAAATGTTTTAAATTTAATTATTAATGAATTACAAAATATTGCAAGATTACGTCAATAACTAAAGCTGAATGAAAAATGCATTACAGGTGTTTATAGGAGACTAGAATACTCTGGGGATGATTAAAAAACTACGATGCAATATAGAATACTCTGGGGTTGATTTAAAAACTACGATGCAACGTAAAGCCCTATTACACAGTAAAGATAAACAAAAAAACGTGGAGATACTGCAATATGCTGTTTGATATGGAAATTTTTATGAAGAAGAGTATGCTCTATATTTATGAGAAGATGAATATTTAGCTTCAGGAATTGTCTTTTCCCCCAAATTGATACAAATAAAAAGTCATTTTGTCATCGTTGAGTGTTATTTACCTGTGTAACGATTTACATTTTTAACACCCATCCCAATTTAATTTTAATAGTATTCTGCCAACCCCTGATGTATGTTTTCTTTAATAATGAGACGCGAAGGCTTTGATGATATTTTCTATTTAATTTTCTCTATAGTATCCAAGAATTATTCAATTAATTTATATTCTACTATGAAACAACCAGTCCATACAAATCGAAGTTATATGTTGACAGGAATTATGGATAGAGAAAGTTTGATTAATTTCAGCTAAATATATGGTGAGTATTCATTACAAACGTTTTAGGCTTGATATAGCTTTTCTCACGTTCGCGAAAACTGAGATACTTGTAAAAATCTGTACGTTACATGTATTATATTGCAAAAATAAAAGTGTGAGACTAGTTTATATCTTTCAGCAATAAAGACGACGCGACTCGGCTGTATAAATTAAAGTGGTTAGCCATAAATTAAATCCACATAAAAATTCCACATGGTGAACAGGTGAAGAGCGTTCTCACTAATAATATATCAGGAGTCAGGTTAGTCCGGATTAAATAGCACAACTAGACGGCGCAATGACACCTCGATCCCTTGGAGTAGCGGGACGAATGTCATTCTACATTAGAAGATGGTCCAGAGGAATCGGAGGTGGAGGAAAAAATCTCCCAAACGTTCAGATACCGTACTTATCAGGTTTAACAGGCATGATGAGAATAGTTTAATAGTAGCGACTTTATTTTTAGCGCCTGTATTTTGCGTTTCTTCTATTTCCACACTTCTTCATTATTACTTGATCTATTCGTGTTTGTAAAATCAATAAGTAGCTCAATATTAAGCTATCTACACGGATTAAATTGTTTTCTTTTCAATTATATCCTCCCTTATATATTACAACTAGCCCATGCATATGAACGTTAAGGTCACCATATTAAGCACATGTATATATCATCGTACCATCTATATTGTCAAAAACTAACCTCAAAACTTTAATATCATGTAATAAGTGGTTGAAATTGGTTAAAAAAGACGCTTACCTAACGTAAGTGGTAAAACTCCTCTACAAAGATACGATACTTCAAGTTTCTCCCCAATTAGCGGTAAATACGACTGAGAGGGATGAAATATTCATCGACTCTTTCAAGTGGACAGCGCTCGACAGCCATTACAATATCAGGCGCCCGCCGCATTACACTGACAGATGTCAGTAGCGTTTTATGTAAATTCTTGTCCAACTGTATCTGGAAATGAAGTTTTGTATTGGGGATGTTTGGATAATATTATGTTTAAAAATCTAACTTTACCTCATAAAATGGTCTGTGACTGTGAATAAAATCACTACGCAAGTTAACAAAAGTTAATATTGAATCAATATAACGCGTTTAAAAAAAAGAAAATGCTTGAAAAATACGAACGAAAAGATGACTGTAACCAAATATTTCTAAAACATAGATAGGAATAATGCAGAAAAGGATATGTGTGCTAGTTGTAAAATTAATTTTAAAGTAAGTTAGTTCTCAGATTTAAATTAATGTAGTTAATTTTAATCTGCGTGTTTTTTTTAAAGTAAATTCGAAAATACACTGACAACTTACATTTAATTATAATTTTAAGAAGCCAATTTTATATTTTTCTGTACTAATTCTTGTTTATATTCCTGTGCAGGATTACTGCACTATTTGTATCATAATGCAGGCTACATTCCTGTACAAGGGTCAAGTACAGTAGATCACGTGGTAAGATCGGTATAGCACAAGGAAAACAATACCAGAAAAGACCAATCAAAGTTTCCCTATCAACTCCGATATCTTACACCAGCTGTATCCGTTGTTTACTTCATTACAACAGACATGTGGTATTAGAAAGTTTTGTAAAAATATAAATCAATTACATCTATTTACAGGATATTTTCACATTTTAAATTCGTAGCTGTTTAAGATAATGTCCCTGGACAGAAAAAATATAATTTCTTGTTATCACTGAACGGGAAATTACGGGTATTAACAGTTTTAAATTCTTACAAAGTTTTAGATCTAAATTTTACAAATTTGATTTTGTTTTTTGTGTAATCAGGCCAAAGATAAAAATGTTAAATTTATAGATGATGTAAATAAATATTTGACTTAAGGACTGATAGGTTTATAATTAAAAAAGTAAATTTCGTTATAAATCTTTAAACACGTGTCTTTTTCGTAAAGTGAATTACATTGCATATAATTTATTTAAATCATGAACTGTTTGTTAAATCATTAAATAAGTAGCTCAATATAAAAGTATTAACACAGATGAAGTTCAGAACTAGTGAGTTAATTGTCTCCTTTTCAGTTTGTGCCATCATTTTCGAGTCATAACACATTCAATCGAGTTAATATTTAAAATATTTATATTCGACTGTTTTATTTCCGCGTGATTCAAAAATAATTTATATTTCCTACTTTAAATTTCTGTCAATTCAGTTCACCGGAGCGACACAAATATTTGTCTCATTTTTCTGTATTCAGGAAAGTTATTTTAGAGAGCTGTGAATCTGACATAAAATATTCTCCAGAAACAAACTTTATTACACCACCTTAATAAACCTAAAATTGCTCTCATTTCCAGAAGTGATCTTTCATCATTTAAATGAAAAGTGCATCTTTATATCAAACTTACAAATAAAGACATTTTTTCCGGATACAGGATTTCTTGAGTTTTGTTTTCGTCGTTATGGTGTTTGGTTTTCGTATGACAAGTTTTACATTTAATGTTTGAATATATTCACCATACTGCACTGCCATTTGAAAGGTTTATCGTTAAAACACCATTAAAATAAATGGACTTAGACAACTGCCAAAGTAAAAAAAACTTATTTTTAAACACTTATAGAATTAAACAACTAACCCTTTTCAGTGGTCACATGTATGCATTGATAATTGGTTAAATTAGTATATTTTTTATATATCATAATATTCACTTTAATAAATTGATTATTTTATTTTAGCTTACTATATAATTTTAAATGATTTTTTTTCATAATATGAGCAATACCATATTTATCACACATTGAACCAGAACCCTGAAAGGAAAAATTGGTTTTGTTTTGAAGAGAACGGAATAACTTGAGGATGAAAAGAGTAAGAATTCCTATATCAATTATGTTTAATTTATATTTTCTCTGAGGAAAAGTTTTCTGAAAAAGGAAAAAAAAAATATTGTTACAGCCAATGGACTAAGTCTTGATGGACACTGTGTCTATGTTTAGTCTCCGAGTAACTTGTTCTAATAATTGAATGATCGAATCTATCCATCATTTAGCAAAAAAACTTGTATATGTATGTATGTTTGTGTTTGTGGACAGCCAAATAGGATTAAATGTATAAAACTCACAGAACTATGAGCTTAATTCTTAACCAGAGAATTAGATATTGTTATTACGACATCCTCAGAATCCATGTACTGCAAAATTGTAAGTGCTCATTTGTATTGAATGAGTATGCTATAGAAATGCGCGAATTCATACACAAGAAATCCATTGAATAGACTGTATACATACACTACTTTATTTTGGTTACTAATTATATAACAGTGATGGTGTTTTCTGCCAATGTTCGTTGCTTACCCTCCAACCCTTGACGTAATATGAGGATTATAGGTGTTATATGATCTTATGTTTTCACACCTCCGTTTTAAAGCAAATTATATATCGTTATGAAGAGTGTGATAATATTAAACGATGTTCCAATAATTGTCGCATAGATTAAATATGCTGAGGAACGTTTTAAAGCAGCGATATGCAATGGAGTGCTGAAATAGACTTTCTACCAGCTTTCATAATTTAATACAGAAATATTAGGAAATACTTCATTGTTTTGGTTGCGTTTGACCTCCTACATTGCTGATTTTTAACCACTATATATTTTCTAGAGCAGCGTGAAGTATTCTAGAATGAAGAGATAGCGTACAGCAAATTTGGAATTTAATGCAGTCTGTTGGAAACGAGTTTTGTAATGTTCCAAATCAGGAACATATATTGTGTTTGAATAAACACTTTCAGCTGGTTCAGCAACTTTAAGCAAATTGTCAATAACAAATAATGATGCTATACTTAACCATAAATGTCCCTAAAAGTTTGGAGACATACATTTAGGAGACATTTTGACTAACACATTTGAAATTAAATGCATAACTACATAATGAAACGTTTGTTCATTTCCAATCTTTGATATCTTTTTATAGATATGATAGGAATAAGCTATTTAACTTAATAAATTGTAATTTTATTTAAAGTTAACCAAAGAACGAAAATGTTAATACTATAATATTTTAAGCAGTCAGATAATACTGCAACCTTATACAGTTATTTTAATGACACGTTTAATATACAGTAACCATAATTTATTGACGTACGTATCGATATTTAAAGTAAGGAAAATTTATAATTCATTGCATAATGCTGCTAATAGAAAAAAAGCATTGTGTAGATTAACTGCGAGTAATGTGTTACGGGAAGAATGAGGGTAGTAGTAATTTATTTAGCAGCTGGATGAAGGAAATAACGATTATTAACCTTTATGTATGCAGTTGAGATAGTGTCTTGTTTCTTCTCCTAGAAAAACACGATACAAATATATTATAAAAAGGCATGAGCTACAATTTACGTACTCTTACAGCTGAATGCAGTACAACAAGCTTGTTAAATAGGCCGTCCAGTGTTGGAATAGTTGTAGAGAATATTACAAGACATATGACATATTGACTCTCAAGTTTTGTTACAAAAGCAACTGTTCGCAAACAATTATATTCCACCTCTGCAGCAGTAGTTTCTGTTTCGAATTGGATTGGAATAAGCAGCATATTCTAGTAGCATATATTCTCTGACTTTTTTACCAATCCAAATTTTAAAATTTCTCGAGGAATACTTAGTAAAATATTGAAACTCCCTAGGATCTTATAATTACACTTTCCTTTTATAATAACACCAACAACGAATGAAGTAAAATTTTAAAGCCATAGTTTAAACAATTTTTTCTTATCAGAATTTGCTAGTTATTGAGCTCATAAAAGTAATTTAGAAATAAGAGGTTTTTAAATTTTGATACAATTAGTCTGGAAATACGACTAATAAGTATCGAGTTTGCTACAGAGTTGTCGCACATACCAACACTAGTTAGTGGCTAAGGCCTGTCTACACGGCCTGCATGATCACGGGACTGGTTGTTACTACAAGTAATATCACAAAAGTAACTGTCGTATACTTCCTGTGGTAATCCTACTAATACAAGGTAGGAGTACGCGTCACCACGTGTCGTGTAACATTGCATGCAAAGTTTCAAACATATAGCTTGTTTCATTCTGGAGATGCCCTGCGATCAGATAGACAAACATAAATCAATTCTAAGTTCTTCCGGGCGGATTTCATATTTATCATGACAGGTACTATTTAACATTGTCATAATCCTAAATGGTAAATGGTAGAAGGAATAGTAATAAAAATAGGATTAAGTAATATTAATATTTAAATCAGCATATATAAAACCCTTACATCTGGCAGGTCTCGGTATTTACCAACTCTCAACTTCTAGGATATCCTGGCCTCTGGCAGGACCTATCCTTTGGCAGCTTCCAACCTCCGTCTTGTCTTGTGGCCCTTGCAGGTTCCAGTCTTTGATAGTTCTTGACCTCTGGGAGCTTTCAGCCACTAAGACCTCCTGGCCTCCAGCTGTGTAGCATTTTTTCTACATCGGACTGATACAAATTTTATTTGGTTAATTATTAGAATAAAATAAAAATTAACTTAAAATAAATAATTTGAAATCGTATTATAATATAGAATTATATACGATAACTACTTATTATTTATTGAACCCGGACCTCCCACTTGCCTGGTGAGTGTGCTACCACTACACCACAGAGCCAAATAAAATTAGTTTGACAGGTATTTGGTCTTCCGATCATATGTTAGATTGTTTATTTAAACGCATATGTGACAGAAACGGCCAAATACAAAATAATTGAATGGTAAAAAGTAAGGACTCTGTGGTTTAGTGGTAGCACATTCACCTGGAAAGTGAGAGATCCGGGTTCGAGTTCCGGCGGAGCACGTACTTTTTATGATGCAGTGTTTATTGAAATTTAATTCGGCTATGCCATTAATGTACATTATATATATACATATATATATATATATATATACATATATATATATATATATATATATATATACAAATATATATATATATATATATATATATATATATATAATATATATATATATATATATATATATATATATATATATATATATATATATATACAAAGTGACAGGCAATTCAAAGCATTGATATGTCGAGCAATGGGAGTTTTCTAGTGACAAAATTGTCTGAACTGAGAAAGTTGTATGCAAAAAAAATTATGAAAGGTAATGAGTGAAGACAGAAAGGATTGTTATCATCCCCAATAAAGGATTATAATAACTGAAACACCTGCATATAATCACAGTAAGCTGACTTATTTTCTTCTGTTGCAGATATGTATATATTTTTTAAATATTTTTTATTTTATCGATGGTTCAATATGGTGAGCTTTGTTTATTCGAAAACATATAAATATAAATTAAGGCATATTATACCTAAAACCTAGTTATAAGCGCCTGTAATATAGAAGCTACATTTTTATAAGATCTCATTAAAAGGCAAACCTTATTTGTAGGTAATCTTGGTTAAGTTAATTGTCTGACCAAGTGGCTATAGAGGATGGGGATTTAGGATATTTATTCATACTGATTACAGTTAGAGATAGGTATTGTATTTGTTTGGAAAAATTAAAGAAATACTTAAAGCTCGAAAATAGTAATAGTAATAGTAAGTTTTTAAAGATATTTTCATATTTCATGTTCAAGTATTACTTGAAGAAAGTGAAATAAAATGTATGTACAAAAAACAAAATAAAGAAATTAAGCATGAACAGTTGATGGATTACTGACTTTGTATTATTGTGTGTATGGGATTAGTTAAGTTTAACACAAAACAATTTGCATTATATTTTTGATAGTGTTGTAAGCGTGTATGAGCAGGAAATGATTACAAATACGACAGGGTTATGAGCAGTGGGAGTGAGCGCAAATCTCGTGCAAGTAATCATTACGGACTCTCGGTCCGTCGCGTTGTCCGATTTAGATTAATGGTTTTAACGATTGGCTTTCAATGGAAGTCGGTAAATAACTGTCAGTTTTTGTATCATCAACTCATTGAGTATGATTTTACCGATTATCTCTCTTTCTCTTTATGACATTTTCACGCGATACGCATGCAGTTAGACACGCGACTATACAAAAAGGTCAACAGAGCGATAGCGTGGCCAGTATTATGTTCCCTGTGAGCTGTTATTACCATTATTAAGCAAAAACAGTATAGAAATGCTGAATTACATTATGCTTCAGCTATTTAACATAGCAGTGAAACCTTAATTAGCTTTGCACATTTTTAATAAACAGTTTGTTAGTTAATAATGAAAATTTGAAAGTATTTAAAGAAGAAATCCAATTATATAGCCTGATATATATATATATATGTATCCAATAGCGTACATTATGTCTTTATGAATGGATAAGGTTTTAATAAAACTATTGAAATCCAATAGAATTGTTATAATACGAAATTAAAATATGTGTTATTAAAAAGAGATGAAAAGTCGATTAAGTAATATTTCGATTAAATAATATATCTTATGAAGAAAAAGAACGCCCCAGATGTGACAACAAGAGATGTATTATGAGGCAATCTATATGTTTCATAGTTACCAAATATTGGTTTTAGAACCGTATTTTACAGTGAGAAAAATCCAAATATTATACTAAACTTTCGAAAATTCAATAAATACCCTAATATTCCCCATTTAGATTTTTAACTTAACTGCTCTTGTTTCAGAACGGCTTATTTTTATAAGTATGTACCTTATATGTTATATAAGTATATTTGGTATGTACCTTTCTAACGTAAAGGCATAATTACCGAAAAAGTTTAAATTTTTTAAAGCTTTATTTTCAAAATGGCGACTTCTTAAATTCATCAAGCCTAAACGTCTTAAAAACGACATGACAAACGATAAAAAAGTCATGTTTATTACATTTTAGTTAGACAATTTTATTAAAAATCCAAGAATAACAGTTCTAAAAATTCGATTTATAAGAAAAGGAGATAATGCGCTTAAAAAAAACCGAGTATTAAACAATATGCACTGTCCATTGTTTTATGTTACAGCACGTTTTGTGAGCCGCAACAATAAGTTTTTTAATTTTAGTTGCTCTAATCAGCTGATTATAACATTAAATTGATGACATATTAATATATATAAAATAATATTCACATACATATTCCAGGATTTATTTATTAAGAAATAAAAAGATAAAAATAATTATAATTTTTTAAAAACTATACATTTATTTGATTAATTTAAAGTATTTAAGACAAATGTAATTTTCTTAAGTTTTAAACGAATAAAATTATGCCATTATCTGAAGCTATAACTCATTTAAACACTGAAACAGTTTTCGCATTCTTATATTTAGCGTTTGACTTTGAGCCTGATTATAAACTTTCCAAAATTTCATACTTTGAATACCACTAATTCCCTGAGGAGTAGTGGAATCAAATATTTTATACTTTTATTTATCTAGGAAGCTTATCTTAAAGAACTATGAATGTAAGATGAAACCTTTCTAACCCCATATCGATTTCACCGCCCTCACGTTCACCCTCCTCAAACCTAAAACTTTGAGAACCCCGCAGATGAAGCAAAATTACAATTTGGTACTACTTTTTTGATGATCCATTAACGGAAACTACATTGTCAATGAACAAAAGTAATCTGTATATGTGCATTTTATAATGAGGCACAAGATCTGTGCTCTTGCACGTCAATCAAGTTAGTACTTAAAAGAGGTTACATGTAGTTCGTTTATGTGCTACAATGATGGGTTGCCAAAGTTGATTTTAAATAAAAAAATGCTTTGGGCAATGGGGCGAGAATATATTATCCGCTACAATCACTCCATTGTTCCTATTCTTATCTCAGAATTTTAACTCGCCATACCAGCCTGAACTTATTGTAGATGGGGAAAAAATAACGATTCGAAAATGATACTGCCAATACAGAAAATAGGAAAGAATATGAAAATTACTGAGAACAATTACTCACCTTTATTAAGCAGCGATAAAACTATAAAAGTCGAACTGAAGAAACCAATCAAATATGAAATATGACCCATCCTTACAGGAAGGAGAAATGACAAAGAGCCGTTTGATGATGTCACAACGTGCATAAAAACAACACAATTTTCTAAGAGAATTGTCCATCCCTGCCTCACAGATTTTCTCACTGATCAGTGAAACCGGGCAGTAGAAACCACAAAAATCTAGTGTTCAAAACAGTCTGAGGCCTAAAGTAAAATTAAGCTTCAACTAATATGAACCGAGTATATGTAAATATGATATTATATGAGTTCACATGCTGAGCAACATTGTTTATTCTACGAGGTCTGAACTCTTAGAAGTGTTTTCAGACAAAACATAACAATGATTCTCTCATATATAATATTCATTCAAAGACCTACACATATTTCTCCTGATAGATTGTAATTATGCAAAATTTAACAATACAAAAAGTTTACAATTGTATGACGGAACTAAAAGCTTAGGACGTTGAAGCTCCTTGCTCCACAATCGGTTTGACAAGCTTCAGGATAATCCAGGATACGAATTCAGTCTGCAATGCCTCGATTGATACATTTCTGTAGTCCCTATTTCATACAAGGTGGCATTCTTAAGTTGGTTTCGAAGAAAAGATTTGTAGATTATCATTCACGAGTGTTTATTTTGCTGAAAAATCGGGTAAACCACATCACAAGTTTCAAGTTTAAAATTAAGAAGAGAAGATCGATTTAAAATCTATTAGAGCAATATTCATTCCACAATAAACTTGCTTTTCCTATATTCCTATTTCTAGAGAAAATAGTTTAATCATCCCTTAACTTATTGTCTTTCACTTTTGGGAATTGAGTGTTGCCGTTTATTAAGTTTCTGTATTGTTAGCTAGTCGCTGAGAACCTTAATGTGGGCAATGTATTGTAACAGTAAATCTGCTCTAAATAAGTTATTTATTATTTGATTTAAATAATTTTGATATGATTACATTTTTGATAAAATCCTCTAAAACCTGTTATTCTAGTAGCTCTTGACAAAATTTGCTGGTTTTTAAAATATTGAAAGTTACAAAGTTTTAATGGCCGCCAATTTGAATATATTGAATATATTTTCATGATATTTGTTTCAGTAACTGGCCTTGTTATTATAAACATTAGAGTAAAACAGAAGTTTAAAAATTAATGCATAAAAAAGCAATAATAAACTGAGTTTCAGTTGTAAATTTATAAACTCAATGGAAACTAATTAAAATGTTATTGTATGTAAACGATAAAGTGATTTACAAAACTGTTTTTAGTCTGGTTAAAGTTGTGAAGTTCAACGACTATCTGAAATTTAATGCAAATTCTGTTTGTAAACAATGCAAGGACGATAATAGCCCATCTAATGCATAGTTTATTGATTTTTTCAACTACGTAAAATATATATTATTTGCAGTTGTTTATTATTTTGTGTAATAAAACTAACAACCCATTAAAGTAGAATATTAATGAGCTAGAAAAATACCAAAAGATTATTCCTGATATTAATTTCAAAATCTTTCTTTATTCCCCTCTTATTTATTAAATTTATATTTTTTGATAGTTTCGCTTCTTATCCCTAGTAATTATTCTTTAACCTTTTTCACAACAAAGCGATTCCAAAAAGAAGCAATGTCATAATTCTGCTAAATGATCACAGTACTTCCAGAACATTAAGTTTTAATCGAGGAGTAAGCCTGAATTTTTATCTCTCATTTCATTTCTGAATGGGAATCTAGAGGAAATTATATTTCAATATCGCTCGCTGCCTCTAGACACACAAAGTGTTATTCAATGGAAACCTAATTTTTCGGAGTGTTTAAAGAAGTTATTCTGGTTCGATAAGATCTTAAAGGGTTGAGCCAGAAATTGAATAAAAAGCAGCGAGAAGGCAAAATGTAATTTATTCCTTTTATGTATGTAAAGACTAAAGTAAGCAATTTAATGCATATATACATTTTTTGTTGTATAGTATATGAATATGATTCTTTATAATAAATGTAATGAGTTAAAATTACTAATAGCTTTAATTCTATGAATATTTATTTTTGCTGGCTCTTTAGTTCCTTAATTAGCATCAAATCAAAATATTAAAAAAATGATTGAGATTAATAATTTTTAAACATTTACTACTAAATTCATCAACTAAAACCAAGTACAAAGATAACACAAATAAAATTAAAGCAATGCTGCTACCTGCTGCACGAGATTTCTTAATTTGTCAGCTTGAATTCGAAAACTTGTCATAGGTTTTGTGATAAAAGAAGTTAATAATGCTCTGAATTGTATTTCTATGGCAGTTACAACCTCTATACCAGTGAAATAGGAGCTTGAGACCGATTAGAAAATACCTTTGATAGGAAAAGGTTTATTAGTGATGGATAGTATACCGAAGTTCCCGACGAATGTGTATGAACCTTTCACAGACATGAAGCCTATAACCTATAGAAACAAACAGCCTAAGACATAAAACAAGAAAATTTTAGCTTCTATACAAATAATTCGTTGTAAATTTTGAGTTTACCTTCAGATATATTCGTACGTTGTGAGATGATCACGTATTATAATTAACTAATTTATATTATCTTTGAGAAATATTAATCTCACTTAAAAGTAATGTTAAATAATTTCCAGTGGGGTTCACTTCTGACTGGCTTATAGCATTCAGTTTGAACCTATTCTGAGTGCAGCAAAAACCAATATGTCACCTGCATTTGGACTGCCCCATGAATGTCCAGGATGATGACCCAATGCAAATGTCAATATATAAGGGTAAAAGAGGGATCGATCGGTCTAGACTACTGCGGAGGATGACTGCTGGAGTTCTCTTAGTGTTAAACGCCTTTGCTAGCTTAACTATGAGGGAGTTCCTTCTCCTGTCCGCGTTGACTGGATGAGGCTGGAACAGAACTGCTAACCTACCCTTCTACCAAGGTGGCATAGCTAAGATACAGAACCCGCTGTCACTCTTCACGGGAACTCGACAGAAGGCGGCCTTTGTCACCAACCTCATCCATCCTGAACAATGATATCACTCCGGAAGCAGGCGAAAAGCCTTGTCAAGACTAATTGCAATGAGGAATTTACTCAGTTTCTTGTCCTGAGAGAACAAAAACCCGCATATTCCAATCAGTAATTTAGGGATAGTATTTTATATTTGCCTTGATGGTTCGTCTAGTAATTTTCATGCATTCTGATTCGTGCATTTAAATTATTAAATTTACAAATAAAAACAATACATCTCATGAACTGTCGCAGACCACTTTATAAAGTCAACATAACATTTGTAAACGTAATATTACTATCCAAACATTCGCAAGAAAAACCCGTACTGAAGTCTGTGTAATACGGCGGGCGCCTGATATTGTAATGGCTGTCGAGAGCTGTCCACTTGACAGAGTCGATGAATATTTCATTCCTGTCAGTCGTATTTACCGCTAATTGGGGAGAAACTTGAAGTACCGCATCTTTGTAGAGGATTCTTTGTCACATATAGTAACGTTAGAATAGCGTCCTTATTAAAATAATTTTGGCACACATATTACATGATTACGTATTAATTATTAGATGATCAGAATGCATCATATTTCTGGGTTTAATTTTAAATGTTAAGGTAAGGGACTTGGATTGTTGAAGTTAGTTTCTGAAAGTGTTGATTACACTTACATGCACGCGCCCGCACACGCACACACACACGCACACACACACACACACACACACACACACACACACACACACACAAACACATGTCCAAAACAGTATGTTTACTTTTACTCGTATGTATGAACTTATAATGGTGGAAGCTGGGGGAGTCCCCCATCCTTAAACTGCGTTACGCATACGACGACACCGATTAAATAGGAGGCAATTAATCCTTCACATCTATAAGTCGTCTGTCTCCCATAAGTCAATAGTTTTATATCGAGCTACCTATCTATAGCTTTTACTAACACGAATATAACGGAGCGATAACGGATGTAATGTGGAAACAGAAGAAATTAAATGAAAGATTAAATATTAAGGTAGAAGAAAGTTTAAACTAATCTGTTACTCACACTAATTTTAATTTACACTGCATTGACGCCTTTCAGTGCATTGTTGACAACAATACAGAAACCATCAGGGCTGTGTTAGACTTTCCACTGCAGAGCCAAGAAAGTATCAAAAGTGTCCCACCCAGGCTAATAACATTAGTAGGCTGGGCCAACTGTAAACTTTATCATTGAATATCACAACATAGTGGACCTGTAGGTAACTGACTCTCCCTCACGTAACGTGGTAGGAAGGATTGGTTCTATGCTAATGAATGTTGGGGTTCAGCTCCATTTCACCTTTATCTTAGTTTAGCATTTGGAATCCAACGCAGTCTCCAACTTGCATTCAGTTGTGCACCTCAAGAGACAATAACATCTCTTCATTTAGGCAATAACATCTCTTCATTTAGATTAACGTGGTTTTGTAACTAGGTGTCTTTGATGTCAAAATCATGCAAATAATTCGTTTTGAGCTTTTTCTTCGCCGAATTTTTGAGGTCTCTCCAGATGGAAATACACTCAAAGTTCCAGGTGTTAAGTCTGAGAAGTTTTCAGACTTAAGATAGCACACTAAACGGATGGTAAAATACACCTGAACTCAACATTTGCCACTCCACTCCCTAGAATTCTGGTTAGTTTATACTACCTTTCTTTGTATTGTTTGCTTATATATATGATTAAGAGTTTCTAAATTGAAAAAAAATCATTGAGTAAACGGCAACTATCGAACTATGGAGAGCGAATATTTTAATGTTGTAATCAAATACAATAAAACCATTCAAACAGGGGTCATGTATTTTTAAAATTAATTGCGAAGGGAGTAAATGTAAATCGTTACACAGGTCATTATTTTACTCAACGACGACTAAACGTCTTTTTATTTGTACCAATTAGTCGGAAATGAAAATCCTTGATGGTAAATATTCATTTTCTCATAAATATAGAGATGATCCTTCTTTATAAACATTACCATATCAAACGGTAAATTGCAGCATTCCCCCTTACTGTTTTATATTTTATTTGTAACAGGGTGTTACAATGCATCGTAGTTTGTATCAATTCCTACGTCCTCCCATCCTATTAACACTTGATATCCATTTCGTTTAGTTTCAGTTACTGATGTACACTAATTATTTATTCACAGGTGAATAGAAACTTTTACGATTATAACAATTTTTCATTACATGTAGCCTATAACACTAATGATACGTATTCGAGTTTTAATTTTGGCAAAATTCCTTGCTTACTACAGAGAATAACAGTTTTTAAAATCTTACATCTGAAACTTTACCGTCTATATTCATGGAAAACGACTTCATTTACAGTTGTTCTCCAATGCAGAATTCTGCAGATTGTATACTAGAGTATTAGTAATATCAGTAACCACTTGGAAAATGGGTGAAAGTAAAGTAAAGCATTTGATGCGGACAAGATAAGCAAAGGTCATATTTCTTCTATTGACCGTTTAAATGTGTATAAAACAGAATTCGTTTTTATGTTTAAGAAATTTAAACACAGTGTTAAAAAAAATTATATTCCAAAGTGGACTGTGATAGAATAATTCTACCTTAAAATACTATTACGTCCTGTTTCAATGTTTCTACAAAACCAAAAACCAAAAAAAAAAAAAACAGGAAGATATGTTTGGACGACTTAGGAAACTGAATGTATTTTGTATGCAAATGGTAATTTAACACTTTTAAATAAAAAAAATTCTCATCTTATTTTACTTAAATTAAAAGTAAGTAAATTAAAAGTAAATATATTAATTTATAGACTATATTTGTAGTCTAAATTTAAGACTTCAAATTAGCATGCATATTTTTATACATATTATGGGTTTCATTCCATTTTAGACAACATAAAATTTTAAAAACTTTAGAGGAACACAAGTAAAAGATGTTAAGTATTTATTATTTTAATAATTTAATTGACTATAAAACATGAGTATTTACATACATTAGTAAGAATATTATAAAACATTCGGTTTTATAAGTACAGAAAATCTATTTCTATTTTAATTTTCATACATTCAATCTGTTTGTAATTAACCTATTCATTATCATTTTTCTAGATTATAGATTTTTTTCAAAAATTATCTTTGAGATTAGATTAGTAATTCAGAAATGTATATCTTCACATATAAAATGAGTTATTATGCTAAAATCATGCTCTTAAATCGAAGAGAAAATAGCATTGTGGAAATAAACATATACAGAGTGTTACAGAACCCTTGATGGATATCTTAGGAGTGATTGTTCTTATGGTATTGTAAACGTAATTGCAAAATTTTCCGGCCGATTTGTTTTCTCACGTTTTGGATTCAATGAAATATCCTAATAACATAGTATAATCATTAAAGTTAATTTTTAACACTGGCTACTTTAAGTTTAAAAAATAAACAAATTATAAAATTATTGACATACTCAGATAAAAAGCACATAACTTTTTATAACAAAGACAACTTTTAGTTTTAATACTTGCTGCAAAAAAAAGAAAGAAGTGATGTACTTCGGGAGGTCACTATTTTCCGCAAATACCAATACATTATATACATCTAATTCAATTTATTGTTCTGAAGATGTATGGATATGTTTCACACACACACACACACACACACACACACACACACACACACACACACACACACACACACACACACACACACACACACACACACACACACACACACACACACACACACACACACACACACACACACACACACACACACACACACACACACACACACACACACACACACACACACACACACACACACACACACACACACACACACACACACACACACCACACACACACACACACACACACACACACACGCACACACACACACACACACACACACACACACACGCAACGATTTCTTCTAGATTCGTTATAATCTTTCCTTTGGATAACTTTATAACAATTATAATTTCTCATTCCTTAACAATTAAAGTACTTTATAGATTGCTATTATTTACATTCAAATATCTCAGTACTAAGACTTTTGTTCTTAAATTCAAATATATGAATTCAGTTAATATATCAAATTGTATTCTGTTTGTCCCAGACATTTATGGCACCTCAGTATTAACATAATTAATCTTGTTTTGATACGTAACCGTATTTATGCAGGCGGGTAAACATTTGAAAGGTCTGGCCCCAAATTGGCGAATGATATTGACTTATATAGTTTTAAATTAAAATTATTTCCTTCTCCATTGTGCAGGTGTGAAATTAGAAGTAAAGATTTAATTATATTTTAGTTTGATACATTAGTGCCTGTTCTATAGTCAAACAAACCTTGGCATGTTTATTTAAAACTATTAGGTTAAATATTTGTGGATTCACTCACTCTACTCACGTCAGCGCTCCTGAGCTACAATTAAAAAATATATTATTCAGATAACCTTTTAAATTATAACTAGATTTCCAGAACATTAAGTTTGATAAAAGTTTAACTTCCACTCCGGTCCTCTTGTTATCAGGGTCTGAATTCATCTCTGGGGAAAATTAAAGGTTCCATTTGATTGATTCGGTTCTTTACTTTATTTTCAATTTGATCTAAAACTTTAAAGTTCATTTCAATAAATCTTCTTTTTAAAAGCAGTATTCCCATAATCGTTAAGTAATAAGTACAGTAAACTGTATGGATTCAAGTACATCGGGATGGGTCTCACTGTAGCGTAAAGAACAACTCACATAAATATTAATTGTAAATTTTTAATAGATTTAGTCAATCGCGTATGTACTATCAAATATTATCTTACACATCCTCATAAGCGAACAAAATATACATTTTGAGATTAAAAAAAACGTTTAATTTTGATTTGCAAATGTTCTGTTTGTAACGATGGCTTCAGCCTCGCAGAGGTCATGAATATTTCATTGTTCTCATTCTTGTTTCCCTCTAATTGATGGAGTTGACAATTGCGGAATGAGTATTGTAATTGGTGCGTCTTACCGTTCTAATTAAATGATCAAATGTTTTGAGAAGAGGTTTTAATTAATTACTAAGTGAGATATAATTTAAGAAAAAGTACTAAATCAATCAATACTCTTATATAAGGTATAAATTACACATTTCTGATGTTAAATAAAAGAATCAAACCACAGTTGAACAAAACTATTAATTTACGTTTGATACGGTTTTTGTTTACATATTGGAGAGTTTAAGAACAATATTTTTTAATAATAATAAAGTAACTTATTTACATAACCCAGTAGGGATCGCTTCTGCCTGGTTTATACCTTCCAGTTGAACCTACCACTAGGCAGAGCAAAAAAGCGATGTGTCACTTCAATCTGGGCAACCTTATGGATGTCCAAGAGCGGCACATCACTAACCGCATATGTCGAGATTATGGGATGCAAGGGTAGTTCAATAGGTCTAGTCTACTGCGGGAGATGACTGTTGGAGTTGGTAGGGGTTCGTTCCCTAAGTATCAGAGGTTCTTGCTAGCCTCAATAAGGGTGTGCCACCCCGTTCCTGCTTTGACTGGAGAGGCTGGTTCAGAGCTGGCCTCCCCTTCTTCCGGGGAGACATGACTTTGAGGTTAGTGCTCTAATTCTTCCTCATGAATTTCGATAGGAGGCGGACCCTACCCACTAACCCTACCTATCTTGAATATCCTGTCAATCCGGAAGCAGCACAAATGTTCTTATAGGACTAAGTGCAGTTTATAAGCTTCTTGTCGTAAGAGAACACAAAAAAAACTTATTTACATTCAAACACATAAACCAATATTTAAAACTTTTATTTTTGTGAGGCCTTTCGATAGCAAAGCTATGTCCATCTTCAACAATAATAAAGTAATTTAATTTTTATACTAGAATGATCATATTATCTATTTTTGTACTTTAATTTCAGTTATAGATTGTTGAAGATTCCTTTGTAGCCCAAAAATATATTTATGCTGTGAACAACTTGAACTTGTGTATCACGATATAAAACTGTAAAATCTGGGCTGGAGAGCTTCAACTTCCCTCTTAGGTTGTAGTGGAAAACTGTGTAGACATTTCAGTGACAGTTGTGTAAACCTTACTTTTTAATACTTTAAAATTCTTTCTTAAACTAAAACATGAAGATGGCTAATCATTCTGTGGAGGTGTCATACCTTAAGAAATATGTTCCATCATTTCCACTTCTCAAGTAGAATAATATAAGAAACTTGATATTATAATGGTGTTTATATATTATACGTATTATGTGATTTATAAATACTCTCGGCTTATATATTAACAATTTAAACGCACTCCAACAAATTAACCCTACCTCAATTTTTACTTAATTGATGAAGAATAAAGATTTCGTAATACATTTGGTTCACAGTTTGCTCCAGTTCAATTTTCTATCTACAATTAGTCATAGGTAATTGAATGCTCTATTTTCTATATATTCAAACAGTTACAGTCTACCCTATAGCATCTTAGTATATTCTGTAACGTGATATAGACGTGGGATGTGTAACAATGAAACAAAAATCAATAATACAGCCAAGACACATACTATTGTGTAGTTACAGATGTCACATAAACATCGGAGCTGCACTTAGATATTTATGTGTAGAGATACTAACCGCGACCATTTCAGCCTCTGTACGGTACGTGTGACAAGATACATACTATTGTGTAGTTACAGATGTCACATAAACATCGGAGCTGCACTTAGATATTTATGTGTAGAGATACTAACCGCGACCATTTCAGCCTCTGTACGGTACGTGTGACAAGATACATACTATTGTGTAGTTACAGATGTCACATAAACATCGGAGCTGCACTTAGATATTTATGTGTAGAGATACTAATCGCGACCATTTCAGCCTCTGTACGGTATGTGTGACAAGACAAGGACAACTCAACCTAGATCATTTGTCCTGCTAAACGATTATCATCTAATGTTTACTGCTGGTGATGTCATAACGAACACCTTTGTGCTCGTAAAAGTATGAGAGAGGTGTGATTATAGAGGAAACATATGTCACGGTTTAATAAAAGTATTAGATCTACTACAGTGTAAGATATTAAATTAAAAAAAAAAACTTTTCTTTTTTTTTCTTAATTGTAGCAACCTTCTAAATAAACAGATTGTTGTCACAGAGTAAAACTAACTATTCAAAATCACGAGAAAAACCTGAATCGTAGGTTGTTATAAATAAGGAGGAATTTTCAGAAAAAAATATTTCTATTTTATTACTTCCACCAATCTCTCAGCACTGTGTTTTAATGTCTAATACTATAAATAACTGATTGCATTGCTTTTTACAGAATCTCTTTAATACACATATCTAGCATATGTTTAGAACGTTACTAATTTGGATAGTTCAAATAAGTTTACTAAAAAATGGCGCAAAGTTTTTCGTGTTATTCTATAAACAGGTAGCAGTTGGAATATTTATAATTTTTAGTAAGTCGTTACAGAGCAAACTCTATTACATTCGCACGTTGAATGTTCAGGACAGAACTTGTAGTATTTTTGATGGTGGATCACATATTTATTGTTAATATGCTGCTGAAGAATTAGTATAATTAATAATTATTTAAAAATGAATTATTGTAAAATTAATAATAAATGGAAAATATTATTTTGTATTATTATGTAGTTACGATAATCCATAAAATTAAAAATAGTAATGTAAAATATATAATAAATTAAAAACTGTATAATATTAAAGTTTTCCGTCATTTCTAGTGTTAATCACAATTGTTAAGACCACAACAATAATCCCATTTAAATTTATTGTGCTTGTCGAATTAAATTGAAGAGTATGTGATAAATTAATTTTACTCCTAAATTTACAAAAGTGATTACACGATTTGGGTAGAATAAATGCTCCATGATAATAACCGTTCTTTTGTGTTGTTATAATCAGTACTTTCAAAAAACACAATTTCCTCATTCATTCTAATATGTAAATGCTTAAAAATGTTATCCTTACCAAACTTCACTTGTTGCGTAACAGGCTACGCTGAGGCAACAACATTCTCTAGACGTCCTTCGGACAGATAAACAGGCAGGCAATCATAAGGAAAGAAAATTTTACATCCCATCGCAGACAAAAGAAACATTGTATCAGCCTACTTAGTGATAGACGCTCAGCTAAACTCCTTAGTTGAACATGCACCGACAAAGAAGTTAGTGTGGAGCATAGAAATTTATAGAAGCTTCATGCAAAATATATAGATTACTTTATTTTTGAGGTATCGTCTGGATAAACATACAGACGAATAGAAATTAATTTCTTCCAACCCGTTGATCGTCTGAGCAATCTGTTGCTTATATAGCCATTATTAATCTGGCAGGAGCTTAATAGCATTTCATAGTAGCTAACTCACCGTCACTTGAATACAGCTTGAAACTTTTACTTAGGCATAAAAAAAATATTGAAGATATTAAAACTAAATTCTTTCCCAGTTTGTTGGACCCAAAAGATAACAAAGGAATCTTATATTGATTGAGTATTATTAATTTTTTTGAAGTCCCCTAAATTCTTTGACATCTTTAAAGGTTATAACAAATTATTTATTTATTTTATATATTAAAAATTAGTCGGAAAAAATAAAACTAACGTGAATATAATACAATTATAGCAAATTCAGAATCCCTGCTCTCCGCTATTCTGTGATGTTCATAACGTTTCTCCCTCTGTACTTCTTTATTTTATTACCACTTGGACAGACGAAGTAAGAATGAGGAAGAAATTGGCCAAGTAATGGAAATGCTAGTTAATAAAGGTAATATTCCAAATTTTATTATTAGTAATTTAAAGTTGAAAATTTTGATGGGAAAACAGCAACACAAAGCATTGTAATTGGTCTGGCGAGTGTCCATTAAAACAAACCGGTGCTTTTAATTACAGCCGTTTTATTGTACATGTGCATGTTGGAGCGACGGTCTTATCTCATATTCTGCTAGTAAAATAGATAGTAACCTTCTCTTTCTCTCTCAATTTAAGAATATCATCAACTCACACAACACAGTATGTTGTACCTATACATACACTACTTCTGTACTTTTCAAATAAAATAATATCTATATATGTATGTATATATATATATATATATATATATATATATATATATATATATATATTAATAATAAAAAAATGTATCTATTGTTTCCGTTTACCACCACAAGAATGTTACGAATTTAAGGCGGATTTTATACAGTATTATATTTTGGTATTTACCACAGTAATTTAATTAAAATTTATAAAATTAAAAAATAATTTTAAATATAAATTTAAATTCAATCCATTATTTTTAAACTGTTCAGAGTAATAATGTCCTTCAAGCCAAACATTGACTGTTTCATTACTAACGCAAAATCACCAACAATCTTATTTTGTATTAAAACCTCCCATTCTCCCAATACCGAATGTTTCAAAATATAAGGAATAATCACAAAATTAAACCATATTCAGATTTATTATCTCTCCATTATTAAAGATTAGTATACTTGACTCGATTAAGCTATATTGACCATCATAAGCTATGTTCACATATTTAGCTACAATGAGAATTCACAAACATCTAGAATATTATGCTTCAAATTTTGAGATATTTTATAATGTGCTTATAATAACACACTCCTTCCCAAAGAATTTACTGCCTAGGCCATTTTAACAATTCAAACTGAGAAACTCTAGTTCTAAACTCAGCACCCATAATCTTATCACGGCTCTTCAGTAAATCCTGTTCTCTCGACATTGGATCAGCTTAACTGGCTTTGATACTGGGTTTAAATCCACTTTGCACTTTTCCTCAAAGTATAAGAACTTTTGAGTGAGTATATTTTGTAAAGGGTATGTTTTTTAACTATCATGTTAATTCATCCATTGACAAATCAATTATTTATCAAAATCAACAAACCCCAGAAATATGCGGTTGTTTATTTCAACGTTGCAATTGATTGCATTTAAATATGTTTTACCTAATACATTTATATTCAAAAATAAAAAAATTGATTACTTCGCACTTCTTCTTGCGTAAATTATTGCTGTATGAGAAATACAAAAATCTCCAATTATTTAATTTTCATTTCTTTGATTTAACACCTGACGATGGCATCAATAATGAATTTAAAATTATTCGAGAATTGAGTATCTCTTTTACAGGAATAACGGTTCTTCTATGTTTATGATTATATTTAAGTATAGCTATAAGTAAACAGCGCATTTGGTTACTTGTGCGAAAGCAGAAACACAAAATTATATTAGTATTCGGGGTTGCAAGCCCATTTCAATCCTTTGCAGGAGTTTGATCTTCGTGAAACTACTTTTGAATTTCTATGTAAGTTCTGTGTAAGTCATACACGGTGTGTAAAATTTCATATATTTATGACATTAGGAATTATAAAAAATGTGGTTCTTATAGTGTTTGTAACCCTATTTAAACCCCTGTGGCTGGTTAAACGTCATAAAAATTGTTATTCGTATATTTCAAATTTGTATCTTTTAAAATTTACTCAAACTGGGTACATAATACTAAATGTTTCTAAGAAGAACCAATAAAATGTCTTAAAGAGAGAAGGAAAGAAGAAAATTACAGAGATCTAAGTTAATCAGTCAGGGCATATTCTTTTGTATATCAGTATTATTTCATACCTTATTATTATATTAAGTACACATTAAGTGAGTCTAATATTCTCACCATGTATTGGTGGGTATTGCAAATAAATAACATAACTGCTGTATTAAGCTGTAATTCAAAAACTAACATGTAAAATTAGTTACATTGTTCCCTATGAAATCGAAAAATTCTAAAATGTACTCTTGACATATTTAAGACGAAAATGTTCGACACAAATTGATATTACTTTTATCGAAACGACAATTCGATGCTTCCGGCGACGTCGATATAAGAACATTATTTCCGTTTCGCTCTCTTCCGCCAATCTCAGACAGTTATTAACAGCCAATAAAGTTTTCCGGGCCTCTTAATAACTGTTTAATCTAAGCTCTGAATTAATAATCACGGTTCTTATTTAAAAAGACTTGTATCTATTAACCTAAATTTGTTAGATGTAGAGTTTGAAAACTCCTACATCAATGTCGGGACCATGTTAGTAGCAAATAAGTCTCATATAAAACTATGTAATATTTCAATCATTGTCAAGTTTAATAATTTTTCACAAATATTCCAACAAAACATAACATTAATTATTCAAGCCTCGAAACAAAATGTTTAAATATTTGAAATATATTAATACTGAAACATTCATTCAAACCAAAATTTATTTAAACGTTTAAAATTAGCTCAAATAGTTAAGATGAACAAAAACCGAATATTTCCCAACTGACTTTAAGCTCTATTAAGTAAATGTAAATTAAATACATGTTTTAAATATTTTAAAGCAATGCAATACTCTAACAATTAAACATACCCAAAAAAAAAAAAAAAAAAAAAAAAAAAAAAAAAAAAAAAAAAAAAAAAAAAAAAAAAAAAACAACGTACAGACGTACTTCCAAACTTACTTACTGACAATAAAATAAAAAAACAAAATACAACGTTAGCCAGGTTTAAAGTTCTAAATAAAATTAAGACTTTTCTAAATCAACGAAGAATCATAGTAAACATTTTAAAGCAGTGTAATAATAATCAAACTGAATGTGAAGTGAGGTCACAATGCAATTTTTTTTACAAAAGAGAAGAAAGTCTAGAAATTCATCTTTGTTTTTAAATAGCCATCATCACCTTCAGATAATTAGGTGAACCTAAAATTAGTCACTCTGAGGCTCTTTATGCAGGGTATAAATTAAATCCTGATACGCCTGGATATATTCCGAAAGGATTGAGATATCAATGTACAACCTTCACCATACTTATTAGATTAATGTTTTTGAATATTTTGGGAGTAAAGAAATTTACCCCCCTTTTAAAAGGGGGTAGAAGGGAGTAACGTTAAATTTTCAAATTGCATCCCATATATTATCCTATTCAGAGTCGTGTTAACACATAACTTACTTATTCGTTTCTAAATGATACAGTGACGCGTACTCTACAGTAAGGTAATGCATTATGTAGTCTCACTCTGATAATGCTGAGATAATATATAATTATACTTAACAGTACTATAAACACTGTTTAGAGGTATATTTCTGGAAGGTCTCAAGTTGTGTGGGTTATCTAAGTTGTATGATGTTGACTAAAGTGTTTTAATTATCCATTGCATACGTAGGCACGCAATATCGTTCCGTTCAGTTAAGAGCTGGCTGTAGTGTCTCGAGTTTTTACCGCTAATAACAATATTTCACCCCCTTTTTCAAAGGGGAGTAGAGGGGGGTCACTTTAAATCTTCAAATTGCAACCCCTAACTTGTGACATGTCATTTGAAAGGTAAATTCAAAAGATATACAATGACATGAACAAAACATCTCTATGACGATCCTCGCAAGAAGTATCGGTAAACAACCCCTTGCCTTAATCTAAGGGTGTAAATTAAGTCACTTTTACGGTCGTACTTTTCATCGTACCGTTAAAAGACATGCCTTTTTTTAAAGGTATAATTAATGAGCAACCAAACACATTATATTTTTCTTAATGTATGTAAGTCTTTAGTATTTCAACGGTGAAGTACAAAAAAGTTAAAGGTTTGTTTAATTAAAGCCAATAAAAATATAGAATTATTTTTAATGCGTTTGGTATTAACAAAATATGTCTAAAATAAGACATCTTTCATAACTCTACGACTATAAATAAGACCATAAAAATGCACGAGGTTTAAAATATTTCTTATATGTCTTCAATATAGATAGCTGCCAGTACAGTCTGCTCTTATTAATAATAGTCAGACAAAGCTGCTGATCAGTGTTCTAGGAAGGCTATTTATGTAAACTTCACGTAGGTTCTACTTTGGAGTGACGCGAGTGCTATAAGTTGTATAGTGTAGAATGTAATTTGGTAATTACCAAGTACACATGAAAACACATACTCTCAAATTGTTTGGCTTGTGGTATGAGTAAGTAAAACTCTGCCCTACAGAACTCTAGAAACACTGTTTAAAGTTAACTCTCCGGAAGTTCTTGAGTCGAGTTACGTGAGTGCTCTTTCAGAGTGGAGTTTCAAATTTATTACTTGGGATCTCGATAAAAACTTATTTCTGAAAGGACTTTTAAGGTGGCCCTACATATCCGAAAAACTAAATATATTTAAGTTATTTACAGTAATAAATACATGGCTCTAATATTTCGTAATCGAAAATGCACATTAGTTCACATAGATTATGATGACTATCTTATATCTTTCATGGAATTATAACATTGTATAAAGATTTTTCATATATTTTTTAGAAATATTGCGATTATAAGATGTATTTGCACCATGACATAGAAAATATATTTTTACTTATACATTCTTACTTCCATGATAGAAGGAGTACCTCCGTCGTTGATTAAGTTCACCATGAATTCTACTTATTGTTCAAATACGAGTAGTTTTAAATAAAATATTGACATCGCTGTAGTTATTTTACTTAAAATATATTATATAACTAGATGTTGCCCGCGGCTTCACCCGCCGTTTTTACAATCAATGTCTGAAGTCTTAGCTGTAGCTCTTATGATGTAATATAATTTTCCTAACTTTTGTTCAAAAGTAATAAGGTGTACGATTAGGTACGTATCATTTCACCGTTCACGGTCAGACGGTAAGAGGTTGAGAGAATAACTCGTATAACACGTTTTGCGCTTATAGGAGCATTTCTGGATCAAATGAATTATATTTTCGTTGCCAAAGTTGAGCTTTCCTTGTTGTCCCAGTCATGAAAACTTACACATATTTCTCAAAAACCTTTGAATTCCAGTCTAAGATATCTCCAGTGCCATAGTGTAATATGCCACGTTGCCCTGATAAATAGAATATATGTAAACACGTAGGACTGAGAAACCTACTTCTGTCAAAAGGGACTTACTTACGTCACTTAAAGTGACAGAGTAGACAGAGTCTTCGATCGGTCTAAGATATATCTAGTGCCATAGTTAAGTTCACCTTGTTGTCACGATGAAGAAAAAATACATATATAGTTAGGCCTGAGGAATCCACTACAGTAAAAATCATCTTGTCCCGGTATAACGAGTATCCTTAAGAAGTTAATGCAACATTTCAGTAACAATTTATAGTCTTGTTTTTCGGACTGTAGTAATGTCAAGGAAGCCGACCAGTCTTGAAATTCTTGCACATAAACATTCACAGTTATTATGACACATAAATATTATTATTAAAATAGGGGTTAGATGAATTATAATTCCAATAGAATGAATCCATATGATGGCGTTGTCAAAATCATAGTTGATTACATTTAACAGCATCTTTCAATTAATATTTCGTAACTTTAGATACTAAGATGGATTGTTTTACTATTTTTATAGGATAATAATGCATTACAAAAATTAAATGTCGATGTTACCATTGACATTTAAAGCAGTTAAAATTATTGTTACAGGAATCTATTCGTTTTAAAATTAAGTAATTTTATTACGGCACAAACTTACGTGAGAATTCTCCTTACATTTATGTTATAATAAGATGTCTGAGTAAACTTAATGTTGTTATAAAAAAGACATAAAAGCACCACTCTTATAGCATATGTAAAAGTTTGTCGAGAACATTAACTGGTGGAAGAAAGTTAAATATGGAGAGACCTATTGTAATTTTACATTAAGAAAGACTCTCAGAATGCACCATTCTTAGTTAAAGAGATACACATGATAGAAACATAAGGATAATTATAATTCTAAATGACGTACAATTGTATTTATATTTTGACTTTCCACACATTATGGTTACATGCAATAAGATACATACATAAGTTAATATGAGCATAAGTAAAAAATGTGTATATAATATTGCTGTGTGAATATATTAATACAATTTATATTATTGACTTATATTAGTTTTAATTTATTAAAACTACTAGAGGAAATATTCCTAAAGAAAACTAAAAAAAATTACAAACAATAATTTATCTTTTGTAATGCAATGGCATTACTACTGGAATGGCCCAAAGGTTTCTTTTTATTTTGACATGGTAAGAAATTACGGAAGTGGTCATAAATTTATTTACACACTGTTTTATCTAATGGATTTAATACATTTATGTAAATTGCTTAATTTTATTCATATGGCAAAGAACAATATAATTATACACAAGTTGATATATTTGACGGCTTGCCATCCATAGTTATTTCCCTATTAGCCAAAAACATTATAATTCCACATTATTGGGAAGTATCATGTGAGTTTCCTGATACACAATTGCATATAGTGTCATTAGACTGCCACAGTTTGCAGGCAGACAGTACTGAAACTTGACCAGAATTAGTAGAGAAGATCAATTTATTCCGCATCACCGAACACTTTGTGAATATAACGTCTCAGTATGTGTACCATGTGATTCTTATCCCACGGTTAGGATAGTAAACGCACGTATAGATCACCACTTCAACGGAGCAGTAATGTTAGAGATAAATTTTAACAAAATCAACAATTCAATTAATTCTGCATCATACATTTTAGAAGTATACATTTATATAATAAGATACATTTCAATACTTTGATGTCTGTTCTTCTATAATTGCAGAATAATCCGAACGTTTTTCCAAACCTGCAGGGTACTGGTTGTTATCGCGACTTCACACTGACCACTCCAAATATGAGTATAACATGTAAGCAATTATGGGTATATCTCAGACAAAATTGATTTTTATGGCTACCCAGGCCTCTTGAGAATGTATATATATATATATATATATATATATATATATATATATATATATATTTCTATATACATCCTTTAATTACCATAATCTTTGTCAAGAGGGCTTGGGTTGCCATACGTTTATCACGGCCCTTTCCTGAATGAATGTGTGTCTAAGTTAATCAGTAAGTGGAAATTAATATTATTTCATAAGTCACTGTATGGGATTTTGCCTTCAAATTCTGGATTAAAAATGTATATGCTCAAGTTAAATTACATGGAACGTGATTCGGTTGTTCTAAATTGCTATTGAAACCTTTATAACCAGTGGGGTGGATCTCCGGAACACATATCCTATTTCTTAGTGCAAGTCGCTTTTGTAATATTAATGTTTGTGCATAATTACCGACATCTAGTAGAGTTACCTTAAGTGAGTAGGCCATACTAATCGTTGCTAATGAGATATAATTATGAGGCCTTGCGGACTGAGCTTTAAAGTCGGAGCCCGCAGCCATTTCTTACTGCGCACATGCAGAATACAATTAATGATTATGCACCATTCCAAGACGTGTAGTTCATAGGTTATTAAAGGTGTTGTGTTTGGTGACAATACAATAATTATTGTAATTATGTTACAACTTCTAAAGTGTGTATATAAATTATACCATGAACGAAATATCCACTAGCATCACTGTACTCATTAATAGCTATAAGGGCGAACCTCCTTACCAATAGTCTCAGTTCTAGGACGGAACCACATAGCACCATACAAGAGCATCACTAAGAACAAAAATAAGTATAAACATGTCTTGTAGCACTGATGAGGTTAATCGTGTTTATCGGTAGAAACCTCAACCTCTGAATTCTGTCCAGAATCGATGTTTTAGGACATCCAATAGTGCCATCAGTAGACACTTGATATCCGAAAGTGGTAAAACTAAAAAAATATTCTTATGACTTCACCTTAAGCCCTATTTAAACTCATATATAAAAACTCACATAATGTAGTTAATGTAACCCTTCAGAAGTTCCCAAACATATACTCATTAAAACTACTAATTTTTTATTGGGTTATGCAAGTATTTTGTAGTATCGCATTAAGTTATAAAACTATAGTTTTACTAACATTAATAGATAATATAGATAATTTAATTGAAATATTTCCTACAGAATGCATGAAATGTAATTACAAGAAATTACGAGTAAACGAAAATATCCTATCCCACTCAAGTGTTTAAACAATAAATAACTTACACAATGCTATAAACTGAGGCATGAAAAAAACGTTCAGGCTGCCTTGTGGAGTGAGAGAGGCTTAAGTACCTCAGGTAGTAAATATTTGAACGGTAATAAGCATAGCCTAATCAGAAAATCGTAATATTAAAACAAATTCGGATATAAGGCCCGTTTATTCAGCCTCTAAGTTAAAGATTCCAGTGACAGCGCTAAGTGCAAGGTCATGTCGAGAGGCTGTGAAAGCTGAATCAATAGAACCCTGAAGTAATGTGGACCTGAAAGAGGATTCCTTAAACAAAGTTGAAATTTGTAGGGATTGACGATGCAAGAAAAAGGCAAATAATTACTCCTTTCTGTGGCTAATAGTTACGTTTTCCTAAATATTATATATCCAGTATGTTATACGTAATATATAACGCAACTATAATAATTCAAACACTCACTAATATATAAAAAATGAAGAAATATTATTTTCCCATAAAACTAAAGATAATTATAAAGATAGTTTCTAAAAGTAGTTTGATGTAAACACATTCTAAGAATATGCTACAATGCAATCTAGATATAAAATGACACGCAATAATTAAACCATCACATTTTATAATATTGTACACAGTCTATTCGGAGGTTTGAACTGGCAAAGGAGAAGAGGATCAATTTGTTTTGTAACTTGCTGAGTCACTTTGTAAATGTAACACTTCGGTAAGTGCATCTGGAGGAACATCCATTTTGGTGCTTATTGATTTTTATATAAAGATACAATTGCAATAGACAAGAATCTGTAAAAACTGAGCTAGGTAGATATATCTCGATCCACTAGATATGTTATGTCCATAAATGAAAACTAAACAGTTTTATTTATTTAAAGTTTAGGATTGACTTCATAAATCTGTCTTTCATGTCATAGATATTGTTCTTTACCAAAATGAATGTCAACCATTGGATATCATCTCAATCACAGGAATAAACTAAATTTCTTTGTTTTATTATATCAATAAACGTATATCAATAAGCATATTACAACAGTAATATTATTTAAAAAAATATTTAGAATGGAACCATCTTGACTTAGAAAAATGATACTTTTATCTCATCGGTCTTTACCTCTCTAAGTGCAACTAGTAGAGTTTATTTAATTCTAAATGGATGCACTATGGGAATGTTTTATTTGGAGAACAAATATTGTTTTAATGTAACTGGTTCAATACTTCTTTCCCCCTCGACATCGTTCCACTTGAGTTGTTATCTCGTCTCTATTAGACCAGAACTAACCTTCACTCCTACATCATGTCTGGAACAAAGTTCTCATCGCTCCATTACCGTTAATAAATAGCTGATTCTGCTGATCGACATCATAAAATATATAAAACTGGCAGCGTACAACGGACTTTATATTACAGTCCGAACAGATATTTGAAAGTATAATGTGGTGATGTTATCGGAGCTGTGATTAGCATAATGACATGCGCAGTCAGACATCGTTTTTGGTAAAAGGATAAAGTTTAATCAGTTTAAAATAAATAATAAGATAAAAAATAATTTCCAAAGCACAACTCTTTTTGTTACTTGACACCACTAAAATTACAGTTTTAGTTAATTTGAGTAAACCTTTTAATCGCTTTAATTAACGATGTTTTTTGAAATGATCCTATACTACCACAAATTACGTGAAAATTTTATATTTTCCTCAAAAACCGAGCCATCGAGTCTAACGATTCTACCCGCACCAGGCTATACTGGAATGAGCTGTCGGAGGGATGGATTGAAGTGCAGTTGTTCAGCTTTTCTGTAGATATGGTTTGAAGATCAAGTGCTGATCGGACATATTTGTTTAAGATCAAAATTGGATTTGACTGTATTAGCGGGGACTGCGAATGACTACTGATTTCTCATTGACAAAACAGTAACGCAGAAAATTAACCTAATCTTTACGATGATAGAAAAGACAACAAGGAGGTAAAGCTATATTAAACAGATGTTGGATGCATGCGATTGACTGAAGAGAGCTCATAGAAAGTTCGAACCCGGTGTAGAGTTTTGGCAAATTGTTTTAGAATAACCCAAAAATTCTTGGAGAGCATTTTATATAGTTAGAGAATATTGATGAATATCAAAATAGAATTTTGTTAACGCGTTGACATTTACGACAGCGTCGAATTACCTGTATGGTTAACTATGGGAAATGTCCGCAACCCAAAACCAATTTAACTTATGGTGAATTAAAAGAAACAGATATTAAGTTTAAAGGGTATTATGGACAATGTAACAATGTTTCCTGATTAGCCTTAACGACCTGAGAAAAGCTTTCCTTGGAAACAAAAATGTGGTTGTAAATACCGCGCCATTTTATAGTGCGTTTAAAACAAAGGAACTATATGTACTCATGCTACAGTTCTAACCTTCACAACCGTTGCTGCGTATGCGTTGCTTCAAGCACGTCTTAACACCATTTACTAAATTGATAAATCTGTCCTTCGCCCCAGTAGTTTTCCCTTCAGCTTTGAAGACAGCAAGAGTGGTTCCGATCTTTAAAAAGGATGATCCTTGCATCGCAAGTAATTATCGTCCTGTTTCCATTCTTCCAGTCATGAGCAAAATTTTCGAAAAGATTTTCATTATAAGGCTTGAAGGTTTTCTTGAACAGTTTGAAATTCTTAACCCTGAGCAGTACGGATTCAGGAAAAACAAATTGACTATTGGAGCTGTAACAAAACTCATTGACTGTGTTATTGATGGCTTGGAGAGCCGAGAAGAAGTGCTCAGCATATTTCTCGGCCTTTCAAAGGCCTATGACTGTGTGCATCATGGGACACTGTTGCATCAGTTATGGACATGTGGTGTCTGAGGTCAGCCGCATAAATGCTTTCGTCATACCTCAGTGACAGAGAGCAGTTGTGAAGATCGCTAACACCCTGTCAGGCAAAGTAAAAATGCAGTACGGTGTTCCCCAGGGTTCAATTTGGGGGCCCATAATTTTTCTCATTTACGTCAACAGATTGAATTCATCAATTCAAAATGGAGAGGTGATTCAGTATGAGATATACGACTCTCTGCATCGCATCAAATACGAAACAAGATCTTAAGGTCAAAGCCTTTATTGAACTGAACGCATGCATCGAGCACTTTGCAAAGATAAATCTGAAAACTAAATATGCCAAAACTAACGTAATACAATTTTGTCTCCATCAACAAGATGACGAATACAGACCAATTGTGATGGCGTATGAAGCTGCTACCCTAGATTAAGCCGAATCCACCAAGTTTCTGAGGATGTACTCTAGGGAAGTTATAGCATGACCGGTGGGATGCGCGTGAGGAGTGGAGGAGTTGAGCGCGTGGGGGCACAATCTAAAGTAGGGGAGTGAATACGGTGCTACTAACCCTACTGAGAGTTTTCGGCTCCCGGCTCATAGTGGTGGCGGGAGCCGAATATTGTAGTGTTTGCCAACATTTCTAGACCCTTATGTTCTTACCACGGTGGTCTTTTATGATGAGCAATTTAGTATAGGAGACCTTGAGAATATTTGAACATTTCTAGACTCTTTTGAAGTTAAGGCGACGGACTTTTATGATGGGGAATTCAATACAGGAAATCTTGGAAATATTGGGACCGGATGTACGTGATCTTAACAATGACTATGTTCTGCCGAAATTGTGTTCATAGCTCACCCTTCTTAATGAGTTCGCAGTAGAGATACCTGGTGGTAAGAAAGGGTTCTCATAAATTGGGAAAGGGTAGGAATTTATATTATTCTTGATCTCCAACGACGACAACAGTTCAGAATTGTAATTGTTACACTTTGTTAGCCATTAAAATTCAATTTATCATATACTAACCGTGTAAGCTTCAGGATTTACGATAGTAGATACAATTATACACTACAAAATTTTCAACTGACATAGCCTAGCTGCTAAATTAAAAATTAATATAAAACTGGTTAAACTAATTTGTCAATATACACAGTAGAATAAGAAAAAACTCAGTTTTATCTACCAACTTGTATCAAGTTAATTTAATGATGTATACTTAAAATAACAATAACGCCAACGATCCACACGCAATAGTTAACATAACAAAACCCCGTTGTCGATGAAAATTATTTATTGTTCTTCGAACTACACCCAAATCAAAATTGTCCAGATTACTTTTAGTATGTTTGCGTTTTCTTACTTTGTTGGGCGTACTAAAAGAATTGCAAATTGGACTTATTTTATTTCCTCCTTCAAAATTCGTCTCAGCGTACTTTCAGAAATTCCAGTTGCCTCTACGACACGCTGTTGAACTTTCTTCAAATTTATAAGTGTGTTGGTTTCTGCTTCCGTTTCATAAAATGGGAAGCACTTCTCTTGCTTGGCCGTGTATAACCTTTCTACCTCCAATTTTACTTTTTACATTATGATCCATCTCAAACTCTTTAATTAAAACGTAATGAGCACAACGCAATTAATTCACAAATTGTATTACAACTCGTGAATTGGCACAAGCGAATGTTTTTTGGGCGGCACGTATAGAAGACTGGAGACCGAAGTTCACAAGGCTAAATACGGCAACAGACTGAGCCGCTCCACCCCTCACCACTTTAGTTCCGTCTTTGCCTACGGCGCATCTCGAAGTCACCGGTCATGCTATAAATTCTCTACTATACCTGGACCGGGGACTGACCTGGAGCGATCACATTGACAGAGTTTGCTCAAAGGTTGCCTCAGGCATTTATGTCTTACGCATTCTAGCAAAATTCTGCTCGTTGGATGTACTGAAAACAGCCTACTTTGGCATAGTACGTTTACATTTGACCTACGGTTTCAGACTATAGGGCAGCTGTTCTAAATACAAATTTGATAGAGTATTTAGAACACAAAAGAAAGCTGTTACAATAATTTCGACATTAAAACCCAGAGAGTCGTGTAAAAGTGCCTTCATTGAGCTTGGGTTTTGAACTTACCCTGTACTGCCGATTCAAATGTGAACTGGTTCAGGGCAGGGACGTCAATCATTACGAGACCAGAGGCAGGAACAACTTTAGAACTGAACAGCATAGAACGACTATGTTCGAACACTTGCCATCTCAAATAGGGTGTCAAGTTAATCAATAAGCTCCCTGAAGTTCTCAAAACGAATTAATGAACCTAAACAATTGAAATCTCGATTAAGATACTTTTTGTTGTCAAAGGGATTTTACTCCGTTGATAAGTTTACGATGGGCCGATGGGATGAAATTTAGCATTTTATTATTGTTATTCTATTTATCCTTTTCTGATATCTAAACATGCAAAATACAATATATTGTTATATTGTTAGGTTCACAAATTAATATGTGGAATTGACTGCGCCTATGATAAGATAGGTTTAGTTTATAGATGTTTTAATCAACTTGTTGAAATGGCGCTTGCAATGCAATTTTGTTAATTGTTTTACTGCAGTAAAGAATTGTTATTATTATAAGTGTCCCTACAAATAAACAAAGACATAGTGTCCATAAAACCTCAGGCCTTTGGTTGTAAACATTTTTTATTCATAAAAGTTTGCCTGAGAGAAGATAATTAATACAGAATTTATTACAGTTTCATCGTCCAAAAGATCTAAGTGATCCTAAAGAGGCGATGTTATAATTCTGCAAAATGATCACAGAAGTTCCAGAACATTAAGTTTTAATCGAGGAGAAGCGTGCTTTTTATCTGTTATTTCATTTCGAAATGGGATTCTTGAGGAATTATATTTCAATATCGCCTCCTCTGGGTATACGAAATTTTATTTGATGAAAATCTAATTTTTGGAATATTTAAGAAAGTGATTCTTGTTTGATAAGATCTTCAAGTGTAAGCGCCAGGAATTGAATAAAACGGCAGCGAGAGAGGAAAATTTGATTTTTCTTTCATGGTTCTGGTGTAATATGTACAAATGTTGTATTGTTCATATTAAGAAAAATAAATAAAATATTATAGTAAGTTAAAATGAAACAATTAATTTAGTAAATAAATATTATGCTAAATAAAATATAATCATATAACTCTTTGTAAATTTATACATGTGATCAGTGAATAAGGTTGTTTGTAATTACAAGAGTGTTTTACTTTGGTAGTTTTCTTAGTTCATTTATTTTATCGTGTTTTAACAATAAAACTTTAAAATTGAAAAATAATATGGTGAATATATTCAAACATTAAATGTTAACGACGCAATGATAACGCCAAAAACTCTCTTTGTTAATAGTTTTGCATTGAGCAACTCATTTAATGATTTCATAAATACAAAATGTTATAATTTATTTAAGATTTAATGAAATTATTTATTTAAAATTAAATTAAGTGGAAATTAGATGTTGTTAGTCCCTAAAGCTACAATGTATGTATGTACACGATGTAAGAATTTCAAGTTTTTATCTTTGCCCTGATTCAAAATATCTAAATTTCCTTCTTTAAATACTTGAAATTTCACGTGCAGTACATGAACAATTTTTTGTGTTGATGGACATTATCTTAAACTGCTACAAATTTAACACACAACAATATTCTGTAAATAAAGGTGATTGATGGATTTTATTTTACAAAACTTTCTAATACCACATGTCTGTTGTAATGAAGTAAACAACGGATAGAGCTGGTGTAAGATATCGGAGTTGATAGGAAAACTTTGATTGGTCTTTTCTGGAATTGTTTTCCTTGTGCTATACCGATCTTACCACGTGATCTACTGTACTTGACCCTTGTACAGGAATGTAGTCTGCATTATGATACAAATAATGGAGTAATTCTGAACAGGAATAGAAACAAGCATTAAAAATATAAAATTACCTTTTTGAAAATATAATTAAATGAAAGTTTTCATTTTGCTGTAGGATATTCTTTATAAATGTATGCAGATCAAATTTAGTTTTACTTAATAAAAAATAATATGAGTTAAAAATTAATTTAACCGACTAAAATATACATTTATCCTACATTATTCCAATTCGTGATTAACTCGTAGAAATAGTTGGTTAGAAATTGACAGCTTGGTTTTTTTTTGCTTCACCATTTTCATGTATTTGATTTCTGATATGCATTCTATTTATTTAATATTAGTTTTGTACCAGCGTAATGACCGTATTGACAGTCAAATACCATTTTGTAAAGTAAAGTTAGATTTGTAATCATTCTCCAAATATTTTAAGAGAGAACTGAATTTCTAGATAAACTTGGACAAGAATTTACATAAAATGCTACTGACGTCTGTGTAATGCGGCGGGCGCCTGATATTGTAATGGCTGTCGAGAGCTGTCCACTTGACAGAGTCGATAAATATTTCATTCCTGTCAGTCGTATTTACCGCTAATTGGGGAGAAACTTGAAGTACCGCATCTTTGTAGAGGATGTCGTTTATAATAACGTTAAGTAGCTTCCAAATCTAAAACGATTTTGGGCCATATATTTTATGATTATGTAAGTAAATTGTAACTGTATTTTTGTATTAATATTAGATTATTAATATAGGCCTATTCTTATTTAGAAATTCCTCCGGGCTATGTCCCACTTGTCTTTAAAGTAGCTAAAAAATCCCATCTTAGTCTTTAAAGTTGTGCAATATTAATTAAAAGAGTATGTCAAATGTAAACAACTGTTCTGTGTAAACATTGTTTATTATTTTCAATTAGTTTACTTTTATAGTGAGTACGTATAACCAACATTTTTATGTTTGAGATTTCAGCGATTAGGTAAGTATCCATCTACCTTAAAAAATGTACTAAACATTACATGGTCAGAGTTTGATACCGAAGTCTCCCTTTGAAACAGTTTGCAAGAACAATGGTAGATGAAATTTTGCTGGACTGGGCTTTTGAACTACGTAATGTACGAATCCCAGCTCTAAAGGTTTAAAATATTAACAAAGTGTTTTAGTTGATAAATAAACAAACGCTTATTTTCATTGTTAATATAATTTTAACCGTACATTTTTATCAAATATTAAGTATTTGATACTATCTAACCTAAAAGACCATGTTACTATCTAACCTTTTACTATACATTTAAAGACTGATATAAACCCTTCTTAGTTTCCTTTAGACAGACGTAAGCTCCTCTGATCTGTAATATATATTTTCTTGGTCGGCAAACCAGGTAAAATCAATATTGGAGTTAGAAATATAATTCACTCGAACCAGCAGTTGTCATACACGTGAAAATCATACTGAATGGCGTGCAAAGTATCGGGCAACTGCTAGAAGTGCAGATATAACAGACAATGTAGTCTAACTTGTAATTTATATTTAAAGACAGTTATGAAACCTAAATTTTTTGTCTTCTCAGAGCTGTGTATGTGTTGTATATATTTCCTTGATCGTGAAAGAGGCCAAATCAGCTATGGAAAAAATAAAAATAATAAAAATAAGCTTTATGTAATATATGCAGAGAATTGTTACATTCTATCTCTGATACCCCTTGGCACTGAATACTCACAACATATTCACCTAAAAGTAATCAAATCTTCTTCATCTATAATTTCTGTCAACATATAACGTTACTTTGCATGGATTGATCTTTAGTAGCATAGTTTCATAGTAGTGTATAAACGACTGAAATGATTCTTGGATAATTTAGAGAAAAATGAATAAAACCAAATCATCATAACCTTCGCGTCTCAGTATTATACATAAAAAGACAAGGGTTTGCAGGATACTACAAAAATTAATTGGAAAGGAAGTTAAAAATGTAAATTGTTACACAGGTCGTTATTTCTGTCAACGACAACAAAAGGACTTTACTTGTATCAATTAGTGGGAAATTAAAATTCTTGAAGCTAAATATTCATTTTCTCATAAATATAGGGCAGACTCTTCTTTATAAACATTACCATATCAAACGGCATATTGCAGTATCTCCACGTTACTTTTTATCTTTACAATTAATTACTTTTTATTGGGATTACTATGTTACAATGCATCGTAGTTTTTTATTGATCTCTAAGATATTTCCCCATAGGCACTTAATATTCATGTCATTCAATTTTATTTATTTGCTCTCTTATAATATCCTATAATGCATTCATAATTAAATTAAAAAATCTTTTATTTAGCATTTTTCATTCCACGTACTTAGTATTTAAGAAATAATAATGGCTTATAAAGGTTTTCCACAACTGGTATAGCAAAATAACAATAATTTTTTTATTTTAAACTTGAAAGTACTACTTGTTTAAAATCACAAAAAAGAACATTTGTTATAAAAAATTAAAATTTGACCAAGTAGAGTCTATAATTACCACCAGTTTGTGTATTATTATTTATCATATGGAAAAGGAATGATGGTTAAAAATAAACTAAACGTTGTTGATGGAAAAAATAGAGGATGTTTAATTTTCTAAGAAGGATTAAAATGACTGAGGTGGAAATCCTTGAAAGTGCTAAAAAGCGGTGAGTTGAGAAAATGTGCATTTGCGATGCTTATACGGCGAATCTTTATCACTTGGAGCCCGGTTATGTCAATTCATTTGGCATATAGAAGTTTGAACAGTAGTCGTACTTCACTACGACAGTAACACGAAATTACATATGAAAGTTACATATAGTTCGTATTGACTGTGTGTGCTCTACTAATGTTTTAAAATTTTCAAACTTGACTTCCCTGCTTTACTTTCTTTCATTTACTCCTTAATAAATAGCATTTTTTTGGATCTGACAGGACCTTCTACATATCACGTCATTGTCTACTCGTCTGTCCTGTTTGTTGGTTGAAAGGTCCTAGAGACCTTAAACTAGGTACTTAGGTTCCTTAGTCCAAGGTAGAACACTATTGAATGTGAGGTCATACATTCAAATGGCAGTCCGTCTGTATATTTTGATCCGTCTTCCTCTCTGTGCGATAACTCTTACAGGAATATCACATAGAATCGTTTCATAGGTTCCTCTTTATTCAAGAAAGAACCCCATTGATTTTGGAATCAAAAGGTGAAAGAATATTCCGTCTGTGCGATAACTCTGAGAGAAAGTTTCTAGACAATTTAAACTTGGTACATACGTTTCTCTTGGTCCAAGGAAGAGGTATAATGATTTTAGAGCCAAAAGGTTAAAGAATAATCCGTCCTTCATTGCGAAGCTTATTGGTTACGTAATTTCCAGACCTTTGATACACAGTTTTTTTGGTTTATAAATTCCAAGTTTTATTCAAATAAAAGATAAATTTCTATATTTTCTACTCTTTCGTTTTTGAGAAAATTTGAGAGATTATTAAATGTACAATTATACAAAATGTAAGTTTGGAACTATCATTACATTACTATGTTCTTCTATCCGCAGTTCCGTCGCTGTAGACTGAGCATTAAAAGAAGCATTTGTATCTAGCAGTTTTAGGGAGGTAACACAAGTTTTAGAGTTAATTACACCGAAGTGACTTGACTTGACTTGACTGAACTTGACTCTTTCTGTAAATGCGTAGAAGGGTAGGCTAGTGACCTTTCCTACAGTTTCTGAAACTGTATTGAATTTACTTCCGTTCAAAGATGAACTCTGATATGTTATGTAACTCCATTAGTTACGCTTTTTTAAAATTATTTGTTCTTTACACCAGATCAATTGAACCTGATTGGTATTGTGAAACATATGACTTGACTTTTACATGTGGCATCTTGTTCTCGTTTATTGACAACAAAAATATAATGATACTGTATTAATTTAACTAATTATTATTTGTATTTCAGGTGCCTACCATTACTATGTGTGTGTAACTATGTGCCTACGCGAACTGTCCCCGTAATTAGTTACAGTGACACATTTTTGAAGAGCTTAAACGTTCAGGTAATGGAAATTAATCGTTTTTTGTAATGAATGATTCTGCAGTACTCTTTTTTTACATGCTCAGCCCCAAACTAACTTGGTTTCTTGTATTACAAGTGTTCTTTCATAATTTTATGTTCAATTTGTATTTCAGCGTTTTGTATAGTCAAATATTCCAATGGTCTAATTTGTAGGTCGATTTTTCATACTATCTATAATATTATATAAAAATCTAATGGTGGTAATATGTGTTTCAATTAATCACTTAAAAACTACTTAACCGATTGTACTGAACTTTTACATGGACATTCATAGGGTCCTGTGTTAAAATATTGGTCTCTTCTCATTTAGAAAGTCCCTCCGGGTTACGGCCCACCGGCTTTGAAAACTTCCTTAACACTCCATTGCCTATACTATAATATAAAAATCTAATTGTGTCTCTATGTGTCTTTGTGTGCATATGTTACTCAATCACGTAAAACATACTGTACCGATTGTACTGAATTGTACATGGATATTCATAGGGCTTTCTTTTTAGCCTACTCAGCAGATAGTAACTGTGCTTTTTAATCACCTGTCAAAGTCAAGAAAAATAAGTATAATATCTAAACGTAACATCTAAACAGTTGAAATTAGTTGTTGTTATTTACATAACAGAGTCAGTTACGCTTCACAAATTTCGTTACGTAGAGAAGCTTATTATTATATCGGTTTGTTTTTATTGGGATTATAATAAACTGCAGTAGAATGCCATAATTTATTACATCTGTATAGTATTTATAACTCTACTTCTTTATCATATAATTAATTATACTTCTTTAGTGTAAAATATAATTAAATAGTTAGATTAATTTGGTTTATATTCTTATTCCTGATCTATAATACGCTGGTTGAACTGACCGTACAGACGATGACACATAATCGGGTGACTGCTCCACCTTGGCCTAAATAATTAAAGTACAACTTTAGTGCATTCTGACGTCATCACGTTACATCACCTGATCGGTCGCCACGGTAACGTGTCGTTGACCTGGCAAGCAGTCATCCAAAATGTGGAACCACATTTTGTAGACCTCGTTCTAAGTTTGTTCCGGACACATGTCTATTTGTAAACTCTCTGTGACTCTACAATGTAACTAACTCGTTAAACCCAAGATGCGGGTATTGTACAACCACCTTGACCCGGGTCTTCCAAGACCCTCGACAGATTCTCGTGTAACTACTTCGCGCCCGATGCCAGTGACCCTTTCTGTGAACTGTGCTGTGTTTATAATATATATCTGAGTTAACCAGCAAATGTGCCTATAGGCAGTGTCTCGACCCTGTGGGAGTCTTTTGAGAGGCGTAATCTCAGCCGTGCCGCGGTGTGCGTGTGACAGGTGAAGACGACTTCGGTGAGTGGCATCATTTCTCTTTCAACCCTTTTCAATCTAGATTTTCCCTTCCGAAACACGTCTGTTTAATTTGTTCTAATATTTTCTTTAAAATGGAACTAATACAATTAATCTTGTATACAGCAATCTTATCTTACACAGTTCTCGACAATTCTCTATTCGTAAGAATATTTTGATCACAAAGACATGGCGAAGTAATGATGAAGAACGTTCAGATCCGTTGATTTTTGTCTATAGAAAGTTATTTTTGCTCAAATGTAGTTGGAATTATGTAATTATTTTTAAATTTTTTCTTTTACAGTCACTTATTTACTGTCTCCTATAGGTACATAAAGCACCCACATTATTTGGAATATAGTAATTAACTATTTATGTATAAAATAATCTATCATCAGTACTATGCGCACATTTTAAAAATAATGTATGAAAAAAATTTTGAAACATTTACATTAGAATTATAATTTTAAAATTTGCATTTTTAAACTAGTAATAAAAAATTTGTTTTATACTACAAAACAAATAAGGGTGTAAATTTCCTTGAGAAGGATTTGTCTTATCAAACAGAATCGCGTACTGCAGTATGTGGCACTTTAGACCTCAGTGCGTATAACTATAAACATTAACCATTGTAGCAATAAAGAATTATTCATATTTTAGTTTGGCACAATATTATCTGTTATATAGTATAACAAACTTTGGCGTTATACTTAAAATTATTAAGTTAAATATAGAGCTTTAAATTCCTTTACATAGGCGCTCCTGATTTACAAGATATTTTATACTATTCCTATAACCTTTTATATTACTATCCTGAATCGTTTAAAAAAAGATAACCGGATTTCTAGATCATTAAGTTCGATAAAAGTTTAACTTCCACTCTCGTCCTCTTGTTATCAGACTCTGAACTCATCTCTAGAGGAAATTAAAAGTTTCATCTCATTGGTTTTACTTGAGAATTAATTTTGATCTAAAGCTTTCAAGTTCATTTTAATAAATTACCTTTTTGTGAACAGAACTCCCACAATTAATTATGAAGTTATAACTAAATTGAACTGCTTAGATATAGAAACAAGTATATTGAGGTAAAGACAGATAGTATTAAGTCCGACAGAAGCAAAGTTAAAAGTGTTACAGTTTTTCAACAGCTAATTAAATTGTTGCTGAATAAAAGCAGATGACGGACGGTACTTTATATATCCTTCAGATTAATGATTTTGACTCATAATTGGGTGGGTAAAGGATCTCTTAATAGATTTAAATTATAAACTTTTCACAAATTTTCTAATTAATATACGTACTATTATATTATATAGTATATACTTAGACAAGCTTGTGAAAGTACAAAACATATATTTTGAGTGAACAAAAATATTTAAAGTATATCAATATTTTAACTAATTGACTTTAGATTAATCAGTAAATTTTAAGTTTAAGACTATCTTTGTATATCAAGAGCATTTTTATCAACCCTGAAAAACTTACTAAATCTACTAGCTAAATAGTATGGACCTCCTAATGAATTGAACTTGTGAATTCTGGACTAGAGAACTGCAATCTCAACTTTAAGATTTAGTGGATACAAAAACTTAGATATAGTTCTCTATACTTTGCATTTTCATACGTTTAAATCTTTAAAGTCTTGAGTTAAAGGTGAGGAACTGGCCTATGTTTAAAAATGCATTTTAGTCCAATTTGTAGAGACGAGGTTTTCTTCAGATTGTCCGTTTCCAATTCAAGCCTTGAATATAGTATATTTAATTATTCCCACGGCTTAAATAAATAGTATTTTGAATAAATACTGAATTATGAATTGTTCTAAAATCTATACAAGATTTTTAACAAATCTTATGAATAAAACATAATACATTGATATTTATATGTTTCAACTGTTTTATTTATTGTAAATATTATTTGATGAAAATAAAATAGTTTAGGAATTTTTTGTGATATTTATAATATACACACATACCCAAGTCAAAAATATAATTTTCCTTGATGCCTCACGCACTCTAAGACACAATTGACATTTTATTTGTAATGAATATTAAATTTATACATCACTTATTTGAAAATAACATTTGAATTATAAAATGTAATTATCATTAATATTTTACTTTTCGGTATACGAACTTCACAAGTATGAAAGTAACGAAATTTTCACTAACACAACAATGTTGTATTTGCCCAAATTACCTTTATTGTTTTAGTTGGGTTTTAAAATAAAATATATTAACTAAGACACAGAAGAGACAAAATTTGCCAACTTAATTTATTCTTATTCCTGTATCTGACTTAATTAAAAAATACCAATAACTTTAAATACCAATTGTTTTAACCTTGAATATATTTTATGTGATAATTAAGTACACCCTTAATTTGTAATTCAAGCACAGTGATTTAAATTACAAAAGCAATTAAATGATGTCTATCACAGATGTCATTAACTTTGCAAGGGTAATTTATACTCGACAAGCTGCGCCACTCTGTTTTCATTGTTTCATTTATAAACAATTTAAATTCTAATTGTACATTAATACATTAATCGTGTAATACATTGAAATTATGGAATCGACAATTAATTATTCTATTGATGTAATCGGAAATAAATATTTATACTATGGTGTTATCTGAAATTTAGGTATACTAACAAATTTACCTTGTTACCTTTATTGACAGTCAATATACAGTTGAATTTAAAACAATAAGTATTTTTATTTAGGACATGATTGTAAGTTAGATTAAACTTGATTCTGTTTTAGTTACTTCCCTATTAACTACTAAGAGTATTATAATTAAAATAACCTAATTAATTTTCGATTCAAACTATATATATACTTACTTTACTTTAGTTAAGTAAGTAGTAGTAAATATTTACATTTAATTTAGTTTTCATGAATACTTTCAAATGCTTAAGCCTCTTAGGTATACCCTGTTTGACATGCAAATAAATTCACCTCTATTGTCCCCATAATACACATACCATATTAAGATAACCTGATTTTTTTTCATTTAATGAAAACATAAATATTATAAAACTGTATGGATCTGACTTCAAAGTGAAAAATCTTACTGAAAACCCCTGAGTAACAGTTTTACATGACTAACATACGATACATATTTTTATAGTCCTTTAAAAGACAATTTTTAGTCTCTACGTTTCATTGAATGTCCTGATATGAGTATTACTTTCGCGTCAATCGTTTGGTATTAGTGTGTTAAACAAATGGAGGCTAATAAATAGATATGATCTGTAAGAAATGTTATCTTCAATCATTTTTATACTATAATACAATAATACTTTTGGATAAGGTTGTTACTTGTGTTTTAACAAAAAATACGACTCAAATGCTTTACAGATTAAATCTAAAAAATACGTGTTTTAGGTACCTGAATAGTAACTTCAGTTATGACTTCACTGTCTATTTCAATTTTAGTCGACAATTTTAAAACATTTTTATTAGGTACGTAAATTTCTTGTCGTGTGAAGTAAAAATTTTAAAATTATTTTAAAAAACTCTGCAAAGGTTATAATATTGCCATTTTGAAAATACCTCCGAACTGAATGACAATGCAATACTAAATGTATCTATATGTTTTTGTAAGAATATGATTAAAATTATTAAATTTTGACATTAACCTTATAGCTAAGCATAATGGGAATAAGAGGGAAAAATTTACAAACAAACAAAATATATTGTAAACGTTGATTACATGAAATTGCTCAGTAATAAGAAAGATGAACACATCCTGCAACACACACTTAACCTGCAACATTGTATTCACAGCTTACAAACGGTTAAGACTTCGATCATTTTAATATTATGGATTGCTTTATTCTCCGCTGCTATGTTATGATTTCTTGTTGGCCTGTTAAGCACACATTTTAAATCATTATAATAATAATTGTAACTAGGTGGCAATGTAATAATATATTATTGAATGAGTGTTTGCGTATGTATAAATATGCGCCCGTATAATAGAAGATATATCTTCTGTCACCTCAATCAGTAGATGTTTGTCAATGGATAGTTTCCATTCAGTTGCATGTTTCACAAACGTAATTAATTGAACTACGTTTTGTCTCTTTGTTTACTTGTGTGCAATATTCGATACCATAAGGTTAATGATTTTGAAGTTAGTGCAGCATTCTTAAAACGTAGTCGTATATTTCCAATCGGCACTAAGAAGTTTTGTTCATTACGATTTTGACCCTGTTCAATTATTGCGATATTCGTATTGTATATTGTATTACGTTGTAATATTAAAGTCAATGAAACTTTTCCTATATTATTTTAGTTTGCTATTTTGATTCAACTTAAAATTAGACGTTAAATAACTATATACTAAGGTACGACATGCATATAGTTGTAAAAAGAGCATATGTTCAAAAAGGTAACGCAACGCTAAAAAATCAATACCCACTTAAAAGAAATATATCCGAAATTTAGACAGATTTATAATTTCACAGATTATAGATTGATTTTAAAGTAATAGTTACATTTAAAACAAAAACCGTGTCATGATATTAAGGTTATAAGGTGATATTTTTTAAAAATCAATTATTATAAAAACTACAGTATACTATTTTTTCCTTTAATGAATAATGGTTGAGGTTATGTTAAGAAAACGCCAGTTATATATGTTGATGAATGTTTTGTTCTATTGTTGTCTCAGATTTAACTCATCACACTTTAGTTTACTGTATATATTGTAAAATCTATTATAACCCTTACACTTTTCATATCTGGCCATTGACATTAATAATTCGAAAAAAGCTCTTAATTAACGTGAGGAGCCCTAGTAACCACTCTGTAAAGGCTATTAACCACTGTCTGGAACCACCAGACAGTTTTAATTAGAACTAAAAGAATAGTTTTAGAGGTGTCATATGCCCAAAAAAGTTGTATATTGGAAATGAAACAAAAATCTGATCACCTCACCGCCTAATATTTTTTCCCAATCGACGTCTGAGTCTGCATTTCATTCTGATAGACTCTGACAATATCAACATATTATACTGTTTGCGCTGTAATATAAAGAACGTTTTACGTTGCCAGTTGTGTAATATTTCACGATATTTCAGAATAAACTACTTATTAACGGTAATGGAGCGATGTAAAAAAGTGTTCCAGACATGATGTGGGAGTAAAGTGCAGTTCCGGTCTAATAGAAACGAGAGACTACTCAAGTGGAACGCTGTCGAGGGGAAAGAGCAATTGCTTCCAGTTGTATTAAAACAATATTTGTTCTTCAGATAAAAATGTCCTCCTAACATCCCAACTTTGAATCACATAACTTGTTTAACTTTTACATCAAAAGTTATAAAGATATATCGGTGGAACTACCGAATTTAAAGAAGGCTGAAAACATTTATGACGTTACAAAATTATTCCTCCGATAAGTTTGAGTAATTTTTTCTAATTTTTAATAGTATAATTTTTAATTATTTCAACACTGCCTGACTACAATAGAATAAGTAATGATGGTTGTGTGGTATCTATCAGTGCAAAGATAAATTCTCTTCCTGTGGCAAAATGACACACTTACTGTAGTATCAGATGGACTGAGAAGATGGCTCAGTGCTCCTGATAAATCGATATTCTCTCTCTTCTATCAGCTTATGTCTCAGTATTGCCCGTCTACAATAGTATAGGCTGTGGTGGTAATGCAGTATAAGAATCATTCAGTCGAAGATAAATTCCTTTCCTGTGGCACAATGATGCACTTACTGGAGTGTCAGATGGACTGAGAATTCCATTTATAGCTCAGCGCTGCTGATAAATTGATCTTCTCTGTTCTATCAGCTCACGTCTCAGTATTGTCCGTCTACAACAGTATAAGCTGTGGTGGTAATGCAGTATAAGAATCATTCAGTAGAAGATAAATCCCTTTCCTGTGGCACAATGATGCACTTACTCAAGTTGCAGCAGAGTAAAGTGATTTTCTCTGTTCTAGCTGGAGTCTGTCTGCAATAATCTGGAAAGTTGTCATTAGATCATTACATTATTTTATATTCGTTCCTAATTTTATGCTTTAAATGATAGCTTTTTGGTTGCAATCGTTTAAACACAAGTTTTGGAGTCAAGTCTAAAATATGTGATAATAAAGATTTTGTAAAGAAGTAATATTATAACCTTGGAGTAATATAAATATAAACAAACCTACTTTCGGTTCAAAATGTATTGATACCCGAGTTTGAACGTTAACCACAAACTAACTAGTGGTATTAGTCGTTGTGTTATTATACAAAAAAGGTGAATACATTTTGTTTTTTACTGCGTTTTTACATTTATAAATGGAATTATTTATAAATAATAACTACCGTAAGGTACCGGTTTTTGGTGCTTTTCATCAAACAGCAACTTTAATAATTCGTAACCTTGTGTTTATATGAAATCTAATGTTTATGCAACATATGTAAAAAATAAATACTTTTTTTGAATATATAATTTTAGATTTATATGAAAATCATGTTATTTAAATACTGTCTTAACATTTATTTGTGACAGAGCGGTTGAAAATGTTTGGAGTTTGTAGCCTACATATTGGAGATCTTAAGGCCATTATCTTGGCCATGTACCTTTTTAAACCACTACTTAAAATATTTAATTTCCTAACATTTATATAACTGAGCAGGTTTTCTTAATTGACCTTGTATGGCGACAGCTCGTTTTTACAGGGCCTTAGCAATCAGGCAGGTTACACGTTCAAATGAGCAGGCACAGACCGCGGTAATTTAGTAAACCTGCCAGTTAGTTCGTGGTTACCGTTAAAATTCGGGTATATACTTTTTCATTCGATAGTATATGGTCAGCTGGTGTTGAAAATTATTTCACAAAATATGGACATACTCCATATTTCCTGGAAAACATAGTTTCTAAGACTAAAAGTAGCATGTTTCGGGACAAATTTCCTCTTATGAGAAGATTAGAACAGATTTGATTAGACCGGTTGTTTGATTCTTTGAGTAGTAACAAATATTACTGTATATTTTCAGCGTTGAAGGCAGGGTGAATCATGAAAAATAAAAGGTAATTTACAAAATTACTTTTACTAATATCTGTATTAAAAAAAACATGATTAAATGCCAATTTACTGTGTTATGCATATTCAGGTTGCGTGATACTTAAATTTAAAGGTCTTAGAGTTAATTAAACGCTATCAAAAACAAAAGTTAATAATCGTAAACAGTGAGTGCTAAAAGTTTTAAGAATTAAAACAAATTGAGTATTGTGTTATTCTTGTTATAATACGGGAGAGTGCCACATATCCAAGTTATGATTTGAAGTGTTTTATTTTCTTCACCGAAGTTTAAAGATTGTAATAAATGTAAAAATTATGTACACAATGGATTTATGTATTTCGTTATTATTATTGTTAGAAGTTGCAAAGGTTTACATTCTATAAAATCTGATCTTTAATTTTGTAATAAATTATGTACTTTATTTTGAACTATTGAACATAGTTTAAAATTGTATATAAAAATAACACCGGCACTTTATATATATAAATTTTATATATTATTATTATATTATATTACTAATTTGTAACAAAAATATTATATAAACATAGAATTTTGTTCGAGAAAGTACCCTTAGTAGTATCTTATAAAATTGTATAACCTATTTAAAACAGTTGATGCCTATCAAAGGGCAAAATATTTGCTGCTTCCAGGTTGTGCAGTTATATCTTTGTATTAAAAGAGTCTCCTGATTTAAAATATATTTAATATTATTTATATAACTTTTAAACGATAACTATAACTTTCAGAACAATAAGTTTGATAAAAGTTAAAATTCCACTCTTGGCCTCTTGTCATCTGACTCTCAATTCATCTCTGGAGGAAATTAAAGAGTCCATCTCATTGGTTCTTTAATTGTGATTCAATTTGGATGTAAAATTTTAAAGTTAATTTTAATAATCACCATTTTATGAACAAAACTCGTACACTTTATTATCATGTTATAACTACACTGAATGTTTAAATATATAATGTTGAAACATATTTTATAGGTAAAACCAGATAGTATCAAATTAAGGTTATTTATTCCGACAGAAGTGAAGAAAAAATACGTTACAATTTACATCAGGCAATGTAATATTTGTTGCTGTATGATGGGTGGTTTTTTTAATCATCTTTTTTAATGATTCACCCACGGTGGAGGGTGTTACATAATAACTTTGACAAATTCAAATTTTTAACTTTTTTTCAAACTTTTTGAATAAGTGTACCTACTATTGTATTAGGCGTGTTTGTAAACGAACAAAACATACATTTTGATGTAACAAAACATTTAAAGAAGACCTATGCTTGTGTTTCGATTTGCAAATGTTCTGTTTGATATTGTAATGATGGCTTCAGCCTCGCAGAGGTCATGAATATTTCATTGTTCTCATTCTTGTTTCTCTCTAATTGATAAAGTTGACATTGAGGAATATGCATCGTTCCGATTTAATTACAACCTCAAGTGTTTTGAAAAAGGTGTTGAATTGATCACTAACCGAGAAAAAGTTTAAAATTTTAATTTAATAACAATTATTCAGTTCTATAGCTGTATTATTGGTATCTAATTTAAAAATAATATTTTGAACTTCTCATATAATATTTGTGTACGTATTGTTATACGTAACGAGCATTTTAATCAACCCGGACAACCTGACAAAGTCTTCTAGCAAATATTGACCTTCTATCGATTTGAACTTAAAACCGATATATATATATATATATATATATATATATATATATATATATATATGTATATATATATATATATATATATATATATATTCTCTGGGCTATAGAGCTGCAATGTTATCTTTAGGTTTCAGTGTAATACAAACTCTTTAAAATTTATTAGAAGAAGTGTAGAGTTAAATGTTAGAATCTGACTAATGTTTAAAAATTGTATTTTAGGCAATTTTTAAGACATGATTCAGCTTGTCTGGTTCCATGAATGATATATGTATGTTTTTATTTTAAAAAAATTAAAAAATCGTATTTTAAATAACATTGAATGATGAATTGTTCAGTGGATTAGCAAGAATTTTTATAAAAATGTATTTTGGAAACTTCGTAAAACATTTGAAGAATAAAACAAATTTGCTTTCTTAATTTTTAGAGTTTGTTTTTACTTCAAAAGATTTTTTATTAAAATAACATAATTTAAGAATTATTTGTTATCATTTAAAAAAATATACACTACTCGAGTCAAAAATTCAATCTCTTCTGTCTCACATATCCATACCCACACTCTCACACACAGCCAGAATATTATGAGTAATAAGTCGATAATTCATATATGAATTATTTAAAAACAACATTAGGAACATATAGAAAATACATTACTGGATCTATACATCTAAAACAGAATTCAATTAATAAGTCATTTGAATTCTTGAATATTACCTAATAAAAAGTCACACTTTTCATATTCAAACTATAATCCCGACATTGGATCAGTGGTTGTATTAGAATAGAGTTAGCGTGTGTATGGGTAGTAGCGTGTAAAATTACCGTACACTCAAAATGCTTTATTAGGTTATATGTAAGTATTAAACAAGTTTAGAATAAAATAAACGAAAATATGTAATATTTAATTAAAATTTTTTTTTCTTTGATGGATTTTGTAAGAAATATGTTTCAGAAAGAATGATACGTACAAATGATTTTGAGCTATATTTATAGGCGAGTAACAAATTCAAATACATTTCCTGAGGTAATACGTCGAGATGATATGAGCGTAGCGTATGTATTTTCGACCATGCGGCAGAGCTCCTCGTTAGCATTCGTCATATGGAAAAACTCCTAAACACGTTTCAGTTGTTGTAGCATACCTAGGTACTTTCCACCATATGGAAAAGCTCCTTGGTACTATTCACCATATAGCAGCACTTTTAAATACTTTTCAGCGTGTAGCAGAGTTACCAAGAACTTTCCATGATAATGGGGCGTTCCTTAGACATTGTACATTTATATTATCAGGGTACTATATTCTATAATTGTAGTAATGAAGTTTAAGAAGGGAGGCTTTTCATTGTTAATTATCTTGTATGTAATAATTATATTTGCAGAGTTAAGCAATAATAATATTAATAATTATATTTATAATTACAATGGCCCACTAATATTGTGTTTTGTACGTAAATAACCCATTTCATAAAATTTAGTATTATTTACTAATAAAAATAAATTTAATAAAAATTTTGTTTTCGGTTGAGTATCTTATGTTATCATTGGTTAAATCAAACTTGATAGTATTCTTATTATCTTTCTTCATAAATGACTGAAGAGAAGCTAGTGCATAACAAACGGTATCTTATAAGCTAAAAATTATAACTTTCTCTGTGTGTGATGGCGTTTTCTCAATTAATTGGAAGATTTTTTTATTGTTCCATTCTTAAAATATTAATTTAATGAAATTGAAGGAAAGAATCATGAAATTTAATTAATCTTAATAATTAATATTTGGTTTACAAATGGTATAAAAAAAAACAATAATACTTTCCAAAACACAAGTTGATTGAATACCCCATTACTTTTATTTTTAATTGTGATTTAAATGAAATATGCTACCTAATAAACTGAAGTGCCAAATTTGCCTAACACAATTAATTGTTATATTTTTATCTGAGCTTGAAAATAAATATCTAAAAACATATATTACTTACAAATACTACTTTTGTTAAACTTGAGTACATGTTATATGAATATTAAGCGAACTGTTAATTTGTAATTCAAGCACAGAGATTTAAATTACAAAAGCAATTAAATGATGGCAGTCACAGATGTCATTAACTTTGCAAGGGAAATTTATACTCGACAAGCTGCGCCACTCTGTTTTCATTGTTTAAATTATAAACAATTTAAATCCTAATTTTACATGAACAGAATAGTACATTGAATTTTTAATTCATAATTAATTCAATAGATAATTTGTTGGTGTATTCGGGAAATATTTATACAGAATAATTTACCTTGTTTTTTTTATCGACAGTCAGTAACTAGTTTTATACTGGTTTTTATTTAAGAAATGTTTTTACGTTAATTTAACCTTGGTTCTGCTTTAGTTATTCAATGAAAATCAATTAGTTGTGTTTGGCTTCAAATTACAGAAACTGAAATTTATTATAGTTTTTATAATACGTACAAATTCTTGCATCTTATTGATATTCTGTTCACAAAAGAAGAAATTATAAATAAATTCAACACTACTATAATACTGTAGTCATACTACACACGCCCTCTCAAAGTAACTAAAACAATTTTTAAAAATATTTTGCTTGCATTACATTTTAATCTATGTTATATGAACCATCTGGGCCTGATTTTAAAGTAGATAATCCTTTTGTATTGTCGGGTAGATGAGACCAATCTCAGGTTTTATATAACAATAGATTTGTATGGTTTTAATTACTCTATTATAATTAAGTGTCTAACTCGCGTTGTCTACTGTTATGGCAAAAATGCGTTGAACAGGGAAAGATGAATGCATTGTTAATACTGTGGATTGTTCATTTGAGTTATTGCAAAAAGATGAGACGGTTGTAACATACATACAATGTTTATAAGTGAAAAGTTTAAATCGGTTTCTTATCTGCCTGTTCACTACATAATAATTTGTAATCAATTAAATAATAATTTTGACTGAATGACAAAGAAAGAATACACTGTTAAATGATTGTTTGAAAAAATACTAGTAGATCTTGGTCAATGGCTAGGTTCCATTCAGTTGCATGGTTTCACATAAATGTAGTTTGCTACTTTCCTCTATTGTTTAGTGGAATGTCTAAATATTTACTAATTTATTATTCGTTGATAAGTACACATATTTAAAAAATACTAAAACGCTAAATTTCAAAATTAGAAATGGATTGTGGACTAATTGAGTATAACAAAAATATATTCATCATACATTTATAAAGATTCATAACCCCAGACATTGAGTTTGAGAGGTTTACATGGTACATTTTAATCGAATCGAAATAATAGTAAAGTTAAAAAGCGTGAGATGATATCATGGTCGATAATGGTTTTTAAATATTATACAAATTACAATCTACTCATTCCTCCTTTAATAAACAGTTGAGAATGTTTTGTATGTATATACAATGTGTTCCACCTTTTATGAATATTGATGGATCCTGGAATCTATAAGAAATATAGCAAAGATTAAATGGACAAAGCTGTGCGTAATGACAAGACCAACAAATTAATATTATCTTATATTTTGGTTGTGTCGGTCTAGTTTTTAAAGTGAGTGTGTTAGCAGGTATTTATGTTCTGCTCCTCTTCTAATTGGAACTAAAAGATAGTAATAGAGGTGTCTGATAACGCAACAAGTTGTCCATTAAAAATGAAAAAAAAAACTTATCACACTTTGTCCTTTGATCCAAAACGATGTATGAGTCCGCATATCATTATGTTAAGCACTTCTCTGACAAAATCAACACATCATACTTTCAAATATCTGTTTGGGCTGTAATATAAGTACGCTGTACGCTGCCAGTTGTATATGATTCTATGATGTCGATCAACAGAATCAGCTATTTATGAACAGTAATGGAGCGATGTGAACAGTGTTCCAGACGTGATGTGGGAGTAAAGGGCAGTTCCTGTCTAATAGAAACAAGAGACTACTCAAGTGGAACGCTGTCGTGGGGAAAGAGCAATTGCTTCCAGTTGTATTAAAACAATACTTGTTCTTCTGATAAAAATGTTCTCGTACCCTTTAACTTTGGATCACATAAGTTGTTTACATTTTATATAAAGATATACCGGTGGAACCACCTTATTTAAATTACAAAGTGTCCATGTTACTAAACTACTTGGCCACTAAGGTTTGAGTGTAAATTTTCTAATTTTGTAATTAATACCACAATTTTTAAAATTATTATTTAAAACTTGTTTTTGTATTCTGAGTTCATAAACTACGGCAATAAATCTTAGGTGATGAAGTTAATACGTGAGTTTAAACAATTGTATTTAAGTACAAAAGCAATTAAAGTTAGATATTTTTTGTTCAGCATACAATTTTTTGTTAGTTCTGTTATTCCAGTTTTAACTCGTTGCAAATATATTAAATATTTTTACATAAATTTATTATATGTTTATTATAATATATATATTGTATAAATGACAGTAAAATTGCTTATATTGTGACAGCAACATTCCATTTGTTGAAGCTAGAACACTATTCTGCTTGGTTAGCGATCGGAATTACTGGTCTATTGTGGTGGTAATGTAGTATAAGAATATATCAGTACCAAGATGCTTTTCCACTGGTACAATGATGCACTTACTGGTGTGTCAGATGCACGCAGTGTTCTGTTCACAGCCCGATGCTGCAGAATAAATGGATCTTCTCTGCTCTATCATCTTAATTCTCACTATTATCTATCTGTAATAATATAAGCTGTGTAGTAAAATGATACTATAGAATTTTGTTTTTTCCTGGCTTTACCTTTAAATGGTAGCATGTTCATTGTTTATGTTTATAGTGAGTATCATGTATGTTGTTATCGGTAATATAGTTTAAATAATAAATGTAATATTCGTCCACGCAAAAGTGTGGATGAGATGATAATATAAAATACAATCTAATAAACCAGGAATATCTATAACTTTTCTATAAAGTTACGCATTTCTTAATAATATGTAGTGGTATTTACAAGTTTAATAACAACTGGGTATTCTAAAAAATATTTTTAGAAACGGTTTATCACTTATGGAAGGTTGTGCTTTTATTAACTCTATGTGTCAAAGGTGTTCTTTCTTTAAGGCCGACCAGTGTGAATATAGTTATATACATATTATATTACAATGAGACTAGTGGGTGTTTTATGGTAAATAGTGACCTTAGAATCGAAAAAATCCACAATTCTTATCTTTTCCTCCTGGAGTGAAATTTCAGTTTTGATTTAAGGAATCCTCTTTCAGGTCCACATTACTTCAGAGTTCTATTGATTCAGCTTTCTCAGCCTCTCGACATGATCTTGCACTTAGTGCTGTCACCGGAATCTTTAACTTCGGGATTGAGAATATACGAGTCTTCTTCTTTTTATATGTGTATAAAGGTAGATATGAGTATGGGGATTCTAGCGTACTTTTATAGGTTACAGAATTTGAGTGTAAATTTTTATATAAGGTGCAATATATCCGTCTACAAAAAAAAGTAAATCTCTTCTATCAAATTGTGTCTAATGAACAATATATAAATCTAAAATGTTAAACAGAAAATTACTTTTTCACAGGTGTATGCTTCTACAAAGTTTAATGAATCAATTCAAACGAAAACATTTTTTGAATATATGAAAAATTTGTTAAGAATCAATATAGAATCGTGGAAATATAGCAAAAAACCTAACAATAAATCAATAAAATCTAACGCTCTTAACGCAATAAGCTCTTAAATTTAAAGAGAAAATTTTACAAAATTAAAGCATTTTCACTCAAAATGAGATAATGAAATTTATTTTTAAGATTAATAAAAAGTTTGAATGGGTCGTTATTCTATAACACATTGTAAAAGACTATTATACTACTGCAGATAAAGGAAAAGATGTAGATAAAGATACCGAGAAAGAATTACACTACTAGAAACAATTTTCAAGTATGTTCCACCTTAAGTTCCGCGATAAGAAAACTGAGTTTAAAGTTAGTCATCATGTGATATATGTTAATAAACAAAATATTTGCAAATAAATATAAAAATAATTTGTCTAGAGAAATCTTGTAATTTTTGTAAAACTAATAACACAATCCTGTAACTTGTAGTATAAAATATTTAAATAATAAAGAGCTAATGGGATACTTTCATGAATATGAATTAAAAAAGTCAAAACTATAAAAAGATTTTTCTAATCATAAAAGACAAAAAGTTGGATTACAACGTTACGTTGAAGAGATTGTGTAATAAATACAAAACAGTATTGTTTGATAAAATGAAAAAAAAACTTTAAAGGAGAAGGGTTTCGTGTTTGAAAAGAAATTTCTGAATTTAATGACATATTTGATAATAACAAACCTTTATTTGGCATAAAAAGGGTGGGTTTAAAAACAAATTTAAGCTGTGAATAACAGTATGTCAAGAAATTAGAAAATAGAAAAATTAAATTTTTAAGAGAAAGAATGTAACAGGTTTAAGGAAATTAAGACAATTTCTGAATTTAATAATTGGCGATATAATAAAGTTTAAAAACATTAAATTGTGGAGAATATATAAGAAATATATTTTGTAACCGATTGTAAATATAAAATCTAATCTGTTGAATATATCTATATAATTTCTAACAAAATGTTATTACATTTTTTTCAATTTTAAAATTGAGAATATGATATGATTAATTAATAAAAGTACTATTTTATGCATTTTTGAAAGGAGGCTTTTATAGAATAGGTATTTAAAAATATTGGAAAATAATACTATAATATCTCAATATTTGTTGAAGATTCTTTCTTTAATTTGAAATAAAATTTAATAAAGAAATAATTTTAATAAAATTTAATATTTTAAATTTTTAAAAAGGTTTCCTTTAGAATCTTCACTGTAAGGACAATATTTTGAAATCTAATATTTTTCTAATGTGTATATAATCCATGTAATTTGTGTTTCACAAATTTTCGATCCAAAAGCAACATTGTAAAAATTAATATGCGATTTTAGATTCTTTATGAGAATATTCAGAACGATTTAGAAATTCAATTTAACAAGATGACAATAAACTTCTATAATATAGAAACATTTCGTATTTTCAAAGTGTATTTTGTTTGGTTCAAAAACTTCTATATCAAATCCTAATAAATAATTCAGAGTTAGTGAAAAATAAATTTTAAATGTAGATATTAAACGAGTATTGTTTTCATTTCAAAAGTAGAGTTTTATAAAGTATTGTTTTCATTTCAAATTTTTTTTTATTATATTTTTTAATTGCATCCAATTTTTTGAACATGTTATTATTTTCAATATCATTTTTAAATTCATCAAGAGCATAATATCTTTTTTAATTTTCATGAGATTTTCAAAATGTTTGATTATTATTAAACACTAATAAATGTATTTTCAACAATAATTATCACGAAATTATCAAAATAAAATCTGTTCAAACCGATAAGTTATTCAAATTTTCTTAATGAATTGGATGTTCTAAATTTAAAACTAATATAGAGTGTTTAGAGTTTACTAAATAAAATGTGTGTGTGTGTGTGTTGTAGGTATGCACAGAAAACCCAATATTAACCAGTACAGTAATAGACTTAGTGCACTTAAATGTATAAAGATGAAATCGTTGAACTCTTTAAATGTTTCCAATGATGGAATGAATGAATTAGCGTTCAAATGTATGGCGGATGTAATGCAGCGTAAGAATCCATCAGTACCAAGATGAATATTCTTGCCGCGGCACAATGAAGTGTCAGATTCACAGGGCGTTCTGTTCACAGCTCTGAGCTGCTACAGGGTAAATTGTTATCTCTGGATAGTAATCAACTGGAGCCTGTCTACAATTATCTGTAAGACAAAGATATGTGTAGTAATTATATCATAAAATCATGCTATTTTTCTCTTGGCTGTAAGTTCTTGGCTTTAATCACAGCATGTTTAGTGTAAGAGTATAATCAAGAGTCATGTCTAAAATTAGTCATGATAAAAGGTTTATGAGAAAGTAGTATTAGTCCATTAACAAATATTAAAAAAACTAAATGTAACACAAATATAAACAAACCTATTCTTTGATAAATAAGTATAGATACCCGAGTTTAAACGTTTGCCAAAAACTAACAAATAGAGCTAAAAATGGGAATTACATAAAAATGTATATTTTTTATTTCTCCGTTTATACGTATACAGAACATTATTTATACGTAATAACTTAAAGTTTTTAATCTGTACAAAAAAGGTACCTGTTATTGGCACTCTTCACCCAAACTTAAACTTTGAAAATTCGGAATCCAGTGATTAAATTACAACTAACTGTATGTACAAGATAAATAAAGTCCACTGTTTTTTAGTATATATTTTAATTTTGGCTCTGTAATTCAGTAAACGTCTACTTAAAATGACTAATTTTTAACTTCGGTTTAATTGAGCTGGTTCTGTTAATGTATCGCGGTCAGCGCCTCCTCATTTAAACAGGGTGGTGTTACCTTGGCAATCTGGCGGTTACCACGTTCAACTGAGCAAGCCACGCACCGTTAGCATTTGACAGTTAATTGTGGTACTCGGGTATCTATACTTCTCGATCCGATAGTAGATGTTCAACCGATGTTAGAAAGAATTCAAAAATATATGGACATTATTAAGTGCAGTATAATGTGTAATGGTAGCGCATTCACCCGGCAAGTGAGAGATCCGGGTTCGAGTCCCGGCGGAGCAAGTACTTTTTGCGATTCAATGTTTATTGAAATTTATATATATATATATATATATATATATATATATATATATATATATATATATATATATATAACTTAGCTGGTTTGATAAACTTAATATCGTGCCAAAAGTATACTCTTATTAAATAAAACAATAATGTATTTTTAAAATTTTAGTCTAAGCCAGCACTTTTAAAATTTAGTAGATAAATATATTTAAAAGATATAAGTTTTGAAAATATAAGCATTCACGTCCACGACGTGCATTGAGTTTACAAACTCTCCTTATTTAACTTTGTTCCACTCGCTGATGTTCACGACAAACTCCTACATCCACTAAAGGCAACCGTGTTTAATCCTTAACATTTTTTTTACTGAATTAGGTTTTCTAAGACTTCATTACATTATACAGTGCAAAAGTGAGAAAAACCTCACATAAAACCTTGAAATGAGAACTTTTACTAACATTAGTTACTAACAAAAAAGATATTAAAATAGTAAAAAAAATAAAATAATGCTTTATACTTATATGCTAGAGTGAATGTCAAACAAAGTAACTTCACAAAGTTTAAGGCTAAACAGTTAAGGGTTATTAAGTAACTAACAGTTTTCTTATCTGAGAAAAAATTAGCGTATTCGTTGTGTATTATACCATATACATTCTTAAACCTGTTGTTAGCCACAACTATTCAACATATATTACTCAAATACATGGAAAAATTTCAATCAGGATTTCTATTAGAATTTATGGTTTATCTTATTAACGGGATCAAAGTCGTATATAGTTTACTGAGATTACAGAGAGTTCTGTTAAAGTTGAAACTGTTTAAATTTACAGGCATTTAAATTGTTGTTAATATTTCCTTAACCAAAACTTAAAGGTTTAAATAAATGTAGAAATTATGTAACTTTACGTAATGGCTAAGATTTACTTTGATTTATCTTATATTATTATTAGGAGTTGTAAACTTTTCTAAACTCTAACCTTTGATTTTGTCGATATATACCCTAATAAATGGTGGCAGAGAGTAATACAAGATTATTTAAACGTATTTCACCTATTGCGTCAAAGTAACTTGATACACGGTTTCAGTGAAAGGTCAAGAATATGCTCCACTTCAGAATAGCCTACACAATACACCAAAATACAAGACCTCATAAAAGTTCGTAGCTGAAGAGAAGTTTATAGGTGAGTTGAAGAATCGCCGATAATCACATAGATCCCTTTTATTGACTCAAAATAGAGATCTAGAAATATCTCTTTATCTTATCCTTAAAGTGGCAGTTTTCCTGCAAGAAAACTTTCCCTTTATAGTGTCACTTCATATCGATTTACGGAACGGTGATTAACCTAAGGCGTGTAAGAACTGATATTTATAGAATGCTTTCTCACAGTTCTTTTAAAATTAGTCCAGAATATTTTTAATCTGAAGATACATTTTTTAAATGTAGGTCGAAGCTGGTTAAAGTATTAACATTAGTAATTGCTTTAAAAAACGATTAGTAGGATGTTATAACAATGTTATGTATGTTTATACCTGTTGTATCAATATATCAAAAAGACCTACCATTGTTTAATATTTAGAGTAATTTTTGCAACAATATAAATTATGTGCGAAACTGAAACCCATGTGTGACGTACAAAATTAACACATGTTGCTCACAATTCTGAATAAACGATTCTTAATAGATTACGTGAGTTTGTATAAAATCAATGTTGTATTATGAAAGTATAAGTACAAAAGTATTTGAATAAGTCAAACATATGTTTTACCCAATTTGTAATTATTTCATTACTCCTTGTACTGACCACATTATTTTGCCATTGTATATATTTTTTTTAATCAGCTGACTGACAACACCATGTCCAAGGCTCACTAGGCCCGTCTTCAGTTTCCCGCTGTGGTGTGATTTGAACAGTAGCGCAATAAACAATCCTCCTTACTAAAAAAACCAGTTACACAACTTCCTGTCAACTTTTCTACTTGAAGTCCAACAGCTTCCATTCTATACTATAACGACCTATACTCCCTATATGTTACGCCCAATCAGACAGAATAACAGGCAACGTGTTTTGACTTGCTGAGATTGGTTTGGGATCATGCGACAGTGTTACGCGTATATATTAGTCATGGGTATAATTTATTCAAAATAATCTCTAATCGTCAGGATCATGGTCAGAGTTTAACTGTGAAATGCAAGCGTAGCTTCCGCTGAAAGTGGTTAGACATCATTACACAGTATATATGTCTTGATCTATAAGTAATACAATCTGGGGTGAACGTTAGATGTGTAACAATCAAAGTATTACAAAATTATCTGCACAAACTTGAACAAAGATTAAATATGTTAAGACAACTATAAAATTTTACTCTGATAATAACATCACACATACTCTTGCTTCGTTTGGCGTATTTTTTGTGGTTTGTGATTTTTATTTTGATATTAATATTAATAATAAATGGGTTAGCTGCCATTATAATCTTTATTCATTATTGACTTACCCAGCCTAATAAGAATAATATAATTAACGTATTAATTAGTAACTTATTTAAAATCAAGCTTCGCTTCGGATTTCAAACACAACGGACACATTTAAAAAAATACTCGAAACGGTTAAAGAAAGAAAAAGGATATGGACTTATTACTTTCACATTAAATTTAAACTCTCGTTCAGAAGTTCCCTTGCATGCAGACGGACACACACATTCACAGAAACCTGATAGCGTCAACTGGTAGGAGAGACTGCGATAAACGATCAGGCGATGAAACTGCAAAGTGGCAATTTCATATATGATTGCGTTTACCGTTAAATGCGCTAAATATAGGGGCCGCACCCCAAGGTTTTACAATTATTACATCTATTTAAAAAACTTCCTTGTAAGTATTCTGTGTAAAGTCAGACATAAACCGAGTCACTTGCGGATGCAAAATAATATAACTAATATAATCTGGATTATCGGGAGGCAAAAATCAAAATGTTTATTTTGCAAAATGCATTCCCTCTGTTTTTGAGCACTATCATAGTAATATTGAAACAATCATACGATTATAGCAATATTCTTGTTCTGATCTATGTTCACTATGCTCCAAATTTCAAAACTCTGTGTTTTCTCAAAGTTAGTTTAAAATCCATATTCTGTGTTCTGTCGTTGTCAACATAGTTACTCATAAAACCCATGTAAACTAGAGCCTTAGAACGTGAGAGTGTCCTCCAGATACGACAGTTTCATTATAGTATGCCAGGCTTTTTTAAAAGCTCCTTACGTTTTTTCAGTATTTTTGGTATAATACGCAGTAAAAATTTGTATAGTTTAAAAGCATTATGTTTACACCAATATCATAATTTACCTTATATGTTTCCCTTCAATTGAATAAACGAAGGCCAATTTTGTCTTCCATGCTAATTTAAAATATTTTTACTAAGGAAACGTTTAACAAATATACTATTTAAAATGTATTTTTTATAAATATTATTTATATTTTTGAAGAAAGAATACATACTTCTTCTAAATTGTTTGACAACTAATTGAGTGTATTTGAAGTGATCATATAATCTGAAAATTTCATAAAAAAATACTAGAAATTATTTATTTTCCACAATATAACATGTTTGTAAGATATCAATGATTCAGATCTGGAAATTGGTCACTGTATTCAGTTTAGTGACCAGGTTGAAAATGAAAAGTTTAATAATTATCAATGTGGAGTACTTAAAAGTTTATATCGTCAAGGCGAAACAGTCGTGGGATTTTTTGAAATATATATAAGTAAGTAATGACGTAAATTCCTTCATACGAGTAAGTAATGCATTAACTCAACATAAAAGGAAAGTAGTAAAGTTTTCACGTTTTCAAACAATGTATTAAAAAAATTACATTCCCTGGTCTTTAGGTAGTGAAATAATTATTTATAAAATAACTACCCAAATGCTCTTTTTTGCTAGAATACATTTAAATATTAATACGTGACTATAACACTAATTGTTTCAGAACATTTAATGGTGTTATAAATAAAAATCATTTCTGTCGAAATACTCTATGGATTTATAATTACTAATTTAATTTATTTAATCTATTTTAGAATACAACACCGTCACAAAGCTATCTGAGTGTATACCTCTGTCACTCAGTCTGTAGTTGCATCATTACATCTAGAGAGCAAGAGTAAGGACATAATACTATATTACTAGCACACAAACGAGCTATACTCGTGTCACAGTTCAGAGGTATCAGGTGTGTGTGTGTGTGTGTGTGTGTGTGTGTGTGTGTGTGTGTGTGTTTTTACACATCGATGTTTATGGCTAGCAATAAGAACGATATTTGTACTGCTATCTCTATAATCATATATTTCTCAACCAGCTTAATTCATATGTGTACATATTTACAATTGACCAAACTACTAGCGTACTGTTATTTAAACTAGTTTTGTAACTTTAGTTTAAATACTATTCACAAAGTGTTGTAGTTTAGTCTTTACTTTGCAGATTTTTGTAATTTCCTTACGAACACAAATTTCTATTTCTTAACTCAATGTACGATGACCTTAAGAGTAATCTGCAGTCATCGTGTTAGTAGGGAATTTAAATACAAGCTATAGCGAATGAAACAATTATATTTGCAATATACATAGTAGTTTTTACTATAGACAAATTATATATCATTAAAATTAAATGAAGATTGAATTTGAATTTCGCTCCTTTTTGAGGAACTTTAATTAAAAACTTTCATAAATCTATAAATCTATTTATTTAAATAAATTTTTAGGGCCCCCTAATATACTTTTATATATATATTTAACATAAATAAATAAATAAATATATATAAACTTTTTGCGATTCAATGTCTATTGAAATTATATATATATATATATATATATATATATATATATATATATATATATATATAAAATATATATTAAAGTATATTAGGGGACCTAAACATTTATTTAAATAAATAGATTTATTTAAATAAATAGATTTATTTAAATGTTATGTATAATTATATAGCGTCAAAAATGTTCCAGGAACGCTCAAAGTATTGTTTTTGCTTCATTTGACTCATTAATAACAACCCTGACTGACTAATAATTACCCTAGCTTTTAATAAATAGCTTGATTTAAATAGCGATGTAAACATTTTAGGGCCAATCCTTGGAGTAAGCGTCTTTTTATTAGGAGCCCTGGAGACTTCATTGGCTGTTAATAACTGTCTGAGATTGCCGGAAGTGAGCGAAGCGGAAATAATGTTCTTATATCGATATTGCCGGAAGCAAGAAATTGTCGTCAGATGAAAGTTACGTCAATCTTTGTGGAACGTTTTTATCTTAATTCGGTAAAATCTTTCGATTGTTTCAACTTCATACGTAACAGTCGCAATTTAAATAACATTATGTATTAATAAAACAATAGTGAAATACTACAACAATAATGGTACATGTCACAGCGGTAATTATATTGCGGTCCTATTGCAGTTGTATTGTTTTTGTAATCATTATAGTGTTATAAATATATAAAACGTCTATTTATAAATATTTATTTGAAATTTAAAGCACGTATGTACTATTATTAAAACACATTATTTGCTCACAAAAGAGGCAGCACTGATTTTCTGACATTTATAACTAAATTCCCCTCCCCCTTCTTATTTGTCTGGTGAGTATTTTAGTTGTTTAATTTGAACATTAACATATTTGGTTTACACCACGACTAAACATCAAAGCTTTGGTTGTATACAAATTGCACCGGCGCACCGCGATGTTCAGAATGTAATTAGGGTAGATGTGTGGCCATCCAAACCGATATAGCAACGATAGTGCGATGATGATGGTCAGTTTCTTTTGTTATTGTTACATAGTCCGATGACAAACCCACCCCTCCCAGCCGGTGAGGCTCGCCAGGGTTAATGATCCAGCTCCTAGCAACAGTGATTATTGAAGATTTTGACGTGACAACGTCTTAAATTAGGTTGCGGCTCGGAGTCACTCATGAAAAAGTGTAACGCCCGGTAACGTTACGATGCCCGTCCAGTGGGTCCCGCCGCACGGGATCCGCACGGGATAAAGCAGATAACTGTGGGTCCGCCGCACGGGATAAAGCAGATAACTATGTTTATTCGTGAAAATGTGGAGTGCTTAGATTCGTCATTTACAACAAACTACAACAATAAAGGTAAATAATTGTACACTGATATTTCATTATCGTAAACTATGATTGATTGATTAATTGTTAGATTGACACAAAAGTTGAGAAACTGAGTTTATAGGTTATGTCATACTATTGACAAATGTTGATAGTGTTAAGTAAATTATTAGTTTAAATCACTCTGCAATCAATCGTAATTCAGTCGATTGAGAAGAAACAGCGCGTATTGCTAGTCAAACATTTAAAATAACAAATTATAAACCTCTAACCTGTCATATAACAGTGCGACCAAACAAACGAACTAAACCGACCAATCACCACGCGCAGAGTTAGAATTTAAACTGTGTTTTAGCAAGAATTTCAAAATAACAAATTATAACCTCTAACCTGTCATAACAGTGCGACCAAACAAACGAACTAAAACCGACCAATCACCACGCGCGGAGTTAGAATTTAACTGTGTTTAGCAAGAATTTCAAATTCCAATTTTAGTAAATGTTTTATTCAACTTTACCATTTACAATAACAAATTTTAATTAATTTCAAATTATGTACAATGTTTTAGTAAACAAAAATATATTTCTATAGTTTAAAATTTGTGCAATTCTTATTTTCATTCAATTCCTTGTTCCTATTGTGCAATTTAATAATATTCATATCAATAAATATTCTACCGAAAAAAAGACGTTGTCACGTAAAATCTTCGCCCGTAAAACCGACTTTACAGGCAACCATAATTTTTTTTAGACAAAGTATGAATGCTGCTCATTTTAAGTAACGTTTTATTGGAATATAAATAAAAGGATTGCTCTTATAGTAAAAAATGTGAGCAGTATTAGTACTATAACTTGGATATAAGTTCCTCAAAACGGAGCGAAATTCAAATTCAATCTTCATTTAATTTTAATATATTTAATGATATATAATTTGTCTATAGTAAAAAACTATTATGTATTTTGCAAATATAATTGTTTCATTCGCTATAGCTTGTATTAAAATTCCCTATTAACACGATGACTGCAGATGACTCTTAAGCTCATTGTACATTTAATTAAGAAATATAAATTTGTATTCGTAAGGAAATTTAAAAAAATCAGTAAAGTAAAGACAAAACTACAACACTGTGAATAGTATTTCAACTAAAGTTACAAAACTAGTTTAAATAACAGTACGCTAGTAGTTTGGTAAATTGTAAATACATAGCCATTATATAAATATGAATTATGATGGTTGAGAAATATATGATTTTAGAGATTGCATAGAAATATCGTTCTTTTTGCTATGCATCGATGTATCACACACACATTCTTTCGAAAATTACAAGAACAATAATGATTTATGGATAAATTCACAATTAACGATGTATTTATTAAACAATCAGAAAAACCGTACAATAATTTTTATATCAGTCTTCAGTAATAGCTTTACGGTGTCTACAAGCGGCGGAAAATTGGTTATCAACACACACATGATTAAGTTCTGGCAGTTTTCAAAATGACTGCCAAAGATTACAAAATAAAATATACTTTATTTCCAGACATTCGTGTAACGTTTATGAGTTATAGTAAGTATTATTAACTGTTCAAGCCACTGTTTGTTAGTCTTAGCTTAATGTAATGATGCATTTTATGTTAAACCATTGAGCTACTCTGAGATTTAGTCTCCTTTGACTGTGAACAATTATGTTAGTTGATTACTTTATGAGTTAAACATATAATATCATTGAATTTATTAGACAATAGCAAAAGTCATACAAAAATCAGTCAATTATAAAAATACGACTATTGTATTTCGATTTTTGTTGTCATAAAATTAAAATAAATGTGATACTAAAGTAGTTTTATAAATTTATGGGTAGTAATTTTATTAATTTCTTAAATAAAACCACGTATCATATGCTAATTTAGACCATCGATTTCTTTATTTAGTATTAAATTTTAGTAATGTTCTAATTTCCTCTCGTATGCTATGTGTGTAATGAGCACATCAGTTAATCTGTCCTCTTCTTCGCGATGGTCTTTTCAGGTACCAAACTGAAAAAATGTATCATATCTTTTACAAAAATGCTCATTTATACCACTCTTTCCTATATTATATTAATAGTTAATACATTTCAACACATATTTCCTTAAATTGAAAAACGTACTAATATATGAAGATATATGAATAAACTAGCTGTTACTCACGGCTTCGCACGAAATTTTCAAAATCGTTTTTATACCATTAGCATTTTTTTATTATACTATAGAAGCACTTCCGATGCAATAAGAAAGAGTTCTATGAACTTTTCCACTTAAGTAAACTTATATCAGTAGATATTGTATCAGTGTTCATGGTTATCAGTATCAATTAATGTCAGTTAAATTTGGATTATTAACGTAAATATTAATATTTTTCTGAATTAAAAACCATTTCAGGTAAATTTTCAGATCTTTCTCTCCATATAACATCTTTCTCCGTTTTCAACGAATATTTTACAAAAGGAATTAGCCAAATTGGTTCTGCCGTTCTCGAGATTAGCTGCAACACATTTTTCGAGTCACTTCTATTTATAAGACAAATAAGTATCATTTACTTCATATTGAAATTTCTTTTCTCTTTATGGCTTTATTCATATGCATGGATATAACGCAAGGGTGAAATAACCATCAAACTTCCCTCATAAACTATTTAAGTTCTAAAGAAGTAACATATTTGTATGGACAATTACCATAAATATAGGTTCAAACATCAATGTTTCGATTGTTTTGTTACATAAAATAATCAGTTCGCATGCTTAATTATTCACGAACAGTATTAAACTACATGTAAAGAACTAAATTGACTATACTACAGCACTTTATGCACCAAGCTTCACACTTCAGTAGATTTATCTGTTGGGATAGCCATGTTTGTGTAAGCTGTCTCGCATTGATCTGAATACTGAATAGTACTTATATTTAGCTACTTTACTTGCAATCGTTGCAAATAGTCCAATAAAAAAATAGAACTGTGTTATGATTGTGTTTTATATCCTTGAACTTAGACCATCTTAAAACTTTTGATAATACAGTTTACTGTAATACCACATTACTTAAGACTGTAGTTAATTAGACCTTAGTAACCTATAGATAAAGCTCAGTCCGTCTTTCCAAAACGTCACAAATTAAACAAATTTCCTCTAAATCTTTTACCTCATACTCATTAAAATGTCTGAATTTATGTATATAGAATGGTAAAATGTAGCTATTATTATGAAATTATTTCAGCGTTAGCGAAGCCCCTACTACTTGAGAGGCTGGAACAGTTTCATTTATGTCTGTCTGTCCGCTTGATATCTCCAAACCGAACTGATCTATAGACTTGTAAGTTTCCATTAAGCTTAATTTTTATATGAGGCAACACTGAGTTCGATGATAGTGACTGTCACTACAGAATTTTTTTTAGCGTTTGCGAATATATTTTAGATGCCTCTTATGGGTCATCATGAAGTCATCGCAGCAACTAGAAAATGCACAATCAATAAATTTGTAAAAAAAATCCTAGCAAAATCTTAATTACGACATTTTGACAAATTTTAATTCATTAAGATAAAATTTAAAAAAATAATAGAGTGAAAAACCAACGTTATAAGTTGGTGTCAATATTTGATTTCAGCGCACTCCGTAACCTTATAAAACTTTTATTAATTGAACACTGACATGGAACGTAACTTAGGTTCTAATGAGATACATTATATGTTAAGGTATATAGAGATAATTTTTATATGTAAACTTTTTATTTTGCTTGAAAACTTGTTTTCTACTTTCAGAATAATGAGTTTTATGATGGTGCATGTCTAGACATGGCCTTGCGTTATTGAAACCTATCAAATAGAGGAATGACACAATTACCCTTGTGTCTGTTGGGGATGTAAAAATCTCGTTTCTGCATAACCATCTGTACGTCTATCTGTCCACATGATGTCTCCAAAATGAATTGAGCTAAAACCTTTGAAAGTTTACAAACAACCTCGGCTAGGCCAGTTACGTGACACGTGTTGTGCATACCTTTTATTAATTAGGAACAAAAATTATATTTTGGTAATATGTAGTATTTTAGTGACTTTGAGAGGGCAGTACAGTCCAAATAAAAAATTGGCCATAACAAACTTGTAAAACGCGTGGTTACAAAAAGGTTCTGTTAAAAAGCATACCAATTATGTACAGTATGGGCATTACCAAACGATACTGAGGGGTCTGTGGAAGTGATAAGATCTAAATCGCTTTTCCCTGGAAGCCACAGCCCTTCCTGTCTGTGGAAGTCAGTCAGGTCATTTTCATCTGGTAATTGTTGTGACATTATTTATTCTGTTATAATTTATCGCACCAAGTTATTTTAAATCTTAAGATTCCATTTGATTGAAATCTTTAACTTGGAAATATTACATATTTACCTAATAGAGAACCTCTAATATATCACTGTTAAGATCTAACCAACGCGTATTTTTAAGATCTGGTATTTTAAAGCCTATAGGAAAAGATTAGTACATTATAATTAGGCAGCAATCTGATTTGATAAGAAATTAAATAGGTATATATATATAATATATATATATATATATATATATATATATATATATATATATATATATAACTAAAAAAGCTCAGGCAAAAAAGGTGTCTGCTAAAATATGCATAAATGCTGTAATTATTTCCAGAGTCGCCTGTTTCCTACCCATCCATTTATTTTGTGTATTACAAGACTAAAGCACTCTGAATAAAATTACCCAAGAAATTATAGAAATAGTTTGACATTGTTTACATTATCAGCATTACAGTTTGTAACTTGATATGCTGTTTACAGTTGTAATTTACACTATATAGAATTTTTTAAGATCAGAACACTAAATATACAAGAAACTTTTTTTGAATACGGCCAGTGTCCAATAATTATATCTTAAACGATGACCTCGTCCAAACTGCCTCAGTCGGGATACATGTAAATTTTGTGGCAACTGTAATATTAGTATGATGTTCTTTAAAAATACAGGATTCAAAATACTATTTTTACAAAACAATTTTATATAGGCCCATAAATAAGGAAGTGAGTATTTTTTTACAATTTGAATGGCCGCCATAATGGCGTACCAATTTGTCAAACGAATTCAGCCGAAAAATCTACATGATAAGTTATTGTAAAATTTAAAGTTTTTTGGGGGGGGGGGGGGGTGGGGGGGGGGGGGGGTGGGGGGGGGGGGGGGTGGGGGGGGGGGGGGGTGGGGGGGGGGGGGGGTGGGGGGGGGGGGGGGTGGGCTACTTTGTTATTGCTCTGGATAGCAAATGATTAAGATTGCTTTCAATAGTTTAAATTGGTTTAAAATTTATATAATTTGTAACTTTATTCAACAATCAGAATCTGATTTGTGACTGACGATTTCTAAATATATTTAGTCTGTTCTTGAGGTCTAGAGGACTTCATTATATTGAGTGTTGCGATTGTGGTCCATTTTCCGTGAAAACATTATAAATGTTATCACTACAAATCACTTTTGCTATTATAAATAGTGACCGGGATATACGGATATATGTTGTATTAATACAACTAAATAAAAAGCCATTCAAATAAAATCTAAATAGTTAACAGTAGTGCGTGGCAGAATCAATAAGACGAGGAAGCCAGGCACAGCGTACTTACGTACTGTAGTACTGGAGTCGTCCGCTGTAAGGCGCTTCAGCCCTTGAAGCGAACTCCGGCGGATGTATCCTGAAACTCCGCGTCTTACCCGGTCAAGCCTGACCCCGCCAGCTGACGTCTCCTGCGTTGATGTTGGGCTACTGGAGAATAATTGTAGGGGGAAGAAATAAAAATCATAACATGTTATTAAACTAAGAACATATTTTCCTCTCAAAAAAAATAAAAAATGCCTTATTTAAACCCCCTTGTAAAAATGACATGTTACATACTAACTTGATTGACGTGCAATAGCACAGATCTTGTGCCTCATTATAAAATGCACATATAAAGATTACTTTTGTTCATTGACAATGTGGTTTCCGTTAATGGATCATCAAAAAAGTAGTATTTTGCTTCATCTTCGGGGTTCTCAAAGTTTCAGGTTTGAGGAGGTGAAAAATGTTTAAAACTTTTTTTTACATTTTTTTAAATACTTTTAATTAATCAAATAAATTTGTAGTTTTTAAATAATTATAATCATTTTTATCTTTATATTTCTTAATAAAAAAAACTAAATCCTGGTATATGTATTTGGATACTATTACAACAGGTCATCAATATACTGTTATATTCAGCTGATTAGAGGAACTAAAACTAAAAAAAAACTTATTGTTGTGGCTCACGAAACGTGCTATAACATAAAACAGTGGACAGTGCATGTTGTTTAGTACTCGTTAGTAAAGCGCATTATCTCCCTTCCTTATCAATCGAATTTCTAGAACTGTTATTCTTGCATTTTTAATACAATTTTCTAACTAAAAATGTAATAAACAAGATTTTTTATCATATGACGTTTTTAAGACGTTTAGGCTTGACGAAATTTAAGAAATCGCAATTTTGAAAATAAAGCTCTAAAAAATTTAAACTTTTTCGTAATAGCTGAAGCATAATGTAATTCAGCAGTTCTATACTGTGTTTGCTTAATAATAGTAATAACAGCTCACAGGTAACATAATACAGGCCACGCTATCGCTCTGTTGACCTTTTTGTATAGTCGCGTGTGTAACTACATGCGTATCGCGTGAAAATGTCATAAAGTGAAAGAGAGATAATCGTTAAAATCATACTCAATGAGTTGATGATACAAAAACTGACAGTTATTTACCGACTTCCATTGAAAGCCAATCGTTAAAACCATTTATCTAAATCGGACACTACGCGATGGACCGAGAGTCCGTAATGATTACTTGCACGTGGTTTGCGCTCACTCCCACTGCTCATAACCCTGTCGTACTTGTAATCATTTCTTGCTGATACACGTTTACAACACTATCAAAAATATAATGCAAATTGTTTTGTGTTAAACTTACCTAATCCCATAAACACAGTAATACAAAGTCAGTAATCCATCAACTGTTCATGTTTAATTTCTTTATTTTGTTTTTTGTACATACATTTTATTTCACTTTCTTCAAGTAATACTTGAACATGAAATATGAAAATATCTTTAAAACTTACTATTATTTTTGAGCTTTAGTATTTCTTTAATTTTTCCAAACAAATACAATATCTCTAACTGTAATCAGTATAAATAAATATCCTAAATCCCCATCCTCTATAGCCACTTGGTCAGACAATTAACTTAACCAAGATTACCTACAAATATGGTTTGCCTTTTAATGAGATCTTATAAAAATGTAGCGTCTATATTACAGGCGCTTATAACTAGGTTTTGCTAACACTGGAAGGATCCATAGCCATGGTTAGAGTCAATAATGAGTTGACGGAACCATTTGACGTAAAAACAGGTGTCAGGCAGGGCGATTCCTTATCAGCATTAATCTTCATTCTGGTTCTGGAAGCGGCATTGAGAAAGGTGGATTGTGTAGGTGATATCACATATAGAATGAGTCAGTTATCAGCATATGCTGATGATATTGTTGTAGCTGCAAGAAGTCAGAGAGCTATGTTGGAGAAGCTGGAAGATATTGAAAGAGCGGTGAACAAAGTTGGATTGACTATTAACTGGGAAAAAACTAAGTACCTGAAAATGACAAGAATGGGACAAAGAGGAGTGGATCCGGAGGTAAATGGCAATGAGGTAGAAAACGTAGTAAGTTTTAAATACCTTGGATCAACTCTAACTGCAAACAACAGCGTGACTGAAGAAATTAACACAAGGATAGCCGCGGGAGGCCGATGTTTACTTTGCATTTAAAAAACTTTTCAGCTCCAACATTCTTCATAAAGAGGCCAAACTGAGAATTTATAAAACTGTAATCAGGCCTGTTGTAGTTTATGGTTGCGAAGCGTGGACACTCACCAAACAGGACATAAATAGATTGAGAATATTTGAAAGAAAGATTTTAAGAAGAATTTACGGTCCTGAATTAAGACAAGGAACATGGAGGAGGCGAAAAAATCAGGACCTGCTTGATTTTTTGAGCGGTGAGGATATTGTACGCTTCATTAAGGCCCAAAGAATTAGGTGGCTCGGACATCTGACGAGAATGAACGACAACAGAGTTGTGAGGAAGGTTGCTGAGTGGACTCCTGCTAATACAAGGCCCAAGGGAAGACCTCGGATGAGATGGAGAGACGATGTGGTTGCTGACCTAAGAAAGATTGGAGCAAGAAATTGGAGAGAGGTCGTCGAGGAAAACCCCAATGGAGACTACTGATTCACCAGGCCAAGACCCATGGAGTGTTGTAGCGCCGAGGGAGTAAGAGTAAGAGTAAGTATAACTAGGTTTTAGGTACAATATGCCTTAATGTATATTTATATTTTTTCTATATTTACTAATAAGTAAATCACACCATATAGATCCCATCGATAAAATAAAAAAAATATTAAAAATATATATATATACATTTCTGCAACAGAAGAAAATAAGTCAGCTTACTGTGATTATATGCAGGTGTTTCAGTTATTACAATCCTTTATTGGGGATGATAACAATCCTTTCTGCCTTCACTCATTACCTATCATAAATGTTTTAATTTTTTTTTGCATACAACTTTCTCAGTTCAGAAAACTGTTTTCTGACTCTCACTAACTCCCATTGCTTGACATATCAATGCTTTGAACTGTCTGTCACTTTTTTATATATTTATATGTACAGTATATATATATATATATATATATTCGGCATAGCCGAATTAAATTTCAATAAACACTGCATCATAAAAAGCACGTGCTCCGCCGGAACTCGAACCCGGATCTCTCACTTTCCAGGTGAATGTGCTATCACTAAACCACAGAGTCCTTACTTTTTACCATTCAATTATTTTGTATTTGGCCGTTTTCTATGACATATATGTTTAAATAACCAATCTGACATATGATCGGAAGACCAAATACCTGTCAAACTAATTTTATTTGGCTCTGTGGTGTAGTGGTAGCACACTCACCAGGCAAGTGGGAGGCCAGCGTTCAAGAAATAATGAGTAGTTATCGTATATAATTCTATATTATAATACGATTAAAAATTATTTATTTTAAGTTAATTTTTATTTTATTCTAATAACTAACCAAATAAAATTTGTATTAGTCCGATGTAGAAAAAATGCTACACAGCTGGAGGCCAGGAGGTCTTAGAGGCTGAAAGTTCCCAGAGGTCAAGAACTATCAAAGACTGGAACCGGCAAGGGCCACAAGACAAGACGGAGGTTGGAAGCTGCCAAAGGATAGGTCCTGCCAGAGGCCAGGATATCCTAGAAGTTGAGAGTTGGTAAATACCGAGACCTGACAGATGCAAGGGTTTTATATATGCTGATTTAAATATCAATATTATTTAATCCTATTTTCATTACTATTCCATCTACTATTTACCATTTAGGATTATGACAATTTTAAATAGTACCTGCCATGATAAATATGAATTCCGCCCGGAAGAACTTAGAATTAATTTATGTTTGTCTATCTGATCGCAGGGCATCTCCAGAATGAAACAATGTATATGTTTAAAACTTTGCATACAATGTTACACGACACGTGGTGATTCGTACTCCTACCTTGTATTAGTAGGATTACCACAGGAAATATACGACAGTTACTGTTGTGAGATCACTTGTAGTAACAACCAGTCCCGTGATCATGCAGTGTAGACAGGCCTTAGCTACTAACTGGTTTTGGTATGTGCGACAGCTCTGTAGCAAACTCGATACTTATTAGTCGTATTTCTAGTCTGTATTAAAAATTTCAAAACCTCTTATTTCTAAATTACTTTTATGAGCTCAATAACTAGCAAATTCTGATAAGAAGAAATTGTTTAAACTATGGCTTTAAAATTTAACTTCATTCGTTTTTGGTGTTATTATAAAAGGAAAGTGTAATTATAAGATCCTAAGGAGTTTCAATATTTTACTAAGTATTCCTCGAGAAATTTTAAAATTTGGATTGGTATAAAAGTCAGAGAATATATGCTACTAGAATATGCTGCTTATTCCAATCCAATTCTAAACAGAAACTACTGTTGCAGAGGTGGAATATAATTGTTTGCGAACAGTTGCTTTTGTAACAAAACTTGAGAGTCAATATGTCATATGTCTTGTAATATTCTCTACAACTACTCCAACACTGGACGGCCTATTTAACAAGCTTGTTGTTCTGCATTCAGCTGTAAGAGTACATAAAGTTGTAGCTCATGCCTTTTTATAATATATTTGTATCGTGTTTTTTTTCTAGGAGAAGAAACAAGACACTATCTCAACTGCATACATAAAGGTTAATAATCGTTATTTCCTTCATCCAGCTGCTAAATAAATTACTACTACCCTCATTCTTCCCGTAACACATTATTCGCAGTTAATCTACACAATGCTTTTTTTTCTATTTAGCAGCATTATGCAATGAATTATAAACTTTTCCTTACTTTAAATATCGATACGTACGTCAATAAATTATGGTTACTGTATATTAAACGTGTCATTAAAATAACTGTATAAGGTTGCAGTATTATCTGACTGCTTAAAATATTATAGTATTAACATTTTCGTTCTTTGGTTAACTTTAAATAAAATTACAATTTATTAAGTTAAATAGCTTATTCCTATCATATCTATAAAAAGATATCAAAGATTGGAAATGAACAAACGTTTTCATTATGTAGTTATGCATTTAATTTCAAATGTGTTAGTCAAAATGTCTCCTAAATATATGTCTCTAAACTTTTAGGGACATTTATGGTTAAGTATAGCATCATTATTTGTTATTGACAATTTGCTTAAAGTTGCTGAACCAGCTGAAAGTGTTTATTCAACACAATCTATTTTCCTGATTTGGAACATTACAAAACTCGTTTCCAACAGACTGCAATAAATTCCAAATTTGCTGTACGCTATCTCTTCATTCTAGAATATTTCACGCTGCTCTAGAAAATATATAGTGGTTAAAAACCAGCAATGTAGGAGGTCAAACGCAACCAAAACAATGAAGTATTTCCTAATATTTCTGTATTAAATTATGAAAGCTGGTAGACAGTCCATTTCAGCACTCCATTGCATATCGCTGCTTTAAAACGTTCCACAGCATGTTTAATCTATGCGACAATTATTGGAGCATCGTTTAATATTATCCCACTCTTCATAACGATAAATAATTAGCTTTAAAACGGAGGTATGAAAACATGAGATCATATAACACCTATAATCCTCATATTACGTCAAGGGTTGGGGGGTAATCAACGAACATTGGCAGAAAACACCATCACTGTTATATAATTAGTAATCAAAATAAAGTAGTGTATGTATACAGTCTATTCAATGGATTTCTTGTGTATGAATTGTCCGCGCATTTCTATAGCATACTCATTCAATACAAATGAGCACTTACAATTTTGCAGTACGTGGATTCTGAGGATGTCGTAATAACAATATCTAATTCTCTGGTTAAGAATTAAGCTCATAGTTTTGTGAGTTTTATACATTTAATCCTATTTGGCTGTCCACAAACACAAACATACATACATATACAAGTTTTTTTGCTAAATGATGGATAGATTCGATCATTCAATTATTAGAACAAGTTACTCGGAGACTAAACATAGACACAGTGTCCATCAAGACTTAGTCCATTGGCTGTAACAATATTTTTTTTTTCCTTTTTCAGAAAACTTTTCCTCAGAGAAAATATAAATTAAACATAATTGATATAGGAATTTTTATTCTTTTCATCCTCAAGTTATTCCATTCTCTTCAAAACAAAACCAATTTTTCCTTTCAGGGTTCTGGTTCAATGTGTGATAAGTATTGTATTGCTCATATTATGAAAAAAAGCATTTAAAATTATATAGTAAGCTAAAATAAAATAATCAATTTAATAAGTGAATATTATGATATATAAAAAATATACTAATTTAACCAATTATCAATGCATACAGGTGACCACTGAAAAGGGTTAGTTGTTTAATTCTATAAGTGTTTAAAAATAAGTTTTTTTGTACTTTGGCAGTTGTCTAAGTCCATTTATTTTAATAGTGTTTTAACGATAAACCTTTCAAATGGCAGTGCAGTATGGTGAATATATTCAAAAATTAAATGTAAAACTTGTCATACGAAAACCAAACACCATAACGACGAAAACAAAACGCAAGAAATCCTGTATCCGGAAAAAATGTCTTTATTTGTTAGTTTGATATAAAGATGCACTTTTCATTTAAATGATGAAAGATCACTTCTGGAAAAGAGAGCAATAATTTTTGAATCACGCGGAAATAAAACAGTCGAATATAAATATTTTAAATATTAACTCGATTTAATGTGTTATGACTCGTAAATGATGGCACAAACTGAAAAGGAGACAATTAACTCACAAGTTCTGAACTTCATCTGTGTTAATACTTTTATATTGAGCTACTTATTTAATGATTTAACAAACAGTTCATGATTTAAATAAATTATATGTAATGTAATTCACTTTACGAAAAAGACACGTTTTTAAATATTTTATAACGAAATTTACTTTTTTAATTAAAAACCTATCAGTCCTTAAGTCTATTATTTATTTACATCATCTATAAATTTAACATTTTTATCTTTGGCCTGATTACACAAAAAACAAAAACAATTTGTAAAATTTAGATGTAAGACTTTGTAAGAACTTAAAACTGTTAATACCTGTAATTTTCCGTTCAGTGATAACAAGAAATTATATTTTTTCTGTCCAGGGACATTATCTTAAACAGCTACGAATTTAAAATGTGAAAATATCCTGTAAATAGATGTAATTGATTTTTATTTTTACAAAACTTTCTAATACCACATGTCTGTTGTAATGAAGTAAACAACGGATAGAGCTGGTGTAAGATATCGGAGTTGATAGGAAAACTTTGATTGGTCTTTTCTGGAACTGTTTTCCTTGTGCTATACCGATCTTACCTCGTAATTCATTGTACTTGACCCTTGTACAGGAATGTAGCCTGCATTATGATACAAATACTGCAGTAATCCTGCACAGGAATATAAACAAGAATTAGTACAGAAAAAAATAAAATTGCCTTCTTAAAATTATAATTAAATGTAAGTTGTCAGTGTATTTTCGAATTTACTTTAAAAAAACCACGTAGATTAAAATTAACTACATTAATTTAAATCTGAGAACTAACTTACTTTCCAAATTAATTTTACAACTAGCACACGTATCCTTTCCTGCATTATTCCTATCTATGTTTTAGAAATATTTGGTTACAGTCAATTTTTTCGTTCGTAGTTTTCAAGCATTTTCTTTTTTATAAATGCGTTATATTGTTTCAATATTAATTTTTGTTAACCTGCGTAGTTATCTTATTGACAGTCACAGACCATTTTATGAGGTAAAGTTAGATTTTTAAACATAATATTATCCAAACATCGGCAAGGGAAGACTTCATTTCCAGATACAGTTGGACAAGAATTTACATAAAACGCTACTGACATCTGTCAGTGTAATGCGGCGGGCGCCTGATATTGTAATGGCTGTCGAGCGCTGTCCACTTGAAAGAGTCGATGAATATTTCATCCCTCTCAGTCGTATTTACCGCTAATTGGGGAGAAACTTGAAGTACTGCATCTTTGTAGAGGATTTTTACCACTTACGTTAGGTAAGCGCCTTTTTTAACGATTTTCAACCACTTATTGCATGATATTAAAGTCTTGAGGTTAGTTTTTGACAATATAGATGGTACGAAGATGGATATATACATGTGCTTAATATGTTGACCTTAACGTTCATATGCATGGGCTAGTTGTAATATATAAGGGAGGATATAATTGAAATGAAAACAATTTCATCCGTGTAGATAGCTTAATATTGAGCTACTTATTGATTTTACAGACACGAACAGATCAAGTGATAATGAAGAAGTGTGGAAATAAAAGAAACGCAAAATACAGGCGCTAAAAATAGAGTCGTTACTATTTAACTATTCTCATCATGACTGTAAAACCTGATAAGTACAGTATCTGAACGTTTGGGAGATTTTTTCCTCCACCTCCGATTCCTCTGGACCATCTTCTAATGTAGAATGACATTCGTCCCGCTACTCCAAGGGATCGAGGTGTCATTGCGCCGTCTATTTGTGCTATCTAATCCAGACTAACCTAACTCCTGATATATTATAGATGAGAACGCTCTTCACCTCTTCACTATGTGGAATTTTTATGTGGATTTAATTTATGGCTAACCACTTTAACTTTTACAGCCGAGTCGCGTCGTCTTTATTGCTGAAAGATATAAACTAGTGTTAATACTTTTATTTTTGCAATATAATATATCTAACGTACAGATTTTTGCAAGTATCTCAGTTTTTGCGAACATAAGAAAAGCTATATCAAGCCTAAAACGTTTGTAATGAATACTCACCATATATTTAGCTGAAAGTAATCAAACTTTCTCCATCCATAATTCCTGTCAACATATAACTTCGATTTGTATGGACTGGTTGTTTTATAGTAGAATATAAATTAATTGAATAATTCTTGGACACTATAGAGAAAATTAAATAGAAAATATCATCAAAGCCTTCGCGTCTCATTATTAAAGAAAACATACATCAGGGGCTGGCAGAATACTATTAAAATTAAATTGGGATGGGTGTTAAAAATGTAAATCGTTATACAGGTAAATACCACTCAACGATGACAAAATGACTTTTTATTTGTATCAATTTGGGGGAAAATACAATTCCTGAAGCTAAATATTCATCTTCTCATAAATATAGAGCATACTCTTCTTCATAAAAATTTCCATATCAAACAGCATATTGCAGTATCTCCATGTTTTTTGTTTATCTTTACTGTGTAATAGGGTTTTACATTGCATCGCAGTTTTTAAATCATCCCCAGAGTATTCTATTGCATCTTATTTTTTTAATCACCCCCAGAGTAGTCTATTGCATCGTAGTTTTTTAATCATCCCCAGAGTATTCTAGTCTCCTATAAACACCTGTAATGCATTTCATTCAGCTTTAGTTATTGACGTAATCTTGCAATATTTTGTAATTCATTAATAATTAAATTTAAAACATTTTTAATAACCATTTTTTTATTCCATGTAGTTAGCTTTCAACAACTGACAACTTATAATGGTTTCTCACAACTGGTACAAGAAAATAGCTATGATCATTTCTTTTATTTTATATTTGACACTACTACTTGTTTAAAACCGCTATAGCTTTAGACCCTTAAACTTGGATTATGTATCGTCTAAAATAACCACCAGTTTGTATTTTATAGTACGTATTAATATGGTAACGGAATTATGGTTAAGAACTTTTTTAAAGGTTTTTGTTGTAAAAAGGTAGGGTAAAAGATGTGTAATTTTCTAGAAAAGTGACTAATATCAGAGAAAACGCATGAAACTGCTGCAGAGCGGAGAGTTCAGGAAAGTTACATTTGAGATGCTTATAATACGACAGTAAAAGAACCGGTAAGAGGGCGCGAACTATTATCACTTAGAGCGCGGGTTTGTCAAATTACATGGCGTAAAGACATTATAATGGTATTAGGTCGTACTTTACTACTACAGTAATCAAAAATTACATATGAAAGGTACATCCAATTTTTAATAATTGTGACCCGCCAATGTTTTAAAACTTTCAAACATGACTTCCCCGTTTTACATTCTTTCATTTAGCCCTTAATAAATAGCATTTATTAAGGACCCGACAGATTCTTCTAAAAATCGTGTCCTTGTCTGTTAGTGTGTCCGTTCGTCTGTGGGATAACTCTTGATAGAAAGGTCATAGAGCTAAAGCTAAATATATAGGTTCCTCTTATCCAAGGAATAACCCTATTGATTTTTGGGATCGAAAGGCCCAAGGGCAGTCTGTCTGCCCGTCAGTTTGCCGTATGTCGATAGCTCTAGATAGAAGAGAGTTGGAACTTGGTATGTTTAGAAGCATTTGTATCTCACGGTTTTAGGGAAGTTAATTAGACTTAAGTGCCCCTCACTTTACTCTTTCTGTAAACACATGGGAGGGTAGTTTAGTGACCTTTGCCAGAGTGTCCGAACCTGTATTGAATTTAATTCCGTTAAAAGATAAACTCTGCGAGAAGGTTATGTAACTCCATTAGTTACGCTGCTTCTGAAATTATCTGTTATTTTCACCAGATCAATAGAACCTGATTGGTAATGTCACAAAAGTGTATTAAAACTGTATTAACATAACTATTATTTTGTATTTCATGAGCCTACCATTGCTATTTGTATAACTATGTTTCTACGTGTTTCTATGTTTCCTTGTGCCCGTAAAGGTCGGAATTTTCCAAAAAGGATTAGAGCAAAAAATACTTATATATATATATATATATATATATATATATATATATATATATATATATAAGTTTAATGTAATATTTTGATTTTTCTCACTGTGGAATACGGTTATAAAACCAATATATAACTATGAAACATACATTGCCACATAATACATCCCTTATTGTCACATCTGGGGCGTTCTTTTTCTTCATAAGATAAATTATTTAATCGAAATATTATTTAATCATGACTTTTCATCTCTTTTTAATAACAAATATTTGAATTTTGTATTATAACAATTCTATTGGATTTCAATAGTTTTAATAAAACCTTATCCATTCATAAAGATATATATATATATATATATATATATATATATATATATATATATATATGCTATTGGATACATATTATATAATAGACTATATAATTGGATTTCTTCTTTAAATATTTTCAAATTTTCATATAAATACAGTTATATGTCTTTAACTAATTGAGGATATTTATAAATTGATATAATAGTGTGATGTTTTTCGAAGGATCCAATCATTAAGACTCTTACTGTTTAAATCATAAATCCAGGAACTGTAAGGACAAGTTAGTTAAAAAAAATAGTTGACCAAGCTTTTATGTGTTACAGCAAACGTGCCGGCAGTTAATCCAAAGAGAACATCAGTCGGGTCTGGCCCAGATTTGTGAATGATATTCACTTGAATAGTTTTTTTTTTAACTGAAAATATTTTCACAACACTTTTATATTCCAAATTACAATTTGTTTTACACCTTCTCTTTTGAATTTCTAAATCTCTAAATCTCTCTTTTGATTTTATATTTTTATGATTTTTTTTTTAAGTTATACTGCTGACGTTTTCGTTGTATTTCTATTATTATATTTTATATATAATTTCTATTATGATATCTACCTATGATATCATAACTGATGCAGAGTATAGTTTCCATGGTTTACTTCATAGTTTCATATTTATGTTTATACTTTTGTTTTTTATTAAGACTTCAAGGAGATAAGAATATAGGTAATTACTGCCCTAGAGGTTTTGTGCTAAATACGTGTCTCGAACAGATCGTTGATTTTAGTTTCTAAGTATTCCCAAAAGTATGTTTTTCTGCTATAGGTACATGAAGCTCAAAAATTACTTGTAATGTTCTAACCAGTTTTTTCTGTCAAAGCCAAAGTCAAAAATCTTTTATTCAAAAAATTACAAATCTGACAATGTTTCCTACACCCAAGCACCCAAAAGGGCGCGCGAGGGTTAGGGTAATATGAATATACAAATACTATATCTATCTAATCTTCGTGGCAGCTAGCTATTTTTATCGTATTTAGATTACTACTAGAAATTTAAAATTTTACAAATATGCCAAAACTCAACTACACAACCAACATACAAATATCACCTTATACAACAATCATAAATAAACACACAACTTCAGACTTACACCAACAACGTGCTATAGAACATTTTTGCCTATAAAGTTAAATAGTACTAAATAACAAGGAAATAAAATTTAACAATATACAACAATATAAAATTAAACAATTATTTATAGGTTATATAATTTATACCCCCATAACCGCGCCAACATCCCGTTCTAGACCATGCACTAGGAGTATGCTCCAACACTCTCTTAAAAATAATTTTTATAAAACACAATCTGTAGACTTTATATTAATTAACAGGGATATATTCTATAATGTGATAACAGGGACGTAAGCTATAGTAATGAGATCAGTTAGACTATGTAATAAATAACAAGGAATGTAATATAACAATATAACAAGACATAAACTATAAAGTGATAACAACAGATAGACTATTATCATGAATAACAAGACATAAACTATAAAGTGATAACAACAGATAGACTACATAATGAATAACAGGACATAAACTATAAAGTTATAACAACAGATATACTATATAATGAATAACAGGACATAAACTATAAAGTTATAACAACAAATAGACTACAGCGATATAACATATACAATACTATAAAATGATAACTGATGAAACAGTTAACAGAGAAAACTTACAGTACAACAGATTGTGGTTAATTAAGTCTGCCAGTCTGTTATATATTGGATTATTTTCATTTTGAATTTAGGTTTACCTACAAATACTATTTCATTGCCAAAATGTTCTACAACTGCATTATACAGTTTTTGGACCCAAGTAACAGAACTGGTGTTTACTAGTTTCTTTGTTCCATCTTTTAACCTGTAGCGTAATATACTGTGCAGCTCTAGTTGATCTTTGATATTGTTTTAAGGGATAGTAAAATGTTTGTGCACATATTGCAAACAACAAAACTTGTGGATCTGAAAAAATGTAAAATATTTGTATTCATTAAATATATAACTCATTCTTTCCCGACGGAAGATTCCAAAAATTATCCTCAAGGCCTGTCTCTGACACATTATTACAGGACGCAATACCGTAGGGTAAGCCCCACCATAATGAATTATTGCATATCGCAACGTACTCTCGAACCATGACAGATACAATTGTCTCAAATGTTGGCTATACAAGCAGTTTTTCATGTGGTATAGTGAGTAATTTATTCTTCTTAATTTTTTGACAACATAATCAACATGTTGGTCCCATTTCAAGTGCTGATCTATATACAAACCAAGATATTTAACCGAAGCTACAATTTCAATACTAGAACATGTGCATTCATAATTGCATCTATGTCTATGACAGTAAAATTCAAAATCCTGCTCCAATTTATCTTTCTGCTGATTATAGTCAAAAAACATTAAACATTTTGATTTTTTTGCGTTTATTAGTAATTTATTATTAATAAGCCATGTCGAAATCCTCTCCAGGTCGCTACGAACTCTAACCTTGAGAGCTTCTCTATTGTAGGCAGAACAGACTAGTGCCGTATCGTCGGCATACGCGAATATGTTAGCGTTTAACTGTAAACTTAATAGATCATTAATGTAGATCAAAAATAGCATTGGCCCAAGGACACCACCCTGTGCTGTGCCATACTTCAGCTCAACCATCTCACTATGTACATTGTTGATTTTAACAATTTGATTTCTTCCTCTACAAAACTATTCCAACCAAGATAGAGCCCTGCCACCTATTCCGAATTTTTTAAATTTAATAACAAGTAGGTCTATATCAAGGACATCAAACGCTTTTTGAAAATCAAGATAGATAGCCAATGTGTATTTATGATCATCCAAGCTGCCAACAATCGTGCTAATGTGATCATTCAACGCCATGTCTGTACTTTTCCCGGGCAAAAAGCCAAACTGGCTAGTGGAAAAAATTTATCTAGTAGTAAAATAATGCATTAACTTTTCTTTTACAATGTGCTCAAAAACCTTAGCCACTGTACTAATCAACGAGATCGGCCTGTATGAGGACAAATCTTTGGTATCCCCAGTTTTGTAAACTTTGATGACAGTTGCTAACTTAAAGCTTTTTGGTACTATCCTATCCTTTAGTGATTTTTTAAAAATTGAAAAAAGCACCGGTGCAAGCACATCTACATTTTCTTTAATGGCATTAACACTGATACCGTCAAACCCAGAACTATGCTTATTTTGCATGTTTTTAATTGTGATTACAACATCAGCTAGGTTAATATCGATACCGTGTAAGAAAACTTCATGCTCAGTGTTGTCCTCATAAAACAAGTCCTCTCCAAACTCCTCATACCTTAAATTGGATACAATGCCACTGTAGTATTCATTAAAAGCATTTGCAACCACTAATTCATTGTTATTCACACTCACTGTAACACTGTTAACTGTAATTTTATCTAAACCCTTCTTTTTACTCTTAATTAACTTCCTAACAACATTCCAGTACTTTTTCGAGTCACCCTTGCATTCTTGAATTAAACTTGAATAATAATTTATTTTAGCATATTTGATTTGCCTGCACACAATCTTAGATATATTTCTATATTCAATTCTTAAAGCTAAGTTATTCCTATCTCGGGCATAAGCCTTATATATGTTATTCTTGTACCTTATTAACTCAACAAGATAATCTGAAACCCATTCGCTTCTTTTCCTATTTCTACTGTTAACTTTTTTCAAAGTGCATGATGCAAGGTGACATGCATTATAAATATCATAGAACCTTTTTACAGCCTCATCTACATCAATACTGTCCATAACCAGACTCCAGTCGGCCCGAAATAACTGTCTCTTCAGAAGACCATTATTCAGAATTTTACAGAACTTAATTTCATTTTTATTCTCCCTGAGATCGTCAATTTGAATATCCAAGGGAAAATGATCAGTCAAATCCAATTCCAAAACGCTACACATAAATTTAAACCCCTTAGTATTTCTTACCAGTGCATGATCTAGGCAGGACGCTGACTCGTTAACTATTCTAGTTGGCGTATTCACTAAATTCTCAAAACCATAAGAAAAAAGTGTACTTAGATATTCAATGCCAGACCCTTTATTTTTTAATGTGCAAATATTCATGTCTCCCACTATTAATGTAGGATCATTTTTTAACCTTAAAATATTTACAAATTCGTTTTTAAATTGATTATAAGTAGATCTACAATTCCTATAAATTGCAAAGAGCGAAAACTCAAGACTATTATTCAAATGGGGGAGGAGGAGTGTGACGTGGATCAGCTCGGCAGTGGGCAGTAGGATGGGCTCGTGAGTGTACACGAGAGCAGAGTCCAGGTAGACGATAACGCCACCGGCTTGATTGTCAGGTCTCGGCTGGAACAGCATGCTGTAACCTGCGATGTTGTAACTGACCTCCTCTCCGCTCTTGATCCACACTTCAGTTAAGATAATAATTTTATAACTATAGTTCAGTGAGTTTAAATAAACTATGAGTTCATTGTAGTGTTTCCTTATACTTCTAATATTCAAACAAAATATTTTAAAGTCATTAAATACATTACTGTGGGCCATGACCAATACACAATTACAACGATGTCTGACTGTCTGTTAGCCTTATCCACATCACACCTCAGGTACCCTCGTCACCAACCCATTAATTTTCAACCCCAATTTAGCCAAATCGTCCATTGTTGATATTCTGGTTTTCTTATCATCGTCCGATTTTTTCACCCATATTTTTCCCTCAACCACCCATACATATTTAAAACCGATTTCTTTGAGTTTTTTTGCATTGAAAAGCAGGTGTTTATTATACGGTGTTAAGTGTTCATTGATATAAACGTTGGTCATGGGCACTCCCTGAACGAAATCAGAAGACTTAATGCCTCTGTTCTTTGATGCAATTTTGCTTTTTTTCAAAACTGCATCTCTCTTTTGCCGGTTAGAGAACTGCACAATGATAGGCCTTGGTCCTCTGAGATTTTTTACAGGTATTCTATGTATGGCTTGAATATCGTTATCAAATTCAACAGACTCCCCCACCAGACCAGCAACCTTCTGAACAATGGAAGTCATCTGTTCACCATCTACCTCTGGGATCCCCTCAATTTGCAGGTTCCTATTACGGTTGTACTGCTGCAGCTCTTCAAATTGAATTTTAATTGTAGCCAATTCTGTCTTAAAATTTAAATTTTTAGTCTCAATAGACAAATTGTTTCAATAGATTTAACTGTCAACTTGAGTTCTTTCACCACACTGTCATAATCATCAATCTTATTTGAAAAATATTGTAAAGAGGTTTGAAAGTCATCAAGTCTTGTTTTATAACGGGCTTCAAATTCTGAAAATTGTTTTTTGATTGTATCCTCCATTTTTTTGAGGAATTCATTCTGCATTTTTGTAATAATATCCTGTGAAACGGTTTCTTTCGATTTGCTCGACTTACTTGCACCAATACAGCCCTTGCACTTCCATCCACCTCGTCTGGTATCACCCATGCGGTTCCAGTTTTTCTCAAGAATATCAGCACATTCCAGGTGTAGTCTAATGTCACACGAGGAACATACAGCAAACGAAAGCGGTTCACTAGGCAAGGGATCACTACACGACGCGCAATCACTCATTTCGAAGCGACAGAAGACGGAGCAACAAGGAAAGACGTCTGTACCGTTCGGCTGCCACGACACAAGTATATCTGTATATCAAATAATTTATTCTCAGTACAGAATTTAAATTAATATATGAATAAGTTTTAAAATATTCACATCAAAATTGGAACTTTTTGAACAAGTTGTAATAAATCGGTTTTTATACTATAACATATGTAATGGTGTAAAATACCTAGACAATGCTCTTGTTAAACGAAATCGCGTACTGGAATTGTGACTTATCCTACCTCAGAGTATATAACTATAAACATCAGCCATTGTAGCAAAAAAATAATTAGTTATATTTTAGTTTGAAACAGTAATAATTGCTCTACAGTCAAACAAACCTTAGTATGTTATAAATAAAACTATTAGATTAAATATTTTGTAGAGAAACTCTACTCACGTCAGAGCTCCTGAGTTACAAGATATTTAATAATTATTCATATAACCTTTTAAACGATAACTGAATTTCCAGAACATTAAGTTCGATAAAAGTTTAACTTCCTCTCTCGTCCTCTTGTTATCAGACTTTGAATCCATCTCTGGGGGAAATTAAAAGTTCCATTTCATTGGTTCGGTTCTTTACTTGAGATTCAATTTGATCTAAAACTTTTAAGTTCATTTCAATAAATCAACTTTTTGAGAGCTGCGTTCCCACAATTATTAAGTAATAACTACAGTAAACTCTATATTTATTAAATTAAATCTGAATGGGTCTCACTTTATCTTAAGGAATTACTCATATAAATTTAAATTGTCAGATCGTAACATATGTGGTAAAACCTCGTATGCATTATTAAATATTATCTTTCACATCCTCATAAACAAACAAAATGTGCATTTTGAGATTAAAAAACATTAAAAAAAAAACAATGTTTGTGTTTCGAGTTGCAAATGTTTTTTTTTTATATTGTAGTGTGCCTTCAGCCTCACAGAGGTCATTAATATTTTAGGTAGTTGTTATTCTTGTTTCCCTTCAATTGATAGAGGTGATATTGAGGAATATGCATCGTTTCGATTTCATTACAATTAATTGCATTACAAGTACTTGAGAAGAGGTTTCAATTGATCACTAAATTATGAAAAGTGGTAAAAATTTGCCATTTTTATGGCTATGTCGTTATTATCTATTTTTCAATAAATTTTTAATTACTCATATTAAGTTTTTATGAGTTTACCAGTTAACCTCCTATCGAATTGTACCTGTGACCTCTGGAATAGTGAGTTGCAATCTCATATTAAAGCTTTAGTGGAATATAAACACTTTAAAGATACACCTCTGTATAACTTGCGTATTAATAGGTTTTTAATTTTTGAAGTCTCCAATTAAATTTGAAAAATTGGTAATTGTTATAAAAACTGCCCTGATTATTTTTTTAAGATGTGTATTTTATTTTTTATAATGTTTTAGATTAAAATTACGTCACTAGGTGTACACATATAAAACTTAAATTGATCCATATAACCATGTAAAAAGTCCCACTTTTGATATTCAAACTAACAATATTTTAACATTATTTGCAGCTATATCTAGAGTATCAAATACAAATACTTATACGGAGTTAATACATAGGAGATTATATGAACGTGGTCTTGTGTACCTTCCACCTTGCGGCAGAGCTTCTTGGTATCATTCAGCACACAGTAGAACTCTTAAACAAGTTTCAGCTAGTTATTGCATGCCCAGATAATATTGCCTCACACAATTAATGTTATACTTTGATCGGAACTTTTAAAAATTATTTAAAAAATATCGATCACTTACAAATACTAATCTTAAGCAGTTAAATAATGGCAATAACAGATATCAAATACTTTGCGAGGGAAATTTATACTCGACAAGCTGCGCCACTCCGTTTTCATTATTTTTATTACAAAAAAATTAAAATTACAGTTGCGCATGAACCGTGTAGTGCATTGATAACTATTTAAGTTTTGAATTTTTTATTTTCACAAATGAATTTGCCTTATAATTTTTATTGACAGACTATATTAAATCGGATGTTATAAAATAAATACTATTTATTTTGGAAATGTATATATGTTGGTATAAACTTGGTTTTGTTTTATTCTTTCTTCTATGAGTTACTAAAAGAATTACAAAGAAAATCAACTGACTGCGTTTTGATTCAAACTACGGTAACTGGTATTCTAGTTTTTCTAACAATTTAAAAATACCTGCACCTCTTCGATATTCTGTTTACAAAAGAAAAAGGAAGAAATTAATTCAACGCTACTACAACACTGTTATCATATAACAAACACTCTCTCAAGGTAACTAAAACCGTTTATATATAAAAATCTTGAGTCACGATGTATGTTGCCAATAAACTCCAAAACGACTGAACCAATTTCAATCAAATTTCACATGTATCCGTAATTTAGTCTAACTTAGAAGATAGGATAGTTATTATCTGAATTATTCGCTTATGTCGTGAATATAAACGAATAAAATGAAGAAAAGTTTTCAAAGCGCCTGCACATTATAACCTGCAATTACGAGATAGATACGTATATTAAACAGTGAAACACTATTTGAAGGCGCTAAGTTATGATGTATAATTGTCTAAACTAAATTTTTGGTTGAACTTAAAGGTTGAGTGGTAGACCACTTTGTAATAAAATACATTATGCATGTATAATACATTTTTGACATATTTTCTTGATCGTGACATCAAGGTAAAATCTACATCGGGGTTGGAAATATAATTTACTTCAACCAGAAATGCTCATACGCGGGCAAAACTTACGAAAAGCGTGCGAAGCCGCGGGAAACAGCTAGTATATATATATATATATATATAAACGGTTTTAGTTATATAAATCATATATATTGAGTTATATTGTTTTTATATATATATAAACATTAAATCGCATACAAAAATATGCGATTCAATGTTTATTAAATAAGGCTTTTGCCACTTATACAAATTTCATGAATGTAAATAGAAATCATTTGACAGGTATTTGGCCTTCCGATCTTATGTTAGTTTGGTTATTTAAACACATATGTGAAAGAAACGGCCAAATACAAAAAATAATTGAATCGTAAAAAGTGAGGGCTCTGTGGTGTAATGGTAGCACATTCACCCGACAAGTGAGAGATCCGGTTTCGAGTCCAGGCGGAGCAAGTACTTTTTTGCGATTCATGTTTATTGAAATTAAATAAGGTTATTTCCACTTATACAAATTTAATGAATGTATATATATATATATATATATATATATATATATATATATATATATATATATATACAGGGTGTATATTATGTCTGGAAACACCCAAATATATCCTTTAATAATTTAAATATAAATTTGAAACCTCTTACAATCGTGATAGAGATTGGGCATCTACTTTTTGGAACAATGTTTTGTTATGTCACACCAACGGGGGACATCCTGCCGAGGGTATCGTGAATATTCTTAATGGAAGCCTATACCTTGTGATACATAATTTTAAAGGTAATAGCTTACTGAATTGAATGCCATAAACCGCATCTCAAGGGAATTATTCTATCAGAAAATAGAGCATTTTTAGTATTGAAAATTTACTGATGTTCAACAATGTAATTTTAACATGGTTCTTGCCACAAAATGTGTTACACTAATTTTTTAGCATTTTTTTAAATGTTCAATTAAATAAAACAAAAATTTCATTTTAAGCTGGTTCTATTAGCACAAATTTGCCAGTTTTTATTACAGTACAATTATGGAAATACTTATGTTATTGATTTCTTATTACAAATAAAAAATAATGTATGCTGTTAGAAAAGTCTTACAACAAACGTTTTACCTGCATTTGGTGTCAAAGCAATTGTTCGAACTGTGTTCCTTCTACGGTTTGACAATGAGCCAATCTTGTGTAAAATGATTCGACAGAGTTGCCTAACATTTCTTCAGTTATCAAAGCAATCTCCTCTATAATCCTGTTTCTTAGGTCTTCCAAATTATGAGGCTTTTTTCTATAAACATTGGATTTTAAATGACCCCATAGGAAATAATCGATTGGTGACAAATCCGGAGATCTTGGAGGCCATTCGATTTCTCCTCTTCGGCCAATCCATTTATGAGGAAACCTTAAATCCAAATACTCTCTTACCTGTCTCCCATAATGGGGTGGAGCACCATCCTGCTGAAACCATATATTATCAACGTATTCTCCTGATGCAATTTGAATAGCTGGGATTATTTCATTTTGGAGCATATTGTAGTAAAGTTCGGCATTTAAATTTCCATTGATGAAAAAGGGTCCAACACTTTTTTTACCTAAAATTCCACACCATACGTTCAGTTTTTGTGGTTGCTGTGAATGGGACTCAGTAATCCAATGTGGGTTTTCACTAGCCCAGTAACGGCAATTGTGCCTGTTAACATTGTCATTTAGGAAAAAAGTTGCCTCATCAGAAAATAGTATGTTGGTCAGAAAATCTCTATTGTCATCACATTTGCGCATCACAAGTTCACAAAACTCAACTCTTCTGTCGTAATCATCCTCACTTAACTGTTGGACTAAATGAACTTTAAATGGTTTGTATTTATTAATTTTCAAAATCTTACTCACAGACATAGGGTGCATATCATGTTGCTGTGCAGCTTTTCTGAGCGATGTATGTGGGTCTTCAATAAATGTTTGCAAAACATCTAGTGCATGTTCTTCATCTGTTGCAGATTGTATCCTACCCGACTTTGGCCGATTACGTACACTCCCTGTCATTTCAAAACGCTCAATAGTTTTTGATATTGTTGAAACACTTATGGGATTCCTTTCTGGGAAAGTGTCATTAAACAAATTACAAACTTCCCGATAAGATCTTTGACGATCGCCATATCCTCGCATCATCAACAGAGTAATTCGTTCTCTTTCAGACAATTCCATTAAAATGCCAAATAAAAACTGAACTACTGTAATTAGATAACTTGTTGACAGCAATGCTTCAGAGCACTGATTAACTCGACAGGAATGATATGACCTTTGTCCATTTGTAATTCCCAAGCTTAGACCTGTCTAGTGAAAGCTCCATGCTCAACAAACTGAAACCTGTAGACCAGATGATTAATAACACAATAATGTTTCTCATAGGCTAGTGACCTTTGTCTCTTTAAACCTTCCTGCTGACTGGAAAACACCAAGTACAGATTCATAAGTAATCAGAGAAAGTGACTCATAAGTTTTATTCATTGTAATAAAAACTGGTAAATTTGTACTAATGAAACCAGCTTAAAAATAAATTGTTTATTTTATTTTAATTGAACATTTAAAAAATGCTAAAAAATTAGTGTAACACATTTTGTGGCAAGAACCATGTTAAAATTACATTGTTGAACATCAGTAAATTTTCAATACTAAAAATGCTCTATTTTCTGATAGAATAAGTATATACAGGGTGTATATTATGTCTGGAAACACCCAAATATATCCTTTAATAATTTAAATATAAATTTGAAACCTCTTACAATCGTGATAGAGATTGGGCATCTACTTTTTGGAACAATGTTTTGTTATGTCACACCAACGGGGGACGTCCTGCCGAGGGTATCGTGAATATTCTTAATGGAAGCCTATACCTTGTGATACATAATTTTAAAGGTAATAGCTTACTGAATTGAATGCCACAAACCGCATCTCAAAGGAATTATTCTATCAGAAAATAGAGCATTTTTAGTATTGAAAATTTACTGATGTTCAACAATGTAATTTTAACATGGTTCTTGCCACAAAATGTGTTACACTAATTTTTTTAGCATTTTTTAAATGTTCAATTAAAATAAAATAAACAATTTATTTTTAAGCTGGTTTTATTAGTACAAATTTACCAGTTTTTATTACAGTACAATTATGGTACGTTTTACCTGCATTTGGTTACCTGCATATAACTTTTTATCAATGTATTCATAATTTTACGTGGATGACAAATTAATAATACACTGTTAAATTATGTTTTGCATAAATAAAAAAATGTGCCCGTTTAATAGAGGAAATGTCTTCTGTACCATTATTTAGTTCCATTGTATATAATATGTGTATTTTCGCAACCTTGTTACTCGTTACTGGTTAGTATAAGTTTACTCCGATGTTCTTGGAACTAAATTCTTGGCGGAATAATAACCTAATGGGCACGTGTAGTTATTTTTTTCTCTCTTGAACTTTGTAGCTGAAGAACTTGCTGCCGAGCAACTTCTACCAAAAGTAAATTTACATTTTCGTATCATAAATTAGTCCTTTCATGCCAGACATATCTTTTTAATGTAATATAAAGTCGAATTGTAAATATTATGTCATCAACCTTACCTTTTATGATGTTTTGTTTTGCCGATTAAAACAGATTAAGTTGCGGTGATATCCTTCTGACGAGACCACGTGGTCGTAGCTATAAGTTCCCTCGATTAATGGTTAATACCGTCATGATTTTGTTTTAAGCGAGTTTGTTACTTTGAGTTTTCGAGTTTGAGTTCGAATCTTTGAATACGTACTTCCAGTTTTCGTATTCAAGATTTCAAGTCTTGTAATCTCCCTTTTTGTGACTACAGCTGCAATGCCGAGCCAAGATGCTGTCGCCGCGATGTGTGAGTCGACATCGATGCAAAGGGAAGTTCATTTAAAATTTTTATTAAATGATTAAGTTCGTAGGCAACATTTCATACAATACGCATTAGGCCACCCCCAAGATATCAAATAAGTTCATTATCACTCTATTTTGTGATCAACGTCTCAAAAGATACTATTTTATTTTTACATCTTGAAGTGGTATTTGTAGTATTTACATATTTGTAGTATATACATTTGTAGTATATACGTCTTGTGTGGTATTGGTAGGTATTTGTTGCCACAATTAAACTTTGCAAATCGAGCGTTTATTATTACGACCTCAGCGATATCCAACCCCATGTGTTTCTTCTATTAGGTACAATTCTGTCACCTGAAACTTAGTATATGTTTGTCAATGGCTGGTTTCCATTCGATTACATGTTCCACGTTAATTTAGTAAGCACTTTAAATATTCGATGTTTCATCAAATTTCGACCTATTTACTAATTTATTATTTGCATATATGTATAAAAAAAGGTATATATTTAAAGAAAAATTGTGCACCACTAAACAAATTTAATATGGACTAATCTATATATATATATATATATATATATATATATATATATATATATATATATTTAGTTGCACTGCTCTAAATATATATAGAAATATATATATCTTGTGTTCCTGTGTATGTGACTGAACTCCTCCTAAACGAATGGACCGATTTTGATAAATTTTGTGTGTGTTTTCAATGGAATTCGAGAATGGCTAAACCATTCTCGAATATAAAATCTGTGAATCTAAAATTTACAATTAGGTCCACTGGAAAACGTTTTTTTTTTAATTTTTCATTTGTAAGTAGTTGTTGATTTTGGAGAGTTTTATATTGGATCCGAAGTGATCCAGAAGTGAACTGATGTTTAACAGCTGTTAACAGTTTCAGCTGAAGTTCATCAAAGAGGCAGAAATATTTTTGTACATTTAAAATTTAGAAAATTGTTATTGTAAAGTGCTTGATCAGTAGTGTAATGCAGGTTGCATAGAAGACGTCATTGCCTAATTTTAAATTTAGATTGCACCAATGATCAATAAACTATCTAATGCAATGAAAATACTATTAAAGGCTATTATGAAAACAACCTCATTGTATAAATCCGTGAATGTTTGTACATAAGGTAATCGAATTTGGTTACATCGAAGGTAAATGAAAAGAGCCGAAAGAAGACGCTTTATGATCGAATTTGGTTTTCGTTGATACATTTTCTTGAAGGCACATTCCTCAATAATACTGGAAATATCTTAGGCTGAAAATTAATTTTAACAGACCGAATTTGATACTTTATGACCTAATTAGTTTACCGAGATTCATCCATATAAATTAATTGTTCTAAATAACTTATCAACATCTAGCAAAAACCACGAAAGATAGAGGCAGGAAATATGGTACATACCTTCATAATGCGCCCAAGAGGCTCACGAAGGAACAACTATCAATTATCTCAGCGATGTTTAGAATGTGATATAAAAAGAATACGTAAATATAGAGTACTGTTTTTCAACGGGAAATTGCGTGCGAAGCCGCGGGCAACTGCTATTTAAGTGTAAATATTCATTCTATAGGTATTTATACAGAATTATAATTCCAATGATTAGGTAATTTTTTTAGTAAGTACTAGTAACGTATTAAAAACGTTTGATGATGTCATAGTTGATGGTGGTTTTTTAAAATCATGATATTATAAAATTACAGTCTACTCATTTCTCCATTAATGAATTATGGTTGAGGATGAATTTTCTATATACAGTGTGTTCCAAATGTTATACACACTGAAACTGTAAGAGATACAAGAACAATAAAATAGACAAAGTTGTGCATAGAAACAAGACCAACAAATGATTGTGGATAAGTCAATTATTGATTGTGTCTCGCTAGTTTTTAATGCGCAGCGAATGATTTAATTAGTCTTCAGTTAGCAGCTGTTTCTTTTCTTTTCCTCTTTTAATTGGAACGAGAACAATGGTTTTAGTGGTATCAGATAATGAAACAAGTAGTGCATTGAAAATGAAAGAAAACTGATCACACTTTATCCTTTTACCAAAACGATGTCTGAGTCCGCATCTCTTTATGCTAATCACAGCTCTGACAAAATCAACACATTATACTTTCAAATATCTGTTTGCGCTATAATATAAAGTACGTTGTACGCTGTCAGATGTATATAATTTTATGATGTCGATCTGCTGATCAGCTATTTATTAACAATGATGGAGCGATGTGAACAGTGTTCCAGACGTGATGTGGGAGTAAAGGGCAGTTCCGGTCTAATAGAAACGAGAGACTACTCAAGTGGAACGCTGTCGAGGGCACAGAGCAATTGCTTCCAGTTATATTAAAACAACACTTTTTCTTCACATAAAAATGTTCTTCTACCTTTCCACTTTGGATCACATACCTTGGTTAACTTTTAATCCGAAAATAATGCCGTTATAAAGTTAAAACCGCCTTATTTAAATTACTCGTACTAAGTGTCAATGTTACTAACACATTAAAAACTTAGAGTGTTCAGTTTGTGTTTATTTAAACAACATAGATTAAAATTATTAATATGAAAATGCGTAATCGTATTAGAGCAATACATGTATTTAAAGACACTTCACTCCTACTTTTCTAATTTGTTTGATATGTGCAGTGCAGTTATTTATTTAGATGTCTACACCAGATAACTCCAACATACATTCTGATTTTAAATATAAGAGTTCCTTTTCATCCTGTAATTTTCCAATTTTCCATTCTGATTTTACATTGCTTTAATCCCTAATCTGTCAACCATTTTAAACTATCTACCACCAAGTGTTACGTTATTCTGTTCCTGTTTTTCTCTTGAGTGTAACAGTGCTAGATATGTTCTGACTAACATTAGCTAGTAATTATATGATATTGAACCTGCCGAGTTGACAGCCTGTCTTCATTCTGCATAAAACATAATGAATTCTTAACCCTTCGCACAAATCTCTCTGCTTGACCATTTGATTATGAATAATAAGAACAGTAGTCAATGTAACCTTATGTTATGACTTCGACCCACTTGAAAAGAGCGTCCACTAAAATAAAATAGTATTGACCACTATACCCGTAAGATCGATATGAATCTTATTCGTTGGGCCTTTAGGGGTCTGCCAAAGGTAACTGATTTCCATAATTGATACATTCTGTTTAAGACAACACTGTTTAAAAGACTGTGGAATTTCGGTCTTTATCAATACTTTTCCATGTACAGGGACTTCTAGATACAGCGCTTATTCGTACACCGCCAAGATATCCTACATGCAATTCATTTAGAGCTTGCTGTTAAAGTTTCCTTGGCACAAGTATCCTTTTGTTGTGCAAGTTTGTTTTTATTAGCAATTCTTATATCATCATTCACTTTAAGTTTAGTTCTCTTACGAATTACAGGTGGAACTTGTAAACTCTTTCTAATAATTATATTTCTGCATATTTATCTACATATTTTGGCTTCATTTTAATTGTGCTGTAAACAATATTATTATGTTATTTTACAATTTTTAAAGAACTTCGATCAATTAACACTTTTTAATAGTCTCAAAAACAACTTTCATTCTATCATTTTTAGTTTTGTTGTACCTTTCTTCAATACTAGATTTTATTCATTCTCACTGTGAAAAATTTGTATTTCCTCAAAAGTATATTAAATTGTTTATTTTTGTACTGTAAACCTCTGTATGTAAAATATTTGGAAGTTTATGATTTTTGTTGTTTCTTTAAATAATTAACTTTATCAGAATGATGATATGATTCATCAAATCATATGTAAAAAAAGTACTTTACAACTTTTCATCAGTTATAGGAACTTATCGTTAGATTTTAGTGATTTTAATGTTATACTCTTTACCAGATTTCAACTATTTAACATTGATTCTTAACACATTTTTCATGGGTTAACAACTAATTTTCATTTGATTTCATTGATTAAACTTTGAAACAAACATTCTGTTTTAGAATATAGATTTTCCGTTTATAATTTTAAAGTGATATATGGCACGTTTGACACAGTTTTGGAAAAGGATTTACTGTGTTTTACTGTGTTAAAATTCTTTATCCTTTTTTTGTTTTGTAGATTGATATATTGTGCATTAGACATAAATTTACATTGAATTTATGTTGCCTCTAAACGTGCGCTAGAGTCCCTACTTTCATATCTTCTTATATACTTATAGTATATGCATGTATGCAAGTATACATGCATAAAGAATATCGTATATTCGCAACTTCGAAGTTAAAGATTCCGGCGCTAAGTGCAAGATCATGTTGAGAGGCTGAGAAAGCTGAATCAATAGAACTCTGAAGTAATGTGGATCTGAAAGGGGAATCCTTAAATCAAAATTGAATTTCATTCCAGGAGGAAAAGATAAAAATTGTGGAATGGTTAAATTCTAAGGCCACTATTTATTATAAAACACCCACTAGTCTCGTTGTAATATAATATGTATATAACTATATTCACAATGGTCGGCCTTAAAGAAAGTATGCCTTTGACAAATTAAGTCAAACAAAGCTATTAACTAATATCAAATCTTGTTTTCATCTTTCCTTTAAAGGTTTTATATTCGATGACTCTGCACAACCATCCATAAGTGATAAAACGTCTCTAAAATACTTATTGTCGTTCTAAAACTTATAGAGTATATTTATTAATTTCCACTACAAATTAATAAATGTATCACCTTATCGAAATGTTTTAAATGAATGTAGATATTTCCGTGTATTATATTTTTTTATATTTCGTTGTATAAAAGCTATTTCATTATATTTTATATATTCATCTCATCCTTACTTTTCCGATTACAAATATTACATTTATTATTTAAACTAAATAATAAATAAGTGCATGCATGGTAAGTGGTTTACAAATTTATATAAAACATGGTACCATTTAAAGCTAAAGCAATAGACAAAAAGTAACATAGTATCATTGTACGACACAGATTATGCCATTGTAGATAGATAATACTAAGACGTGAGCTGATAGAGCAGAGATCAATTTATCCTGCAACATCGAGCTGTGAACAGAACATTCTGTGCATCTGACACTCCAGTAAGTGCATCATTGTGCTACTCGGAGAGCATTCATCTTGGTACTGATGGTTTCTTATATTTGGGCCTTTCGTTTTTGGGGTATATTCTTTTATTCGGTCGAGATTGCAATAAATATTACGTCATGCGTTAAAATGACAGACAAACTAAAGTACCATGTTAGTGTCTCAATAATTGAAGTAACTATGTAATTAACAGGCCGGAACTAAATGTAATGTAAACGATAAAATATCTAACCTTCTTGTTGATATACAGGGTGATTCATAAAAGGTGTGCAATATTTCAGGACTTGATACAGGACATCAAAACAAGGAAATAACTCCATTGCACAAGGGGCCGGAAACTACCGTTTACTGTCTGTCTGTCTGTTTGTGTTTTTCTTGTAAACCATCATAAATAAGAAACTACAAGAGATAACGAGTTGAAATTTTGTTATTATTTTAGAAAAAGATACCTAAAGTAAGTGTACCAAATTTCAACTCGTTATCTCTTGTAGTTTCTTATTTATGATGGTTTAAAAGAAAAACACAAACAGACAGACAGACAGTAAACGGTACGTTTCCGGACCCATGTGCAATGGAGTTTTTCCTTGTTTTGATGACCTGTATCAAGTCCTGAAATATTGCACACCTTTTATGAATCACCCTGTATAATGTTGATCTATATAAATGCTTCTCATAACAGGACCATAAACATTAATAACTTAATAAATACTTACTTCTAACATTAGATGTTAAAGCTAAGCCAATGCGCTAGGAATCCTGTGTTCGAGCTTGTACTGAAGTACACCCTTCACATGCTGGAAGTAGAGATCCCGGCTCCACTGGACCGTTGTGGAGACACAACGGCGGTAGATGACAACGCCGCACGGCCGTGAGACACCCAAGCAAACCAGGGTGTTCCAAGTAGTTCTATACCGAGCACCGAACACAACGACAATCCACAGTCATTGTGAAGCCACGGGAGCGCAGGAACTGGGCGAGCGGGGCGTAAACGGCGTACTTCCTCTCCCTGGCTTAGACTATGGAGCGCCAAACGTTCTCATAAAGACAATGTGCCATCGACGACCCGAATAGTTTTATGTGAATCGTCAACAACCACCATATCCGAGCGGAGGCGAGCCAAGTCATTCAGGACCTCACGAGCGACCAGCAGGTGGTACAGAGAAACACGCTGACTTCTGCGAACTTCTATTGACGAAAATGGACGAATTGCAGCGATGAGGTGGTCGAGCACCGCGTAATGCCGTTTAGAGACCACGGAAGTGGTAGACAAACATTGACAAAACACATGCGCCGTGGTCTCGTCATGGCGATCACTGCAACCGTTGAGGGGTAGCACATTGAACAACGTCCTGTGGATAAACCTCCGGTCAGCGAAGCGCGTATGACGCTCCTCACAGAGGAAATAATTGGAGGAGGGGCAACCAGTGGTAACACGAACGGCCCTGCCCGGGCCAAGGAGAATGTAGTCACAACATTCGTGTTACCACCAGTTTCCCCGTTAAGGTAAAACACGAGGATCACCATATTGACTCTGGCCGGCGGAGACAGCGTGTCCCTTAAGTGATAGTATTACGGTCAGGTGATGTCAGGATTTGGATAGTGTGACCCACAGCCGAGAGGTCCGCAAGGTCCGAGATCGGCAGGACGTCGAATCCACCTCCGAAGGGAGGAAGCGTGATCAACTCCGCACTGGCACGCTGCGGGAGATTCATGACACGCTTGCACCCCAACTTAATGGATTTGCCAATTTCGCGCAGCCTTGTCTTCCTGATTCTCGCAGTGCTGAACTTGAAGATCAGCTGCAAGATCAGAAAGGTGCGCAAGGCATGTAGCTATAGCCAGGAGGCAAGCATGCTTCCGAAAATAAAGGCGGCCTAATTCTCGAGCCTCGTGTTTGTAACCCCTTGTAAACCCCTCGGCCTAACCCTCAGCCCGGTGGGGACGCCCATATGCTGTAGGGCTCATCCTTGCCAAGGATCCCAATCGAAGTACCGTTAACCAAAAACTGTAGGCCTTACAGTCCGCCTGGCCACGTAAAGCGTGGCACATTTGGCGATTTTAGACCCATGTGGCCGCCAGAACAACGGTTTCATCAGCGCCCGCAGCGAATCTTTAGACCTCGACACTAAGGCAAGGTCGTCAGAATACGCCAGAACGTGCCATATAGGTCGGCCCCGTGTAAGTCTTCTAGCACCACCAGTGGCCTGATGAGTGGCTCCATCACCAGGTTGAACAGCAGTGGGGACAGGAGACAACCCTGCCGGACTCCCGCACTAAAGGGTTGTCTGTCCGGAGTCGACCCACTACTGTGCTAGATGGATGTAACAATACTCTCAATGAGGTCCTCGATGAGTCGCAGTTGGTAGGCGGTTAGCCTAGAAGAGCGAAGTGCAGGAATGACAGAGGAGTGGGGAACACTCCCAAATGCGTAGGTCAGATCATACCCGACCACGCACAGCCCACTGTCATGCCCCCGAGGAGCTCCTGGAGCAGGAAGGTGTGCTCAATGCAGCCCTCCGCAGGCGTGAGGTCCCGTGGTCGGTGGCTGCTCGTTTACACAGGGTAGTGGTACCTTGGCAATCTGGCAGTTTCCACGTTTGAATGAGCAAACCCCGCACCGAACGTTAGCCAGTTAGTTGTGGTACTCGGGTATCTATACTTTTCGATCCGATAGTAGATGATCAGAAGATATTGGGAAAAATTCAAGAGATTATGGACCAGTAATTCTTCCTGGAAAACATAATCTTATAAGACCAAAACTGCCATATTTTGTGGTTTATTTTATTTTATGGGACGTTCTGATCAGATTTGATCAGTCTGGTTGTTTGATTTACTGTATGATTTAAATACCGGTATACGAGTATATTTTAGCTGTGAAAGGAGGTTGAATCATAATATATAAAATGAAATATCAAGTGTAATACAACTGTGTTGGTTTGATAAACTTTATATCATCTCAAAATCATACTTTTATTAAATGTAATATTAAGATGTTATTCCAAACAAACACTTTTCAAATGTAATAGATAAATATCTTTCAAAAATATAAGTTTGAAAAATATAAATATCCAGGACAAAGACGCACGTTGAGTTTACAAACTCTCCTTATTTAACTTTCTTCCAACCGTTAATGTTCACGACAAACCCCTACACCCACTACAAGAACCGCGTTTGGTACTTATTATTTTTTGAACTGAATTATATTTTCTCAAACTTCATTACAGTACAAAAGTGAGAGAAATACTCTCATAAAACCATACCGTGTTACGAAATAATAACTTTTTATTAAGATTAGTTTTTTTAATTAAATTAAAAATAAATAACATTAAACCAATGGATGCTTTATACGTATATTTACAGTTAAAGCTAAACTAAGTGATTTCAACAGGTTAAAGGTTACATGGTATTTAGTAAATAAGGATTATTCTGGGAGTAAGGAAACACGTTTTTTGTATATAATATCTTATGTAATTTAAATAAAGCAACATTTCAATCCATACAATTTTTAAAAAAAAATGCATGTTACGGGATTACATTTGTGTATGGTAATGATAATATTTCAGTTATTAAACCTACTGTTAGCCACAGCTCTCACGTGTTGTTCTAGAATGTATAAAAAAACATTGAGTATTTCACTACGACTAAAATTATAATACTGTATATGGGCATCTTATAAATAAGTTCAAAGAAAGAGTGTTGAAGATAAGGATATGACATAACCAGTATGTATTTGCAATGTGTGAAGGAAATAACACGTTTATTGTATAAAACAATTTTCCGTAATTATATTTCATTATGGTAATTGTTATTTTTTAAGCCACTTACTATTAAAACATGACACTCCTTAAATGTATAAACTTATAGACATTGTATAAAAAAGTCACATATTCGTCCTTCCCCATTTTTATTGGTGCGTTGTTGTAAATGTTCCCAAATTTTAAATTAAATTTAAATTTGTTCAGTAGTGTTAGCAATATATTTTCTATTCATTTGTCTGTTGTCTGTAGGGAAGTTAACATTAAGGATTGTGACAGATTTGTTTTTATTTATTCAATCAAAAATTAGTTTCTTGTGTAATATACCGCTGTATTTTTTATTTGTGAAGAACGTATCACGTTTATCATAATCTATGTGTTTAAGAAACACTCCGCATCTTTTCGAGTTGTACACAATAAAACCTACAATTAGTGATGGCAGTAATAATTCAAGAGAATGTGTCTTTCTGAAAAACAAGTGAGAATATTTCTGTAAATAACCCTTGAGCAATAATTTGTCAGTTCCGAGGCACCACTCTGGTGGAACACTCACATCACTCGACAACAACTTTCGGGAAGTTAACTTAACTTTAAACAGTGTTTCTAGAGTTCTGTCAAGTGCAGTTTATATCTATTCTATCTATTATCAGAAAGAAAAGAGACTGGGTATTTTCACATACGTTCCGCAATTGTAACTCTATAATCTGCATGATACAATTAAGAGAGGTAGAGTACGTGACAGTCTGATACACGATTTTTACAAATTTCGTAATGATTTCAAATACTCATCATGATGAACAATTGATTGACCTGGTTTATTAATCTTTCCTGAGTAAAGTTTCCTTTCTCAAAACTAATTCTGAATGTTGAAAACTCCTCTTGGATTTAATGTCAAATCTATTACAATGTTGTCAATTCTGCTTGGAATTAATGTTACATTTATTACAAGGTTGGAAAATCTGCTTGGACTCAAATCTATGACAAAATCTGTCAAAAATAACTAAAACGTCTTTGTAAAACCAATGGAAATTCTTTATCCTACACATTAAAGATGAAAATCAAAATTGAAAATTATTGAAAAATACAAAACAAAAGTTAAATTTCTTCCTGCAAACCAATATAGTGATAAAAAGCTATTTAATATAGCTCTGTAATATTATTTCATTATTTTCAAATTCTTGGTTTAAAAAAAAAAATTGTTTTATTAAATGGAGCGTAAAAAATAAGCTGTCCTTTTTGTAAAAAGGTTTTTGAATATAATATCATAATAATGAATTAACTTTAAAGAACGTTTAAGAACCAGGGCCAAATAAAATGAAACGTATAACTACCAAGAAATGTATAATATAGAAAAATTACGGGAATTATAAACCGTTTTAAAGCTAAAAAAACTTAATCTATTTAGTGACTAAAAGTACAATTGATTAATAATAAATTTCAATTAAAAGTGATAACTAAACTAAATCTGAAATGATTGAAGAAATCGACGAATCTTTAAAAGAACCCAAAGAAAATATTATATTAACGTTTCAAATTTATCATCAATTAAGGGAATGATCAAACAATATATTCTACAAAGTACCACTATCAACATGTGTTGATAAAGTTAGTCAAAATTTCCTAGATTAACATTTACAATACTCTATTTACTAATTTGTTTAATCCATATTTTCTCGTTGTCAACTTAGTTACCCATAAGACCAGTGTAACCATGGTCTTTGCAGATGTGAGAATATTTTCCAGTTATGGCAGTTTCACTAGAGTTGGCCATGCTTTTGGTATTTAAAAATCCCTTAATTTTTTTAAGAATTAGTGTTTTTTAATACACAATACGAAATTTTTATGGTGTTAAAACAAGTTCTCTATACCAATATCATAATTTATTAATTTGTTTCCCATAAATGTAATAAATGAAGACAATTTTTTCTTTTAAACGCCTTTTTAAATTTTTTTTTAAAAAATTAAACGTTTTAGAAAAATAAACTCAATTGAACGTATCATTTATAAATATTATTTAGGTATTTATAGAAAGAACACATTCTCCTACAGAATTACTGCATTTTTTGACAACTATGTTCTTAAGTGCATTTTTTTACAAATTAGTGCATTTTAAGTGATTATATAAGCTTAATGTTTTGTATATATAAATAGGAGATAGTAATTATTTTTCACAATATAACATGTTTGTAAGAAATAAATAATGCAGATCTGGAAACGCACTGGTTACCGTCTACAGTTCAGTGTACATGTTGAAAATGTAAATGTAAAGATTAAATATAAATGTGGAATATTTAAAAGTTTGTGTCGTTAAGGCCTGTTTCATAGGTTTTTCCTTAAGTTCTCATTGTTCATATTAAAATATATGATAAGAAATTGGGTGACCTAAGATTTAATGATAATATCAATAGATTTATTTAAAAGTTATGTAAAATAATATAGCCCCAACAATGCTCTAGGAACGCTCAAAGTATTATTTTTGTTTCTTTGTATTCATTAATAACAGCCCTGACTATTAATAAAGAGCTTGGATTAAATAGCGATGTAAACATTTTAGAGCCAATCCTTGGAGATAGCGGCTTTTTATTAGAAACTCTGGAGACTTTATTGGCTGTTAATAACTGTCTGAGATTGCCGGAAGTGAGTGAAGCGGAAATAATGTTCTTATATCGATGTTGCCGGAAGCAAAGAATTGTCATCGGATGGAAGATACACCAATATCTGTTGAAAATTTTTATCTTTAATTCGACAACATCTTAGATTTTTACATTTTTACGTAACAGGCACAATTTAAATGGCATTATGTAAAACACCAATAGTAACATACTACAGTAATACTATTTTTTGTTACAACATTAATTATTTGAAGTTATATTGTAGTCGTATTGTATTTGTAGATAATGCAGTGTTATTTAAAAAGTGTTTTTATAATTAGTTATTTTAAACGTAAAACCCCAATGTACTTTTAATTTGTTTTTTATATTATGTACCTGCAAAAGAGGCAGTTATGATTTATATATGTATATATATATATATATATATATATATATATATATATATATATACATATATATATACATAAGATTTACTTATGTAAATTTTGTTTGCTGTGTTATTTTTTATTATACCTTTTTGAAAACGGCAAATGCAGAAATATTAAAGGAAAATATATACCAAGAAGTCCAATAATTGTTTTATATATATATATATATATATATATATATAAATGTCCAATATCTCCCTTCTCGTTTGCTTGTTATATTTTCGTTGTATAATTTAAACATTAAGATGTTTGGTTTACACCATGACGTAACATTAAAGCTTTGGTTGTATACAATTTGCGCCGGTGCACCGCGATGTACAGAATTTAATTAGGGTAGATGTGTGGCCATCCAAACCGATATAACAACGATAGTGCGATGATGACGGTCAGTTTCTATTGTTATTGTTACATAGTCCGATGACAAACCCACCCCTCCCGGCCGGTGAGGCTCGCCAGGGTTAATGATCCAGATCCTAGCAACAGTGATTATTGAAGATTTTTAGACCAAGTATAAATGCTGTTCATTTTAAGTTACATACTTTTTGAGTATAAATCAAAGGCTACTACTATATTGTAATAATTTTAAGAAGGATTTTTTCTATATCTCGGATATAAATTTGTGTTTTTAACAAAATTGCAAAACTTAACAAAGTAAAAGAAAACTACAAAACTTAGTAAATAGTATTTCAACTGAAGTGGCAATGCTAATTTGAAGAACAGTTTATTAATTGTTTAGAAAATGTTAAATACATGAACCTTATCTAAAAACTACTTCACACTTGAGGCTGGTCGGAAATATATATTTATAGAGGTCGCGCAATCAATATTTTTGCTACCAGTAAGCATCGTGAAGGAAACAGGATTTTTCCGGACATTTGCCATCGTTCAGTGAAACAATAAATCAGTAACACGACGTTTCGAGATCTGCAATCTGATCTCTTCTTCAGGTAAAGAACTAACCTAATACATAATATTACAAACTAGGTTAAAATAAACAAATCTTACCAAAGCGTTGTGGCACGCCTAAGTCAGGAATCACAACCTACATGTTGTTTGTCAACTTCACTAACTCTATAAACATGCACTTAATAAAAAACTATACAAAAACACTAATCATTAAAACTGAACTACGGAATACAGGTCACAATACTTCTTCATTCGTCTACTAACCACCTACGACTGACCAAAGGGGCTAGCCAATGGTAATCGTGTGACGGCAGACTAAAACAAGATAGCGGAAATAAAAAGGAAGGAGGACAGGAATGGGCACTTTCGTTATTATTGGTTCATGCGAGATGAACTTCTTAAAACCATATTATTACAAATTTCTGATCCGTTTGATATTTTTGGTTCTCTCTTTAGTTCATTTTTTATAATTGGCAACCAAAGCGGCCTAATCTCGACTGATGGTTGACTGATTGGTTGGTCTGCCAATTTAATGTATGTTGCCTCAATTAATTTCCTTTTGAAGAAATGTGGTTCCCGATGTATTATGTTGGCTTCATCCCAATTCATATGATGGTCTTCGGACCAACAATGATGTGCAATTTTTTACTTTTCTGTAAGACCCTTTCTCGTGTTTTCTTTGTGCGTTTTCACCCTTACGTTTAGTGGTCTTTTTGTCTCGCCTATGTATTCCCTATTGCAAGTACATTTTATACTGTAAACACAGTTTTTGGAATCCTGTGTGCCATTTTTTTGTTTTGTTTTTACGAGACTTTGTCTAAGAGTGTTGTGGTGTTTTAAACGCGGTTCTAATGTTGTACTTTCTACCTACTCTTCTAATTTTCTCCGATAATCCCGGCACATAAGGGATTGACATAAACGCAAATTTATCAAAATTCTGTTTTTCTGACTCAGGAATGATTCTTCTAGTTCTTTTGCACTTATTTATCACTAATTGAGGGTATCCATTGCTTCTGAGATCCGATTCAACTTTATTAAATTCTTTTTTTAATCCATCTTTATCTGAGCAAAAGCTCTTTGCTCTATCAAACAACGAGTAGGCTACTCCTTCTTTGACAGATTTTTGATGGTTGGATTGATAATTTAAATATTTTTCTGTGTGTGTTATCTTTCGAAAAAAACAGTTGTCTTAAGGACATCCCTATCTCTTAATACACACACATCCAAAAAGGGAAGCTTGTTTTGGACTTCCACTTCCATTGTGAGGCGGATGGAAGGAGAAATACTATTAATGTGATTCAAAAAATTATTTAATTCAATGTCTCCATGAGAAAAAATAACAAAGGTATCATCCACATACCTCCACCAAATCTTCGGTTTGAACTGTGCTTCGTACCAGGCACTGGAGTTCGTAACTGGAATCGATTCGGCTGTTTCACAGTTATCTGAGGAACAGGGTGACCGGTTTCGTTGTGAGGCCCGTCTTTTACTCAGAAAAATTCCTCCCACAAAACCCAATTTGACAACAGAGGAGATTAAGAAATATATTCTTAACCGTTTAATTACGGACCGGGAGCATGTTGATCACTAGACTTGTCTGTACTCATTTAAATCGTCATGAACGAAGTATACATGTGTAAAAGATTTTCATTGACGTTTGTTTCTTATATTTGTGTTAGATTATCGCTGATTGGGGTTAAATGTGAAATAGAGCTACAAGTAAAGGCATGTTTTATTCTATTTTAATAATTCCTACAAACTTTCAGTTAATTTAGTTTACTATACCTTAAACGACAAATATAGAAAAATTATACTTAAAAACTTCCACATTGCTCTTTAAATTTACTTATCACACTTGAGGTCTGCTTGCAATTTGCCATTTTCGTATCTTTTAAGATTTCAAATAATTAAATGCTTACACATACCTGACACCTTTTCACTTCTGTGAATCACATTGTCAAAATCCAACAATTATGAAAACATAAGTTTAAACATAGCTGAATGGGATGGTAAATTAAATCTATTTTATTCCTTGATTTTATAAAAAAGTTTGAAATAGAGAAAAACGTTTGATTGGCAGATACCAAGAGTACCAAAGTTTTTTAATAATTCAGATTGCTGTTCTATTATTCTAATAAATGCAAGTCATCGCAAATTTTTTACAGAGGGATAGGTTACAAATACCATACAAACAAAATATATTTCGCACTAAAACTTCATTTTATTTTATAAAAGGATTGTAATAAATGTTAGACCGAATTAAATACCATATTTGGTTGGTTACGTGAACTACTAATAACAAATTTATCATTGAATGATGAGGTGATTTTTTGTTATCCGTGACAAGGAAAGAGTCCCAATCCACTTTACTAGCAAAATATTAGCCGTGATCGACATTCCAACATGTTTGTGTACAGAACAACGGCCGCAATTAAAAGCACCGGGTTGTTTAAATGGGCACTCGCCAGACCAATTGTGATGCTTTGTGTGTCTCTTGTTTTTTATCTGAGATTTTAAGACTATGAATTAGTATTATTAAGACCTGAAATGTTACTTTTATAAGTTACTGGTGTGTTCAATTCTGAAATGTTACATTTTTCCTTCTTCCTTCGATAGTTTCCAAACTGTCAATCAGGAACATCAAAAAGGATTCTGAAAAATACACAATAACATTTGTGTACTCATAATGTGTAAATGTAAAATCATGAAAGGTCCCCCAATAAAAGAATCATAACCAATAAAAACTTTTGAATTGAACGAATCTAGAATTGTTGTAAACAAAATGGGATCCATCTCAATTAATCTATCTGATTATTGTATAACAGATTACTGTTTACGATTGTTTATAAAATAGATGTAAGGTTGTGTGCTAGTAGTAGGATTCCCGTACTCTTACTCTCTGGATGTAATGATGCGACTACATACTGAGTGCCAGAAGCATACGTTCAGTTAATTTCTTAATGGTATGTAATTATAATCGAGATTTAAATCATTTTCGTTATAAATCCATCAAATATTCCCACAGAAATTGTTCTTATTCTTATATAGCATTAATATTCTGACACAAATAAATGTTATAGTTACATATATGATGACAAAAATGTAGTTATGTTCAGTACTAATTTTATCAATGGTTAGAAAACAAACAAAACGAAATACATGGTTTTTGGAAAGGGTGAAAACTGTACTACTTTCCCTTTATTTTGTGTTAAGGTATTACTTCTGAAGAAACCACTAACATCTGACAACGATCTTTGCAAAACACCCAAGATTCGTAACATTCTTATCTTTAACTGTTACTATGGTGTAGTCTGCCCATAAAAGTAGTATTAGATGAAGTTGTTTGATGAAGGCGCAAAGAAGAGTTCGTCTGGAATAATTCATTTATTAAAAATGCATTGATATTTTGGTTTTTGAACTACTCAAGCCATAATCCGTAACAGCTTCACCACATTTCAGCTCTCTTTCTTTCTACAGCTGTAAACATTTAATTGTCATAAACAGGATTCGTACTTTTAGTATAAAAATGTCATAAAAGAACCATCAGAGCACATTTCCAGAGTGTAATTTGTACAATTAACATCCATATTTCATGGTTATTTATTAACCAGTGCCACATTTTCTTTAGTGAAACTATAAATTTAATCCAGTTAATTTTTTTCGCAAATTACAAGAATAATTATGTATAGATAAACTCACAATCAACTTTGTAAGGTGTCTTTGATAACCGGGCCGATCCCGAAAAACTGTGAATGCTTTTAGTTATTCATAACCTCAATATTCTCGTTAGACTGTACAATAATTTTACATCAGTCTTCAGTGATAGATTTACGGCGTCTTCAAGCGGCGGAAAATTGGTTATCACGCAACAATATAAAGTTCTGGCAGTTCCAAAATGACTGTAAAAGATTACAATATTTCTTAACTGTTTAAGCATCAACCATGCTGTTTGTTGGTGGTTTGTAGGCTGAGTAATCTACAGCATATAAAAGGTTTATGTTAAGTTGTTAATCTACCCTGAGATTTAGTCTTCCTTGACTGCGAAAGTAGAGTTAAGATTAATAATTATTGTTAATTATTATTAATAATTATTGTTAGTAATAATATGAATTCCAGCAGAGTAAATTTACTTCTGGTCTAATTTATTTACAGATCCAAACTTTGAGTTTATCTTATTTTGTCGCACTGACTAAAAAAATCATCTAAAAAAATCATCTACTTCCGTTTCTTGTGCTTTGTTTCACACCCGTTGATACTCCTTAAGCTACAGCACAAATGCCATACACAATGTCAAAGGAGTCAACCTGTTTCGAGTACCTTACGTGCAAAAATTTACAGCTTTAATTATTAAGGTGGGTTTTATAACAGCGTTTAAATAGTATAAACAATGCATGCGCTAGTTTATTCATCACTGCTGCAACCTAGAGTCAACATTAGAGTTACTTCTTCTTTTAATTGTGCCTACTTTTAAACCACCATATTTCTTTTGTTTTCTAAAATTTTAAATGTGAAATAATATTCTGCCTCTGATAATTTTCAGCTGAAAGTGTCAACAGCTGTTAAGTATCGTGAAATTTTAATTATATTCCCCATTTCTTCAATATGCTGGCTAACTTTTCTTTCATTATAAAAATTCCTCGGACTTAAACGAATATTAAAAAATAAATTAGCCGAATTCCTTCAGCCGTTCCCGAGATTGTTGCTTAGCAACATATTCAATGATTCGTTTATACATAGTAGATATACAAGTATCATTTACTTCATACTGAAACTTCTTTCCTCTTTATTTGGTTTTATTCATATGCATGGCTATAATACAAGAGTGTAATACTCATCAAATTTCTCTTTCATAAATTATTTAAATTCTAAATATGCGGGTTTGTAAAAAAATGTATCATAATCACAGATTTAAACATGAATTTTGTGTTTCAAAAAATAAATTAGTTACTCTGCTCCAACTGATTCACAAACAATAATAAGCTACATACAAAGAACCAAAGTGAGAATGATACAGAATAACGGTGAATGCACCAAATTTCACACTTCAGTGGCTTAATCTGTTTGAATAGCCATGTTTGTGTAAGCTGTCTCGCATTGATCTGAATACTGGCTAGTACTTGTATTTAGCCACTTGCATGCAATCATTGAAAATATTCCAATAAATAATTACAACTATTATTGTGTTTGAATTCTATTTCCTTGAACTCTGACCAACTTAAAATTTCTGTAAATGCACAAAACTGTTTAACTACAATAATTTACAGTAAATAATTAGGCCTTCATTAGTAACCTATGGATGAGGTTTTGACCCTTTCTCCGAAAAATCACAAGTTCAAACCTTTCCGCTAAATGTTTTGATTCATAATCATTATAATGCCACTGGAGAGGCTGCAAAAATGTTATTTCTGTCCGTATATCTCAAAAACGAACTGACCTATTATAGACGTAAGTTTGAAGCTACATAGTGATATGAACAACACTGATTTCGATGATAGTACATGTCACTGTACGGAATTTGGCTGAGCGTTAGCGAACAAATTTATATAGCTTATATAGGTAACCATAGTAACAACAAGAAATTGCAGAATAATAATAAAGTTTTAAACAAAACTTAGTACAATCATAATTATGAGGTTTCAACGTGTGACATTTTTATTCCCAAAAACATTTTATTTCAGCGCACTCTTGCTTATAGTTGTAGCCTCCCTAGCTTACTGAAACCTAATTTTCTTTTTAATGTGAATTTATCATGTGGCAAACTATCTAGAGATATATTTCATTGGTAATCTTTTAATTTCGCATAAATGTATTTGTTACATAGACAAGAATGGGTTCTATGATGTTGCATGTCAACCAAGGAATTTGGCTCTACACTAACGAAGCCTATCACTGAGAATAATGACACAATTTCTCTTGTGTCTCCTGAGGGATGTAAATTTTTTTGTCTGATGTCTACCTATTCTATTACCTATTATATCTCAAGAATGAACTCGGCTATACATGTTAAATTTTGCGAATAAACTCGGTGAGGCCTCTTACGCGATACGTAGTGTGGCGTACTGATACATTGTATTAATTAGGATCCAAAAGAATATTTTTGTAATATGCCGTATTGTAGCAACTGAGAGAGCAGAACTATTCGAATCAAACGTTTTCCATAACAACGTTACATACACGTGGTTTAAAGAGGTTCTGGTAAAGAGCATACCAATTATGTATAGTATAACCATTAGCAAACGAAACAGCTTTGATTGATGGAAGTGATAAGATCTAAATCACTTCTCGCTGGCGGCCACAACCCTCCCCGTCTGTGGCAATCAATCAGTCAGTTTCCGCTGGTAATTTTGGGTGACTGAATTGTACTCTTATACTTTATTGCGCCAAAATGCTTTGTTTTAAGATTCCATTTAATTGTTTTTCATTTGTGAAAATTCAATATTTACCTGAAAAAGAATTTTGAATATAATTATTAATACAGCAACGCATAAACTGATACTATCTATTGATTTATAACATTAAGAAGAAATTAAGACATTATAACTTAACAAATTATTAAATATGTTTATATATTACAAACAAAGCTCTGACAAAAGAACATGTCTCTGCTAAAATATATAAAAAACCCTGTATTTATTTACAGAATAACCTGTTCCCTTTCTATCCTTTTATTTGTATATAGTAGACTAGAGCACTCGGAATGAAACTTACCAAGAAATTAGAGAAATAGTATAAAATTGTTTTCATTGTATTTTTTGTAATTCTCGTTTGCAGTTGTAACTGGATATGCTGTTTACAATGTATAGAATTTGTAAGATGAAGACACTAAATATACAAGAAAATATTTTTTCAAATGGTATTTATGAAACAAGTTCTGGTAAAATTCTTAAAACACTCTGAGTATTCATACTGCATGTGGCAGAAACATGTTTATTGAGTACTTGCTAAAGATTTAGTGGGCCATAGCACTTGAAATTGGAACGGACAATTCGCGCTTAGATAGGTCCGAATGTGTTGCTAGATCAATTCTATAAACTCTGTTTCATTGCAATTTCTGGCCATGGTAGTATTCATTCTTTCACGTTCTAACCAGCATGAGCCAAATAAACAAATGTTATTCTTGTATAATTTTTACACTCGTAAGCTTTCGAGGTTATGTCGGTTCAAAGTTTAAAAAAAAGATTGGTTACATCCCAGATATTGTGCACGGTAGAACAAAAAGAATGTTTTTACCAGAATAACGTTTGTTTCTACGTGTTATTTGTTTCCAAGTCAACACTTTTAGAAACACCTTTGCATGTTTGTATGAAATAATGCTTCAAGATGATGGAGTTTCCAAAATTATTACGATTACATCAAAATATAATATATTAACCTTCACACTATATATTCCAAGTTTCTATACACGTTATATAAATATACAAATTTTTGTCTTGTATGGTTTTAAAAATGGCGAGTTTCTGATTCATCCCGATGATTGAATTATTAATACGTTAACCTTCAGACTTTTCATACCACCAATACTGTTCAAATTGACCTTATAAACTAATAATGCATCTTTAATTTTATATTTCAAGATGGTAGACACGCATGAAATCTACCTTACTTCTAAAAGTCGGAAGGGATATTTAAATTCAGTAACTACATATCATAAACAATATTCACAGTTTGTTTTAGAGAAATGCATTTTTGCTAATCTTATTTAGAATCCTTACAGTTAAGGTTATTCGGTTATTTCGATTACGTGGTACCAATGTTTTCTTATCTATATAAAAACCCCACCGGTAACTTTCTGGATTTTCCAGTTACCCTAATATTGATACTATTGACATATGAAGGGCACAGGGGAAGAAGGAGTTAATGGCCATTTAGCAAACTTTTCAGAACAGTGAAAAACAACATTAAATTTGTGATAAAAAAAGTTTATATTAAATAATTTTGAATAATTTTAATTAAGGTTAGATATTAATATGTAAAGCCATTCTAAAGTTTTATTTTGATAACTCTAAAAATAATATTTAAAAAAATTATTTCCTTTGAGAACTACCTAACTCTGGGCGAAAAAAGGGGTTATAGACACGCTAATAACTCCTTTTTCCCCTGAAGTGTCTTTCTTAGTAGAAAATTTGAGATAGCACATTTTTCTCTATAATGGTTTGGATCAAAAATTAAAAAAGGAATACATGAAAATTAAAAACAGTATTTATTTTATTGTTACGAGTTCTAATACATTATTTTGCTTTCTTATTTTCCTTTGTGCAGTGAGGCAGATTTTCAAAGTATTCCCTGGCAGTCAGGTTTTTACAAAACTTAGTCAATTCCATCACATCTTGATATTTTTCATTAGATATTGATAATCTATCTGTAATCATACACAATACACTATCAGTAAAAACTAAAGAACAGAAAATATAGGCCTAGGTCTATTTTATAAAAGTAAATTTATGCAGCTTTGTAAATTTACAACATGTAAGTTATTTTATTTTTAAAAAGTGCCTTTCTCAAGGTTTATATTAAACAATCATTTTAGTGCTAGCCCAAAAACTTATAAATTACCTTTCAAAGAAACGTCTGGAAGAGTAGTCTTGTCAACAACAAATCTCTTTCTCTTAGGTAAGGTTATGGCAACACTGTCCCAGTGGCCACTATAATTATTCCTGAAGTATATCAGACGTTCAGATGAGCACGTCACTTTTATTTCTCTCATAGGTCTTATCAACACTGGGATTTTCTTTTTATAAGTAAGTTCTATAAATTCTTTCCATTCCATCCAAAAGGTGTAGTCAATTTCTTCAACCACAAACGGTGATGGGTTTTGGCGAGCCTCGCGAACGTAATTTGCCCATTCTGATGGGGTGTCAGACCAAAAGTTAGATTTTATTCAACCCATGTTCCGGTCGCATTCATATATGAATGTCCCCTTATCGGGTAAGTAAATTGAACATTTTTAAATCTGTTCTTAACATGTACCAAATAATGAAGGAAACGGTACACAGTCAAATTTTTATTTTGTCCCCCGCAGGAGTCTCCGAATATGTGGAGGTTTTCTACATCTTCAGGCAAGTGTTTTTCGACAAAATGAAACAACATTTGGCATATGTTGTCGCTTCCTTTACTCCCTTCGCACTCAGGATACATATAGAAAATACTTTTACCACTACCTAGGATGTGTAAATTAAATGAATATACTGACAATTGCCTTTTTGTCGCTTCCTTTACTCCCTTCGCACTCAGGATACATATAGAAAATACTTTTACCACTACCTAGGATGTGTAAATTAAATGAATATACTGACAATTGCCTTTTGTCATAGGCGTCGTTTGTTGTCACATTAGGCACAGACAAATTTCGACCATAGTCTATACAAATTCTCTCAAATGAAGGTGTTTTCTGTGATGCCAAACGTGCCTTTCTTTTGATATCATAGAACTTTTCAGCTTTTAATTTATGAAGTTTTAGCTGAGTCTCAAGGGTTTTTTATTTTTATTTCATTAGTCACTGTTAATTTGTCATCTTCATATTTAGCTTCTTTTAATTTTACCTGTAGACTACTCAGTTTTACGTTAGTTGCATCGCAAAAACTACACGTATCTGTTCGCGGATAGCCAAACGATATGTTGAAGTTTTGTTGCATAATGGATCTATAGGTCTCATATGAGCATTTTTCGTCAGGGTATTTAGTCTGATACATTTTGTGCATTTTTTACATTTTTATTGAAATGTTTAAATCATCAGGAAGGTACTTCTTAGACGTATCATGCAAACAGTAATGGGTACCTCTGCCATTGAAAGAAGTTATATGTTGCTTAATCAAATTTAAAGACTCATTATTAATTTTGTGTGGTCTGTTGGAGTGCTTACCACGTTGATCTTTAGGTGAGCACCCAGTCATCTTTAAACTGTTAATTAAGTACTCAACTTTCTTTTGGGTAATCCCATGGATTGAGATAAATGCCTTACGGCAAACTTCCCATTCAAAAACGACTCCGTTTTGGGCTGATCTTACATTATATTTGCAAGATACATCTCTTACCTTTGAAGAGTCAGAGGGTATTTTAGGCCGCCGTTTTTGAACCGGTATAATAGAAATCAGACACCACAGATAAGAATTTTGTTCGTTAGTGGTCTCCAATAGGTTGAATTGTTGTAAAATCTTATCTATTATTTCCAATGTTAGGCCTACTTTCTCAAAACACTTATATCTACACTTACAAGATGCACCAGCCTCATGTCCCTGCACCCTCATTTTCTTGGTTACATCACACATTCTTCCATGTACTTTACGTTTTCTAGTTTTTTTATCACTCTCAGGACACTTCACATTTTCACTTTCACTCATTGTTTGATTGTATCAATTAAAACATCTACAAAGTAAAATCCCAATTTTAGTACTGACAACTAACCTCATTCACCACACAAAACAATCCGACTGAAATGAAAACAATAGCTACTAGGGTCAAAATAGAGTACTATTTACATCAGCTGAGTCATTACCTAATTCCAGTTAATTTGGAAACAGATAGCTCTAGTAACAATTTTATAATTGTAAAAAACAGATAATATAATTAATTGGCTTGAAACTTCACTACTTTCAGTGTGATGATTGTAAAGGAACACACTTTCAGTCATGCATTTGACTCCTTCTTTCCCAGTAGCGCTGCACGTAACTCCTTATTCCCCTGTGGCCAATATTTTCAACTATTAATTTATTAGTGATATAACCCGTTTTTCCCGCAAATGATATAACCACGTGAATCCATTTCTTGCCTGCTAAGCAACGGTGAAATAAAAAAAAATGTGAAAAAATTGAGTTAACTCCTTTTTCCCCTGTGCCCTTCATATGTAAGTTAAATTGATAGAGTGATATAACATTCTTAAAGTAATAGATTACCAGCAACCATAAGTAACATTGAACTAACATGTATCCTTAAAACCAAAGACTACAAAACTTTAAATGCCGCCGGAACTTTTCTGAAACTCACAGCTTCCTCAATATTGGAAGTATGAGTAAAAAATAAATAAATCATATTTTTAATTAGTCTTCAAAATGTGAAGTAAATAAAAATATAAAAATTATGGTTGCCTGTAAAGTCGGTTTTACGGGCGAAGATTTTACGTGACAACGTCTTTTTCTCGGTAGAATATTTATTGATATGAATATTATTAAATTGCACAATAGGAACAAGGAATTGAATGAAAATAAGAATTGCACAAATTTTAACTATAGAAATATATTTTGTTTACTAAAACAATGTACATAATTTGAAATTAATTAAAATTTTTTATTGTAAATGGTAAAGTTGAATAAAACATTTACTAAAATTGGAATTTGAAATTCTTGCTAAACACAGTTAAATTCTAACTCCGCGCGTGGTGATTGGTCGGTTTAGTTCGTTTGTTTGGTCGCACTGTTATGACAGGTTAGAGGTTATAATTTGTTATTTTAAATGTTTGACTAGCAATACGCGCTGTTTCTTCTCAATCGACTGAATTACGATTGATTGCAGAGTGATTTAAACTAATAATTTACTTAACACTATCAACATTTGTCAATAGTATGACATAACCTATAAACTCAGTTTCTCAAATTTTGTGTCAATCTAACAATTAATCAATCAATCATAGTTTACGATAGTGAAATATCAGTGTACAATTATTTACCTTTATTGTTGTAGTTGTTGTAAATGACGAATCTAAGCACTCCACATTTTCACGAATAAACATAGTTATCTGCTTTATCCCGTGCGGCGGACCCACAGTTATCTGCTTTATCCCGTGCGGATCCCGTGCGGCGGACCCACTGGACGGGCATCGTAATGTTACCGGGCGTTACACTTTTTCATGAGTGACTCCGAGCCGCAACCTAATTTAAGACGTTGTCACGTCAATAACATCTCAAAGTATTTATTGTTGCAGGTATATACATTAAACATTATTTTTAGAGGAATAACATCGGCTAAATATTATTTTTCATATACTTAATCAATAATAACGGCACTTTATACTATTAATCTTCTATAATAGCTAACTCGCGTAGTTAGAAATTGTGCTTTCCTCTAGCGTTGAGCACCATAGACTCTAATAGTGAGACGGAGTAATGATTGGCGTTGAGAGGGAAGCGCCTCGCCGGTAAGATCTAAATCGCTCCCTCTGATGGTCATAACGACCCTCTTTGCGACTGACAACAAATCAGTCAACTTCCCCTACCATTTATTCACCTTTTAGGTTAATGGAGGTTTTAACAAAAAATTTAAACTTCGTCCAGTTTTTCTATGTCTTTAATTAAACTAAAATAACTTTAATAAAATAATGCCCGGTGAGTAAAATAAGCTTAACTGAAAACACGAAATCATTTTTTCCTTTGCATTGCCTAAGCATTCAATTTGAAAATTGTTAGAAAAATATATGAATGGTATAACGTTTGTTACTACAGTAATGAATAACAATCTGCGTTTAGCACTAATTTACATGTCAGAGATTATTCTGGCAATGTGCCGAGCGAGAACATTTGCAGAACTAACGAACCGAGATGTGCTGTTGAACCCCGGTGAGGTAGTTTTATAGGATAGGAATGAACTAAACGTATGAAACTAAACTACTTATAGCTATTGGATCTTAACCGTTCTGTTGTGTTCTAGATCTTCGCGGGTTTTGTACCTGTATACAATCAGTCATTATCTGTACATCAGTGATCAACATCACTCTGTCACTGTAAGACTAAATATTTTAAGAGCCGACACTTTCTTTTTTATTGTTCAGCTCACTGGTAATACGAAATAATCAGATACTGAAAGGTACTCCTCAGGGGCGTTAAGTTTACAACCAATTGGAATCTTACCTTTATCTAACCTTTCGTGTTCACTAACGGCAAGAAACTGTGAAAACCTACCTTTCCACTTAGTCCTAATAGTAGCTTTGCACTACTACAGAATAACAAGATATTCAGGATTAGGTAAGGTATGCTCATTTAAATTTACAAATAAAATTGATCTCGTACAAATCACCCAAAGTTATAAACATCCTACACATGAACTATGTACGACATAAGCTTCATACGTTTAGAGTAATAACAGATACATTTGAGTACGGCAGAAGGTTGTGACATATTGTGTTCTTATAATGTTTCCGGTGATAAACTGTGCGATTAATTTTCACCAACAGATTAACTTTGACTGCTGAAATACATTATTTGCTTGTTTTTATGTCAACTCCAGGATGTGAACGGGGGGGATGAATGGGACCTGCCCTCTCCCCCCCCCCCACCCAAGAGCATTTTATTTCAAAATAATCTATTCGTAAAACGTCTATTTTCGACTAAAAGTAACATTTGTTGTGGAACTTTATAATCAGTTATAATCGAATATATATATATACAAAATACACAGCACTGTACATATAATTCTATTTAGTTAAAACCTCTATATATTTCACCGTCACGTCACTACGAAAGTGAGGTTAGATCTTCTATTTCTTGTACCTTCTATCTGTACCCGATACTTTCAGTATCCGAGTGCAAAATTTACTCGTAATTATTTGAAATCATAAGTAGTAGTATCTTGTACCAAGAACGGCGGTAAACGTGGAAAGTATCTCCATTGTAAAAGTAACCTGTACCGGGTACTTTCGGTTTGCGGTAACTTGTACTCTCAGGACAGACGAGTACCCGGTTCTGCAAAAATTTGAAGAAATATCTGGTTAAGAATAAAAGTTTGTTGGTAGTTTAATAATAGCTTTATTTCAGTACTATTATAAAATTCTAAAATAGCATACTACAGTACACTGGTATATATACAGCATAACTATTTGGTCTTTATCGAATCAGAATTTTCCGAGCTATAGATTCTCAAAACTGCAGGTTGGTTAGGCGCCCAAAAACGGTATTTTTTCGTTGTTATTGATATGAAAATTGAATGTTATTGTTAGTACATATTTTTATATGTAGAAACGTAGAAATACAAGATAAATTTTAATATAACTCATGTTATCTTAGTCTTAATATTTAGTTTGTGGTCAAATTCCAAAGTAGGATACCTATACCTAATTTTTGTACTAGAGTAGGCATTAAGATTTAGATTTGGTTTTTATTTGTGATTTAAACTTACTATTCTTTTTTATATTTTGTTAACGTTATGATTAAATTTAGTTTTAGTGATTAAATAACTTAATATAAACTGTATTTATTGCAGAAGATTTTAATTATCCCTGTAAAAGCTTACTCTTGATTGGTAGTAAAGAGGTTTTACTGAAAATTATATACATGCTGACCCTCCACTTTACACCACTTGCTCTATTTATTAGTTCAAAAGTATTATAAAATAACCATTTTAAAACCTAATATTTGAAAAATGTTCCTGGGGCCCCGGGTCCCCTATTGACTCGGGAGTGTTTTCATACCCCTGACTCCACGGTGTTCCTGACACCAACCAGAGAAGGTTTCTGTATCCATTATTATGTCAACTTAGTGTATACCGTATATAAAAAGCTGTTTATAATGTTACAAATAATGAACTTATAAACAGTAGTTAAAATAAGCTCCATACGACACAACCATGAGTACGACAATTGTGTTGCGTAGGTAATGACATATTGTGTTCTCAGAATGTTTCCGATGATAAACAGTAGTTAAAATAAGCTCCATACTTATGCAATAACGACAAAAACATGAGTACGACAATTGTGTTGCATAGGTAACGACATATTGTGTTCTCAGAATGTTTCCGATGATAAACCGTAGTTAAAATAAGCTCCATACTTATGCAATAACGACACAAACATGAGTACGACAATTGTGTTGCGTAGGTAACGACATATTGTGTTCTCAGAATGTTTCCGATGATAAACAGTAGTTAAAATAAGCTCCATACTTATGCAATAACGACACAAACATGAGTACGACAATTGTGTTGCGTAGGTAACGACATATTGTGTTCTCAGAATGTTTCCGATGATAAACTGAGCGATAAATTCTACCAACAGATTAAACTTTGTCTCCTAAAATACAGTTTTGCCTGTTCTAAATAAAACGTGTATTTATATGACAATCACTTTGTATTCGAAATTGTATGATTCAAGAATAAAATTCCACTGTATTCATGATTATAATACAGGTTTTCATGAAGTACAAAAGTGCTTAGTTGTTGTAAAGTAGCCAATACAAGAATAGGCCTTTTAAGTATTTTCTTTCGAGATACGGAAAAAAACAGTATTTGAGAACCTTCTATGAGCTGTAATAACTGTGCACTTACGATTAAGAGAACTCTCCATAGTAGAGTTTGAAACGAATACAGGAATCGATTGCGAAACAAAAGACGTTGTGAAACACTTTTAACTGTCGCTCCTTTATAAAAGTCCCCTCATGTTTCTGCCATGTATTATAGTATTATATTAATATCTCAACGTATACGAAAGACTCTAATAACTAGAATGTAATAATTAACTAAACGTAATTAATTTGCTTAAATATCATCACTAATTTTCTGCACAGTTTATGTAATGAAACAAGTAAACGAGATTAACGCTGTTGGAAAATGTGTTTCCAAATCCAATATAATACTAGCTCAGTTTACTGAAAAGCAGCAGTGATATTATAGTATAAATATACTAGAGGTAAGGAACAAAATCTTACAACGAACAAGTTTATAACAGAATCCTACTATAGCGAGTATGTTGTAACTTTTCGCTGTTCTAACTTACTTCTGCAAAGTTGGGCAACTGAGCCCCCAGGGCTAACCTAACCTGCAGTTAGTTCTAGGGATTAATGTTAGCTTGGTAGCTTTGTGTTACCACTAACCCCAGTGTGTATATTTCTTCGGTTTGGTGTATATTTCTATTGTTGGCTTTTAAACATAACACATAATAATATTTAATGTGTATAAAAACATACATATGGCAATTCTAAAATAGGTCACAGACTTCAGGAAAACAGCAATACACATAAATAACACTGGCACTATAAATAAGAGTTCTAACTTTTATTTTTTTATTTATTTGCGTAGTTTGTACCGTTTTATAATATTTGTGAAAGTAACCGTTAAAGGTGTGAAGATAAAATATAGAACATATCCAATTAATTGTTAGAACATATTACTAAAAGAGTAATATATTGTTTCTGGACAATGTCCAAAAAGGCAGCGTGATAAAACTTAATGGTCTAAAAATCTACAAAAATCTAGATATCTACACAATTTTTGAATCTCAATATACAATAAGCAAAGCACTTATCCATTCAACATTAATTCTCCATCTTCCTGGTGTCTCAGAAAATTGAAATTTTGTACAAGTATGCCTCATCACTGAAATACATAAACTAAAGAATTTTTATAAATAGCCTATAAACATGCATAGTGGTTGAAATGGGGCTGCAACCCTATAAGACCTATATTTTTGTTTTTCAGCTCCCCGATGTCCTTTAATAATAAAACTTGACACACATGTGCCTTATGTTCTTAACAGAAAAATTAGAGATTTTCCATACAGATTAACTATCCATATCGGTTGGAATAGGGTTGTAACCCCTAGGATAACTGTATTTTTTGTTTTTAGCATGTCGATGTATTAAGAAGATGAAATTTTACATATATGTGCCTCGACTTAAATATAAATACAAAAACATTTTCATGAATATCGCCAATTCATAGAGGTTTAAATTACGTTGCAACTCGTAGAAGAACCATATAATTATTTTTCAATTTCCTGAAGGCCTATGACAATGAAATTTTCCTTTTGCTCTCAAAAGGCATATAAAAGAATTTCCATTATGATTAAAAACCCAAAGACACTAAAATAGGGTTGCAACCCTTATATGAAGTGTTTTATATTCCCACTGTTCAAAAAAGTGGAATTTGATACACATGTGTCTTATGCTCTTAAGTGATACCGGCACAAGAAATACCATAGACTGGAAGTAGATTAGAATTACCGGGAGTAGACTTTTCAGACTTGCGTATTTAATTTAATTGAGACAACGATGCAAACGTTACTACAGCACAGAAAATATCGTATTCTAAAAATAGATTACAATGGTCGTAGAAAGCTATCTGAGAAAAAAAATAGACTTTTCAAATTTACATAAATGTTTATTTCCTTGATCGGGACAATAAGGCAAACGCCTCTACATCTCCAGAAATAACGTAGACTGGAAGTAGTTGACAATAATCGGTAGTAGCCAAACTTTGTGTTATAGGCACGAAGAAATACGGGATTCCATCGAGCTGCGGTAGCCTCATAATCGGACAGAAGTGTCCCAAATTTCTTATTACGTTCTTTTTAAGGATATTAGGTAGGTACGTAAAATATTAATATGTAACTATTTGTTGATGTTCGCTTTAGACAGACTTATAGTTTTTCAGACAGCGCTCCATTTATATACTTTTTGTGGCTGAGAGTTATTTATTTACTTCACTTCCTTTCTGATTTAACTTCTCATAACCCTTTAAGAGAGGCCAGTGACAAGTTATTAAAAAATTTGCTAGTGCCCAGTGACGAGAATCTCATTAATCCTTTGAAATTAAGTGTAATCTCGATTTCCATTTATCTTCCCCGTTTTACACATAACAATACGTATATCTATGAAATTCTTTAACAAGAGATTATTTTGTATTTTTCTGTCTATTATATTGTAAATAATTAACTTGTCCTTACACTAGAATTGTGACACTTTTTTAATTGATGCAAACCAGTATGTCAAAACTAAAATGCTACGTTGAAATCAGCATCATGAAATCCTTATAACACAAGTTTTCATTAAATGTAATCACAATATAACCAAAGCTGATGTTAGGTATCTTGTAATGACGGAGTTCTTAAGGTAAATATAGTTTTTTTATTGTTAAATCTACTTATTTGTTAAAGAGGGGATCTATCAGTTTCAAGCACTTTTATCCTTTGTATAACTTGTATAAATGACAATAATTATTTCCCATAACTACAAAGTATATAGCTATTATTATAGCTATTATTTTTTTGCATTCTAACTTATTAGAGGCTTGCAGAAATATTTAGAACTAAAATAATGGAGACAGCGTATTGAATTCCAGAAAGAAAATAAATGATAACTTTTGAACAAAAAACTAGTTTTATGGGGATAGTTATATTCGAAAACTTGACTAACTGCCTTCGTGGAAAATATTAACAAATGTTCTTTTTTTTAACATTGATGAAAAACACAATAATAAGTCATGATAAATTTTTCTCATAACCCAGCACAAATATGGATTTTTTATTAATTAATTGCGATATACTGCATGGCTCGTTTATAAACAGTTTAAATTTTTGATAATTAAAACAATGAAAACAGAGTGGGACAGCTTGTCGAGTATAAATTTCCCTTGCAAAGTTAATGACATCCGTGACTCCCATCATTTAATTGCTTTAGTAATTTAAATCACTGCTCTTGAATAACAAATTAAGGGTTTAATTAATATTCGCACAAATGTATTAAAGGTTGTTTGTGACATTGAGACTGCCTCTTCAACTATTTATAGGTGTCTCTGATGTTGAAACCAATGTAAAGGTTCGTTTTGAGCTTCTTCGTCCCCGACTTTCTCTTCAGACGTATATCACTCCAGATTCCAGGAGTTAAGTCTGAGACAGGGTCAGATATCAGACGCTGCTACAAAAGGAAGTTGAACTGGAGCTGAACTCAACATTCAAATTGAATTAGCCCTTCCTACCATAGTTACGTTATTTAAAGTTAGGTAAATATATATATATATATATATATATATATATATATATATATATCAGCTGTGTAATGCAATGTTTCACTTCTATGTATAGAAAAAGGAGACGATAGTTTCAACACGTGTGTTGGAATTTCATATTGGTTTATTAATTTGTAAGTTCATATAACAAAGTAAACTAATCGTAATTAATAAAACTCAATCGTAAATTTAAATATATCAAAGGAGTTTTATTGGCATATTTTGTTTTAAATTTTATAATCATAGCACCGACAAATTTTCTGAAAACAGAAAAAGAAGAAAGCAAGTTTTCAATTCACGATAAATTATCGGGATTTAAACTAGAAAATTTTATAACCAGGCCTAAATAAAAACTATTGAATGTAAAAATGTGAATTGTACAGTATGTACATATGGGTTAATTATTCCTTCTGATAGTGAAATAATTAATTAATAATGACTGAAGGAAATCACATTTAAAATACAAGATTTCAAATCAACATATGGCATATGACATGTTTCAAATAAACTTTTAACTGCCTAAATTATAAAAACATGCCATTTTCTCCAGTAATCTTTCCTCTAAATACTCTAAAAATCCATAACCTTATCTTCAACCATTTATCTTTGAGCCTGCTTATAAGTCACCACTAAATAATGACTCAAATGTACAACTTTTTTAAATATTTTTCCTGCCATCAAAAATCATATCTTGAACGGTTATAACCAACATTTTGTTTAAATATCTAAAAAGATTATTACCACCGAAAACCAATTTCACTATCATAATATAGTTACTTGAGACCACTCTTAGTAAAATATTGAGAGATATATTCTAACACAATTCTGGTTCATTAATACATAGCCTACCCAATGGAAAATTAGTGTACATTTTTTATTTATATTGTATTCAGATTCATAGATTATATAACATTTTACTAAGTACGATTAACCTTCACAAAAAGATTGTGGTTAGCCATCTTTAGGTTTTGTAGCGTTTTTAAAGCTACATTGATTTATTTTTTTAATTAAAACTTAAATTAAATAAAAATTTTGGGTCGAAATATTGGGACTTAATTTTAGATTAGATTGTGAAATGTCAGAGTAAAATCAAACATATAATCTTTTGGCAAGTTAGCACTGGTAGTTTTAAATTGTTAGAAAGGCAGGTTGACTGCCTTGAATTGATTAGAACTTGTCTTGTTGCGAGTATTGTTCTCCTGGTTTGATACAGCTGGACCAATGAGAGAGCACCACGGATGTCCTGCAAATTTGATTGGAAAGGGAAGTATTTAAGCTCCCGCTCATAAGTTTCGCCCTTCTTTTGGTTATTTTCGTGAGTCACGTTTATTGCAGTGCGCCGTATTTCTTAAATTTTTTTCCGCGAGTGACTTTGAGGTAAGCACCACTTGTATTGTACGTTTTATTGAAATAGTCTTCTTGATCTGATATTAAATTAATTTTGTTGTCTTTTTTATAGGAAAAAATTAAATTCATAGAAACTACAGAGCATTCTGAATAACTTATTCTCGAAGAACAATAGAGCATAATAGAATCATACAAGTTCCATTTGGTTCATGCTTGCAAGAGAAGTGAATTAAAATTGAACTTTGTTAATAACTTTAATTGAGATTTGGAAAAGTAGTAATTTATTTATATTTAACTGGAACTGTTTTATTGTGAATTATTAATTGAAAATTAATTGAACTTTAATAATTGTTAGAGAGAGAGTTGTAATCTGAATTGCAGAGACTTGAAAGTTAAGGTTCAAATAGTGTAAAGAGAAGTTAAAATTTTTATTTTGAATTTTTGAGTGAACTTAAAAGTGAACATTTTTATTTTTATTATTTCCAAGTGGTATTTCATTTTTATTTTAAAACTTTATTATTTTATTTTAGAAGAGAGCTCTGATTTTTTTGATATATTTGATTAATATTTTTATTTCTTGCCAAAGGAATTTTTTAAATTTACTAAAAGGTTTGTCAATTCTTTGTGGAAAATAGAGTGATAAAAATTCTGAAACGTTGAACTTATTAATTTGCCAGTTAAAAATAAATCCATTGTTTTTATTTATAACTGTGATTTTTATTTTAGACAAACCAGATAATATTTAATAGTTAACAAATTTAGTAATACATTGTACTTAATATTCACTAGGATCTTTACTAATCAAAAAATATTTTATATCGTCTTGGATGTATTATGAATCCAAGTCGTTATAGGTTTCAATTGAAGAAAGAATGTATAAGTATTAAAAAACAAGGTTTACACAACCATCACTTGATAGTTTGTTCACTAAAACTAGATAAATCGAAAACTGCAGTTTGATTCGTTTTTCAACATCTGAAATGTGCAGTTTATGCCTTATATAAAATAATTTAATTGTTTGATTTTGTTTCTTAAACTATACATCATTCACATGTACTTCATTATAGCGGTAAGACACACCAATTACAACACTCATTCCGCAATGTCAACTTTATCAATTAGAGAGAAACAAGAATGAGAACAATGAAATATTCATGACCTCTGCGAGGCTGAAGCTGTCATTACAATATCAAACAGAACATTTGCAAATCGAAATACAAACACTGGTCTCCTTTAATGTGTTATATCTGAAAATGTATATTTTGTTCGTTTATGAGGATGTGTAAGATAATATTTGATAGTACATACGCGATTTATTAAACATATTAAAATTTTACATTTGGTATTTATGTGAGTTATTCTTTACGTTACAGTGAGACTCATTCCGTTGTACTTGAATCCATACAGTTTTACTGTAGTTATAACTTTAATAATTGTGGGAATGCTGCTCTAAAAAATATGATTTATTGAAATGAACTTGAAAGTTTTAGATCAAATTGAAACTCAAGTAAAGAACCGAACCAATGAGATGAAAGTTTTAATTTCCTCTAGAGATGAATTCAGAGTCTGATAAAAAGAGGACGAGAGTGGAAGTTAAACTTTTATCAAACTTAATGTTCTGGAAATCCGGTTATCGTTTAAAAGGTTATCTGAATAATATTAAAAAGAAACTTGTAACTCAGGAGCGCTGACGTGAATAGAGTGAATCCACAAATATTTAACCTAACTGTTTTAAATATAACCTCCCAAGGTTTGCTTCACAATAGAACTGGCTCTAAATGCGTTAAACTGAAATGTAATTAAATCGTTACTACTAATTTCATACCTATACAATGGAGGAGACAATTTAAAACTTTAAAAATGTACAAGCTAATATCATTCGCCAATTTGGAGCCAGACCTGACAGATGTTAACCCGCCCGTAGAATTACGGTTATGTATCAAAATTATGTTACGTATTTTTAAACTGAGGTTCCATAAATTTCTGAGAGAAGAAGCATACACTTTAACACATTCATTTAATTCCTAGGTTTGCGATTTAAGATCAAAAGTCTTAGTTATGAAAAAACTTAAATGAATTTCAATATTTAATATGTTTAATTTGTTAAGGAATTAATACTTGCAATAACTATAAAGACATTTTTCGACTCTTTCAAGCTAGGATAAAAGCTAAATTATTTGACTAGTATATTAAACACTAAAAAATTGTTTTATATACTATAGTGACATTTCCCCAGAGGAATCGTTGTGTGTGTGCGTGTGTGTGCGCGCGCGCGTGTGTGTGTGTGTGTGTGTGTGTGTGTGTGTGTGTGCGTGTCAAATGTCACCAGAAATCTTTAGAATGAACAAAGAGAAATTGAATGAAAAGTATATATAATTTTTACATTCCAAGAAAAATCTGGGAATCCATCACTGTATCTCTTTTTTTAATCAAATATAAACTTGTTTTTAAAAGTAATGTGGTCTTTAGCTGAGTGTGAGTTAAGTATTTAGCATCTCCTTTATTTATAGAGCAAAAGTTGCGAGTTAAAAAATATTTAACTTAATAATTATGCAAAATCATTGTGCTATTTAACAATTATAAACGTGGAAAAACAAATCGACTGGATAATTATGAGTATATATGTCTTAGAACAACTAAATTAGCTTCGAGTATGGCTATCTGCCACGAAATAATACTAGCACAAAAATCTGATATATCGAGCTTAAAAATTCGAGGTCTTCCACTGAACCAACAAGAAAGTAATCTGTGTTTATTTAGACGTTTATTTATTAGAAGTTTATTTTTGACGATGGAAGGATTGCGAAGGAAAGTGGTGTTTTCCGGACATTTGCCATCGTTTAGTAAAACAAAAAATCAGTAACACTACATTTCGAGATCTGCAACCTGAAGAAGAGATCAGATTGCAGATCTCGAAATGTAGTGTTATTGATTTTTTGTTTCACTGAACGATGGCAAATCTCCGGAAAACCCTGTTTCCTTCAAGAACGTACTGCCAGTGTGAGGAAAATACGTAATCATTCCTGCCATAAGTTGTTTTTATAGACGCAGTATTTAATTCCGCAACCCTGATGTTGTGCAACACGCGTTCATTTGCTTTCAATTTGCACTAAGATCTTTGAACCACTGGCCTCACCAGACAACTAAGGGACTCCACACCATAACGACCCTCAAGTTTTCCTGAGGTCAGTGATTGTCATACAACACCGCAACCTTCCGCTTCAAGAAACCTTGACCTCCAACAGAGTTAAGTTTATTTTAATTTTCACATTAGTTGTATTCAAACGAGTCCTTCGTCTTGTCAGCTCCCACTTCTGTTTTTATTTCTTTTTTCAGTTGACTAAATAATTGTATCGCACAGCTTTAAAAAAAATAACAAGTTTGAAAGATACCTAAGGGGCTATAATTGAACATGTAAGATTGGTAGTTTAATGCCATTCGTAACGTTGACTGAACACTGATTGGATTCAATTCCGTTAAAAGAACTGTTTGAGAAGGTGAGGTTGTGTAACCTCATTAGTGACGCTGCTTCTGAAATTGTCAGTTCTTTTCACCATATCAATAGAACCTGATTAATACTGCAAAGCATATGATTTTACCTTCGCACACGTCAAACTATCTCGTTTGTTCTGTTCATTAACTATACAGTCACATTACAACTGTAACAAGGTAATTACTAATTTTAACGAGCTCTCCGTTTACGGTGTTTGTAACAATAGCAGAGTTTACAACGCTCATTCTGCTCATAGTTTGTACGGTTCCAAACATAACCGTAGTGATTCCTTACATGAAAATAACAAAACGTTTCTGTTGAACATAAAAGTCTACCAAAGTATTTTCTTTTTTTTTCACCGTTAAACAACAATAAGAAAACTCACTTGATTTTATAAAATAATTACTGTGTTATTTAAACAAATGAATTGTAATTTTTCCGTTAACTTTCTAATAGTGTAATTTCACATATTCAAAATTATGATTTCATCATGATATTCGCGTGTTCTAGTACTTTGTCTAAAAACATAATATAAAATTCATGCAATATTAAGAATTATAGGCAATAGATATTGTGGTTTATTTAAACAACCATATATTGAACCTTAGAACCAATGTAACAAAAGTGATTTTTGAGTAACAGAAATTATATTTTTCAATGGTATGATGCTTACAGTTTTTAGTAGAGATTATAAAGGAGTTAGGTGGTTGCCTTTTTCAACTTCTTTAGTCAGTAGTTTGGGATGACAACAGTCGGGGTACATGTCTGTCCTTCGCCTTCTTTATGTGCTCGGTGCATAAAGCATTAGGATATTATACGCTGTTCAGAATCAGAAGGAAATAATTAATCCTTTCTGATTATCCAAAACTTTAATGGCTGTTTTTTAACAAAACTTATCACTAAGTGACATTGTAAAATTTATCTTCAATATGTCTGTCTCTACGTTCTCTTTTTGTTTTTGTTTTTTTTCTGAGGGAGAGGCAGGAAAAATGCAATTACAGGTGGCCAGTCTGTAGTGTGGGACTCCCCTAAAAACGGGTTTACCCACTAAAAAACCTCCTCTACTCTTTAGGATTCTAACCTGGGATTGTTTATCACGTTACGTCAGGCTAGGAAAAGATTTGGCTTAGGCCCGCAGAGCTCGCTCCTTATCCAGCCGCTCTGTCAAGGATCTACGTTATCTATGACGAAAAAACAGAGCTCAATGGTGGTGAATATTAGCTTAATTGTTATCCTTGTGGGGACAAGGATATCTTGAGAATTGGACAAAGGCTTGAAATTTCACATAAAACTCATTTCTGCACGGACACGATACAGTTCGGTATAGTGTAGTATACGTTCCTTGATGTAAGTAGTGAATACTAATTTTCTGTTAGAACAAATTTTGTCTCGTGAACAAATTGACCAACAGGCTTAAAATTTTACATAAATCTTCAGCGAAGCCGGTTACGCGACATTTATTTTAGAACTCGAATACAGATTATTAGTTGTTCATAGGCTAAATATATGTAGTGAAGAGTTTTTATAAACATAAAAATATGTATTAAACTGTGAATAAATTATTAGAGTACTTCAGTAACTAAAACTGAATTAAATTATATCTGGTGTTTATGGGGGAGCGTAGGAATGAATAAAAACTATAGTTCATTGTAATATCGTATTGCTAATATAATATAAAACAGTAACGGGGAAATGCTTGCAATATGCTCTTTGATATGGTAATGCTGATAAAAAAGAGTCTGCTCTGTATTTATGAGAAGATAAATATTTAGCTTCAAGAATTTTCATTTCCCACTAATTGATGCAAATAAAAAGTCCAATTTTGTAGTCGTTGAGTGAAATAACGACCTGTGTAACGATTTACATTTTAACTCCCTTCCCAATTAATTTTAATAGTACCAACTCCTGTTGTTCGCCTGTTTGGATGGTTTTGTTGTTTCTCGGTACACTACTACAAGATTCCTTTTCTAGAGCCCTGTACTCAAGTATCCTTTTTTAATGTTGAAACTCTTAATCATGTATGTAAGCCATACAAAGAAAGGTATACGTTAACCAGAGATCTGGCGAGGAAGTGTTGCGAATGATGAGTTCAGTTCCATTTCACCTTCCGATTAGTGTAGTTTCTGAAATCTGGTGCTGTTTCAGACTTAACTCCTGGAATGAAAATTCTATGTCTATCTGAAGAGATCCAAAAAAGTCAGCTAAGATAACATTCAAAACGAACTCTTTGCATCGTTTCGACATCAGAGACACCTAGACCACAACACTAAGTGTAATCTATAGGAAGAGTAGCTCTCATTGTCTAAATAGGTAAACAATTTGTTGATAGAAGAATGGAACAGCATCGGATTTGAGATGCTGCACTGCGCGGAAGCTAAACATTCATATTGAATCAACTCTTCCCACCAGACCTACGTTATGTGAGTGAGTGTCGTTTGCCTTTAGGCCAATGTGTGCTGGTATTCGATGTTAAATTTTACGGTTGGCCCTGCATTCTATGGTTGTTGCCCTGGATGGAACACTTGTGATACTTCCTTGGTTCTGTGGAGGAAATTGTGACACATCCCTGGTGTTTTTTGTATTGTCAGAAATACACAGAAAGACGTCACTGCAGTGTAAAGTGATGGGTCGTTAATTTTCAGATATCCACGTCAAGACATGTGATGAGTGTCCAAACAACGCAGCCAGGAATTCGTAGAATGGTTTGAATATCACACACGTATAAATCTCTTTTTATCTAAGCAACTATAAAACACAACAAAATAATAAATTCCACGATTCTGCGTGGACAAGGATGGACGACATATAGGTCTGATATAGTAATTGCCTTATATTTAATCGGTGTCGTCATATTCGTGTCGCAGTTTAAGCGAGTGACCATACGAGTGATGAAGGGCTCTGTATCTCAGTTGGTCCTCTTGGTAGAAGGGTATACTACCACTTCTGTTCCAGCCTCATCCAGCCAGCTCGTTCAGGAGAGAGAACTCTCTCATAGTTAATCTTGCAACAGCGTTTAACACTAAGGGAACTCCACCCTCTCCAGCAGTCGTTCTCCGCAGTAGACTAGACCTATCGATCCACCCTTTTATTTCCATTCTTCGTCCATTTGCTCCTGAACATAAGTTTCAAACTGAATGGTATAAGCCAGTAAGAAGTGAAACCTTCTGGAAAATAATTTTACATTACTTTTAAGTGAGGTTTTTTTTAAAGATAGTATAATTCAGTTAATCATAACACGTCTTCATCTTATAACGTATGGTTAAATTTGATGATAAACTCAGAATTACAAAGTTTTTATTTTTTAAAGAATCTAAATTTTCCTTTTTTATATCTAGTCTACCTGTTTCTATACATGATTGTGCAAGGATCACACAGATTAGGTGGGTATACTGCTAATAAAACGACACTAATAACATTTTCCTATCAAAAGTATTTCTAATGATACTCTGACAGTTTTATCCGTTTATAATTCTACAACATTTCACTGCAGAATTGTAACTGGTATTGAGGTCAAAGTCAGAGTTATTATACATTTTTTAACAATCAAATAATCTATCACAAGTTTTCGCATTCAAGCTGACAAATTAAGAAATTTTGTGTAGCTGCAACATTGCTTTCAATTTGTTTTTTTGTTATTTCGGTATTTGGTTTCAGATGATGAATTTGACAATAAATTATTAAATATCTCAATCATTTAGCATTTTAAAATATTTAGATTTAAGGCAAATTTATGAACTAAAAAACACTAGAAGTATAGATTCTTTGAATTAAGGCTATTAATAATTTTAAATCATTACATGTATTATGCAGGATTATATTCATATTGCATACAAAACATCTAGGCATGCATTAAATTGATTATTTTAGTTTTTACGTACTCTAAATTTTAATACTTTCGTTAATAATACGAGTGATATATTATTATACCCGTACATTACAACAGAACCGAAAAAGAATAAATTAAATTTTACCTCCTCGCTGCTGTTTTATTCAATTTCTGGCTCAACATTTTAAGATCTTATCGAAACAGAATCACTTCTTTAAATATTCCCAAAAATTAGATTTCTGTCGAACAAAATGTCGTGTACCCAGACGCAGCGATATTGAAATATAATTTCCTCTGGATTCCCACTCAGAAATGAAATAAGAGATAAAAAAAGCAGGCTAACTCCTCGATTAAAACTTAATGTTCTGGAAGTTCTGTGATCATTTGGCAGAATTATGACATCGTTTCTTCTGGAATCGATTTACTCCCTAAAAGAGTAAAAATTAATAATTTCTGTTTCAATTGTCTTTATTTGATTGTTCTTACGGAAACACATTATTCTGAAGAAACAAATTTGAAGAACCAGTAGGCTAACGTTTATGAGTAGTATAGGTAAAAGTTTATTTTTGAAGTATACTTATTGCTAATAAGTGGATTAGGGAATGAAAGGGTATTAATATTTGACTACAACGTTAAATTTTTAGTGTTTTATTGTAGACAAACAGAATAAAAGTCTATTATTAAATTAGCTAAAACTTGACGTATGTAAAAGATAAATTAATGGGGTACGATCATTGTTTTAATTACTCGACCAGAGAGTGTTTCAGAGAGTTTTACCAAACATGTATCATATTGGCTCTCAAGTTTTGTTGGACTCGCAAAAAAGCAACTATTTAAAATTCAATGGAATTATACTCCACAATTACAACTTTTTTTTTTCATTTTGCATTTGGACAAGCAACAGAGTCTCATAGCATAGAATTCTCAATTCTCAAATACAATCTGAAATACAATTTTCTTGAGAACCATTTAGTAAAATATAAAACTCTCTAGGTCTTTAAAATTGAAAATTGTGATCTATTTTTTATAGTAACGACAAATTAGTTGAAATAAAAATTGGTTTACGTACAAGTTTCAATTAATCTTACTTTTATAATGGATTTTGTCAGATAACGAGTTGATAACGAGCTGTTATTGTTATTTTACTGTTATTCTGTTATTTTTATAGACTAGTAATAGAAAATTATGTTAAATCAAATTTCAGTAAAAGCTATCATTTTACAATTTATAAAAGTTATTTTAAACCATAAATTTTGTTAATAATGCAAAATACTCTCTATAAATTTGTCTACCTTGTAGTACGTCTACTTTGTTATTGCTCTGGATAGCAAATGCTGCTTAAGATTGCTTTCAATAGTTTAAATTGGTTTAAAATTTATATAATTTGTAACTTTATTCAACAATCAGAATCTGATTTGTGACTGACGATTTCTAAATATATTTAGTCTGTTCTTGAGGTCTAGAGACTTAATTATATTGAGTGTTGCGATTGTGGTCCATTTTCCGTGAAAACATTATAAATGTTATCACTACAAATCACTTTTGCTATTATAAATAGTGACCGGGATATACGAGTATATGTTGTATTAATACAACTAAATAAAAAGCCATTCAAATAAAATCTAAATAGTTAACAGTAGTGCGTGGCAGAATCAATAAGACATAAAAGTATTTCCTTTTTATTTTAAAATATAAAATCTTAAATATAGTTGTCAATTTTGTAAATAAAGCAATTCCAAACTCCCGCAAGTAAGTGTTCTACTGAATTATTACAGCAAATATACCTAAATAATAACACACAATTATAGACAACATTGCTTATGCCATTATGGATTCTCATCAAAATGTAGAAATCGTACTCGAACTACTTATAAAATTAATAAATTAATTAATTCAAACATTTTCTTAGTTGTAGCTTATTGTTTAAGTATTTAAATATTTAGACTTTACATAAAATACTATACCAAAAACCATTTGAACTGATATTAATTATAAATTTAAAATAAATAGTCTATACAGACTATTCATCTCAACCACCGATGTCTGAAAAAAATAATTTACTAACCATTTCTGAAGTTAGTAAATTGGCATCTGGGCCATTGAAAAATGTAGAAAAATTTTATTAATGTAGAATTTAAACTGTTATTCTCATTTCACAAGTTGGTGATTAATTTTGAAATTTCTTACGTAAAACCCTACATAAAGTTTAGATTTTGAATGCTGACTTACACATTTGACCTTAATTTTTTATAATTGCTTGTTAAGAAATCAACTATAATTTTTTATATAGGTACCTCATTTTGCCATATTTACACTCCACAGTAAAAGTGGTTTCAAAAAATAATAAAATAGCGTAATAAGTAAACTATTAGTACCGTGTGGAATAAAACCTCAATATAATTACTGATTTTTTGGAATCACTACTAAAAATAATACTAACAATATAGTTTACATATCTTTGTTTAATTCTTTAGCATTAAACTATATTTTCTAGAATATCTATGTATAACTAAACATGTCATTTTTATCCAAACGTATACCTCAGAATCTAATTGCTATAGTAGTTAAAATTATGAACTGGAACGAGAAATGTTGAGTGTCGTTAAAGATTGATGTACAAGATGATGGGTGATAACATCAACTGTTGCAGAACTGAAGGAAGACAATAGACGTTTCACGTCACCCCTCTTTATGTGCTTGTACTGTTAGTATATTACCAGCAGTGGTTACTTCCAGCCGTCTGTGTGCGGAAGGTAATGTGCTATAGTAGTAGTTTTAACTTAGCTAAATAGCTATCATACTCTATTTCATTTCTTTACTAATATTTCATTTCACCTTACACTTAATGCAGAATATTAAATCTGGTGCTATCACTGACTTGACTCCTGGAACCTGGAGTCAACGTTCATCTGAAGAGATCCAAAAAGCGAACTCTTTCCATCGGTCTTCATCAGAGAGACACCTAGACTACAAAATATAGTGTAATATAGGTGAAGAGACATTCTCATTTTCTCTTTAGGTGCACAATTGAATTGACTACGATGTACTGACTTAATTATATTTACTTAAAAATGATAGTCGTTACATGAAACAACCCTACAAAATATTATACTTAAAATTACACAAAACCTCTATTATTTACAACCACAGTAGAAAGAGCACAATGTAAACATTTTTTCTGCCAAGATTGTAATAGAATTACTGAAACATGAAAAAATAAAATAAACATGAAGGTCGACTTCCCACATATACCGCCGTTTTTACCAGGGATCTTCTCGTGGTTTAGAAATTAGATTGCAACCTTGACTTCTAAAAGTATTTGATAAAATCAGATATTGCAATGTCTGAGGATACCTTAGGCTTTTTATTTTCTACCAATCTTATTCGTTGAGTCAAATCATGCCGTTTGGAAATGACATACTGCAACGAACGAAATCTTAAGTGAGTTTCTTAGGAGTTTTTATCAATTCAGGAGTGGCTCATGGCTCCAATTTTGGTACCTGGCTTGCCTAATAATTACAAGACATAATATTTATCGTAAACTTTGACATACAGATTCATTAATTGAACATTAAGGTCTCTCCAATGCAGTAAGGTGTTAAAAAAGCTTATGATACCATAGATCATGGAATTTTGTTGTGGTTTCTACTATCCGGTTTCACTGACCAGTGAGAGGATCTGTTAGGTGCAGGGATGGATTGCAATCTTAATTATAAGTACCATGCTGTTTCTTAAAAACATTTTAATGTTTGCAGGTGGTGACATCATCAAACGGCTCGTTGTAATTTCTCTTTCCTGTGAGGATGGGTCGTATGTTATATTTTGTTGGTTTCTTCAGTTCGGCTATCTTAGTGTTATCGCTCCTGAATATAAAGGTGAGTAATATTTCTCAGTATTGTTAGTATTCTTTCCCATTTTTATATAGAGACGTTATTAAAATTAATCGATATCTTTCTTTTATCTACATCTATAATAACGTTTCTGTTGGTATTGTGGTATTGGTGACAGTTAAAAATTGTTAGAGGAGAAAGGAACAATGGAGTAATTGTGGCTGGGACAATATAATTTCGCCCATTGCCCAAAGCACTTTTTGTAATTTAACGTCGACATTGTCAAACCATAGTGTAGCCCTTATATAAACAAACTATATCTAACGTCTTTTAAGTACTAACTAGATTGACGTGCAAGAGCACAGATCTTGTACTTGATCAATATAAAATGCACATTGAGTAACCCATATGCAAAACACATCAATTCCATTTTTTTCGAAATTGATATATTGGTATCCCTGAATTCTGTTCATCAAGACCTATCAGAATATGGTGTTTTTTAAGTGTAAAAACCCGCCATTACCGTCTTAAAAACGATATAGAAAACTGTTCAAATTTCCAAAACACGTTATTTCCACTGCATAACAAAAATGCGCCAGTTCCAAAATGCGTCAATTCCATCTACCATTGTTTTGATTTGCAAAGTGCGTTAAAAACTATCAGAGTAACATGGCCATCTCAGAAAACAAATCCAAAACCTGTTATTTCCAATTTGGTGTAATATGTATAAATACTCTAAAATTTAACATTTTATAATAATAAAAATATAGATTATTGTGTGTGTATTTAGATTTTTACTCTATGGCAAACATTAAATACCAATTTTGCCCAATGATTACTATCCAGATGTTATCGTTATGTTTTTTTTGTTTTGTTCCCACTTTCTGTCTCTTGAAGAATCAGAGATCCTTATTTAGAAAAAATAAGTTTTTAAAAAGTTTTTTTCCTGTAAGTTTTATTATTTGACATTAATATTAATATTTCAACTCAATTTCCTTTGTTTTCATTTCATTACCCAATAAATAACAGGTTTTTTCAACTGTAATAAGTACAAAAATGGCTGATCATACAGTTCCAAAACCTGTTAATAACACTTTACAGATTCAAAACCAGTTATTTCCAAACTTTATTGTTAAATATCTTATTAACTAATAATGTGACATTATATAATTTTATATCAATAACAAATCTAATGTTTCTTAAATATTTGGTAAAAACTATAGAAACAAACTCTTTCAGAAGTTTTTTTGTGATTTCCCCGAAATTTACAAAAACTGGAAATAACGTGTTTTGCATATGGGCTACTCATATATAGATTACTTTTGTATATTGATAATGTTTCCGTTAATGAGGCAGCAAAAACCTTCAGAATGTTAAAGGTAGTTCTAAATTGTAATTTTGCTTCATTTGCGGAGTTCTCAAAGGTTATTGTATTGAACGTCTTAAGGCGGCCCAATTTTGAGCATGAAAAGTATGTTTTAAACTTAAATACGTAGTTAAGACAACTTTTAAGATACAGAAAAGATGAAACAATTGATCATTCCGCCAAATTACATTTAAAATATGAAATTTAAGAACGTTTATAATCAGGCTCAAAGTCAACTGCTGAAGATGAAGATATAAAACATTTTTTTAGTCTTTAAATGAGTTATAGCTTCAGAGAGTGACATGTTTTTTAATTCATATATGACTTAAGAAATTTATATTTTTTTAAAGAAAATTATATATTTCAACTAGCCCCAATTAAAAAGATTTTTATGAATAACATTTCACTTCCTGGATCTATAACTCGTGTACATTCTGTTTCTATAGTGCAGTGGAATGATATATTATCATCTTTGGATCCCTCCGCCCAGTATAACAATAATTAACGAGTATGCCCAGGTTTACTTTACGCTATAACTTTACACTGCACACGTTGTACTACCACTATAATTTGAAAAAATTGTGTTATGCTCATCCAAACTTTTAGAGTATTCAATAGTATAAAACTGCGCTCATTCTCACATAACAACAATAATTATTAATCATGAACAACGTTAATATCAATTAAGATAACATTAACTTAAAAAATATACTTGCCTGTGAATACAAATTTTTAAATATATCATACACAACTCAGCCTGTACAGTACTTCAGATAATTATAAACGAAATGAAGGGAAAAAGGTACAATAGGTCATATTAAAGACATATATAGCAAAAAACTTATGAGCCCACCAAATGATGAGACATTTAAACTCCTTTTTATGTACCTACTGCTCATTCGCAACCTTCTGTGGGAGAGGTACGCTTTTCAAATAAAAATATATAAATTAAAATTGTTGTATACACGCTATATAGCTTATTAGCGTAGTAACAAATAAAATATACTACACTTTATAATTTGTGGATAAAATTACAGTAGTGACATGACTGAAACTTGACTGTATTATTTATATGTTAGTTAAATACCTTAAGTTGAATTTATTCTTTAAATATTTTCAAATAGTCAATTATTAACTAATGCATTGTTTTTATAAATGTCCAAAGCCATTTAAGATGATATTGCTACGTTTAATAGTTGAAGCAAAAGGTAATTTAGAAGTTTTATACTGTTGTTTATTGATATCAGTTTTAATAATTGTAATAACAACTGACGGGTATCATAATACAGGCCACGCTATCGCCAGTTGACCTTTTTTCTATAGTTGCGTGTCTAACTGCATGCAAGTTTCGCGGGAACATGTCCTACAGAGAAAGAGAGAGAGAGGGGGTCGTTAAAAATCATTCTCAATGAACTGATGAGTCAAAAACTGACAGTTATTTACCGACTTCTATTGAAAACCAATCGTTGAAACCATTAATCTAAATCGGACACAACGCGTTGGACCGAGAGTCCGTAATGATTACTTGCACGTGATTTGCGCTCACGAATATTTATTACACTGCTCATAACCCTTTCTTGCTAATACACGCTTACAACACTGTCAAAAATATAATGCAAATACAACTGTGTTGTTTTTAAGCTTAACATAATTCCATAAACAAATAAAATACCATGGCATTGATCTATTAATTGTTATATGCTCAATTTCTTTATTTCCTTTTTATATTAATTTAATTTAATTGTTTCGAGTACTACTTTAGCTAGAAATATGCAGAAAGCCTTACAAATTTTACAATTTTCTCCCACTTTAGTGGTTTTATTTATTTATCCTAACAAATAAAATCTCTAGAAATGTAATCAGTATGAATAAATATCCCAAATCTCCGTTCTGTATAACCTCTTGCACAGTTAGAAACGTCTTTAACTCAACTAAGAAACTTACAAAGAAACGTTTCTGTCTTCAAAAAACCCCATTTAAAATGTAGCGTTGATATTACAGGCGGCGGTTAACTAATAGGTTTTATGATAACAAAATCACTTGATGTATTTTGAATTATTTACGAATGAACTAAACTCACTATATCGATTTAATTGCGAAAGTTCCAACATTGAAAAAATATATACTTTTTATGCATTTAGACGTATTGGTAAAACTTTATCTCAGAAGAAATTAAGTCAGCTTACTGTGCTTATATTTAATCTTTCCTGACATTCGAATCCTTCTTCGGAGATGACAACAATTCCTCCTTTATTCTCTTATTATCTTCCATAAATGTGTGTGATAGGTTCTATTTGCCAAAACCAATAATATTCTACTTGTAATATTTTCCAAGAAACACCAATGTGAACTGTTCACCAACATTAAAACAATTTACACCATACGATATTCTCAGTTAGGTCAATTTTCTTATTGGAAAATTAGTAATCTTCAATACTTAACATATTAGTACGTTGAAACTGTCTGTCGCTTAGTATATATACTGTAAAATAATTACCAAACATCTCTACATAATAACGTATAAACGTATATCACAATATCTTAAACACATTGTGAAAGTTTTAAAACACAATGTACAATGGCTGGTTTAATTACTATTATGGAACTGGACCTAACTTCCCAGCTGATTACAGGGCGGACTGACCCGATCTAGCCTTCCTCCCACAACAACGGAAGCATTACTCTACACCCTCACACCTATCCTCACAGGCCTTTCTGTCTGAACACCACCTCTGAATCTTAGTAGGTCTACAGTGTTATAATAAGTTTCTTATAAATAATTATTTCTCGGAATGTTCAAAATTTATTCCAGAATATCGACAATTTTCATTGATTTAATGATTATTATTATTATATAATGGACAGAGGCAAGGTTCATAAGGTACAGTCCCAAGTGATGATGTTCACAGATAATGTAACACCTGACGACAACTTCAACTGTTTGCAGGGCTGCAGCGCTACAGGCGAGGCTGACTACGACTACCAATTGAGCCCGGAGCAGAAGATAGCGAACGAGGAGGTGATGGCGATAACTGCCGAGTGGGTGAAACGGCTCAAGGCACGAGGAGAGGTGTTCTTAGACGAAGCATTACCGTGTGTATACAAGCCTCTCTACAGAGTCAACAACTGATATGGTTAAAACTGGTTATGCAGAAGAGTTGGAAGGCACAATGATTAAATCCTTGAATACAATGAAATTTCCATTTATCTTTTCGAAACAAGGGTTTCCATCACGACAACACAAGATAAGAATTTGGGAATAAGGACAGATCCCACACATTTTAAAAATTGTTTCACTTTTGAAAAAATATTCAAAAAAGAATATCAGATCATTAAGAAAACTTGGATCTCATCCATTTTCTTAATTGCATTCTTCTTGGCGATCTTTGAACCTCATATTTAAATTTACGTTTTTCGTTTCAATTCTTTCGTATTGTTATGTACTTTTACAAGTTGTTGTCCATCAACAATTAAATAAATTATTACTCTTAGTTCGATTAGCGTACTTTACTTCATTTACTCCATTTAAACAAATCACCAATCAAACCTGAAGCAAAACACTACTAAATCATCAGTGTGATCAAAACAACAAGGCCTTTCCACCACTACTCCATAGAATAGTCACACGTTTTAACTAATATATTTTAAATAATTACACAGTTATTCTGGAAATGTAGTACTCTACACAGAAAATGCATTCATTTTTCTCAAACATGCCATTAAAAAGAATTTTACATTATTTCTGAACATAAGTCACATATTCATTCTACACAAGTTACTCAACTCTATGTTCATTAAGTCGCCACTTTACACAAGTCATATACTCATTATACACAGCACACACACTCATGCTTTGAAGTGAAAAGAACTTGAGGTTGTAAGCCCAACAAAGGTTGGTCTTAGACACTTTAAGACATGACCACTCAGTGGGCAGAGATATCCGCTAATCTGTCTGTAGTGAATGACATAGAGTTTTGTCCTATCAGAACAATGGTAATCCTTATGTCAGCCTTATTCTTAGTCGTATGATTATAGGAGTGTCTTTTTTTTAATGTATGATTACAATTCATCAAAACCCCTTTACATTTTAAATATATTGTTAATGGTTACTCAGGAAAAGCCAACACCTTTTTACTTTATCTTTTAAATTCAAAAATATTTTCGAATGCTTTTTGATATGTATGATTAATACAAATTAATACACTTAATTACAAATTGACACCAACCTAAAGCATTGTAATCATTCTGGTGTTAAAACCCAAACTTAAGATATAATCTATCCATGGCCTACGATTGATCTATTTCTGGCCATTGTTTTAACAACGGTGCTCGCCGCAGGACCACGATTACACCGTACTTATGTGCATCAATCTACCATAGATGTCAACGAGCGTGGCATGAGCATGGCCCGACCTCCTTTTTTGTGCATTTCTTCTTGTCGTAACGTTTCTAAGTCAAAAGAAGAGAGCACCGTATTGTTGATGCATTTACATTACTTTGAATCTCCCAAGATTCCAACTGATCCATTGAGTTGTGAAGTAGTCTAACTTGTATCCCTCTTGCTATTAGTTAACTATTTAATTGCTTTTCTAATAAATAATTAATTCTTCCGTAATAACTAAGTACTGTAGTAACTAAGTATTGTTCTGCTCCAATGAGTAAGCCTAAATATTTAATACAGCTTTATTCTTTATTACACTAGGGTTTTTGAATGGTTTTGTTTTATGGCTATATCGTATTAGCTCAATTGTTACATTTTAAACGCATTAAAAATTGGATATTGCATAATCAACGCAAGGGATGGTTAAAATGAAACTCGGGCACCTTTTTGGTTACATAAGCGACGTCGGTTAGAAGCTTATTTTACCATGACGTTATAAGAAAAGTCATTCCTAGATTACCAACCAACTTCGCAAATTTGGGTGGAAGCTTGGATGTGGTCACGCATCCTTGGGGTGGTGTTAATATCACCTGTCGGAGAAGGCGATAGTACCTTTTCTTCCTCTTAAAAAAGTCTTTAAGACAGGACCAGAATTTAAGTCATGAATCAGGCGTTAGCTATATTATTTGTTATTAAAATGTGCTCATTGAAACAGTCATTACACGATGCATGCCTTATAGTGACAGGCTCGAAATTAAACTAATATACAATATATATTTAAATAACATTTTTAATTATTACAGTTGTTTATATTTTTATTACAGAGAATGTATAACATTTTCACAATTAATAATGTATTGATAACGATTTGTTTTATACTACATGAATAGTCTTGGAAATCTCATGAGTGAGAGAACGTATCTATTTTAAAGAGGTATAACTTCTATAGGTTAACCGCCAATTCCATTCATTTCACTAAGGGTGGGGTAAATATTCCCAGTACCCGACCTCTGCTCGTCACTCGCTCTACTCTCTTGACCTGCCCACTGCCATCATGCTGCTAACCTCCCTCGAAAATAATATTTTCAATTAATATTTTACGCATGGGCTGCGACACTTGTATACGCCGACTACACAAAAAAATACAATAGAGCTATAGAATAGATAAGTAGCGCGAGCGAGATACGATCCTAACAACTGATAAAATAGAGACGAGGAAATACTTATCACACTCCCCACCACTGGAGGGGGGGGGCTCCTCCTGTGTGCGGCTGCTCACATATTTGATTCTGCGCAGATTTATTTGCAAGCCGTTTACCTATAGTATTGCGTTTCTGAGAACCGATAATATCTTGAACGTACATACATAAACATGCGTTATGAGACATATATTAACACCTTTGGCAGCTAAATAAACAACCTAAGTAACTTAATAAATATGCATTTAGTAATATCGATACTACAATAACGAAAACCTGTCATAATTTAATTATTTTTGTGATATCTGTGACGAAAAAGCTCCACAAAGAAAACTAATATAGCGAAAAAGAGACCAAAGGACAAAATTAAGAAAGCACCCTCAAAACTCTGAAAGGGGAGCCTTTTAGGTTCAGACAGGGTTGGCTTATCCTTCTCCAGGAGTAGTTCTCGCACCAACCGGCGACCGTGGCGGTCACTGATGTCCCGCTTCCAATGGTCCACCATTCCAGTGCCCAGGAGACGCAGGATCTGCAGGTTCGCCGGAGGGAACACGGGGGAGCCGCGGCGGACAGCGATGGCCACGAGGAAGTGGTTTGTCACCTGAGCCATCACTCTCAGATCTACTAACTCGTTATCCTGCAGTTTGTAGAAATCGCTGTCGAACACGTAATGGCGCTCCAACACTTGGGCAGAGAACGCGAACTTCTTCGACGAGATCAACTTGTGCATGTCCTCGCGCTTCACTAGTCTGAAGAAATCCATGAACCGTCGGTGCCAGACATCCTGCAACATACTTATTCAATTTTTATAACTGGATCAATTTATCCTCTTTTTACAACTATTTTACTCGTATTATTATATAAAAAGCTTGTTTGTAACAAAATTTGTATTGTGGATCATCGTATACCACTACGAAGGGATTATTATTTTTTACAACCATATGGTCTTAACACTTATTGGAGTCGAAAGGAATATTTTTTTGAGACTCGGCTGTATTTAATGAATTTATGTATATAAGTTGCTCGTATAGTAATCACGCTTTTCAATGTTATAATTTTAACATAAACATCATTTTAATCATACTAATCTTCTTAACTAAATATTAATACATATTATGTTAGAATCAAAGTAGTACTTATTCGTAAAAAGATGTTTTGTGTTATTATCATCTTTGTTTCTTTTTCATTGTTACCTTAGGTTTTCATTTTATATCTTGATGTCCTAAGACTCTTGCTCTACTATAAGTTACTTATTGCCCATATGGTGGCTGGATTTCCCAAACAGGTTTTTTTCGAAGGTTATACAATCATATAATACTGCAAAGTTTCACTGACTTTGAGTTTCATTTTTTGTCATTTCAAATGTTTCTCTTAATGAAAATTGAGTTCTGACAATGTTTGTCTATTGTTAATTATTTTTATCTTGGAGTAAGAACCGCTTGATCTTTGTCAGTAATTATATTCAAGTGTATTGAATTTTCACACAATTAGTTTTACTATACTAACAGTCCAGGGAAAAAATCATATTTCTCATATATATCTAGAATTTTAATTTTCAAATAATATGGTAGCATTCCAGGCGGTTTTATTCAGTTTAAATATTCTAGTGTTATGTTTAACGTTTCCGTTTCATTATCAGATATTACGAAGCCTGTACTTAAGTAAGATTTTTCTACTTCAGGAATCATGTTAAATGTTAAATGTCTATTTTACAATAGTCCGTAGAGAGGGTAGATTATTGACTTTGTCACTAATGCGTCAATGGTTGTATTTTTAAAATAATTTCCATGACGTAATTAACTATAGATTGATTACATCTCTTTTGCAACTAAACTATTGTGGGATCTTATTAACTACTTTACCTAAGTCAGTGCTTCGCTGCCCATTACTTAATTTTATTAAACATTAGCAAATTCTTGTTCATCATCCCTTGTTCGTATGCTTTGTAATATGTAGTACCTGAATGACAGGCCAAAATGTTACTTCTTTAAATACAACGTTTACTTTGAACATGTGACTAAATTTCGGACTGTTTATTCACAAATGCAATTCTAATGGAGATTTCTTCAACTTTGGAGGTCACCTTGAAACTTAGAGAACTATAAACGCAGAGGTATTGTCTTATCAGTAAACCAACGCAATTAAACCCCAATTGTGGATGTTTTATATTGGTTTAAGGTCTCTTACGATGATTACTTTCCAATGGCCGGTCAATTTTACCAATGACCTTATTACCTAAGCATCAATTACACAAAGCAAGTTCGTTAAAAACTCACACATTAGCCGCGACTTATCTCACAGAAAAGGATGCTAAACTCACGAACAGAAGTTAAAACTACTTTAAGCATTGAAAAATAAAAATAACTGTTAGAGCAAAACATAAATATTTGCAAACTTTTAAACTAACACTTCAGGAAAGCATTAAAAGAGACCAAACTTTATTGATGCTTGTTGTAAGGAAAACTTCTTTATCCCGTCGGCAAAGCCACGAACTATATTTCAATCTAGGGTAGTTTTCTTGATGCATTAAATCATTAGTAGGCTAATTCACTCTCATTTTGAGCACTTTATAAGTCTCGCGCCCTGCTGAGATAAGCACGATTCTTTAAGTGTTACGCTTTATTACTAGTTTATATATTGATGACATATCGCAAAGAAAAGTTATCTCTAAGTACATGCATGAATATGTTTTTACTTTAACATGAATATGTTAGGATAATTGTTTTATTGATCATTAGATTGCATTTCCGAACACCCTACACATTTATAAAACACCCTACTGATGCGAATGCACCTCGGATTGTAAGGATCAAAGTTGGAGTTTAAAGCATTACGCTTGATAGTAAGCGGACCTGCGGATTCATAAGCATTGAGTAGTTACTCTTGAAAGGCCGACCCCAGGTGAACCCTTTCGTCACTAGTTGCTGGACGGAGTCTATCCTCTCCGTGAACATCGGAAGAGTCAGCCTGGCCACGATGTTGCTGGAGTAGGCCGCGACCAAGATCATACAGAAGATATGCCAGGAAGTCACCAAGAGGCTGCGACCTTTTAGGGGGATGGAGGAACTCTGCGTCAACACCCCCGAACATACCCAGCAGGATAACTGTCAGTTCTAGAACAGGCAAAATTCTTGATATGTGTCACTAGACAACTATTCTGCTAGATCACAAATACCATAGGGTAGCTACCAAACTGATATGATTCTACCACTTAGTGCAAGGTAAAATGAGAAATAAAAGTGTTAATAGTGTCTGACACTATCGACAGATAATATGATAGTAGCAATCAATGAGTCATTGTTTATTGCAGAGACATATTTACATGTAGAGCAAAAGGCAATAATTAGAGTTCATAGCTAAAAGTTTCTATATTCTGAACTCATCGGGATCACACTCAAACATACAATTCAACATGCATGCATCATTCATTCATTTGTTAATTTTCCAACTACAGCGCCGAAGTCAATCTCCTGATTGGACGTCCCCCAGTCAAATTGTAAACACTTGGTAACATTATAAAATGCTTGTGATACTAAAAAGCGTTTATGTGCTGCGGTATTCTTTATCCCATTGGGCATCTTGTTAATGAAGAGAACATCTGCCTGTAGGGGAAAAGGTTCGTAAACTAAGGTTCTGTGTTTTACCAATTCGGTAGTTTTCTTCTACCTGTGGTCTCATATGAATGAATTGTCTTGGCCAATTGTCATGGTAAATTTAGACATACAGAATAGAGTTGTTTTGAGAATGTAGAGACTTAGCAGAGTCAACTACCGAAATTTTTGAGTAGGTTTCTCTACAAGTTTTCTTTCTAATGTGATGAATAATCTGCAGTTTTGTCTATATTTGAGTAAAACGAGGGATCATTAAAACACATACCGCCAGAGACTCGTGAAGTAAAATACATAGCTCTCAATATTTAAACGAGTCTAGGTCTTTTTAAGGAACGAAATGGGAATGAGCGGTTTTAGCTTTAATTGCCTTACTTTCGGTCAGCTACAGGAAAATATCAGTTTTCTCCTAGACCATGTACCAGATAAGATAACTCAGAAGTCAAGAAGAATTTTACTTTTGTAAAAATTTGTTGCATAATAATCCATTCTCAATGTCGATTTGTACATTATGTATTGTTTTTTTTTTTTTCAGACAATATTACATTACTACATAAGTCTAATAAATTTCAATTATTAATCCTACATAACCTACTAAAGCAATTCCTCCGCAATTATGAATATCAATCGTCAATGGAACCTATTCAAAGACGTAAAAACTTGTTGAAAAATTTACTATTTTGCTTCTAAAAATTCGAAAGTCTTAAAAATTTGAATGTTTCCGAAAGAGACCCCAAATTTTGTCTTGATCGCTCCCTAGTTTTTTCCTGGCTATCCCAAGAGCAGAGTTTTAGAGAGCGAGCAGCTCTCACCCAAGTCAGTTAGCACTCCTTGGACCTATACGAGTTTCAAAATATTAGTGGACCTGCTTCTGATAGACTTTAATATATATATATATATATATATATATATATATTTACCTAGTATATAAACTAGCAGTTGCCCGCAGCTTCGCACACAATGTTCTGTTGGAAAACAGTAATTACATTCTAAACATTCCTGAGATAATTGATAGTCGTTCCTTCGTGAGCCTCTTGGGCGCATTATGAAGGTATGTACCATATTCCCTGCCCTCTATCGTTATCGTGGCTTTTACTAGGTGTTGATAAGTTATTCAGTATAATAATTTAATTTATATAGATTAATCTCGATAAACTAATTGAATCACTTGATGCAGAAAGGGCATAAGTGCTCAAAACAAAACTTTTCAGGAAATAAAAAAAACATTTTTTTTCAAACATTTCTGATAATTTTAATAAAAAATAAAGATTATTAATTATGTTTTATTATTTTAGTGTAGGACAATACCCATTTGTTATTATTATTATTTATTTCCGTCATTTACTAATTATTATATTATTTATTGCATTTATGTCCTTTCTGCATAAAACAATATTGTCAATACATAAAATGATGTATTTGGTTTTTTTGTTGACAACCAATATAAATAAACAAGGAAAACCCATTAAAACATTGTTTCATTTTATTAAATGCAATTTAATATCACTTTACAAACTGCGAAAATAATTGAAATAGCCTGGTTAACATAATTATATAGGCCTGTGTAATAATTCATTAGGATACAAATTGGAAATAAACTAAGAAAATCCATTAAAATCATTTTAAAATATTAAAATTAAAACAGTAATTACTGTTAAAACATTACTATTAAAACAAATACATTTTGTTCAATTCAATAGATATAAACTTTAATGAGTCATCTCTTGCTTCTTCTTGGCAAGTTGGCCAATCAAAAATTGTCTTTGTAGAACTCTTAACCAACCAAGTATGGTCCTAGCTTTTTCAGGTCATTGATTTTCTTGATTATTAATGGCTATCTTACCACTTTGGATATGAAAGGGTTGCTGAGGTTCAGGTGGGTTGGAATCCCCCACTTTTCAAATTGAAAGTATGCTTGGCTAAATCACTATCGATGAATTCTCTCACAGTCACCATACCCGGGCTAGCACTGTCATACTGAAACTCTCTATAAAAAGAAATTTTGAACATCACTACTTTGTCCTTTGGAACTCCTCTTTCTTTCAGCGGTTTCCACAGATGCACATTTTTTTATAATGTTCAAAGTCCACCAGTTTTTGTAAGAAAATATGTTCCTGGCACTTATAGTTTTACAAAACAAACTTGTTTTTTAATGCTTTTTAAAATCAGTTCATTGTATTCCTCCATAGTGTACACACTCGATCGACTTTTTTTACACTCCGTTTTCACCAGACGACCAAAGTCGAGGTCGCACGGTAGGAATGAGTGGCCACGGATTGGGGAAGTAGTGAGTAAATTTTATTAAATATTCCCCTGTCCTGTTAAATTGCACAGATGCCGACAAATGGCATGGTTTTTCGATTTTGGCCACCACAAGAAATCAGAAAACACACCACTAAGTTTTTTACGTCTTTAGGAATTTCTGTGGTTAAATAATCATTTAGCAAACTACACACTTCATTAGGGGATTTTTTGGCATGCCCCCTCGTGATATGTATAAAGTACAGCCCTTGTCGGTTTTTACATCATGAATACAGAAAACATAAATCCATAGTGGCGGAGATAAAAAATATCTTGGACCGGGATGTTGGGCAGTGGCAGATTTTGCATATAATCAAATGAAAGTACTTGTGTAGAACGTTACTGTCATAATTTTATTTAATATTCTTGCCATTTTCTTGTAAAAATCTGTTGGCCCGCCTTTGTGCACAATAAGCTCTGCGGCCATAACCCTTTTAGCTGTGTCGTCGAGAGTTTGGTCTCTCAATTTCGATTTTAAACTTCACATGTTACACAAACATCTACTTGAGGACGGCCAAATTTTCATGAAAGTATTCCTCTAAAAAAGTAATATGACACTTTACCCTTACATTCTGGGTGCTTGCATAAAAACATATCAAACATGATTTTTTAAATTCAGACGTGCATCTAAGTAATGCTTTCCTTGACTACCGTAATGGGTCATTTTTGTAGGATAGGCCTGTATGTGACCATGAATCTTTTGACATATATCTCCAGGAATGGCATTTCCACTTCTGTTTTTTTTTTCCACGTTTGTCTATTGGTGTTACATTTTTGTACCAATAGCTTACACAGTCGAACAACACGTTTTTCGGATATGCCATATATAGCCTAGAAATAAATGCTTTTTTGCAAACTGAAATCTTTTTGCCATTACATTTTACAAAATATTTTAAATGTATGATTTCTTTTACTGAGCATGGCCATTAGTGCTAGAATGATCTTCAGACATAAAATCAGTCCCTAAGTCTTGCCAGATTTACGCCTCTTTTGAACATCACTTCGTTCAATTTGGCTCTGTAAAATAAATGTCTTGCCCATCTTTGTCTTTAAAAGATGCGAAGCCTTGCAAAATACTAATGAAGTCTTGATCTATAAATTGCTCAAAACACTTACATTTAAACTTGCAATCATTTCCAGTAGACCTGGCAGCCACTACCTTTCCACCATAGTTTGTGTATTCAGTTCCGCTCACCCTAGCCTTTTTAATAAGATTACGCTTGTACAAATCACTGTTTTACAACACCTTTTCTTTTCCTCGGTATGTTCAAATATTATGTTCACTTTCACTGTCACTTTCAGCCATCACTTAACCACAAAAATCTTAACAATCAATCACTAAATCAGCCACAACTTTAACTATAACCTCACTAAAGTAATGCAAAAGCGACAAGCAACACCAAATCAACTGATGATCAAGATCAGACAGTAAACAGCTGTTGACAGGCTGTGTTGCCATGTGCAAGTATAGTTCTGTTTTAGATGCAGAAAGGACATAAGTTGATTTCATAATATGTCCCTTCCCCGCATGGGGTGGGGGGGGGGGGGGGTGGGGGGGGGGGGGGGTGGGGGGGGGGGGGGGTGGGGGGGGGGGGGGGTGGGGGGGGGGGGGGGTGGGGGGGGGGGGGGGATAAATAAAAAGTGCAAGGCTTCATATATTGGGTATTATAGGAAATCGTATTGCAACGTTATTTACATTAGGAATAATTTTTTGTGATAATTCATTATTGAAATGTATTGATTAATGTAATTTCAATATTATAATGATAATGCAAAGTAATTGAAACTCAATGGCTATACAGTAGATAAAAACTCTTGGTAACCAAATCGGTATTTTTTGTAAACGCTCAAGAGATTCTTGGCCCCAAAATAAAATAACTAAAAGTTATCAACGAATACTGCATGTACTGCAACTTTGACTTACAATTTTAATCAATAAATTAATAAACATGTTATAGTATTTACTGCTTGATTAAGCGTATCATTAGTTGTAAGATTGCCATTGTAAACATCTTTAAGGTTTTTGTTTTAGGATCTTTCAAGTCTCATGTGAACTGCGTTTTAGAGGAAAAATGAGAATTATGCATGTTCTTGTCAAGTTAAGACCCATTAGATACTTTGGCAGTTCAGGCGTTAGGAACTTTTGCAATTAGCACCCTCATGGTTCAAGAAACTTTAAGGAAAGTGTTTCAGCGTTGTTTGTTGGTAAGTGTCACCTCGCTATTAATCTTAGGAATTGTATTATTTTAAATATAAAAATGTGTTGTAATATTAAATTTATTTAATGGCCTAAACTAATATTATTAATTAATTAAGTAAGTTGGTATTAAACTCTATACCACATGCACATCCAGGCACTAATAAGGACTGCATTTCGTAGCTTTGTAGAAAAGTAAATAAGTAACAAACTTATTTTGTGAATTGCACAAGGTAGTTTTATATGTAAATTAAAAATACGTAGCATAGTACACACTCGGAAAACGTTTGAAATATTAGGTGGGTGGGTGTTGAGAATAAAACCCATTTGAGTTTTTAAATAAAATCTAAATTAATTTATATTTATGATCCAAGATGTTTTTTAGCGCGTTTGCAAATATGTCACAGTGAAAAAGCTAAGTCGAAATTTTTCTTCAAAACGAAAACCATAAAGAATGCAAACATAAAACAGCTGTAATATCGAATTGAGTGAAGTGATCAGAGTGCCAGCTCAAATGAAACTGGCAGCAAAAAATTAAAATACGGAATAAATGGTAATAATAGTAGACGAAAATAGTGGTAAGAAGATAACTGATATTTACAAATATGACCTCTTTTATCTCAACTCTTTTTCATAACGATGTATGTATTGGCGAAGGTACAATCTGATCCTACAAATCTCGAGGATGTGTCCACCAAGCTAGGAGTATTAATGTATTAGTGCTTTCACGTTAATATATCCCAAGCATCTGTTATGTAAAAACGATAAAATTAAATCTAAATATGATGCTTTGAGTAGATATAACTTGATCATAATCTAATCGTCTCTAAAATGATCATGCTCGACTAAAGATGATGTTATAACGTCAATATTGTAGTTTTGAGACAGAGAGCTAGGAACAACGACTTATTTTAGGACAATTATCCATATAATAGTGAAAAAGAACACTCAGGGCAGGAGCATCTAACAAACTTCCGATTGTTTATACCCTGAGTTCAACTATTGAGCTCCATAAAATGCCCTATCCACCATGGTGAACACAGCATTATGAGATTTAATGAAACCAAATTTGTGTAAACAAGTTTATTTTATAGGAGGCTGGAGTCTCCACAAGTGAAAACTGTCATGGTTAGGGACATATAAATGACAATGATTTTTGAATTAAAAATACTGAATTATATATAATACATATTACATATAAGTTTATAAACTTCAACGTGGACAGCTTGAATATAATCCCGTGTTGTGTTAGCACCGATAGCGAATCCAAGCACTGTTATGAGTTATATTTTGAACTCACCCTCGGTATTTAAAACTATCCGTTAAAATTTTAAAGTAGCTTCTATTTAAACTTTGCACAAAAACTATGATAATGACGAGGAAGGAAAAATGGAACACTAAAGTGCCAAGCACTTCCTAGGATTCAAATAAACATTAGTTATCTACTTAAAGTGCAAGTTAATATCCTAGTTTCAGCCCTGACTCAACCCTGTATTATACGCCAAGATTAACATGGGAATTTACGTATCCCCAAGGCAAATTGGCGAACTGTACGTAACTTCATCGTCCTAACTTGGTTCACCGGGATGAGAGACGGTGCACTTATACACTGGATATACACTGCATAGATATTTATTGTACCACATATTAAAATGTTTAAATTATTATTAAGTATGATCACTCTTATGAGATGATTTTCGTATACGATTTAAACGATACTCCTAACAATTTACAAAAAAATTCTAACTGTATTATGTCTATTAACATTCAGAAAACATAAATTCAAATTACTTTAGTACCTCATATACACAGGTATTTCTTCTCCACTAAATGGATCCCATAAATGTATATAGTTTATAACTCTTTAAAATACAGTGTCCTCAACAGAATATGGCCTCTTCTTCAATTCCAAAGATTTCATATGCAAACACGTTATGTTGTACATAATTTGAAAAGGCTTTTGCATCCAAAACATATTGAAATAGAAATTTATTTATTATCTCTATTTAATTCCAAGATGTGCATTAAACATACCGTTTTTTTCCATTTATTATCACTTGGGATACGGAGCCCACAGTTAAATGAATACTAATTTATATATACTTAATGGACACAAACTTTGAAATAATACCATGAACGGCCACATTAATAAAAAGTTCGATTACTGTAAAACTTTAAAACTTGCTTTTTTGAAAATTTAAAAATACTCATAACCTAAAACTGTTCCAAATAATATGGAGTCGAGTGGGAGAGGATTCTGCTACATCACATTAAAGGCCGGACATAATTTTTATACTTCAAGTTCTTTTATAGCATTACCAATTACAAAATACGGTAGATTAAGTGAGTTTTAAGGGAACCGAGTGGAAATTTGCGTGTCTCTTTTCAAGTACAGTTGGCATTTAAGAGTACAAAAAAATGATAATTAAAAAGCTGTTTCATTACTTTTGTAGTTATTAGTTCCTTACTTATTTCCATGATTATAAACATCATGTTTGGTGAATACATTTTATACTTCTGATATTGAAAATACCACAAATTACCATAAAATATTATAACTTTATTATATTATTTGTGTACAAATGAAGTCTACTTTCTAATGATTACTTTTATGCTTTACCACATGATACTGAGTGTTATAATTAAAAATATTATTACAATGCAAGGATTATTATTGTATTATATTAATATTATCATAAAAACAAATTTTATTTAAAAATATATTTTATAAAAACATATGTAGCTATTAGTAAAAAAAGTATCTTTTCAAAAGATCCAGTTTCAAAATTAACTCAGCCATCGTTCTTTCAGTAAAATAACTGTCGATAAGTTTCGCAAACAATGGAGACAGTCACAACACAGGGTCTCGTAGCTCTTTCTCTTTTCATCAATTGAATTGTAGACCTCCATTGTTCCTCATCGTAGTAAATAACAATTTCCCGTCTTCTAAATTGTTTCTTAAAAAACAATTTATTTCTAGATACAATAGGTGTTTTAATGTTTTATTATTCCTATCATGTATTTATGTCGTAAGTCAATAGTTTTGAATTAGATTTTTCTTTTCAAACTGCGATTTATCAAAACACACAAGAAACAATACGGTTACTGATAAATAGTATTAATTTTAATTTTTAGTGAGATATGATGTAATTTAAGACTTAATTTTTCTTACCCTTTTTACTACTAGAATTGCAAAAATAAAATTCTTTGTGGATGTTTTGAACAATTTGTTTTAAGTAAAATCAAGGTTCTAAATTAAATCTTAGAATAGTTTTCATTTGTGGCTGCTTGATATATTTATAAAATGTAGAAATTACTGCATTTACTGCATTTGTCACTGTGGTTTGATGCCTTGAATTTGTAGTAGAGTGGTAAGTTAGTTTACTAAGTTACACACCTAAACTCTCTAAGAGCTTTGTTTAGTTAACGTACATGTTTATATAATGTGTTTGGTTAACAACATCATGTCAGGTAACTTGAATATTGTAAGGACCTCCTGGTTCTGTTATAGCTAAGATTTTAATTTAATAAAAAAAAATTTCTGTTTCAAAATCAAAGCGCATTGTAAAAATTAACACATTTTAGTAGTATAATAAACATATTTTATCATTTAATGTGAGCAAAAAAAAAAATGTAAAAATCCTTACCTCCACGAAACAATTATTACAAACTATTAGTACGGCCAATTTCGGACAAAAGCTAGCTTTTATTTCAAATTAATTATTAATTATTATATTAAGGCTAGTGATTACTTTTTTGATAGACAATGTTGGCACTCATCCGACAAAAAGAGTGAAGATTCCCTCATACACTTTATGTCACAACAGGAAATTGTCAATGCACTGAAAAAGACGCATAGCTATTTGGGTTTGCAGTTATTTCTGAAATAGTGGAACAGTTAGTGGAAAATATCAAATATAGTATATTTAGTAGTCTCTTGATTACTTAAAATATTACCTTATAAAATCCATAGCTAAAGGTCCAATAATTTATAATAATAGGTAATAGGATAATAGGTATAATTGTACTGGTGAACTGATTACAAACTATTTTATTCCCATAAAGCATGAATCCTCTCTCTATTATTTTTAATTACTCTTATATTAAATTTTATAATATCTTAATTTAAAATGTTATAAAACACGTCATGTTATTTTAAGATTCAAAGCATGTCTTTGCAAATACCAATATCCCATCCCTCAATACATTTTGGACTCTCAGTAACACTTGAAGAAGATACTTTTTAATGACCAATAACTTACCCAAGAAATATATATATATATATGTCATTGAGTAGGGAATTGTTTGTGTAGCTTAAGGAGTAACAAAGGGATGTCACACTCTTCTTCTTAAACCGGAAGCAGGGCGCAAGCAGCGGAAGTAGATGTTTTTTGATCAAAATTAGTCTTTCTGTTCTTAGTTGGATGCCAGATGTGTATTTATCTTCTTGGCCACAGCAACAAAATAAATGAAACTCTGAATTCATGCATAAATTAGATCGGGAGTGAATTTAATAGCCTTAACTGACAAATTTGACCGCAGGAGTAACTTTTTAGCTGTACTATATATATATATATATATTATTTACTGAGGTAAAGGGAAAGTTTCCAACCATGGAACTTGAAATATTTTAGACCGGAAGTAATTAAAAAAGGGCTGATAGACGCTTTTTAACCTAAATATATCTTATTTACTTTCTTAAGGATATAACTTATATATACTTAATCGGAGCAACATCAACTTTGGGACTGTAAATAAATTATACTGGAGGTTATTTTAAACTGCCAAATCTGACTTTGTTTGACCGCTACTATTTAGTCGTACGTAAGTTATTTTTTGTCGGAACAAAAGTGGAAACAACAATTATGGCACTTCAAGTATCTTAGACAGGAAGTTAATGTAAACAGACTTTTGGATCGAATTAGGTTTTCCAGACATTTGTGTACATATTTATCATAAAAAAATACAAATAGAACCAGTGAAACATTTTTTAAATTAATTTTTATTTTCTTCACTTTGAATACTAAAATAAGAAATATTCAAATAAATCAGAAACATATTATAAATGCCTTCACTTCGATTTTGACTCAAACTGAAACTTGATGTCGGAAATATAATTCATTTCGAACCAGAAATACACGTGCAAAGGCTACGAAATTTTGGGTAAAAGACGTGGTCTCCTGGTCTTATATATGAAAATTAATCACAAAATAAGCTACTAAGCACCATTTTTTGAGAACGGTTTGGACGATTGGGTAGTTCCTTTTATAAAATATGCATAGAAATCCAAGTATAATTTATAGGAGAAAGATAGAAAAACCATCTGCAATACAAAAAGATTTTACGTGACAAACGTCTTTTTCTCGGTAGAATATTTATTGATATGAATATTATTAAATTGCACAATAGGAACAAGGAATTGAATGAAAATAAGAATTGCACAAATTTTAACTATAGAAATATATTTTGTTTACTAAAACATTGTACATAATTTGAAATTAATTAAAAATTTGTTATTGTAAATGGTAAAGTTGAATAAAACATTTACTAAAATTGGAATTTGAAATTCTTGCTAAACACAGTTAAATTCTAACTCCGCGCGTGGTGATTGGTCGGTTTAGTTCGTTTGTTTGGTCGCACTGTTATGACAGGTTAGAGGTTATAATTTGTTATTTTAAATGTTTGACTAGCAATACGCACTGTTATTGTGCGTATTGCAGTAATTCCGATACGCACTGTTTCGCAATACGCGCTGTTTCTTCTCAATCGACTGAATTACGATTGATTGCAGAGTGATTTAAACTAATAATTTACTTAACACTATCAACATTTGTCAATAGTATAACATAACCTATAAACTCAGTTTCTCAACTTTTGTGTCAATCTAACAATTTAATCAATCAATCATAGTTTACGATAATGAAATATCAGTGTACAATTATTTACCTTTATTGTTGTAGTTGTTGTAAATGACGAATCTAAGCACTCCACATTTTCACGAATAAACATAGTTATCTGCTTTATCCCGTGCGGCGGACCCACAGTTATCTGCTTTATCCCGTGCGGATCCCGTGCGGCGGACCCACTGGACGGGCATCGTAACGTTACCGGGCGTTACACTTTTTCATGAGTGACTCCGAGCCGCAACCTAATTTAAGACGTTGTCACGTCAAAAATATAAATTCATTTATAACTGACAATAAATAACTGTTGAAACTCTCACGTGAAGTTGTAAAAATAAGCTAAAACATCCGTTATCACTTCAATCTTATAAAATACTAATTATGGTAATCTCTACTATGGGATTTAAAATATCTAGAGACATCTATAAGACATGAAACACAAGTTATGGAAAATACTAGAGGTCAGCGCTTTTACGGAAGCAGGTTTCTCTCAGACTATTTGTTTGTTTTTTTTTAAATTTTTTTTTGTAAATCTGACACTCTTAACCATTAACACTGAAATAAAATGTATGATATATGGTGGATTAAATAACAAAAATTTCATATGAATTCGCCATATTACATCATTGAGCTGCCCCTTGTCATCCCTGAGGTTAGTGTTGATAATAACGAGCAATAAAGTTCCAATTTACCTAAAAATAATTATTAGTTACATATGTGTTAACAGCTTAGTGTCTTAATATTATGTCTCGTATATTGTTGACTACGCCACATTCAAAAAAGGAAAGCACAATGGATTTATTTTCATGATAAATCAATAGTATTTTCATGTCATTAGCATTGTACTCATGTTTTTTACAAGCTTAAAATAAACACTGGAAATTCATTAGACATATATGTTTAAAGGTCAAGTAATTGCAAAACGCTTTATTTACAGCACATTTGAATAAAAGCTGAATATGTTGCAAAGATAAATCATGGATGATTTCCCCTGAAACCCTTATTGAAAGGAATACTTTGACCAAAACTTTTTCCGGGAAGTTTAAATTAATGTTTTATTGCACGACACAAAAAAATTCAATATCTTTTGTTGTTTTATTGTTAAATATTAAATTATAAATTTGAATAGAAATATACCTTTCTATTCATTTGTTTAAATTAGCGATGCATTAAGTCTTCTTTTATAATTATATAACAAACAAAAGGTAATATTTTCAATAGAAATTACGTTGCACTTCATTGATAACATCACAATCAAACAGTAGAACAGTTGCTCAGTTAAATCATACGTTTCGGTTAATTGATTTGTATCACTGTCACATCATACATCTCGTATTATATAATACCAATCGTCGTTATTACATGCTTCGCAATACAACAGCATATGTTTATTCAAAGAATATAACATACTGAGACACTGGGTGGCATGGAGCGCTCTGAATCTCGAGTAATGTCAGGGTGTATTGTCTGCAATATAAATAACATTCTTTAATTAATAGACTTTGACGGCATTGGTTAGTATTATTACAGATAAAAATATACTTATGTATTATTTCTAAATGTAAATAATTTACGAACCACATATCGTCCAAAACAATAAAATAGGTAAGATAGGTTGGGTATCAGATATCCCCTTCATCCAAACGTCTTCGTACACTTTTGTAACAATATTATTTAAATGGAAAAACAACCATTGTAGCTTAATGTTCATCAAATCATTAAAAATGAAGTGTATGTATTGTAACCACAATTCCATTGCACACCTATACATTTTGTTGAATGTTGGGTTTGTTGAATCTTTTGTTATAACAAACATTTTTAAATATTTAATCGTTAAAAGAGTGTTATTTTTCCAGATTACCCCTTCAAACACGGTGGAAGAAGAATATGATAATTGTTTATAAAGTAGTTGTAAAATATCCGCCATTGTAATTTTCTTGCCTTATTAATAATATTTACCTCTAATCAAAAGTTTGACTTTATTTGGGTATGATTATGTCCCTTAGAAATGTCACAAGACACTCATCTACTAAACTGTGAAGGAGACTGGAAGTAAACCTTTCCACAAACAATGCACGTTGGTTTAATTTACTCGTAGGATTTGCATTGCTGATGTATTCATTCTATTACCTCGGTTCAGTTACAGCTTAGTGCTATTAAAGAAATGAGAAACCTTCTTGTTAAAAAGGGCCTAAGTGGCTATTCTCGTAATGAAATAAATCTCCCAACAATCCCACAGTTTCTCCATTACCACCCGAAATTATCTGTTCCCTCTTTTGTATAAGAGTATTTTAGTTATGTACAAAGTCCTATGTATATTACCATACTTTATTTCAACTCTAATGTATCTAAACAAAAGAAGCCTTTTGTTTAGATACATTAACCTTATGTTACCTTTCAATATATGTTTATGCTGAATTGAAGAGGTCAAACCCACACAAGTTCTAATATTGGGTAAATATTACTAATTTAGTATTGTTTCCATACCTTAAATAATAGTAAAAAAGAGAAGGTTTTAACTAAAGAATACATAGAGAAGCCTTTCTATGATCCTAAAATGTATTAGGCATTCAAAATAAATTTGTATTTTCTAGATTATTCTTTTGTAAATGTTTTCCGTAAAGTAACATTTTTTTACATAAATTACCCATACTATCAGAGACCAATAATTATATCTAAATAAAAGTTGTGTGCATATCCTTACATGATTGATAAACTTACATGATCTATAGAGTTATTGCTCAATGTGAATTGAAATGCATAACACATCATTGTAGTTTATATAAATCAAGTTTATATTACTTTAAATATCGGTGTATTGTATAGTTTACGTGTAATGAAAGATAATAAATGTTATGTTGCAAACAAAATGAATTAAAAATAATAATCAACAGTAATAACATCTTACGGGAATTTTATAACTTTTAAATTTCCTATATTTCCTGTTGCTTAGACCTAACCAAAAACACTATTACTCAAAATGAATTATATATATTTATTATCTGTATTTTTTCTACTCCCTCAATTTTGTATTTTCGTATTGTATCTATTGCATCCTTTTAATATGAACAAATGAAGAAGATAAGTTATATTTAGGGCTTGGAAAAAGAATATTCCGTCGATACGGAAAGTAATCTAAACTGAATAATCCCTTTGCGCAATGTGTTATAGATCGAACCGTTTTATATTCAAACCACCGAGGTATAATCGCTGAGCCAACCGATTCAGTCTTTAGTGTTGCCTTTCAAAGCTTAGTTTACTAGCTTCATCATTAATGACTAACTTTCATATTAATTATACTTAAAAAGTGATGACATCTATTAAATTGTTTCAATAAAAAATAATTGAAAAATTTAATATATAGCCTTATCTAAATTATTATGTATGTAAAATTAAAATTGTTCCCACGATACTCAATAAATTAAAGTTTTAAATTATATAACTTTCCATAATTTTATTAATTGTTTTGTAGAATGGCCAAAACGTATTTCCTTCACATATAAATAACATAAATACTGACGTTATTAGCAACGAGATTACATTGAAATCATGAGAAGTTCAAACTTTACATATGATTTTAGTTTTCTCTTCCTTCTCCTCCTTGCTTTTTACGCAGGGTTTATCCTGACACGTCGCGCAGAAATTGGATTATCTTCGTTAGTCAACAGCCAACAGTTTTTAAGACACAGCATTTGTGCTGTGTTATTTTCACAAACACTTTGTTGTAAATCTATTTTTCCTCTAATCTGTTAAACTCGTTTACATAAGTATACAATGTACGACTGATCTTTACTAGAGAAAAAACAAAAAACAATTTAATTTTGCTGTTTCTTTAATTAGATTTCTTTATGCCCGTTATTATAATTTTTATCGTCATAATGTACTGCTACGAAATCCTAGTAAAAAATATTTGTCCATTTTCTTTATTTATGGTTTTAATTATATTGTAATACTATTTTTCCTTTAGATGGACATTAAAATTAAAATAAATCTCATACGGCTTTTATGTATGTGATATATAGGTACGAAATATATATTAGTTAAAAATATTCAAAGTGTATGGTAATTAACAGACATGGAGTATCAGAAAGCTATACGTACAATTACATGACTAAGTAAGCAACTGGAGGAAGGAAAGGCGTTTCTTGAACATCTACAATAGTTCTAGAATAATTATAATATCTAGATATAACATTGTAAATAGAACATAAGAACTCAGAAATAAAATTAGTTTTTTATAATAAAGCAAGGTTTATAAATCCTATGTAAAGAGTGCAGTAATGGAAATTGGTATATTCAATGACGATTACAGTATGTGATAGACGGTCAAGTAATTGATCAGTTTTACATACTTTTCAATTTATTACTTTTGTGTTTAGTTAATAAAGAAAGAAAACAGAGCAGTAGTCACTCGATGCATTTCAGTACACCTCAGAAACGCGCTTCTTGCCTAAGAAGTCTTGAAAAATAAAATAATCCCAACAGGAAGCCATTTTACCCTAATTCTAGATCTTACGCAAACAGAAATTTATAATTCTGTTTACAAAACTAAAATTTTTACTATTACTCAAATGAAAGAACTTAAATAATGAGTTGTGTTGCTACGTAGAACGGGTTGCATGGCTATAATAAGGTTTTGTGAGTTTAAAAAGTAAAATGTTTCGAATATATCATCGTCTTTTCGTCGCAAAATAATCGAATGGCGAAATAATAGTTTGCCAGTTTTCGGATTTGTCGGAAATTTTAAATACCGCTTTGTTCAAATTCAATAATTCCAGGCTTTCAAGGCAGCTAGCTGCGATATATGAGTGGAATCATATACTTCATTAATGAGGCTACTTGTGGAAACTGGATGCATCGCATTTGATCAGTATAATGTGTGCTATATAGTTAGTTACTTTTTAGTTACCGTCTTGTTAATCTTTATGTTTCAAAATATTTATTTGCATAAAGATTAGTACGTAGTAACTTTAACAATAATGTACTAAATACATAATATACATAACGCATACCTAAGAATTTGTCCCTTGTCATTAAAAAGGATGGCCGAATTACTCTTTTAAATGCCGGAATATTTCTTTTCTCCATGCCTTTATGTCTGAATGTCTATATTCATGCCATATATATATATATATATATATATATATATATATATATATATATATTTGCAAGCCAATATCTTGACATTTGCTGTGAGGGGTGTGCCACTGTTCAGCATCAGTAAGGTTATCCATATTTATTGTATCATTTGTACAAACACTTAACAAATAATAATCACACACTATCACATTCTAGAAAGTTGCAGGTACTTTAACTTGACTTCCCATAAATTCCGTAATATTTTGGTATTTATTAACTTAAAGAACTAAAATAATTACTATGGAAAATCATTAAACCTACAGAGGTAGCGCTAATGTTAGGATAACGGAAATATATATGCTGCATTTAAGGAAATAAAATATCAAATATGTTGGTAATTAGCGAATAACTCATCATTTTCAACAAGAATATTTCGATTTGTATCATCTGTTATTTATGTTATTTTCAAATAAATAGAAGTAAAAGTTAAATGAATGTCCGGTCCGATTGTTTCTGAGATAAGGGAAATTTCCGTTCCCTCAGTTTACAACTAAACGTTGGACGAGGGAAAAGCGGAAATGAAGGGAGTTATGCGGAGATGTGTTTTAATGGACAGGATATTAAATTGGTAGCTAGTAAGACCACCCTTAGACAATCGAGAATAAATGCGTAATTTCAGTAAATAATAACTAATTCTAGTCTAGAAACACGATTAATGGGTAAATATTATAATTTAGCAAAACATATTTGGAAAATTGTTTGTGGAAAATCGGCATTAGAAAGTTTTTATCAAATGGGATGGTTAAAGGCCTAAAGGCTACAAGTAATGTTAAAAAAATGTATAAGTACTTTTACGCGGATTATTATAATAACGTAATAAATCAATGAAAATGCCCATTAACTTTAATATATACTTATGAATTTAAATTAAGAAACAATTAAAGTTATGCTGAATGAGTTTGAAAATAAAGGGAATCTATCCTTACAAATATCTGTCGTAATTTTCTTAAATAGTACGAATAGGGCCTATTTACAAGGGTTACTCTGATTGTTCAAAACATATATGTGTATGTCTAGCATTTATTGCTACAATCTTGATTTTATACAGCTTATCATCACTGTAAAATAATTATATCACAAATACGCGGAAATACTGTTGAGCTCAATGTTATTAGATGTTAATATATCTCAATAAAATATGAAGGGAAGAACCTTACAAATCATCGAGAATCATGTTAAATTTATTTGTTATTTTGATTTTCATTCCATCATAGTGTTAGTTCCATATCCATAATAATCAAGAATCTTTATTTCCAAAGTACATTAAAATCGTTCACACACAAAAATTATATCAAAACAGTAGATAACAGTACAATGGATAGGCACCTCTGAGCTATTAGCTGAGTTGAGGTTGCCATCACTAATAAAATTAAGGCAGATGGGCCTGGCAGCTCCTCTTTCAGAGTAAAATATACATAATTAGAGTAATGAATAAACCATACCAATATTTAATACAAAGCACACAATTAAGTTGTATTTCATAATGAAATGCAATACATTACATTACCACAACAACAAAAGATAATTAAATTACTACATAAATTCACATACATACACATACACACGTACATACATACATATACATAAATACACACACATGTAAACATATACACATACAGATACATATACATTTATACACATACACACATACATACAAATACACACATATAAACATAGATTTACAAACACATACATTACTGAAACATATAACACACATAAAAACACACTACAAAGATACGTAGACACAAAATATAAAGATGTAACCATTACACACTCATACAATAAAATAAGTCTTCAACAATTCTAATTAAATTCTTTCTAATATCTAATTTATGAGTCGCTCTACATCAACAATTGTAAAAAGCCAGCATTTCAAACTTCGTATGAATGTACCCAATTTTTTCAACGAGGACACATCGAAAGATAATTTGTTATAGAGCTTCGGAGCTAAGAATGTATAAAAACGTTTTTAAACTTCTAATTTAGGAAAAGGAATAGTTACTCGGTTTAAAATTTGTAACCTAATCGAGTGAACATTTACATTTCCCAGTGTGTGGCCGCCTCTTGAGAAAAATATCCTGAGTACCTTATAAATGTACAAATATCTAAGCGGAAGTATTCCAAGCTGAATATAAGGAGGAAAAGAAGAATCACGCCGATTAGCTCTGACAATAACCCTAATGATCCTGTTTTGATTTATAATAATAGGTCGAATAATGGAATAATAGGCCCCTCCCCAACATGAAATACCATATTGCAATTTAGAGTTAATTATAGAATATTAAATAGTTTTTAAGACATATATTGGACATAAATACTGAAGAAAATAATACTTCCTCAACGAATTGTTTAAATAGTTTTTCACATTCAAAATGTGTTGCCTCCAACTACACCTTTCATCCAGAATAACCCCCAGATACTTTATTTGTTCCACCCTCTCAATTTCAACGCAACCCTTACATGGATTTCTCCCGAAAAATAAACATTGCTTGCATTTAAAAAAGATATCTTGTATGTCTTTTTTATTTCTTAGGGAAAAATTCGTAAACTTAGTTTTTACGATCAAGACCATCCTATTTCTAGCAAACCATATTTTCAATTTGTCAAGGTGTTCTTGCTTTTATTACGCTATACACTATTTGATTATTTATAGTGCAATAGCAAAGGGCAGTGTCATCTGCAAAACAAGTTAAGGAACCTGATAAATCTCCATTACACAAGCTATTAATATAGACTAAAAATAGTATTGGACCCAAAACAGACCCTTGTGGCATTCCAAATTTAATCGGAAGAGTTAAACTGATGGAGTCCAAAAATTTTACACATTGAGATCGTGATTAGAATCTAAAAACTGAACCAACCTGACTTTCATAATCTTTTCCAATATTTTATAGACAACAGATAAAAGAGAAATCGGTCGTATTTATTGAGATCTTTATTGGAACCCTTCTTGTGAAGTGGGACAACTAGTGCAGTTTTTAAAGAGATAGGAAAGATACCAGTTTCGAAACTAAGGTTAATTAGAAATGCCAACACAGGAGACAAGATATGAGCCATTTTTTTCATTGCATGCGCTGAAATACCATCAATACCAGGAGACTTTGCTAGATTTTAAACTGTTGATAACAGCTAGAACATCTTCAGAACTAGTAGGGTAGCAAAAAAATGAATTATCCGAATACTAAGCACGAAAACATTGAGTGTACATATGATAATCAAAGCCATAAAAACTGTCAGTCATTCATTAGGTTTTCAACTGCATTAACGAAAAAAAGATTGAACTCATTGGGACAGCTTGACAGTCTGAGATAAGTTCTTCAGGCCTAGATAGAGAATAAACACCTGGAATGCGATGTTTCTTCTTTTGCGAACCAAGCATGTTATTAAATGTTTCCCACTGCTTCCTGATATCAAATTTATTTTCTTCAATAATATTCTGGTAATAATGTTTTTTTTTTTCAACAATATCTTTTTTCTATTTTTTGATATAATTTTGAAAAAACGTTGAAATTTTGGATCTTTTTTTGATTTTTTATACAGTAAGTTACTAAACCGCTGACGCTTGCAAAGATCAATAGTCATCCAAGGCTCTAACAACTTATATTTAGAGGTGATTTTGACTTTATACATTGAATAGTTCACAGCCTGGCTCAATACACCAGCAAACAATGAAAACGATACATTGGCATCCTTTTCTTCACAAATAACTGACCAGTTGTACGTGCTAAGAAAACTTATCATTTTGACAAAATCTGTTTTATTTTTAAATTCTGTAGACAAAGTATCCTTCTTTTTTGACACATTTGGAAATAAAATATTACAAACTACTGCATCATGGTCTTGCCTAAAAGAAGTTAAAACATCAGATTCAAAGCTACATTTATCTCTAGAATAATTTTCGGCGTTGTGAGTTTTATTTTATAATGATACGAAATGAAAACATACTAAAGACTACGGTGACATTCATGCGAAAATTTTTCACATGCGTGAAAAACAGTTATAAGAGATGTGTTTAAATATATACTATTTTTATATATTTTTATCTATCATCATACTATATATAACTTTTGGTTTGACCTTCATTGCCCACTGATATTATTACGCAACTTGGTTCGTGTATACGAAAATCGTTACAGATAAAAAAAATACCATTGCTTTGGTGTTGTAAGACAACATAGTTTCACAATACGTAGGTGTCGTAGTCAACACTAGAAATTTTAAACTTGACGTAGAAAATTCCGGTAATGCTTAAAAACTCCTACCCTCGTACACTTAATCCTTAATATATTAGAGCATGTGATCGTCTAAATCATGTATTCGATGGTGGCTGGCTTATAAACAATGGATTATGATGGAAGGAAAGTAATCCAAAATTAAGTAAATTAATTTAGTTTAGCACCAATTCGCTGTTGTAAAGAAAACATTTTAACGCCCAAAGGAATAGACAGGCTCTTTTAGATGTTGTTGAACAAGAGGTAATTTTAACCGCATTCAACGTTCTTTCGTCTTCTCTGAATTGCTTACGTAATTGCATCTTTAAAATCGTTGTGCTTAAATCTTGTCTTAAATTTGAACATTTTAATTAAATTAAAACTTTTATTATAAACTAATTTAGAATTCGCTTCTTTTATATGAAATACAGGTATTGGGGAATATAGATGAAGACAATTTTATCTTTAAGTAACACAATATTTTGCTCGCATTAATTAGGCCAAAATCACACATTGCATATGCACTCTACTCAGCATTCCAAGGATTACTGAAATTGTCATACCAGCATTCTGTTATGTTGGACCATACTAGGAGACCGGTAGCTTCTAACACACTATATTTATATAGAATACAAGTAGATACGTATAATCGAATTAGTTTATTTCCACAATTTTACATTTCAATGCCTCTGCTAAGTACAGCACTTGCACAGCTGGGTCAAATTTTTAATATCTTAATCAAACCATTCAATTCGATTCTGAATAATTATTAGTATCTAAATTGCTGCTTAATATATCCTTAAAGATCACAAGCATAAACAATAGCATAGCTTTTTGTTTTTTTCTCATTACATTTCAAACAATGAACGCTATGAAACTGTCTCTTAGCTCTTAAAATTAAGGTATGTTTTTATCTGAAAAATTTGTATAGGTAATATAACGTGATTGAATTCCATAATTTAGATATAGAAGTAGTCGATATCCTAATCAAATCCAATCAGTATGAGACAAGAATAATGCCCTCTCCCATCACACATTCTAGTTCCACCAATAAAAGCGTTTAATTTTTACAAACTAAATCTAGCATGGACATTATGCCCTAACTATAAAAGTCTCAATTTATAAAAGTTGAGATTAATAAATTGAAAATAAATAAATACATATAGATCGTCAATTTATTTCTCCCAAGTGTAATATAAAAAGGTATATGTTTTTTTCAGAAATGCAATGAATTTTGTATTATTACATTCATTCTGCATCTTCAACTATCATATGAATGTTTTCAAAATATCACAAACTTTTATATAACATAAATAATAATTACAATGATTTTTTTTTAATTTTTCTTCAAACTTTTCTTAAATCAATTCTACTTAACATCATGGTTGGTAGGAAAATAAAAGTAAAACACGCCAACAGATTAGTTACACAACACAGAACGTACAAAGTTAACCGTTGGACCGGTAACAGGTCAAGTGAAAAGATAAAGGCAGGTTAGATGCGTTTACTAAAAGTAAAGCGTAACTGCCGCATGAAAATTGTGCCTTGGAAAAAACATTTTATCCAATATACTTATGTACTTTTGCTGTTAAAATTTTTATGTAAGCTAGAACTCATTGAAGTTTTTCAATTTGGTTAATAATTTGACAAACCTAATATTGATTCGTTTAAAAACCATAATTAATTCTTACATAATTTTAGTTGATAACTTTATAACAATGAATTAAAGTACAGTAACGGGATTCCAAAATATTTTACCGTAGTTATTGCATTTTATAGTAATTTAGATTGCGTATACCATATTCAGATGTAAATACATATTTTAAAACTATAAATTTGTTGAAATAAATAGATGTTGTGACCACCGAGCAAAGATAGGAACAAATACTAAATTGGTGAGAGAAGTCCTAGAACTATGACAGATATTTAATATTCTAGTGATTGGATCCACGACATCATAATTTATTCTTGTTCTGATTGTTGAAGTGAAAACTTCTTTAGGCGCGTTTGAGCGTTTTGGTAGAGGGTAAAATCCTCGGGTTCGCGTCACCGACATGCTAATGATACTAACATGCATGAAAAAGTCAGTCTCGCGCTGTGTTTTTTAACCGTAGACTTGGCCGCGGACTACTAACCTGCATGAAAAAGTCAGTCTCGCTGTGTTAAAACTGTCCCGGCGGAGTATGAAAACAGACTGCGAAAATCAGTGACCTTTACGGCTTCCTCTCAGCGATTTAAAAGTGAAGCCAATGTCGTACAATTCTGTAAGATGCGTCAAATTAAAGCTCTTAATATTGGCAATCTATTGGTTACATTTTTAAATATAAAAAATTTCGAAATAATTTTCATTATTGTTTACATTTTACATAGCGTTTACAATGACAAGAAAAAGTAGTAAGCGAGGATTTTTTTTTATTTTTTTGGTCTGACAAAATTTGTCAGCGAGAAAGTTGTGTGAAAAAAGATGAATATTTTTGAAGTGAAAACTTCTTTAGGGCGCGTTGATCCGTTTTGGTAGAGGGTAAAATCCTCGGTTCGCGTCACCGACATGCCAATGATACTAAACCTGCATGAAAAAGTCAGTCTCGCTGTCTTTTTTAACCATAGAATTGGCCGCGGACTACTAACCTGCATGAAAAAGTCAGTCTCGCTGTGTTAAAACTGTCCCGGCGGAGTATGAAAACAGACTGCGAAAATCAGTGACCTTTACGGCTTCCTCTCGCGATTTAAAAGTGAAGCCAATGTCGTACAATTCTGTAAGATGCGTCAAATTAAAGCTCTTAATATTGGCAATCTATTGTTACATTTTTAAATATTAAAAAAATTTCGAAATAATTTTGATTATGGTTTACATTTTACATAGCGTTTACAATGACAAGAAAAAAGTAGTAAGCGAGGATTTTTTTTATTTTTTGGTCTGACAAAATTTGTCAGCGAGAAAGTTGTGTGAAAATAGATGAATATTTTTGAAGTGAAAACTTCTTTAGGCGCGTTGAGCGTTTTGGTAGAGGGTAAAATCCTCGTTCGCGTCACCGACATGCCAATGATACTAACCTGCATGAAAAAGTCAGTCTCGCTGTGTTTTTTAACCATAGACTTGGCCGCGGACTACTAACCTGCATGAAAAAGTCAGTCTCGCTGTGTTAAAACTGTCCCGGCGGAGTATGAAAACAGACTGCGAAAATCAGTGACCTTTACGGCTTCCTCTCGCGATTTACAAGTGAAGCCAATGTCGTACAATTCTGTAAGATGCGTCAAATCAAAGCTCTTAATATTGGCAATCTATTGGTTACATTTTTAAATATTTAAAAAATTTCGAAATAATTTTCATTATTGTTTACATTTTACATAGCGTTTACAATGACAAGAAAAAAGTAGTAAGCGAGGATTTTTTTTTTTATTTTTTGGTCTGACAAAATTTGTCAGCGAGAAAGTTGTGTGAAAAAAGATGAATATTTTTTGAAGTGAAAACTTCTTTAGGCGCGTTGAGCGTTTTGGTAGAGGGTAAAATCCTCGGTTCGCGTCAACCGACATGCCAATGATACTAACCTGCATGAAAAAGTCAGTCTCGCTGTGTTTTTTAACCATAGACTTGGCCCGCGGACTACTAACCTGCATGAAAAAGTCAGTCCTCGCTGTGTTAAAACTGTCCCGGCGGAGTATGAAAACAGACTGCGAAAATCAGTGACCTTTACGGCTTCCTCTCGCGATTTAAAAGTGAAGCCAATGTCGTACAATTCTGTAAGATGCGTCAAATCAAAGCTCTTAATATTGGCAATCTATTGGTTACATTTTTAAATATTAAAAAAATTTCGAAATAATTTTCATTATTGTTTACATTTTTACATACGTTTTTACAATGACAAGAAAAAAAGTAGTAAGCGAGGATTTTTTTTTATTTTTTGGTCAGACAAAATTTGTCAGCGAGAAAGTTTGTGTGAAAATAGATGAATATTTTTGAAGTGAAAACTTCTTTAGGCGCGTTGAGCGTTTTGGTAGAGGGTAAAATCCTCGGTTCGCGTCACCGACATGCTAATGATACTAACCTGCATGAAAAAGTCAGTCTCGCTGTGTTAAAACTGTCCCGGCGGAGTATGAAAACAGACTGCGAAAATCAGTGACCTTTAGGCTTCCTCTCGCGATTTAAAAGTGAAGCCAATGTCGTACAATTCTGTAAGATGCGTCAAATTAAAGCTCTTAATATTGGCAATCTATTGGTTACATTTTTAAAATATTAAAAAAATTTCGAAATAATTTTGATTATTGTTTACATTTTACATAGCGTTTAACAATGACAAGAAAAAAGTAGTAAAGCGAGGATTTTTTTTTGTTGGTCAGACAACATTTGTCAGCGAGAAAGTTGTGTGAAAATAGATGAATATTTTTTTTGTAATTTATCATTTGTTATTGGAAGTTTAGTTTTAGCCTGTAGTAGCGTATGAAGTGATGAGTGAACGTTTCTGCCGGAACTGTAGTTGGCGCATTGGCTCACTGATACCGTATTAACTCAATAAATTAGTTTATTGTGCAATAAAAATACCTTTACCAAAGAACCAAGTAAATTTAACTAATTTATTAGTTTTAAAAATATTGTGGTTTAATTGTTATTTCAATTATATACTTTATCCGTAAGTAAAGTTAAAATTGACCACGTGGGAAGTTCAAAAGTGAGTATGAAACATATTAAATATTTTTATACAGATAAATGAATAATGAAAACAACGAATATATTTTTAAACATTTTTAAATATTTGTACGAATATTTGTATTTAAAATTTAGCAATTATTCATTTTAATTATTTTTTTAATATTTAACCTCTTCATCATGAATTGAGTATTATTACGGTTTAAGATTTATCTTACTAGCGTGGTAAAATAGATTTCTAGTTATTTGATAATATTTTTATCGTGGATTTTAAAATTGGAAAATTAAAAACGCGTCACATTTTACAATTACAGATGTACTGCTACTATAACGTATTGTTAATTACTCTCAACTTAATAGTTCCGTTTTCACTTCTATCGGCAGTCCCACGACTGCTACTGTTTTTTTTATATTGTTAGCCAGTGGCCTAACATCATTGGCTTGGAGATGTTTTTTGGATAAAATTTTGGCAAAAATTTTGGATAATGCCTCGAAAAGTGCAGTTAAGTACACCCCTGGTATATGTTTGCTTTATCCCATTTCATGAGGTTATTTTCAGACGAACAATATTGACGAATTGCAGGAACGTTTCAGTAGGTACTATTTTGTTTAGATACTGTTTCTAATACTTTACTTTTAACTCTTAGAATAAATTATAACAGATTGTGTATTAATCAATAACTACTCGTTTGTTATAAAAGAATATTGGCGTTTTAACCTTTTGCAGGTTGTTACGTATAACTTTAAAGTATAACTCATAAGTAGCCCAAGGAAATTTGTTAAGAAACCTAGGCTTGAATTAGCATCAATGTCTTTATTGTTTTAAGTCGTTACAGGCTCTATATCCTTTAGACTACTTTTGCAAACTAAATGTTGTGTGCACAACAATGAAGATTTTCTGGACCATGTCTTTTTCAGTTTGAATCACCATTTCACCTCAGTGGACATGTGAACACAATGTCCATATTTGGGTCTCAAAAGCCCTCACGACATATTAATTGCAGCGAGACTTTCCTTAAATTGAATTTCGTGTATGCCATATCTAAGGGGAAAGCGGATGGGCCTTTCTTTTTTGGAAAAAGAGCAGTAACTGGTATTTCTTATCCATTCTCTAGAACTATGGTTATTTCCTCAATTTGAAGACGATAAATCACAGAAATTAACTAGGAAGAAAGATGGAGTACCGCCTCGCTTTCATTAATCAGTACACTTAAGTTAACTCAGATAGGTTGAACGTCACTATACGCGAAAGCTGGATTAGCCACAAGGGGCCTAATGACAGAACTTGTTCGCATGGCCTCCACGTTCTCCCAACATGTGATTTCTACCTTTTGGGTTTCATAAGTGAATTCCGTGTATGTACCATCTCTACCAGCTGACCTACCCGCCTTAAATAGCAGGGTTGAAGGAGCTGTTGCAACAATCACTCCAGATCAAAGTTTGGGAAGAACCGTGCTATCGACTCGATGTGTGACGTGTGACGAATGAACACTTGTAAGTGTGCTCAAATTCAATACTTCTAAAGCTTGTAGGTTACAAGCTATTTGAGTTGCACTTTAATTGTATGCATTAATCCTAATTTTAGGTTTGATATAATGAATAATACAAAACTATTTTCAATATATGCATATGTATATCCTGTTTTATAAACATTGGATGTATGTCTGTTTCTCAATCTGTTACTCAATTTAGTAAAAAAATCTCGCACCTATTATATTGAAACCGTAAATTGAAATTCTTAGGGACTGTGGTTAACACAAAGTTCTATTCTTATGTTTAAAATCCCTCCGCGATAATCCCTACTGGTCTTAAAAAGTTTGGTTTGATTAGCAGATACTAAATATGCATTATGTTAATCTGTGCAGCACCATCATATGTCTAGTTAATTTAAGTAATGTTTCTAGTCTTAAAAGCATAGATTAACCCTAAAAGTAACCATGCCTTTTTTCTTAACATGCCGTGTAATCGCTGATAAGTAAAGCGGTTATTCAGATGATACGATAGGATGTTTTAGTAAACGTATACTTTTAACTGTGTATTTTAGCAAATATAAAATATGCAATGCTTAAATCCTTATGTACTGTAGATATCAAAGAAAAAGTTACTATCTAGATAACCAGTCCTATAGATTTCAAAAATGTTATATACATGTGTTTCGATTGAAGTAAGCTTTTTAGACTAACTCATCTATGTCACCTGAAATAATATATATGAGAATAAACTACAATTGGATATATTAATAATGAAAAATAGACTTCTCAGATTTGTGAACGTCTACATATCGTTGATCATCAACGCAAAATCAACAGTTTCAAAATTAAATAGAGCCCCATTATTTGTGATATTATGTGTATGTTAACTGAAAACAAAGAAATTTTGCTTTAAGATTCCTCCATGGTTGCCAAAAACAGTTTATTAGTAACTATATAATATACTGGAAGGAAATTCCAGTTGTTTCACAATAGCATTCTGTTGAAAAGTCTACTCTTTTGCTATTAGCGTTTTCTAACGGATGGTGGACGAAACATTGCGTCCGCATGCACAAAGGTGTCAACAAACAAAACTTTTTGAGTTGCTTTTTTATGTGATTTATGAATTATAATTTTTTAGTTATACGTAAAAAACTGCAAGTTTTAAAACTCCGATATTCATTCATAACAATCTGGTGGTTTATAAGTAATACACAATATTCTATTATTTATTCTAAGAGTTAGAAGTATCATATTACAATTGTACCTAACAAAATAGTATAAGTAGGTCTTCAAGCAATAAGAAGCTTTACAGGAACTGAAAACGGAATCAAATATACAGCTTGTCCGGACAAGTGGAAAATTACTTGCCAAAGATACCAGCTATTTTTCTCTCTTACCTTAGCAGAGTTGTAACCTAAGATATGAATTGTAAAGCATTTTATTCAACCAGTAATATATGTCAGCAGAATAATGTATAAACTTAATGAGATACTTGACAGCTGAAAATAAGGATGAGAGTTTTCCTTTGTTTTTGAGACAGGTGAATAATAATCCCTAGCTTCTGTGTGTAACACCACTAATTCTGCGTCAGTTTTTTGAAGGAAAAGAGATTTTTATGAGTAAGTATGGGGAAGCAAAATATATCTAAAAATGCATTTTTTAATATAACCCAGATTAAACTCCACATGAAGAAATAAGGAAGCAAAGATAATTACTCTATTTGTTATATCTTCAATGAAAATTACTGCAGTGGCAAACATAATTCGTGGCACTTAAAAGGATGGGACCATTTCTATAATTTTCTGACGAAATCTTTGGATTAAATTTAATTAGGTACTTGCATACAAAATAAGCACATGCAATAACCTTGCAGATATATCACCATAATAGTGATTACAATATATAACTAGAACATATTTTCAATTCACATTAATTCATAACCACTTTAAGGAATGAAACCCACACACACACACACACACACACACACACACACACACACACACACACACACACACACACACACACACACACACACACACACACACACACACACACACACACACACACACACACACACACACACACACACACATAAATGTATATATAAAACAAGTAAAAAAATCCATTAACGGTTATAATACAAGCGTTAATTAATTATCAACTACATTACTCATGCATAACAATTTGCAACCGTGCATAAAACGCATTCACGTCCAAACAAAATCCAGCTTATTAAAAACCAATATCAAAGCAAGAGTGAAAGAGATAATATCAATACGATAACAAAAACATTACGGTAGTAAAAACAATAATCATATTAATACAAGAAATAAAATAAAAACCATAACAACAACTAAAGTAAATTATCGGTAACCATTACCAAGAAAATAAACCATACAATAACAAACAACTACTAGCAATAACATCGAATAACAACAACAAAGAATGAAAAAGTCACAAATCTTAATAATTGGGGTATTTATAAGTGATTGTCACCGATTACAGTGTACTTTAAAGTGTATACAGGTATATCCACGATATTCCGGTTTTTTGTAGGCAATAATGTGCAAAACTCGGTGTGCTAGTGTGAAATAAAAACCTTAATCTCTAGTAAAACACTAATGTAAATAAAATAACTCTAATATTTAGGAGATATTAGTTAGCATAATAATTATGCAATCCGTAAAAACTACACGTAAATATAATACCAAATTTATTCATTTATGAAAGTCTTTACATAATCCACTTTTTCTAAATGATCTAAAATTACATTCTTCTTACGTAATCTGATCCGACCAGAAGAGATTATTTATTTTGTTTTAATCAGATTACATCATATAATGTCAGTTGTTGCACAAACAAACCAATATACACTATATAAAATAAGACTCTGCAATGTAATAACAAAAACATAGGTTTAAGCGCTTATACTTATAACACTCATTAAGAAAAGAGTATTACCTCTGAAGTTAATATTTCAATACTTTTAATATATTATAAAAAAAATAAACTTACGATTGGACTATAATATTCTCTTTGGAGGGAAAGCATTATTTTATTCCATTGTTTGAACAACTCTGCGAGAGGGAATTCTAGATCAGAAGCCTCTTGTATAAAGCACTCTTTCCGTTTGAAGTGAGGATAATTCAGTATTTCCTGGCTCTATTGTCTCCTATTAAGGGCTAAATATGATTTTGACCGTTTTAATCATTCAATATAAATTTATTTCTTTTATTATTTGAAATTAGTGAAAAGCGAAATGACGGGTAAAATGCAAAGTTATCTAACTACTAGGTTGTTTACGTGTGGAATGCTGTGGAATTTTAGTAAAACTTACCCACGATTTTATCGAGATTCGTCTATATAAATAAATTGTTTTGAATAACTTATAAAACACCTAGCAAAAATCACGAAAGAAAGATGCATGAAATAGAGTACATACTTACATAATGCACCTAAGAGGCTCACGAAGGAACGACTATCAATCTCAGGGATTTTTAGAACGTGATAGAAAAAGAATACGTGAATATAGTGTACTACTCTTTTACGACAGGAAATTGCGTGCGAAGCCGCGGGCAGCTGCTAGTTTAAGTAATACAATACTTGAAGACATTTTGTTCATTCTCCATTTAATTAATTTAGTACATCATAAAGATTTTATATGTTGGATTATTGGTAAATAAAAAGTTATATGTTCAAAGTTACAACTGGCTCAACTTAGATCGCTGTTTCTAATATCTCGAATCTGGAACATCTGCTACCCAAACTTCTGCTGTTGTAAAGCTTCAAAGCTGTAACAAACGCATGAACATTAATGACGCAAACTTAATATTAATTATTGCACTTTTACTGCTAATTACACAAACATCCATGAATTAATATTTTTTTATTTCCTTTAAATTTCCGTTTTAATTTAGAGAGCGTTCAAGAAAGAATTAACACTCTCTGAATTTGGAAATGTTCTCAAATTTGGTTAAAAGTACTTCGTAACAATAAATATTTTTCAAACCGTAAGAAAAGTGTTCAAGATACTTATAAAACAGTTTCGTTAGGTCAAACTGTTATCATATTTTATACGGATACTTGGTATATTCAATATAAACTATAGTCGTGTACCTCGATTTAATAGTTACATTAAATGGCAAATAACCTATTTAGTGACCTATGATTTCCCAAGAATGCATTCTTAATTTTAAAGTGTTACTAGATTTTTCATCTCACGATAAGATCTTCCTAAACTCTGGCCATTGTTACATTTCAACCTTTATTTATATACAACAGATTACTTTAGTCTAATAACTACTGATAACAATAATATTGTCTTCCATGCAAAACTATTAATAATTTATGTACAATGCAATTTATTTAAACATTACCATTACAATATTTAAATAAATTTTTGTATAAATCTGAGAAAAATACAAAAAGTTTATTAATTAAATATTTGAAAAGTCCATTAGTGAAAATGAGTAACAGTTTTTAATATTTACGAATTATAAAATGCACCTTATTTAAAAAGACGTTATTGCAGTAACATTTGTAACAGGAATTACTTCGAGTTATCATTAGTATAAGAACATCCATACAATGATAAATATGTGGGAGCCACTCACATACACTGTAGAAGAGGTTAGGAATTTTGAAGTTGCTTTAATTGTTTAGTAAATCACGTAAACTGCACAAAAAACATGAAGATGATGATTAGTTTTAAGTATTCTCACTAAACAGAGTGGACAGGTATTCAAGTTTTTAATAAGAATTATATAAATTCACACTATCTAAATATGCTTCTATGAATATACGGAGAGAAATGTTATAAAAGCAGTATTTTTAAAAAAGTAACTGTTTTGCCAGTGACTGATCACGATGTACTGTACTGCATGACGCTGTCAGTCGTGGGACAATGACTGATGTACCCAGCAAGAGTGCCTGGATAAATGGATGAGTTTCGTTGCAAAGTTTCACTATTATTTTGTATGCTGTATTTGTTAAAGTTCATGATTATTTTCAAAGCTAACAGTTACAAGTTGGGATCCCAATGATAGTAACTATGATAGCAAGAATTATGCTAATGTCATAAACTGTTACATTTAGTAACTATATTTCATGAAAGCAGTAGAGATTAAGTTTTATATACCTTAAAAGATTTCAAACTATAAAATATTCAAGACCTCAAATTTGTAGCATATATAACCGAAAAGTATTAAGAATAAACCTTTATTGAATAGCAGAGGAAGGTAATGAGAATGCTTATTAAATGGCACTAACACACTCTTGATAATAACTTCTTACTGGAAAACACTCTTATGTCCTGATCCAATTCAGAATCATTTTGAATTAAGTGCTTCAAATATCTGAGCCCTTAAGTTGTGAGATTAAAATGTGTGTTGAACGAGTAAAAATGGAGTACAAAATCTTCTATCAAACATATTTTGAATATTAAAATAAATAGATTTAGAAATTTCAGCAACCATTGGAATATTTCAGGCCAGAGTAAAGAAATACTAAGTCCGCAGTAATCTTGATAGTACAGGGTGACCGCCGGGAACCGGACGTTTTTGGAATTGCTAGTACACGCTCAGCCAAGATGGGAGAGGGGGGAGAGTGTGGTGAATGACTTCGCTATACAATGCCATTTCACTAGCCATGGAGCAGTGGACAGTGGAGCATCGCATGTTTGCATACGACGCGTATGTGCAAAATGGCGAATCTGTTACAACGGTACAACGGATTTTTCGCACTCATTTCAACCCTGGACGCCATGGTACGGTTCCTACCCGCAATACTATTCTCAGGTGGGTTCAAAATCTGAGAACGACAGGAGTTATTTTAAAGAAAAAATCTCCTGGCCCAAGGAAGACCGTAAGGACGCCGGAAAACGTCGAGAGGGTGAGACTAGCCCTCATTCGGAGCCCAAGTCGTTCAGCAAGAAGACATGCAAGTGAACAAAGGTTAAAGCGTGAATCAGTGCGGAAAATTTTGCAAAGTGATTTAAAATTTCATCCCTATAAAATGTGTGTTGTTCAGAAGCTATAGGAAAGAGATTACGCTCAGCGAGAGGACTTCGCCGTTCACATGCAAGTGTTGCTCGAAGATAATGACAGCACAATAATCATTATGAGTGATGAGGCACATTTTAATTTAAATGGAGAAGTTAACAAGCAAAATCCTGTCTAGAGGTCTAGACAGAAATGAACACGTTTATTTTCAACAAGATGGTGCCAAACCGCATACTGCTCGCTTGTCAATGGCTGTGGTCCGTCGGATGTTTCCAGGAAGGCTCATTTCCCGTTTCGGCGACATCCAGTGGCCCCCAAGGTCACCAGACTTGACGACTTGTGACTTTTTTTGTGGGGGTACCTCAAATCACAAGTCTGCAACAACAAACCTCGCACCTTGGCAGAGCTAAAGGATGCAATCAAGACCAAAGTGGCAGCAATTGATCAAGAGCTTCTCGAACGTGTACATGCGGATTTTCTTAACACAAGGTTAGAAACCTGCATTCAAGAAAATGGACACCATCTATTTGACGTTATATTCCATAAGTAACATTGTTCTTAAATGGCATGTAATTACAAACATTTCTATGTAATAAAATAAGTTTTATGTTAAAAAATAAGTGGTTTATGTTTATTTAAAAAACGTCCGGTTCCCGGTGTATAATGTAATATGCTGGAGTCCTTTAATAGGTTGAATTTAAAATAGTCATGTTTAAGGTATGTAATGTTTGTAAGTTCATTACTTAGGTATTGAAGAGTTGCCAACTAGCTCTTGTTTCCGGCCTAGCGCGTGAATAAACTTTACTTTTTCAAGTAAATTATATTTTAAACGCCATAGTAGAGCTTATATTAATGCGTGAATAAAAAGTTATTAATATACTTGATCTGAGAATTCCATTTTGTCAAACATTCCTTAGTAAGGTATCCCCGGTGCCCCACTAGCGTTTGTATTCTTAATTTAAGTTAAATATATACATTCGTTGGTCTGAAACTATATTTATGTCAAAATCCATCAAAATCCATTCATAATAATATAATTTCTATCTAAGTTATTTCTGAACAAAGTTGCGTTAGAGTTCTTGTCCTGTTCAAGGAAGTGTATCCATATGTAGGCCTAAAAAACATATAACTGCAGCCGTTTTAATCTACTATCGGTCTACAGTTCTTATAGTCTGAATAAGTACGCTAAGACGTATATGTACATGAATATGAACGGAGGCGAACATGCATATATAAAATCCAAATCAATGTATTGATATTAACTGTTATTAACCAGGTCTCTTTGTTTTTATGTATATTATACTATTTTAGTTGGGATTAAATACTGTTCTATTTTAATTCGACATTTATTCTGGATTTTATACAAAAATATTTACGATAATTTTGTTACTTTAATTTGAACTAAGTAACTGTAATGAACTCTAACCAAGTTTAAAATCATATCTGTGTGTGTGTGTGTGTGTGTGTGTGTGTGTGTTTTATCAAGTGGCATGTCTAATTACTATTTCCCCAAGACATATAAGAGGTTATTGATAATCATGGTCATTATCGAGTCATAAAATAATGTGTAGTCAAATGGAGTTTATATTTTTAACAGTTTATTACTGTTCTATGTATTAAGTAAACACAAGTCAATACATTATTAAAAGTAAATCACAAAAACACCTTCATATTTTCATTTCTCTCTGACAGAAATGAGTAAAACAAATCATAAAAATTACCAAACATTAACTATATATATATATATATAGATATATAAATGGCATATATATATTTAATTTCAATAAACATTAAATCGCAAAAAAGTACATATATATAATATATATATATATATATATATAAAATATATATATATATATATATATACGATATAAAATAAATCTTCCATACATTTTACTGCAATTAATAATGTATAAAGATATTTTTAATCATACACCCTATTGTCAGGTATAGCTAAGTTTTTGTGCAGATGTTCGTAATAGCTATTATGTATTATGCAGATAAATTTACGAGACAACTTGATTAAAGTGTAAAACATATATACCTATAACAAAACAATAAATCAAAATAATTTCATGAATAAATATAATTAGGTTTAATATTAACATCTCTTTTACCGACAGTAAAAAAATACACGAAACGTTGAGACCTTAATAGAAGCGAACAACGTATTATAGTCAGTATTCCTAAATCCTAATAGAGCATTGGTTTCACTGTAAGGCACATTTATTTAAGACAAATTATCATAGTACATATCTTAAATATGTAATATGTCATATTGGTTTAGAATCATAGATTTAACAGTATATATTAATTGTGTGTGTGTGTGTGTGTGTGTGTTTTGGTGTGAATACAACATTTGATTATTGTCACAACTAATTGCGGTGTAATCTTTTCACGGGTTAAAATAGTTATTCTAAAAATACGAGGTAAAATACATGAAAAATAATATTTTTAAATATAGATACAAAATATATTTGTATGCTATCTTTCTTTTTTGTGGTACATGGTATATATATATATATATATATATATATATATATATATATATATATATGTAAATATATTGTAAGCTTTTTATAAGATATTTTATCCTTGCGACACAATTATAGTTGAAATTTATTTACAACAAAAATTTAGTTCAACCAATTAATTTAATCATTTTTTGTACTCTCAACAAGCTTAACTAAGAAACTCGTTAACAACGCTTTAATGACATACGATAGCCTTAGAAACTAATAATACACCTGTATTCTTGATGGCCATCGATGGTGATACCCTGAATTTACAAAGTAGAACTGTAAACGTTACACACGAGGTGAGTATGGTTGCAGTCCCAAGGGAAATCTGAGGCCAATCAATATACAGGCTGTGTCACACCTGGCAATTGCCGATGCGTTGTATTGCAATAGAACCTTTTATCAGCATATCTGTACATCCTCTTTTCTCGTTATGCAAAATGGTATAATTTTTAATGTTTTCATTTTGATAAATATTAAATAACAACCCGTTAATACATTTGATATTCTGTCCTTTGTATGTATTATCACTATTTATTTTGGTAAGTATTATTCAATAAGCAAAACTTATGAAACCTATGTTAGTGAAGAAATATAATTAATTTGTTTTGAAAATTGCAATATTGCTCCAGCTGAGAAAACTAATACATAAATATGTACAATCGGTATTACTCGATAAAAAAATGTTCCATTATTTGTACCAGTATCATTAAACACAGGGAAAGTTATTTGGTTGTCATTGAAAATTTGTTAAGCTAGGTTACTTTTTATATTTACTGCATAAAATGATTTTCTTTTTAGAACACATTAACTTTACGTAAAGTGGTATAATAAATTATTTTAATACAATGGACTCGTGCCTATTACGTATTATGCATTCTGTGTGAAGATACGTCCAGCCATACACAATACTTAAACTTGTTTATTGTGGTTTAGTACACGTTTAATTTCCCCACTAGATAACATGTATTTTAAAAGTTTATGGGGCTAAGTATGGTATTTTTTAAACATCTCAGTTTCAAAATAATTCTTAAAGTTACAATCCAGTGGATCGGAGGTATAGAGGAGCTTGACGAATCATTACTCATAACTACACACAAAAGCATATTAGTAAGGATTAAGTAAAATGGCTTATTTATTAGTTGGTTGAGCATTAACGAAGCCTTTCGCTTGAGGTATTGGAGAAAAGAATTTTTGACTGTTACCCTCTCTGTCCGCACAATATTTTTAAAACAAAACTTGATTGCAACGAGAAAGTTATTTTCAGTTAGTTTTGTGCAATACTAAAAGATTAATGTTGCTCAAACGAACATTTTCCATATTCAAATTGTGTACGTAAATAGCGTTTTTTAAGTATTTGTAAGTAAAATTAAAATTACTTGAAATATTTTTTGATAGAATCTATAAGAAATTAACACTTAAGGTAGCAATTTTTTGAAAAAAGATTATTATTTTGTTACTACTCAAGAGTCTCTACGATTTTTACCACATCAAATTCGGTTTTAAAACACACTAAATTTCAGATGTATATAAATGCGTTAAAATATAGTTTTTATCATTGTTCTAAGTGCTAAATTCAAAAATAATAAAAATATTTTGTTGTCTTTCTATATACTTTAGTATTATATAGTGATACACTATTATTATTATTGAGGGTTTTAGCATGAAGACATATAATTAATCTGGGTTCATACTGAAATAAAATACAGTCTACTAAATTAACATTGTTCTCTGGCTCCTGTCAGTTTATTATAATATGTTATAAGAAAAATCGAAAAATTTAACATGAATATCGTCCTGATAAAGCTAAGTTTGTCTTAATGTAACTATTTACAGAGTATAACTTAGAGAAACATTCGAACAGCATTCTCGGTAATGAAAATAATAACTTCATTTGTTTTTAACCTGTCAGATTTTGTTTGTAATTTATCTCATAAACGAAATGTTAAAAACCATGTGAAATACATGTTTTAACTTACAACCCATAAGTGATGTGTTCGCTATTTTAGTTTATGTACCGATACTGAATATTCTGTAGAAGATTACTTCCTGCCAGACTACCTTGTAGGTCGTCTCAAACCACAGTTTATAAACCCAAATTAAACGTTAGGTATGAGTAGAAACAGATAATTTGTATATGCAAATATTATAACAAAAGTGTATGACAAAAGTTAGTACTTTACTTGGTCTCAGCCAAGTAAACCTTCTTTAATGTGTACAAACAACAAGTAGAATGGTAAAGTCAAGTTTAATTTGTAGCTGGCGCCATTCATGTACCCTGTATCTTTTAGGGGATGACTTCCTGTCACACATAGCCCTGCGGTCATCTCACGTCACAGTTTATAGCCGGCAGTAAAACGTTAGGTCTTACCTCTACGGTGACATGGTCAAACTAATAAAAATATATTTATTAATTATATACTGTATCCTCTTCATGACAAATACTTTTACCATATTACGCTTCATTCTGAAACAATAATATTTAAATGTTGTACTGACACATGAAATTATGGTCTGGTTATGTTAACAATTGCTTAAAAAAATGTATTCGTTGTAATTTCCAAATTATTTTTATTTTACACACTGAACACAATTATTGTATTATAGTTTTCTTAATATAATTTTCCAAAGAGCACATATCAAAATAGTTTTTTATTATTTAAAAAACCTCTGTAATACCCGTATTTAGTTTGCATTAGTATTTACAAAAATAATTCTTCCTATGATATGGAACTAAAACAACCTTTATAATTTTTTTATGTTACGTTAACTTAGGCGTTTTTATTTAGTTTCTTGTGCGGTTCACTAAAGACGATAGACACCGTATTCGATTTTAATATAATTTTATATTTTATTAATTTATTAGAATTATTCACTTTTAAGTTATTTGAAATTTTTTAGTTAAATTTTATTTGTATTTAAAATGTAACACAGTAAATAAATAAATAAATATATATATATATATAAATAAATATATATATTGTATACTGTATATATAAATATTAATTTTTAATTAAATTTTAAAAAATTTTTTTTGATTAGTTCTAAGTTCCAATGAAATGTACATACGGGTATTACACTAGTATAACTTGGGTCTTCTTTCAATCCGGAACCAACTCTATGCCTACAAAGCTAAACTACAATAGAAAGTAAGTAGAGCTCTCCAGTAATTTTTTTCAAGCATTCCACCACTTGTTTCTTATTGGTTAACAAGTTTCAGAGCTCTGGACCAGTCAAAAAATTAGTTTTTTTATAACAGAATATCTTTGTTTTAAATGTACAGAACTGAACTTGTCTACTTTAAGCTACTTTAGGGATTACCTTTTAATATTGTATTAAGGTAACATTTAATTTACAATTAAATTAGGCCTATTGCGTCTAATAATTTTTCGTTCAATTTTTTATTTTTGTATAAAAAATTTATTACTCTAACTACTGGCATATGCATTACATTACTTACAAATAAACATTGCTTGACACTTTCATGTTTGTTCACCATCTGACATGTTACTGTTGTACCATGAGATAAAACAATATATTTAACACATTGAAAATAAATTGTTGTAAAATGTATTTAGTAAATATCACCAATCCCGGAATCTATGAAAACTTACTTTTCTCTATATTTATGAAACAATACAGATAAAAACTTTTAATTCAGTAAAGAATTTTATGGCATGAAATGATTATTATTTATTACAAACCTCAAACGTTTGTTAACTAAGATATAAATTAGAACTCAAAAGAAAAAAGGCAAACATTATACGTCTGCACAATGTAAATGAGGTTTATTTAATTTCAGGTTTATGATTATATTTAAAATTTGGTTTCTTTGAATTTATGTCGAAAACTCACTTTAACGCATAGGTACTTCATCTAAAATATCAAACATATTTTCAAGTATTGCTTAAATCATGTTTCATCAATATAAAAACTACTAATTTTTTCACTCATTTAATATCTATAAATTTGGGAAATAATTTACGCACAACTATTAATAATAACATAATGTAGAGAAACTGTTAGAAATTACTCCCATATCTTGTCGCTACTTTATTAAATATATGGAGATGTCTGAGAAAGAATTGTTGATTTTTGTTTGTAATAGTTTCTGGAATGAAAATTAAAATTTAGATAGCTAAAATTCGTATTCCAGTGTGTATTTCGGTACGAATAAGAGAGTAATGAAATATACAGTAAATCCTGTCAACTAGTCCAATTTACGTAACATTCCATTAAAATAAATGGTATTGTTCATTTTGGCTTAATTATGCCAAACGATAGCAACCTCATAATATAAATAACGAGTTTTGCTTGAAAAAATAACTATAAGCAATCATTGCTTCGTCCATATAATTAAATAAACTTTACATTAGAAATTAAAACTGATGACCTACAAAATACTAGAAGAGTGAAACACATAAAGTGCTTCGTTACTAAGGTAAACATTAATATCTGTGATACTTCCATCAGCTGCTGACACAACACGATGTAGCAGTATTAGCAGTAATGATGCGGTGACTCTGCTGAGTACTGATATACGCTGACCCAACACCGGGTGATACCAGAACTCAGCGTTACATGACCAATGAATGATTAATAGAATTACTGTATTATTTACCTATATTTATGTCATTACCACGTTGTCTGGTTTAGTTTATTATCATACATGTTTTTTTAGAAGTTTTAAGTGGCATAATTTATCTACATTCCATTCTAAAATCATCCTACGCAAACTTTCATACACTGATTTTTATTAATGTTGTCATACATTATTGTGTTATTATATTAGGGATTTTCTTCTATTTGATTAGCTGATCTATGAAAAAATCGAAACTGACGATTGTCTTAATAAAACATTTAATGAGACATTAGAAAACATAGTGAAAAGATATTTAATAATCTAACTTCAACTATTTTTGAAAATTAAAAGTGGTAAATTTCATATTTTGGCATATAATTTAAAAATTATTTAATTTTACATCTAAAACGTAATATATATAACCTTTAAAGCTTTTATGCTTTAGTAGTGGCCGATTAATGAATCGTTAGGTATTTATATAAATGTGTATTGTCTCAAAATTGTCTATTCATTGTTTCAATACTTATTTTAAATGACGATATATTAAAAGGATAGCAGTTTTCCGGACATTTGCCACTGCTATTGGACGTATAAAAATATATAGAAACGAAGTTCTAAGAATCCAACTTCTGTCAAAAAAGCAACTACGCGGATTTTATAAGTTTTAAATCTAAAATAAATGTAAGATTGCAATTTGGCTTTGATATCTACATTATGTTTGTGATAAAGCACTGTATATTTAATATTGTCTACAATATACATTTAAAGTGTATATTTAAAATATAATTTACACATTTTAAAAGCTTAGCATATTATTATCTCAATAGCATCAGTGCTTAAAAATTGTATCAAAATTATAGCAAAATTTGAAATGAGAATTATTGTTACTTACAGCTTTCTAGCTAGAAATGTAATGCCATTTTAAATGGTATGTTAACTTTTTAAACACAAAAGCAAGTTTTGTTTTTTTACTACGTTGTTAATATTAATATATTTTAAGATCGCCACTAGAATTGAAAAGAGATTTAGTAATAGTCATATAAGAAGAAATAATAATTTCTTAAAAAAAAACACTTATTTAATTTTATGAAATATGTTTCAACTTGATTATTTCTAAAAGTTTTCTTATCCTCCTAAGGTTGTGTTAAGATTTTACTCCAGGAAACAAAAAAAAACAGATTACTCTTTAAAAAAGGATCAATAAAAAGTATCAGTTCGTATAATTATGCTCAATTAGTGTGTACCTCAATAAGAAATTTTAAGTTTAGTTTCAGGGACCATGGTATTATTTGGTGTAAAGTTATTCTTTGTTAAACGCATTCTATTAACATAGTATCACAGTGATATACTATGTTACTTAACTTGTTTGGACCACGATTTATTCTCATTTCCAATACTGATTATTAATTTTGAATCCAATATTGATATTAGGTTTTCTTAGTAATTAATTGAACCACTGTTTATGACGTAAAGGTTCGTTCATTATAATCAAATTTTGACGTTAATAAGTCATATTCCCCAATTGTAGCTAAAACTAATATAATAGACTGTTTTATAAACCTCTTAATGTAATTTTGTGCCACTGGTGAAATTTATTTCTTTTAAAGAATGCTAGTAGTGATTTTCCTAAATAGTCCATGTCTAAGCAGATTTTAAACTTATTACGACCTTTGTACTCAGAGGTAATTTGAGGCCAGTTGATTATGACAAAAGGAAATATGATGGAAAGGGCCTTGAATGGTTATCCTTATAAATGACCATTTTCATACTTTCCAAACCAAGACAGCTCAGGGAAAGCTGACATGGTAGGTGCTTACTCCAGTCACCTTGGACCCTTAGATGACATTGTAATTTGTACGATGATCTGTACTTAAATTTTTGTCTATGACTTCGGTGAGTTCACTACCATGTTTAATAGATTTATTTATTGTTGCGTATGTTTACCCGCAAGAATTCAGGTTTTTTACATGTGATAAAGTAGATAAATTCTAATCCTCGAAACACAATGTTTTATGTTATGTCAGATGTAAACGAACATTTCAAATTTCCGAAAAATTATCTTTTTAAGTCATCTAACTCCAAAAACGTCCTTAAAACAAGGTTTTTTGTGAGTACATATCATTCTAATATAGTTATTATATAGCAGCTATAAAGAAATCCCATGTTCCCTAATTTAATTTTATAAATACAGTAGAATCACTACAAGAAACCATACTAAGGAACAAGTCAGTCCAAAGGTAGACCATGAAAATGAAGAACCGTTACCGTTCTTCCTATTACACTATAAGTCGTATCGAATGCCGTCTTTTGTGGCAATACAAGCCAAAGTTATTGTTATGACTAGGCCGTTACGTACTGAAATACTTCCCATTTTATTATGTTTTGACATAACCATTTTTGCTTTTTAAATTTAATTCAATGGTAACTTAAAATCTTTATGCAAAAGAAACTACAAATTATCTTGTAAAAAATACACAGGTTTTTATATCTGCAAAACGATGTCTGTTCCCCCTTGCTAAGTAAATGTTCATTGAACTTCAATAAAAAATCATGCAATGATGTATGATATCATTATGTAACTTAGCGGTGTAATAAAAAATTTTTTCTAAAATTTTCTTGTCTGTGCAGTGATATGGTGTTTGCTTATTGTGACTATCATAGAAGTTGAGGTGTATTCTATATTTAGATTCAAAACATGTTGCACCTATTGTTAGGTTTGACTTCGGATAATTAAATATTATACATAAATGTTAGCTTTAAAATGTTCTATAGAAAATCTATAGAGTGTTTATTCTTGTCACTTACAAAGCTTGTTTTTCAAGAATTTTCAATATCTTCCAGATATAAATGTAGTATTTTAGAATTTTAAGATGCTTATTGAAGTATATTACATAAGATATACAACTGATATATGCAATGTATGTGAATAATTCCCACCTATTAGTTATATTTCACAGATGCAATTAAATGTAATTAAAAGCAATAAGGTTATGATAGTTTTAGAAAACAGATTATTTATAAGTAGAAATTTCACGATTAATAGCAACAAGTAAATGTTTCTAAATTAATCCTGGTACGATTTTGATCGTTTTCTGTGATGTGGCAATAATAATAATACATTTACGATAACAAACATAAATAACTACAAGTACGTTTAGAATGGAGGAATTGTCAGAAAAATATTTTTTTATTGAGGATTAACATGGAAACATGATCTATATATTATATATATATATATATATATATATATATTATATTATATATATATATATATATATATATATATATATATACGGTGCTGAGCCGCAGTTAATGTAGTCTACGCAGAGTTTATATATAATTAATAATTTAACACAAATTTAATTAGGTGCAAAACTACATTCAACTTAATATCTTAGCGGTGCCAGGTCTATCTATATGCAAACAAGATTATGCTGTTGGGGTTACAGAGCCCATAGCACAGTTTTCATTATTCTTCGCATATTGTAACATAACTAGAGTTTCTGGATTACTATGATACCATTGAGAACTAAACCTTGGACCTAATTAAATATAAAAAACTGCTGTAGTGATGTCACATTATTCTATAAACAAACAGTAATATTATGCCATTAAGGGTTATAGATCAATATCACTATTTCCTAGTTATAAAGCATGTAATTGGTAATTACCGTTTCGAATACATTTTTGTGCGTAACAGTAAAATTATTGGCAGGTCCTTTCTGAATAATGTATCAAGCAGTCATTAGAGTAATAATGGTCATTGGCAGTTAAGTTTAGTTATCTATAAATGTAGTGGTTGCGTTGTTGCCGAGAAGTGGGAAAAGTAAACGATCATTAAGTTAAATATTTTTAATTTTTGACCAATATTTCTCTGCGTTTAGTTAGTTAGGCTTCTAAGTTTTGAGTTAATATTTAATTACTGGGGAGAAGGCTGTTGTTTGTGTTCATAATTAAGTATGAAACAAATAGGAATTTATTAAATACTCGTATTTCATGTTACTTTATGTAATTTATGTGGCTTAAAGTTATCGAACCTGAACTTTTTGCAGGATATCTTGAGAGACAATAAAGTTATAAAAGTTGCACAATTTTCGGACACTAAGAGGGTTGAAATTACTTCTATTCTATCTAAGTGTCTTTGTATCTGGGTGTATAAGTGTTTTTGCAGATACATTCAAAGTTTTTGAGTTTTGAACATGAACATGAAGCTTTACTTTTACACATATAAGATTAACTTTAATGATGATTCAAGTCTTTACATACCGTTTAGCTGAGTATAATATAAATATGTTCCTCAGAGGCTGGTAAACTATTTTCTATGTCTGCATAAATGATGAATAAGTTATTTCTTGTCTGATTGTCTGGTTCTCTGACCACAGGAGTGAGGAAACTGTACAGCTGAAATGTTGTATTAAACTTCAGCAATGTCTTTAAACCACGTGACAAGTGGTCTGTAAAACTCCTAACCTGTGTATTTTAAACATTCTTGCACATAGTGTAAAGTCGAACGTAACAAATTGTCATAATAATGTTAGGTCAGTCTATATCGAAGCAAGTTTATAGTTCTGGGAACACAGAATAATATCATAATTTCAATTGTTTTGAATTGTGTTGTTATAAATAGAGTTTTATATTGGTAGTTAAAACACAATTAATACATATACATTCAAAAAAAAGTAAATTAAAAGCTGGACTGTGCTTTTGAAATAGTGTATCAATTCTAGCTCTAAATTCTAATTATTAAACATATTTATTAAAGGAACAAACACGCAAATAGTGTCATTGTCAATGAACCTTTAACAGTAAATATCTATGATATATTAAGTATTAGAATTAAAAAAAAAAAAAAAAAAAAAAAAAAATACTTTCTAACCTCTACCATAAATCTAAAGACTGACATAATACCCAACTTAGTTCTCTTTTGAAAGAAGTAGTCTTCTCTGATCTGTGATATATATTTTATTGATCAGGAAACAGTTCAAAATCAACTATGGAACAAACGTACTAAAAGCGAAATAATTTAAAATTGTCATCAAGGTAAACGCAACATTAAATTATAAATATAATCCACTAGAACAAGTAGAACTCATACATGTGCAAATCCTACAAAAATATGTAGAAAGCGGCGGGTAACTGTTAGCAGTGCAGATATAAAAAAACAAAGTTTTCTAACTTCTACTATGCGTTTAAAGAATTTTGAAATCTATCTATTACAGTTGTTTGGACAGAAGTAGGCTTATCAGAGCTGTACACACACACACACACACACACACACACACACACGCGCACACACACACACACACACACACACACACACACACACACACACACACACACATATATATATATATATATATATATATATATATATATAAATATTTATATGTTAAAAAGTGTATATTTTTATATGTTAAAAAGTGTATATTTATACTAATTGGAATTTACTCCTGTTTTATTATTTCCAATTCCATGGCCGATATTTCCTTTTACCGAGTATATATAAATCAGGTGTTGGAAATATGATCACTCGAACAAAAAGTGCTTATACAGTTAGAAAACAGACGAAATTGCATGAGAAGCTGACGGTAACTGCTACTAGGGACATACAGTTTCAGATAATATGGATATATGTATGCATAGTATGAGTATTATTTTATAAATTAAGTATATTTCAGCTTAATTAATTTTTGTAGCTGAAATATATCACCCTGTAAATAGACTGTGAATATAAATGCAATGGTGTACAAGTAAAGGTGAAGATACATATTATTCCTTATTACTAGTTCATTTAATTCATACAATTAGTCTTTTATGACATATTGATTATCTGATCCCACCCTAACTTAGCAGATATATCTTCTTCGTTTAATAATAAGGTCAAATTGGTACCCACAGAAAAGTTTACGGACATCATAAACTTTTCAAAACGTGAAAATGTTATTTACGTGGCATTACAGGAATTTCTTGCGGTTTTTACAATAGTCTTTTACTTTGCTGGTAAATTTTAATGGTAGTAGGCGTTTCGGTGTACAGTATTTGAAGTAAACTTATCCGAGTAAAATTTAAGGATAAGTAAACATCCTACTCTTTTTAAAGGAGATGTTGCACTTTTTTGTTTTATGCATACACATCTTGATACTGAAGTAGCAGAGAGAACGTAAATTAAAATCATAAATAAATTATTAATAGCAAATCCAACAATTCTATTAATTTCGAATATTGAAAACATAAATTGAAGAATCATATTTAAAAAAAATGTATTTTTACACTCGATAACTCATAAAATCCCATAAAAATACGCCAAACTAGAGGTAAAACAAATACGCAAATCAATGTCTATACGGTAGCAATGTCTTTCCTAAGTTAATAAATTGAAAGACATGTATACAAGTATTGCTGTCAAGTACTAAATTTACCGTATAAGCTATGATACTATATCATTGCCCTACCAAGCATAGAAAGGAATTTACCGCCTACCCCAAGATATACGTATAGAAATGCGGGCTTCTCCTATATTTTTACAGGATAAATTTCATCTAGGATACTTGGATTTGTGATACCTGCGTTTATAATTAATTCATTGACCTTCTGCTCTTGAAGTCTGCTCCGATTACTTGTTCAGTTAAGGGATTTCATTTGCGTTTCAGTTTGTTACTAAATTGATTTAATCTGAGAATATTATGATAGACATATAAGATATTAAACTGGACTAGCAAGTTATTTTAATGTACCAGGACTTGTACATTTTGTATTCTACACAACTTTGATCGTTTACCAATGTTATTTTTCAGACAGAGAGAGAGAAACTGTACTATTTCACACGTTTTGTTCCTAACATGTACTTGTTTTACTGTTTTCACTTTATATTTCTAAAGAAAGGAATTTATGTGTAATGAGGAAGATATTAGTATTAAAATCAAAGTTTTCAGCTTCTGCTTTTAAAAGAAGTTGTAACAAGACCGTGCACTAAAAGTTAACTTGTAAGAACATCGCCTTAAGTGCTCTTTCCTGTAAGAACTTGTACTTTTTGTCAACAACTCCGCTATTAACTTTCTTTGGCAATTTAATTATATACAAATACATTTTAGCATTGTTTATGTTTATTTAAAAAAAATATTTTTGTTTTGAAATTAAATGTGTTTTTTAATATTCAAATAACCATTTTAAAATAAATAGATTACATTTTATAAACCGTCTTCAGAATTTGTTCTAAGTTCAATATTAAAATAAATAATCCTGAGATTAGTTGAACAATTCATGTTCTGAATGTTTTTTTTTTTCAAATACATGCAAAACTTTTATATATACTTGTGTAATTATCTCAAAACATTTGGATTTGGTCTAAAACAGTTACAAAAAGTTGAGAAAACTACTTATTCTCCTTCCTTAACCATTTGGTCATATAAATCGTATTTACACTATCATATGAATTAACAGATAGGATAAAGAGAATTTATACTGTCATCTCTTTACATACACCATACTGGACGTTACAGGAAAGCTTTAAAGTTTAAGGAACATATTTAGATATATCATAATATAAGATGAAGTTTTCTGTTCACTCTGCATTGCGGTTCATCTCCTTAAGAACATATCGCACTAATATTAAAAATTATATACGTGCTATAAAGGGGTAAATGTTTAAAAGAATTCTAGCTAAATAAAAACAGAGTTATGAGTATCCTTATGTGTAGTAAGCCTAATTGAAATCTATCTTTAACACACACACTAAAGAAAAGAAAATGCTCCCATTCTCTTTAATTTGTGCCAATAATAGACATATATTTGTATTAAGAAAAGATAATTAATTAGGGAACGTTTTTTGGTAATTTTATTTCGGCGTGTATGTATAAAAAACAACAATTGACTGTATACATGACTTTTTGGTAACCCGCAGATGATTCACAAGTATATACAGAATGTTGTTATTATAGTACTGTATGTTAGGTTTCTTATTCACCTGAGAAAGAGATAAGATTATTGATCCGTAAACGTAGTGCCACTGAATATACTCTTATTTAACTATGATCCACGACATACTTGCAGGATAGATTCTGAAAATGTTAAATTTATCCAAGGTTATAACATTTACTAAACTTTTCGAAGGCCTATATCACATCCATAAAACTAATAACATTACAATTAGTTTTATTTAAATTACGTAGGACAATTGTATATCATCTTGTACACTTATAATTATATTTATATTTTCTAAATAGTGGCAAACAACGTTCTTTCTATGCATATTTCATATCGTTTTTAATCATTACTAGCATTTGGAGAGGGCGCCTGTAACACAAATAACTCCGCTCTTGCCTCAGAAGTGAGCCATTTGTCTCAATACTCGTAACGACCTCAGCGCCTATCATCACTTATCTCTCCTAACAATTCCAAATCTCTCTTCCGTTTTCTTTTATTCATGACTATGTATAACATATAGTAATGAAATTAATATTATTATGAATGTAACAACACTTTTTTTCCTGTTTAACTTGCTTCTACATGTTATATTTAAATTTTATATTTGCTTGTATTTTATACTTAAAGTCTGTTTATTTATTATCAACTTTTGATTAATATTACTTTCAAGTAGTACTGGAATAAAGTGAAACTATTCCACTTCTTTACGATGTTTATGGTTGTTTTCATAAAATATTAGTCAGTAATATGATATATCTCTTAAAATACATTGACTATTGTTAAATATGTAGTCTTAGATTTAATATTATATATTAAAAAAGCACTTAAAATACAAATTTGATAGTAACACAATATTTTAGTGGCTTAATTATCTTTTTGTATGTACATTTCACAGACAACATCAGAAGTGTATGAGTAGTATCAAAGTGGCAGAATATAACATGTCAAAGTGCCAAAGCCCTGTATATCCTGACACATACCTAATCCTCTTGTTATTTCCGACCTCCCCTTGCTCTTTTTGTGACCTCTAAGAACGAGATTGACGGTTTAGCGATTAATTATACACAGTTAAATAGCACTATATTTAAACCACGTAAAAATACATTGCAGTCTAAACACGTAAATTATTTCTGAAAATCTTACCAAAGACCCTAAAAATTCAACTACTTAAAATGAGTTATAATAAATACACTGTAATGCAGAATAATTATGTTACTTACTCCACTTTTAACGCTTTATGTTTGAATTTTAAATTAGGGGTTGTAGTTGTTACAACATGTATTTAGTAGTATACATTTTGTGATTGAAAACGAGCCGCTCCTAACCTGTTTGAATTCTTAAGTTATCAACGTTTTTTCTTAATATAATCACTTCACTTCGCGAACAGTTTGTTTCATTTAGTTAAATAAGCTTTTCTGTACACTTATGCAAGGAGTGCACGTATGAAACAGTTGCTTTTAATCATTACTGATGAATTTATATATAAATGAATAGATTTTTTTTTTTTTTTTTTTTTTTTTGCTTTTAGGGTATTGGGGTGGATTCCACAGATCCTCACACGTCAACCTGAGCTTATTGTGTGCCCCTTTGATGTTAGAGGGGTAAGCCTATCTTTGTGCCCTTAATTAGGCTAAGAAGCTTTTTCCCGATACTAGCATCTGGTTCGTCGCCTGGTTGTTTATCCACCGAAAAGAGCCCTTCTCCTTGCTCCCAGTCTCTCACAGTACAGTTATTATATGTTTTTGCAGGTCTCTTCAGACTTATTGCAGAGTCTACACTCCGAGTCCTCATTTCGTAAACCTAGAGTGTTTTAGGTGATTTCCTGAAGTTGGCCGTGTCCAGTGATCAAGGCAATTACTTGCTTAACCCGATCCCTGCCCAGCCCCATCAGCCATCTGGTGAAGCCATAGCTAGAATCAGCAAGCAGTCTTTTGCCTGAGTGCTTGTCCTTGGTGACTCTGCCACCGCAAGCGGTGTGTCTTCCTGGACCATTTGTTTATACTTTGGTAAAGCGGCTGACTTGCTTATACCACAACTCGGTTTCTGGACCGGTGTATGGCATGCTTGCTCCGCTTTTGGCAAGCCTGTCGGCGCATTCGTTTGCCACCTATGCCTGTGTGGCCCGGTACCCAACCAAGGACGCACAAAGTTGCGTGATCCAAGCTTGCAGAGAGTGTTAAAGCACTCCCACACAAGCCTGGATGAAATGCTGTTGGAGTTCAAGAGCTTTAAGAGCTGCCTGACTGTCTGACATTATACAGATGTTCATTCCCTGGTACCCTCTGGTGAGGGCCTAGGTTGGCACAGGCTAGGATACCATAGATTTCGGCTTGGAAATATGGAGCAGTTCTGACCCAAACTGCCGCAAAGGGCAGTTCTAGGGGATTGACTAAACACTCTATAATCCAGTTCTTCCCTTAATAAGCGAGCCATCCGTGTACCAGACAAAGCTCTTTCTTATTGATGGGATGTTATCTTGCGATTTTCCACTTCATCTCTGGAGTAGAAGTCAACAGAGAATGGCTTATTGAATACAAACTCCGTTCTCATTATGTCGGAGACCATTTCGAGAATAGCAGCGCTAGGGTTTACAGCTTCAGTGATGGCGCCATGGCTCGCGTTAGACGCGCCATTCCTCCACAAGCCAGCAACCATCAGCCGATAAGCTGACTTACGCGCTTCAGCTATTTATTTGGACATCAAGAGGTAGAAGTCCTAAAGCCACCTCGAGGGTCGCTGAGGGACTGCTCCTGAATGCTCCCGGTTGCAAAGATTGTGCCAAGCCTTTGTAAGCTTTCAAGCTTGGCTTTGGCAGTTACCTGATTCACCTTTGTCCACCAGACTAATGAACCATAAGTGATTTGAGGCCTTACAACTCTGCTTTGTAAAGGCCATAGTGCTATATGGGGTTTTACGCCCCATGAGATTCCTGCAAGTCTCCAGGACGTCATGAGCGCCCACTTTGTTTTGTGCAGGATATTGTTAAGATAATCATTCCACGTAAGCTTATGGTCTAGAGTCAGTCCTAAATATTTGACTGTCTTTGACCACTCAAGCTGTGTGGATGCGAGTTTTGAGTTTCAGCCTAGAAAGCGACTCTAGGTTCTTTTTCCTAGTGAATGGTACAACTACTGTCTTAGAGGGATTTACTTTCAGTCCCTCTCCCTGACACCAGTTGTGTACATGTTGAAGGTTGGTATTCATGATATCAACAACAAACATTTGTATATTTTCCCTGTACCATAAGGACTATGTCGTCTGCATATCCTTGGACATAGATTCCATTGTTTAGTAAGGTCCTCAAGTAGACCATCTACTACTAGATTCCACAGTAAAAGGTGACAGGATGCCTCCTTGAGGACACCCCCTTTTGGGTGCGATCACAAGCGGTTCTTCATTGAGATCGGCCCTGATCCGTCTGGAGCACAGCATGGCCCTAAGCCACCGGCACAGAGCTGGCTCGAGGCCACGTCGCTGTGCTCCACTTACCATCGCAGTGAATTTAAGCATTGTCAAAAGCTCCTTCAATGTCTATGAAGGTTGCAAAATGCCAATTACTTGGCGGACAGGCTATCCTCAATGCTACTGACTAGTTGGTGCAGTGCTGATTCACAGGATTTGCCTTGCTGGTATGCATGTTGGTTGCGATGAAGGTGAGTGTTTGAGAGAACTCCCCATTTCTCAAGGTGCCTCTCCACCAGTCCTTTCTAATGTTTTCAGTAGAAACGAAGATAAACTGATGGGACGAAAAGATTTAGGGACAGGAATAGTCCGCTCTCCCTTTTTTATTGATGAAGACCACCCTGTTGAGACGCCAGACTTGTGGTATATACCCATAAGCTAGGCTCGCCCTGAATAGTTCACATAGAAGGGTAAGGTGATTCTCCGGCCCTTGTTGAAGCAGGGCCGGAAAGATTCCATCCCCTCCTGCAGATTTGAAAGGGGCAAATTTAGATATTGCCCATTTGGTTTAAGAGAGAGTGACAATCCTTCTGGCAATGGCCCAGCCACCACGATAAGCTCTTGGCCGTGAGCCTGCCTCATGGTTACCAGACGTTCCAGTGTCGTCATTCTCAAAGATACAATCAGGGAAGTGAGTCTCAAGGAGAGGTTTGAGGCTATCACTAAACCCGGAAGTGTGTTGACCTCCCTGGGACCTTAATGATCCCCAAGTGACCGGTTGGACCTGAGGCTAGTAAACGTTGCAGTCTAGCTGCCGCGCTTAACTCATTTACCTTCTGTGTAAACTGCCTCCAGGAACTTTGTTTAGCCTTTTTAATTGCTAGGCTGTATTCTGGTTAGAGCTCTATGATAGGACTCCCAGATTACGGCTCCTTTTGCATTGATTGTACAGCTTCCTGACATTAGCCCTTTTGCGAGCGAGGTCCGCAGTCCACCACTTAGTATTGGTTTCGACTCTTCCCCGTCGCAATGGGACAATTGTCGTGGAAGCTATTGATTATAGCATTCTGCAGGTCAGAAAGCTATCTTGATCTATGTTCCTGTGAAGCATAGCACCCTTCCGCCTACCGATCCCAACTGTGACTGAAGGTCAGACTTATATCCCAACCAGTCAGTCCTCCTGGGATTGCGATAGAGGACCTCTGCAGCCTCATCTTGCAAGTTGAAGCGGATATTACCTGTGATCCGATAATGAGGCCTCTTCGCTTACGCGCCACTTATCAACCATTCCAAGTATACCTTGTGTGCAGATTGTTATATCAATAACTTCTTGTCTAATTCGTGTTGCGAACGTAGGGCGGTTACCTTTATTACATATAAATAGGTCCCTACTTAGAAGAAATTGTAAAAGTGCCTCACCTCTGGGGTTAGTGTTGGTGCTGCCTATCCAGCAGAGTGATGGGCGTTGGCGTCACAACCTAGAAGAAGTTGTTGACGTCTGGCTTGTGCTTCTTCCACCAGGTGCTCTAGGTCTCTTGATGGAGGGAGTTCCCTGGTATCATATGGCAAGTATACGGAGCCTACAATTGTGCTCTGCACTATGCCTCCATTCTTCCAGGTCAGTGTGCCCACAGTGAGATCTCTGGAGCAGAATTCGTTGAGGGTTAGAAAAATCCAAGCCTCTCTTCAACAGGATGCAGGTCCTGACATTCCTTAGAGAGGTACAGTAAATTAACTTACCTTTGGTTTGTTTTAGGCCCGCCACTCTCCCTTGGTGAAGCCATGGTTCTTGAATCAATGCCAGATCAAATCCCTCCTGGAGGAAGAACTGGCAGAATGCTGCCGAGGCAGCCCTACTGTGCTGGAGGTTGTATTTGTAGAACTCGTGGCATTGTCCTTGACTGTCGAGGAGACAATTGAGACCTGCCAGAGTCCTAGGTTGGCTCTACAGTTGGAAGCCTTTACAGCCTTGTAGCAGACCTCGTCCAGGAAACAGACGAATCCGTAACCTTTCGGATCTGGCTTGGTGGAAGGATTTTCCACTCGTTTACATTTAGGCTGGGATTCTGCTTTTTGAACATTTCAAGTACCTTTTCAGGTGTCTTCTTCAGAAAGCTTCGGGTGAGCTCTGAAAAACACCCTAGTGGACCTCAAGATGTCCTTACGCAGACCCACTCTCAGAGAGATGTCATCTCCCAGAGGTTTTATTCTTTGAATAACTTCTTCCAGCCAACCGTTTTGCTGTGCTCGTTGATGCAGGAAGCAATTAAAACACCTTTTCTCTAGGTAGGTGCCCGCAAACGATGGAACGGAACCATCCTCCAGGGGTTGGTTTTCTTCCATAAATTGCGTCCTCGATGGCTTCTCCTTGCTCTGCTTTAAGCTTCGCCTCCGGATAGCCTTCGAGGGCTATGGCCATTTTGATCGCTGCGACCTCTCTGTAGGTAGCCTTGGGTGTGCTACCAGAGGCCTCGGGATCGTGGGCTTCGGGCTTTTGGGTTTCCCTCCTAGCCTTCTTTGCGGGCCCCTCAGCGGAGGGTGGGGTGACCAAGGTGCCTCTGGGGCGTTTGGCCAACCCCTCCCCCACCTTGGTACCCGCAGTTGGGCCCGGAGTTGAGACCTCCTGCCGTTCTGGGTTCTTTTTCTTCTTTTTCCCCCTCCTCCACTTGGAAGGGTCAAAAGCTTCAACCCTTTTCAAGAAGTTTAGCCCTTTAGTGCTTCTCTTCTTTGAGCAGTGGTGAGATTAGGCCTCTTCATTCTGAGGTTGCCGAGTTGCTCTGTGGCATCATCCAGCGTACCTGTAGACATGGGAGTGCTTGGGCTGTTGAGGAGCCTGATCTTCTATATCTTGAAGGGATTTTGCTTCCTCAGCGCTTGTACTACCTTCCTCAGATAAAGATAGAATATTTTACTTTACCAGGATGTGTTATTAGCAGTATCCATTAGTTTGTTTAAAGCAGTAGATTTAGGAAAATAGTATTTACTTCTTATACATAGAGTCAACGAAGACACACGTATCTGTAGTACTACGTTTATACTTTTAAATGGTTGTTATTATCCTGCAAGCTTATAAAATCACAAAATGTCAAGTAAGACAATTTGGAATAACTTTGAATCACAAATTCAGTATTACATTACCTTAACGGTTATCTCACTAAACCAAGCATCAATTGTGAGACAGCATATATTATGGCTAAAGGATTGTATTTTATTGTAATACTTTACTTTAATACTTTATCTGTGTTGTTATTAAATACTTCAAACCATTCATTCTCAAATGGGGGGGGGGGGGGTGGGGGGGGGGGGGGGTGGGGGGGGGGGGGGGTGGGGGGGGGGGGGGGTGGGGGGGGGGGGGGGTGGGGGGGGGGGGGGGTGGGGAAACTATATTTTGAGCTTCTAAACTCTATATTATTATACAGTCTTCTACCATTTAATATTAAAATTTTGTATTATTATCTTAAATGTACATCGGTGATTTATTGATAACTCTTTTTAACGATCTATAATTTTTTGTTTCTATATCTACTATTTCTAAGGTTATACGAATGCTGATTTCATTATTATTTAATATTATTTACAGAGTTTGTACTAATTGAAAATTGTATTTCCTTATATCCTGGTTTTTTTTATTCGTAAATCTAACTAGATGGTATTTCTTTTAACTTTATGAAACATATTTTAACACCCTGCTAATATTCATGTCTAACATGATATTTCTTCCTATAACATGTCTTCCTATGCCAATAATCAGAAGTTTTACGATAATTAGGAATAACGTTCTAATAAACAAAATAAAATAGATTCTGAAAAGTTTATATAAACAAGAGATGTGTTCTCAAAAGGTTACTGGATTACTAAAACTTTTTAATTAATAGTAGTATAACAGTAATATAAGCAATATAAACATAATCAATAACAATGTTAAACTCCGTGAGGAGTCCCGTATATTCCACTTACGTAGTAGGTCCATCGCGTGTATAGCTGACCATCTTAAACATTGCGTTTTTTATTGCATAGTTTGCTTCTCTATTGCTTTTATAATCTTAACATTGCACTTAATAATGCACATCTTGTACCTGTTTCCTGGATAAGTTAATTTGTATTATTTACAAGTGTCAGGCCAATTATTAAAAAAAATTAATAACAAAAATAATTACTAACTATTGGATTTTTTTAATTTTATTAATTTATCCCCATTTACTTACACATGCAGAAGGTTGAAATAATTTTTTTTCAGTTACTAAGAAATGTTTTTTATTACTTAAGACATTCTAAATTAAATGATAATGTAAAAATAATGCATGTGAAGTGGAAAAATAATACAAGAAAACAAAAACTTAGATCTAGTTCCTTCTGCTGCCACAGTTGTGGCACCAATAGCTTGTTTTGGCAGTGTGCTCCTTGCATACGGATCTTTCACAAGCTGAGCATTTGTATGGAGTAAACCTTTTTTTTCCTGACAGGGCAGTAGTGACACCTTGGTTTTCGTCCCTCGATCAACTGAAAAAAAATACAAACAGATATATATATACATATATATTTTTATATGTTAGGATCGGATCAAAGAATTTATTGTGTTCACAATCAAGAAGTATTAGAGTTTTTTTGTAAGACCAAGGTGTTTTTATAGGTAAAAATATTAAATGTATACAGTTTTTAGTTACTGGTAAAAAAGATCAATCCCTAACCTGGTGGGGGGTTTGGCTCAGGAAGTTCTACACCGGCGACACCCTGATGCTGGTCCTCAACGGGAGTGAGAGGGTCGGAATAGAAGCTCTATGTAGAATATGCGGCTTTACTAGGTCCCTCGCAAGGCTCGTTATGAAAATCCTCCTCTGCATGGTGTCTTTTGTATTCAGGTTGTAGATAATCTGACCATTTATAGTTGCCAGATTCAGGAGTCCCACAAAAAATCGTCAAAGGCACCTGTTACTAATACGTTTTTACAGAGTAGTCCTTTTTCTTTCTGTCTACAACAATCGATCCCACCTTTGGTCATGTTATAAAAAGTAATGACCTCTGTTTGTTAGCCTCAGAATCGGGATCAATAGAGTCATCATCATGAAATGTCGACAACATCAAAACATTTTTCCCTTTTTTCGGGACATAAGAGACTAATGTGGCTCTATTCGGGTCACAGCCAAAAGCAAAACATGCTGCTGCCTACTACATCTTTAGTAGCATGGTCTACCGTTGACATCTTTAAATGAATCTGGGGATCTCTCGCTTATTTTTTTTATAGTCCCTACTATAGTGGTTTCTATGATATGCATGAACAACTCATTGGCAAGGGGAACAGAGGTATATGTAATTATCCATCGTAATGTTCCTTCCTGTTCTGTCGATAGGATTCCATTAGTCTCAAAACCACGCTACTTGCTGAGTTGTCATTACGCATAAGGGCCCGGGGGCTGTTTGCCCGGATAAATTTCCATGTTCAACACATAGAATGTTCGAGCGTCCGACATTGCATAAATTTTTATACCATACTTGTCTGGTTTATTGCTCAGGTATTGTCTGAACTTACATCTTCCCCCCGAAATGCCTCAAGCATCTCATTCAATAGTAACGTTACTCTCCTGGAGTGTAAGTGTTCCTTACAGAAACTGACAAAAGTTTCGAATACATCCCTAAATGCAGCCAAGTTTTCAATTTTTTTTACGTTCCTCCCTGGTTCTAAATTGTCATCAAATCTGATTGCTCTTACAAGCTGATGGAATCTTTTTTGAGACATGACTGCTTTGAAAAAGTCAGGGGCATGTTCCATCATTGACCCACATTTCACTAGTGTTTAGGTGGTTTCCTTTTTTTACTCCTAACATATAAAGAACCCCAAAAAATGATAGCAATTCATCAACATTAGTATTAGGACAATCTTGTTTGTCACGAGCATAGTTTGAGGAGATATCATCCAACTCGTCATTGTAAAGTTGACAATGTTCTGAATCATTTGATCTGGGAAGAAAAGTTTCCATGAATCAAAGATAGTTCTACTGTTCTTAGCAGCGCCTTTTACACCTGGCAATTTTTTTATAATATTCTGTTGAGAAGTTTTCGTTTTCCTTCTTCTAGCATCAGATTTATGAATGTACCATTTTGTGAAAGTATCCTTACCTACATACACTGGACCGGGATGTCTCCTACTCTGCACTTGGATAGGTCCAGGCTCCCTTACTGGCTGAGCTAACAGGTTCGTGCACCGCTATGTCCATAGCAGACGTTGATGGAGCATCCAGATTTGTAAAGCTTACATTTGCATCCTCTAGATCCCCGTCACTTTCACCAGACTGTTCAGTGTTCGAATCGTGGAGTGAATGCTCTGAAGGAGCATCTTGTTCACTATCACTACCAAGATTAGGAAAAGTCTCTTCATCCTCTTCAATCCAACTAAGAATAAGATGATCTTGAATCTTAGACATCTTGAAGTTTTCCAATGCTAAACTGCATAACACCACACTAAGTGACACTTGAAATTAATTCTACGCTAAAATGTTTCACTTAGACAGCCTCAAATAACAATAAAAGACTAAAAAACTTTGTTCATAAGAAACGCGAACTAAGCATACAAAAACGCTAACGCGATCAGTCCCGTGTAATAGATGTCGCCTAAACTAATGCGCCAACGTGAATGGTCCCGTGTCGAGATGGCCAACTAAACAGAGTATGCGGCGCGGCGCTTCCACCCCTCCCCCCCCTCCACTGCCTACGCATGAATCATATCACAACCACAGTGAAAACACGTGTTATATAGCCTATGAGGCACTTGCTAAGATTCAGGAGGCTAAATTAGAAAATAAAAAAAATTTCTTCAGAGCTAATTTTGTTAGATGGCATCTAACAAGGGGAACCCCTCACGGGTTAAACTTTCAATGTAGTAAAATTATTTTTAAAGTTAATATTTACGATGGATTGATTTGAAACGATATTATGATTTCGAATATTTGTCACCTTTGAAAGTTAAAGAAACAAATAAAAATAATAAAATAAAAAAACCAAGTTTAGAGAATTGTAATCTAACCGATTATAAAAAATCTTAAGACATTCAGGGTTTATAATATGTACAAAGAACTAGTAATTAATTTTGACATTAAACTTACTAAACCTATGTATAACAGCTAAAATGTGTAGCCTACGTCGAAAATCTCAAACATAAATCTGAGTCCAACGTAACTAAAGCGAGCATCAACTATGTCACTGCTCATAAAATAAGCGCTCTAAATACCAAAAACCACAAAAATAACGACGTAACCCACCGGCTATGGTGAAAGGAATGAGAACAAATAAATATGATGTCTTCCTGTGGCACGGCGGCATGTCATCTGAAAAACAAAATGGGTAACAGGATGGCAATATTTCTTGTAGGGGGCCACTCTTTTGTCCTACGTATTTTTTTATCTCAAAGTCATATTATCTGTTATAATGTTATAACAGGTTTCTTTATGTTTTGAAATTTTATTTATATTAGATTTTCTGGTTAATCCTTTTTAAAATATTGTATTATAAATTTGATAATCCAATTTATCTGTCAGAGGATTGTATAATTTATTATATGTATGATGATTGTTTGCAGGAATAAAATGAGCATAGACTTTTTTGCATGCAGCCTAAGCTAAGCATGTAACACAACAAAATAGTGTTGCTTACTACTATTTTTAACTCAATTTGTTAAACTTTCATAAACGGGTTTGATCTTAGGAAGAAAGATTTCGTTAAGGAGAATGCATTTCGTTTTTCATATCAACTGTTCAGAACTCGCCATCATTAAAAAGTTGTAGTTATCATTACTAGAACACATTTATCCAATGTAGGTCAGAGGTGCTGAAAAAGGTATTTTTAATTAATAAGCAAATAAGCAGTGTTACAAATAAACAAAATGTCCTAAAAGCAATAAAATAAATTTATTACGAATTAACATCTCTCCTTACTTGATTTTTCATACTATGTTGAACAATAATTATACAGGAATATAAAACTGTGATGATACGATTTAATTCTATACAACTATTAAAAATCTTCTGTATAAAACAACGGACGCGCATTACGCAAGGAAAAGAGAATAATTATGTTAATAAAAAGTTCCGTTAAGAAACGAAAGAGAGTCCTTTGAGTTATGATATTCCTTTATTGCTGTTTGTTTGTAATAAATGTAAAGAATAGGTTTTAAGTCCATATCCATGTAGTTTTAATAATATTAAAAACTTTTAGAATGGCATTAAAATCGCAACCTGTGTAAAATGTATAGCAATTATAATACTTTTGCCGCTTTATGTGATTTTTATGACTTAAGATAAATGGGTTGAAACATAAATCTCTTAAGAATCCACGGTTACGTTTTACGATCCGGGGTGAGTTATAACACAATCTTGCTACTACAGGCTTTCTATAACATGCTAAGGATGTTGCTCTTACACAGTCCGTTAAATATAGGTAAAACTTTAATATACATGTTTCACCATAAACTACAACAGCAAAACCGAGAATTAACTTATTAATTTTGCTTTGATATAACTTAAGTACACTACACCCACAATAATGTAACAAATTCCACAATTTATTAAATAGATTTCAAGTTTAATCGTAATAAATATTGTTTTGTTAATGCGTAGTAATTATACTCACTATATTATGCCGAATAGGTTTCTTTTATTCATTGGATTTAAAAGCTATCATAATGCAAGTATGTGACTATAATCATCATTCAGTCAAAAGAAATATTTTATTAAAATAATTTATATTAGTTTATGTTAATAGAGGAATACATTAAAAATGTAATAAATTTTGTACACGTAACTAAAACACACTGTACTTTATTTAGTTATTTCGTTGTGATACGAGTAATACAGTTGTTTGTTTCTATATTAATGTTGCAAATATCGTTATTGATAAATGTAATGAAATAAAGAAAATTACTGTAAGTGGCCTAAATGTGAGTTCATACAGTAAAAGAAAAATGAGCTTACTAGAAGAATAAGAAATTATTTAACAAATATAGTATAACAGGAAACGAAAGTTCCGATATTCTTGGTTTTCAAGCCACATTTAGATGCAAGTGAACACTTTCAATTGTTCAACAAAATTAAATTATTAATTTTAAAGTAAGGTAGAATAAATTTTAATTGGAACATGAAAAGAACCAGGTGATTGTTCTTAGGTACAACTATTCTTAATTAATATTTTAAGAACTTCACTTGTGCATGTTGGTTGTCTTAAAAATAAATCCTGTATAAATGCATGTACGGTTTAATAAATTTTACTTAAGAATTTAAAATTTAATTTTTATTTATACACTTTTTCGTCAGTAAAAGAGCTTAATTTACTGTAAGGAAATCTGTAAGAAATATCAGTCAAGAAAGGCTTTCACTAAAAGGTACATACATTATTTAGTTAAAAATTATAAAATTCATAAAAACCTAACACTGTCCCAAATTTCATGGTTCTAGTAATTAAATTACACCACACATGCTCCACTTCTTCTTTCCATGATCTCTAAACGATTGGTATTATTTATAACTTATTGATTCCTTGGTGTTTGTATCACAGGTTGGTGTTTATTGTTCAACCTAATTGTGATTAGGTTGTGATTCCTAACTTAACGCGTGTATTAATGCTCTGGTATGATTAGTTTTATTTTAACTCAATTTGTAATTGTATATTATGTTAGTTATTTAATAACAAGAAGGGATCCAGACTGTAGATCTCGAAACGTAGTTTAATAGATTTTTTTTATCACTGGACGATACTGATTGTTCTGAAAAACCCTGTTATCTTCACAGTTCCTTTAATCGCTAAAAACACACTTCAAACCAAAATCTTATAGTAACCATGATAACGGATTATAAAAAATGTATTAAAAAACAAGTTTCTTTTGCTAGATAATTGAAGTTGATACAGAAAAGTATTGATTTCCGAATTGCACAAGTACAATCACGACTTGAAGGAATAAATAAAAGTAGTAAATCTTAAGAATTTATAATAAGTTATCCCCTTAAATGTTTCCAAAGTATAGTTATTCACATATTTTATATAGTTGCATAATGAGGTATTCGAAAATACCATCTAACTCCCCACTCTGCTCGGCTTTGGAAAATCGTCTGGAAAAACTAAACACAACACAAAGTTTAACTTTTCGTCCACTAATACGTTCAAGGTCACGTTGCTCAGAGAAGAAGAACGACCAATTAAAAGTTTCACACAAAGTGGAACTTATTTGGTCAAGTACGTGAGCCAGAGAGACTGGTTACTGACGGAGAGATCCGTACAAAGGTCGAGTTTATCCTAGTTTGTGCAGTGGATATGTGTTATAATTCATATTCCCTGGCACAGTAATGTATTGAACATATGGATGTATATGTATATATATATATATATATATTAGTAATATAATTCTAACTGTCTGTATAAATATTTTCAAATAGTTATAAATATTATATAGAGTTTAAATGAAATTCAAGACAAGGTTATTATACTGATCTTAAATAATTTCTAAAAATTGAAAGCTCAATATTTACTTAGATATAAACTTAAGACATTCATAGAAATATATTAAATATAAATGAAAATGTACAACTCACTTTAAATATATTAAACGTGATTGTACCTACAGCTTTCTTAGCTTTTAGATTAATGTCTCCAATATTGCAATATAATTTATATTAGGATTGAAATTGCTCAAATATTTCAGTAACAATTGAAATATTTTTATGTCCGTGTTAAGGAATCCTACAGTCGAAATTATTTAGTATTTTCATTTAAAAAACTAATGTATAGTAAATTTTTGGGACTTTGTGTGTAAATTTTTGAGACAGAGAAGTATGGATATTTTTGGTTACTAGCTTTAGATGTTCAGACGGCATGGTGTAATTGTCGACGCCCACGTTTGACCTTACTTTTTTATGATTAAGGAAATAAATGTACATCACACTTCTAAGAAGAATTGAATGCCAAAAAGAATTAGATATGCTTTCCAAAAATGAATATCAAAATGAGGTATTCTGGTAACGTAATGTTTTTGTTTACCAACCACATCCTGGGACTATGGTAGGCGTGAGTTGCAGCCGAAATCTGCTTGCTTTTATACAAAATCCTTAGCTGAAGTTGCGAATTTAAGCCAAAAATATGTAACAACGCAAATATCGACGTTTTGCAAATCTTAGGCTTTTGTGAAAAGTTTTTTTTGCGAAGAAGTCTTTGAAAAGAGGTCCGTTACATATTTGGGATTCCATTATTAAAGAGATTCATTCATTAATAGTTCAATTCATTCATTAATTTATTCATTAATAAAGTGATTCAGTCTCATAGTGGTCGGTTACCCCATGTGGGATCCGTTAATAAAGGGGATTCAATTACAAAGAGATCTGTTACTCGTTATCCATTTGGGATCTATTGCTCAATTGACTTTCAACAAACTGCGTTTCCAGCAAGCTGTCGTTGCTAACAAACCAGCTCTTGTCGAATTTTTTCCATTATTACCGGTTTCGGTTTCAATTCACGTATTCGGCAGGAATTTGCATCTATACTATACTGCACTATAATATACTATAGGCCCTTAGTCGGCGAATGCAGACCTATTGTGACCTGTAATCTATAGTTCAGTTTTAATAGTAGTGTTGTGTCTAGTTTTTATTGAGTTCATATTTTAGAGTAAGTGAGGTTGGCACAAAACAAGGTGGTTGTAATTTCTGATTTATGCGTGTCACAACGCTATGGTGAGATCTTGCAACGTAGTAATAATGTACCTTTGTATCACATAAACAATATAAAATGTCCGAAAATGTTAAGTTTCCTTCTCCAGTTATGTCTTTGATGACAGCATTCCACGACTAATTGTGCGTTCGTAATATTTCATAAATATCATAGTTAAATATATAATTTATAGCCCTAATACTTTTGCTATCCGAAAAAAAAACTCTGAGCGCAACAGCGGTTTTATATAGGTTGAAATACGAAATGGTGTTACATTTTAGCTTACTCTATGCCTCGAGGTATACTGTAAATCAATTTAATAACGTAGTGAAATGACTTAAGCACATTATATTATTATAACATTATAATACTAAAAAGGGAACAGATGGTTTTACTTTAACAGGCTATTTGAGCAAGTTAGGAGGTTTAAACTTCTTCCTTGGTGCGGCTTTAGAGTAAAAGATAAACGTATCACCTAATTTCAGTTTTTATCTGCCATTACTTTGGTGTGTAATTTGCTAGAGCAGCAGTCATAACTATCTATTTATATATGCATTTATTAAAAGTGAAGATGTTGAACGATTAGGTATTATAGGCTATTTTATTCATTAAGTGAGCCCACTCACCTCCATTATGGTGAAGTAAAACAGCTACGCCTCCGCCAAGTAGCGGGACATCAGCTAATGACACCACAAAGCCGTCAGTTTATAGCCGCACGAAGCCTTTCAACGTTGTTACAAGTGTAATGAACACTTTGGTTTAATTCATCCTTGATATTGTGCTGTGCCGACATGGCGATGAAGTTACACATCCAAAACCCAAGCATAACACAACTAGGGATCATATTTGTAGTATTGTGTGGAATCGAAACTTGCATTGTCATTTGTTTTGGAAATATATATTAGGATGAGTATATTTCTGAAGCTTAACAGCATATTTGGTAAACATAAATATAATAAAACTTTAAAAATCTTTAAAACGAAACTACATGAGCAATGTTCACGGAAATGCATGAAAGTCGTGATTTACAATCTTACAATAAATATATTTGTAATGTAAGTATATTTTTTTTATTTAAGTGAACTAAATTTATTCCATGTCAATACGCTTCAGCCACGATAGTTGTGAAAAGAGTATGTGTAAATAACAACAGTAAAGCTTCGGGTGTTTTGTGCTTAGGTAAAAATAAATACTAGAACTATAAAACTAATATAGGTTCTTCATAATAATTTTACTGTCACTCATCATCTTCCAAGCCCTGCTCCTATGAATTTTGATGAATACAAAATATATAATAGTAAATTAAAATTGTACAACAATAAATAATATTACGTTGACAATTACCATATTTTTTATTGGTATTGCTGACTATACTAAACATGGCCTTGAGTGTTGAGTGAGTGGGGGAAGGAAACTGCAATTTGTATTCATAAGTCCCCAGGCGAACATCAGCACTCTTATACTTCGGTACTAAATTCTGATCTGTGACTATGTGTTGAAAAAAAAACGAGTCAGTTCTACTCACTATTTCATATTTACACAGTTCAGGTTCCTTTAATGTATATGCTGGCTAAGTTGATATTATAGTACGACACACTTCATTGCAAGCTAATCGTATGGTATGCGCCGCACCACACTACCCCTCACTTGGCGGCGTTGCCACATTGTCATATCAACTCAGTTGATTGGACGACGCGACGGACGTCTCCCTTAGTTTAGTTTATTTTTAACCGTTTTGATCTTCAGCGTTCAATTATTCTGCATGTTTTAGTTTTTTTTTTTAAGTTTTGTGTCGTATTAAAAATACACCTTATTTTAAATCGTGAAGGTAAAGGTTTAGAAAGACATATGAGAAGAAAAAATTAACAGTACTGATCACTCGATTGTTGAATTCGATCGATTATCACATAAGTGGGTATTCCTCCGTTACAGCTGGAAACACCGCGCCACATCCTAGTCTTACATTGGTATGCCTATTTCTAAATCCAAAATACTAGTACAGGTTATGAATATGTTATTATTAATGAAGCCGGAAAGAACATGTATCAAAATGTTCTTTTATTTATCTTTCATTAAGTAAAAACACTTTAAAATCCTCGCAAATGCTCATTTTCTTCAAAACACGTGTCTAAAAAATACATTGATTAAATCACATCTGCATGTACTCAATGTATTGAGACTATTATGACTAAAACACAGACATACACTGGTAATATACGATATCGTGGTGTCCTATGTATATACCAGTACGGTAATGTAGGATAAGTTTATTGCCATGCTCTATTCTAATACAGAACAATTAAAATTTTTACACTAATTAGAGATATATGTATGTACTGTGTGTGTTTCATTCAGTAGTATATTTTAATATGCAATGTATTATATGCTTTTAATAATTAGACTAAATGTTGTACTAAAGAACCTATTACGAAAAAAGTTGTTCAATATTTCTAAGAACTAAAATATCTTTCAGTATGAAAAAAAAAAGAAAACATTCCTGTCAAACACACTATGTTTGTACATTGAACCCGTTTCTTTATGAATTAACAGTATTTTATTTCAGAAAATATTTCGTTAGTAATAAGAAAGGGCATTACTAATCAGGTTTAGTAATTTCTAGGTGCTTACCAAAAAAATAATTAACAGAAAATCTTAATTTAAGTAGGATTTAAACAAAAAAAAAACCTTATTCAAATGAATTTGCAATTTTTTTCCCAATAGTTTACATTCATTTAGATTATATTTTGAATCCACACAAAATACAAAATGTGTAAAATAAAGTGCTGGCATACCAAATAAATAACAAAGAACTCTTGGTCTTTTAAAATGAGTTAGATTAACAGACCTGTTTTTAGTGTAGCGCCAGTTGGCAGTGTTAGGAACAGAATTAGTAGTGAGTTACGCACCTCGCTTTAATCAGCGATATCAAAGCACGGCAATTAACCGATTCAGTCTTGCGTTAAACGTGTCTGTATGGAGATGTGTAAATATAAGAGATATATTACGATCGTTTTAATGTACAACTGCGGGTATTTTGTAAATATTATGTGCGATTAAAAGCTAAACAAATAGATAATAAATTTTTTATTAAATAAGAACTAATTAGCATAAAATGTAGAATAAAATATTGTGATTTAGAAAAATTAGGAATACGTATATAGTTTTAAAAAAAACTAGTGTAATTGTGATAAAAAAATCACAAAACACTTTAAGAAGGAGACATTCAAAATAATTTCAAAGTAGAGAAAAACTTTCTCTGTTTGTTGACGTCGACAGCAGCCGAGTTGTTAAATAAAAAAAAATTTAAATATAAAAATTACTGTAAAAATAATTTATATTTTTACTGCGAAAACTGGGTTATAGGCTAGCATTTTTAAGTACGTTGAAAGAGGAGGAAAATCAATATGTAACAGTCATCAATAAAGTGTGATACACACTAGCTCATGCTGTATTTGGCGTTCATTAAATAGTTCTATAAATTTTAATATATTGTAAACCATATTTACATTGATGCTTAACAAATCGCACGCTTATATGCAGTTGTTAAAGCGTTATAATTTAAAGTCTATGTTAATTTTTTATTAATAATAATTTGTTAGGAATTGAAATTGGTATTGTATGTAGAAAGAGATAGCTAAAAAAACTAATGTTATAAAACAGGTCAAAAATTTATTTTTTATTAAAAATACAATAAATAAACTTTATATTTTCTTATAAATAAAAATGAATCCATAATTGCCTTTTTTAGTTCTAACCTCAAGACTGGCTGGACAGAGTCCGGTGATTATTTTTGGAAGGTAAGTGTTGAAAAGGTTTACATGAAGTTTGAAAAGGTTTCCTGTTACAGTTTAGAATTATGAAATTTAAGATAGTTTATGTTTCATAATTGAAATTTAAGGGCGTTCAACAGCTGTTGACACTTAAACGTGCTTTGATGATTTAGCTGAAGTTCAATTAAAAGGGAAAAAATTATTTGTTTTTAAATAAATTTTAAATTAAGAAAATACTTATTTACATAAATCTTGTACACTATTTTAAACTTAATTACCTTTTTGAAGTTAAAAGCCTGATTAAGTAGGTCATACAATGTTATGTCATACAGCATGGCATGTGGCTATAAAAAACACGAAAAATAAATCCGTTGTTGCTACTTTATAGTGACGATAAGAAAAACGTAAGTTAAAGCATTAGTAATAAGTTATTTGTCCGGTCAAAAATCTTAAAACAAGTGACTAAGTTAATAATGGATACTATTTTTTGAATTCCTCTGGATTCTTTATTTCAGCTATGGTTTTGTTAATCCACAGCGTAGGATGATAATAATCTGTTCAATGTCTGAAATAGATTATTTATATATTAATCCTGAGTAATTTATCAAATATTTATTAATTTTAAATTTTTACTCTTTTTAGTTTTAGTTTTCTATTAAAGATAAGTGTTATCGTGGGTATATTTCTTTTAAATGATTTTCTAAACATTCCATATCCTGATATATTTTAAATATAAGTTTAAAGGTCAGTGTTTTGTTGCTGAGAAGTTAAAGAGTGAAACAGTCTTTAAAGGTATCTGTGATCTAAACCCAAATTTTCATTATTGCAGGATTATTGATTGGATAGGTCTAACGATGTCAATAGTAATTGAAATATTTTCAGACCGTTGTAGAGGATAGTCCTTAGGTTTTTCAGCTAATGAATGCACTTATGATGTGATACATGGCAAGGCTCTATGTATTGTTATAACGGGCTTGTTTTAGTACATTCTTATCATGACTATTATATTAGGTTTAGCATGTGGTTTATTTATTTATTGCAAAGTCTGCATTGCTTTGCTTGTGAAAGACGAACATGATTTAAATCTCATTAATCTCGGGAAAATTAAAATTTCTCTCGTAACACGTAAATTGAGGAAAATAAACACTAAGAGTATTACTTGAGAACAGCAAAATATAATATTACTTATTTATGTTATATTTTAGTCAAATCTGACATATATATTGTAAATTATATTGTATGTAGGTATAGTATTACACATTTAGTTACATTGTATGCTGTACTAATTTTTTTTTTTTAATTTACGGCGAATGTTTTAGTGATACTTTATACGTCAGGGGATCATTATTCGTGAGATAAATTGTGTGTTTGATACTTTAGCTAAGATAATTGATGGCGCTTCCAACTAATAAATTAATAAACTATAAAATCATGGAATTATTCACATAAAAACTCAACAAAATTAAACATTAAATATCTAACCGTTATCTAACAGTAGATCAAGATATACTGTTAGATAATAAGTGTTAAATCTATCTAGATTTTCTGCAACATAAAATGGGGTGCAGAAAATAATAAAATTCTCCACAATAACTACCGTATAAGATATTGGAATAGTTAGATTACATGTGTTAATATAGTATATGAAATCTATTATGAGCATGTTAAATTCGTTTACAAATAAAAACATTTTCTAGCACTCAACCAAATCCCACGGAATTACATACACATATCCGATATTAGGTTTACTCGTATTGATATGAACTTTCAAGCACAACTCAATGTCAATGTGCTAATTAGCTTTCGAGATACGGTGCAGAAAATAGAATGATATATAGACGGACACTAAATATAAATAAATATCGATAATAAATAAATATGGATAGTAAATATCGTTCATATTTTTATTCATTTATACCTAATTGACTGTATTTTTATTTCCACTTTACAACAATTTACTAATTAGCTACCGAGTTCATGTATTAAACCTGACGGATCTCATACTAAAAATCTAAAACCTGTATTATATCATAGCATTAATTTGTGTTAGTAGTTATACTTTCTTTTCAAGTTCAACAAATCTGATAAAAGAATTTGTATTCATCAGATATTTGAAACTCAAGAAACCACAAAAAATGTATAAATTTTTAGTTGAATTATCTTCAATTGTCCTGAATAAAAATTTTAATTAGACCTAATTAGTTGTGGGGTTTGTGTTATTAAATACATTCTCGAAATAATGTAATATAAAAATAAAACAAAAATTTTTGTAAAAGCGTTGTTTACAAATGAGTGAATAAACTAAAAGTAATTTGTTTAATACTGAGCTAACCCCGAGAAAAGTTTAAGATTTACACGAACAATGCTCTAAGCTGTGAAAGACGATCCAACAGAATACTTTCGCTGCTTAAAGTGCAGTGAACCGTTGGGCTAACGTGATTTTCATGCTCTGTGGATCCTATTTCCCGATAAACTTTACCTTCAATAAACGCTATATTGGAGAATCACTTAATTATTTTTTTTTAATGTAACATGGAAGTTTGATTATTGAAAAATATATATTTTTGTATTTAAAAAGTAAGAAAGTTGTAAGATTGCTCAAAAATGTCACGTTTATTAGCTTCAAAAAATCCATGTATTCAATATTTATTTCCCAAGAATTAGTTTACACTGAATTGAATCGTATGACACGTTTTCATGTTCAATGATGGACCTAAGATATATATATATATATATATAATATATATATATATATATATATATATATACATACACACACACACACACATACATATATATATATATATATAATTTTAATAAAACATTGAATCACAAAGTACTGGCTCCGTCGGGACACGAACCCGGATCTCTCACTTGACGGGTGAATGTGCTACCATTACACACCAAAGACCCCTTATTTTTTACGATTAAATTATTTTGTATTTCACATTTTTATGTATACTAATTCACGTATTGCACCTTTAAATCTTTTAACGAATGTGGTTTACGATGATAAACTTCGTATGTTAAGTTACTCCATAAGAAGAAGTCAGACAGCGATAGATCTGGCGAGCGCGCAGGATGGAGATCGCCGAAACGTACAATCACGTGATCAGGAAACATTTTTCCAACGACTTCCATAGATGCATTACTTGTGTGGGCTGTGATACCATACTGCTGAAACCATATTTCTGACGTGTCGATACTCAAAACTTGAGGTTGTAGCTGCAAAAATGAGCGTATTATTTCCCATAACTGCCGAGAATAACTGTGACAGCTGCAACACCATCTTTAAAAAATAAGATGCAATGGTATAAAAATTATCGAGACCCCAAACCATAACGCCATTGATAGTAAAACTGAACGGTCTAACGTAAAATATGGCGTCAATCTGCGGTCATGGATATCTACCCTATACTGATCCATGCGTTCTGTTTGCGTAACCCTGTATTTAGTAATGTAGCTCAGGTTTATAACATTACGGTTTATCATATTATATGCATGTACTAAAAGAAAACACTTTTCGGGAAGAATAAGTTTATTTAAAAATTTATTTATTTATGTTGCAGTTATGAGTGAACTTCTAAAAGTATGTATCTTTACTAATCCTCATTAAAATTTTTACTCAAAAACTTTAAAGGTAGGAATTATTTTTATTTAAGATAAATATAGTTTCTATCTAACCCCGTAAGCTATATAATACCCATTTTCTGTGCACACTATAACAAAACTGTACATAGTTAAACAATTTACTGACCTTTATTCAATCAATATGATACTGGTTATGATTCAAAATTTTAATCCGACAAACGTTTCATTTTATCATTTCCTCAAACTTGCAGTTTTTTTGTTTGTTCCGGGGTTTCTTGAAACATTTATGATCTAGTTCATAACAGTTGTTAAAAATTTATATAAAAAGCAACTTAAAAGTAATAAAATAAATATAAAAGCAACAATCGCACAAAAACAGTTTTGATATTTTATCGCCTTATGAAGATTTAAATGCCGTTAAAATCTGAATTAAAATTGTATATTCCATTTAAATTTCTGATTACAGGATATTATAACTTAGGATGACATACAATTCATATATAAATACCGAACATTTAATGTGTCTAGTCAGAGTTTTAATAACTGACTCATAAAATAAATCAAGGTCAGATGTCAGAATAGAGGGTATACTCGTTAGCTCTTCATCAACACATTAGTATTTACAATTCACTGATTACAGGTAATCAAAAGTACGCTGTAAGATAGGTTGGATATCTTTAATCATAGTATTTCTCGTTCAGTGTTAGTTGGACCTGTAATTAAAGAATAAATCAATTGTTTTGTATGTACAGTAACAGAATTACAGGTATATAAATATTTATTAAAAACGGGTATATTTATACTTTTAAATCCAAGTAGATATACTCATGTTACTAAGGCAAGGTATGAGGCCATGCCACGCGACATGTTTAGCGAAGATTGCATAGACAACTTTTGAACACATAGCTTATTGTACTCTCCAGATGCGGCCAGATAGACATGTTCTAGTGTTGGACAAGGACCATCATGAAATTCTTTTTTGTCTTTGTACAAATGAATTTTCGTGCACAATTTAAACCCTACAGATTATCTTCACGTGACACTTGCACATTTATATTGGGTTCTGATTTCCTAACATTATGTAAATAAAAATATTCCGGAGAGTTGGATAGTTGACTACAACGAAAGAACGCTCAAAAATGCAATCTTGTCACCGACCTTTAACATTGACATTCAACTTAATTATTTCCAATTTTGTTTTATTACTAAATGTCTTTTTGCATATGTTGATATCTCACATTATTTAAGTCCCATACGATTGTACTCAGCTAAAGAAGTAGTAATTTATTGCAGAAGTAGTAATTCAAATATATTCTCGTTGTCATCATGGTTACCAATAGGACCAATTTAAACATATTTACTAAGGCTCAGCCAAGTGAAATATAGTGTGCTGTAATGTCTTTAAACTCAGTGTTGACTATAGTGCTCTTCATCTGAAAATTGAAATGAAACCTTTCCACGTACAGAATTTTTTTATACGAAAAGCAGTTGTAAAATAAGATAATTAATTGCGCTGTGAAATCGTATAACATATTTATATCTGAAAATAAACTGAAATTTCATTTGACGTTAGCTAGTTTTAATAGTTACCATGATGATATCTTACTCAATTTTCAAGAAATAAAAAGTCTTAATACTGTCCCTCCAACTGATTAAAAACCGGATTAGCTGTAATTAGACTCATTAATAGTAAACATACCTTCAACTATGATATATTTTATTAATATACAATCTATCGAATGGCGGTTTAAAAAGCTTACACGAATTTAATTTTGGAAGTACTGTGAATTGGGGTTTTGTGTTTCTAAAACTAGTTATTTTTATACGTCCGGAGAAAGGAAAACGTTACTTCTTTGATACAAAAAAATCAATTTTTTGTATAAGAACACTGTTGCAGATAAAACAAATTCTGTGAGGTGTGATATAAAAAATACATTTCCAATTTCACATGTAAATACATAGTATGTATATAGTAATCTTATTACTACATAGTACAATAATAAACAATCTGGTTCACAAACAAATTCAAGAATCATGCTCCAAAATTAAATCATGCCTATGCCCACAGCAATAAACAATTATCTAAGCGGGATTGTAAATCAACGCTAATTGTCCACATGTTAGCGGTCTATTGTACAATGCTATTCCGATTGTTCGACAAAACTGATACACCGCCGGTGCATGTCCAATTATGTGAACTATTGGCCTTACGCCTAAATGGCTCTCAGCTAGTTATTGTAATAGTCAAATTTTTTGCTTTTTTCCAAAGACGAAAACATTTTACCCACTAAAGCAGTGCGTTAAATAGCTTTTATTTTTGTTTGGCTGCATGCTTAATGAAGTTACTTAATTAAAGCCAAAAATATGTATATTCAATAATGATTTATGATACTAATTTAGCTGATGTTGTTAGTTTTAAGATTCAGCGTTGCTCCTTACAAGTATGGGTCAATAATATAAAAGTAATAAATGTCAAATCTCGTAGTTAAATTTCTTTTAAACATAGAGGTACGGTAGTATATAATATGGCATGTGGAATAGTTATATTCTACTAGATTTATATCACTAAGTACATGTACAAAACACCACAGGTCTCTCTGAAGTGTAATGCAGTATTAAAGCCCATTGGTGATATATACTGAAAGATATAGCGACAAACACTTACACTTAAATGCTCTACGGATAATCAAAAGAAAAACTGTGTCAGGTTACTAAGTGGTAGGGTTGAACTGTCCTCAACCAAATTCCATGGTTCAACAGTCCATAAATTTACTTAGTCCATGCCCCATCATAAAAGTTATAAATGTCAATGTAAAAATAAAGTGGATGCACGATTCTAAGTCTATATACGGAATATTTCTCGAGATATCTGACCTCTTTGTCTTTTTAATCAATGAATAAAAGCCATATGTAAAAATCTCTTATGAGTGTAGTGAGTTAGTGAACAAATTTATTCTGCTATTTCTCGTTGCCACTATGCTTGCCTATAAGGAAGAACTCAACTATCTCATGTATAAATGAAGCTTTTTTGACTAAGCACAATAAATTGAATAGTAATTTGAAGGGATTTATTTGCGTTTTCTCAATTCTCTTCCTTGCCTGGACAATTGTTAGATCTAATTCCTCTTGTCCAAGTCGATGCAGGTTAGGAGTATTGTTTTTATATGCGATCTATCTCTTTTAATATGAGAGAACAGGCAGTTTTGGGTATTATTTCTTCCATTCGCAAAAAAAATACGTACGTTAAATTATTAGTACCGTAGTTCGTGCTAGATTTTGATCTATTTTAACTGTCGTAATAATACATTTTTGTTATGTTACTATAGTGTTTTAATTTAATGATATAAATCTCATATGATAACTGAACTCAAATTTATTGAAGCAACGTTAGAGATCCACATTGAATCCACCCTTAAAACGTTTAAACAAATTTTAAAAGTAAAAGTAATGTTATAACATAATGAACAATTAATTTAGTTATACTGTTGTTTATTCTTGATTGTCTGACAAAGTATTTTATACTAACATTAACGTTAGAAGTCGTTATGATCCTGAAATAAGCAGAGCCTGCTGGAGTCAGCAACCTGGTCAGCCCATCCCAAAAGATTACTATAGGTCATCCAGTGGAGAATTCGATCTTTGTAGAGCTGATTGAAATATATTTCAGTCTACATTGGTTAACACACTACGTAAGTTGTACTAATCCTCTATCCCTCTCTATTTCTTTATTTAGAAATACAAATAAACTTCTCAGTAACTACACCCTAAAGTCACACATCCGTAAAGAGTAAAACTTTTATTTCTTAATTTTATTCAAGTTAATTTTAATTAGTTTCTTACTGCCGAAAAACGGTTCGTAACAAGTATTTAGGACAAATAATGTTGTGTAATTGTACGACCTTTATGAAATAATGATTCACATTTTCTAAATTTCTCCATTTCTACATTTCATGAAACACTACATTCAGAATATCGTGCGATATTATTTAACTAACAATAAACTGTACTTATTCATTTTTTCTTTATACACTGCCTAATATGAAAGTTTCAGCGTATTCCGATGGTGAGTAGTACCTGCAACAACTAAATAGTTTCACTGGTCCAAGGATGACTCTCTTCCATGACTGTTTTCTGTATTACTCGTACTTGAAAAGGGTGCCTACTTAAGACGACTTTTGGCTCTTATAGTATTAGGCACTATCTCTTACTCATACAGGAGCCAGAGTGCATCACTGCCATGAGCTGTCACCAATGCTTACTCCTAAAAAAAGCTTTTAAGTATATTCAGGAGGTATATAGATACTTGGAAGTCGTCCCGCTGTATGAAATGTGATTGAAACGTCCAACATGGTCTATATGAGTAGCCGGCGTGCAAAGTTGTTCCTACTCTGAACCGTCCTGAAGGCGTCTGTACCTGCATCACCGTCCCGATTGTGAAGGGGCCCACCCGAAAACTAGGTTGACGAAAAGCCACCATTTCGCTCTGATCTCTTCATCGATCCTCGCTTGTCACTGCCGCTCTAATAGATTCCCGGCTGTCGGCTCTGCCGGATATACAGGGAAGTCTTTAACCCGACGGAGTTTCATATTATCCCTCGTTCCGCTTGTCTCAAAGCCCACGTCACTGTACGGGATTCCTCGCGAAGGCCTAAGGGTGGATAGTTCCTGAAGCCGCCATGGGTAATCCTCCATCTGAAGCGCCTTCTGCAGAGCAATGAGATTTCTTGGTTTCAAAAGTATACTGGAACTACTATGCTCGGACCTGTATTTTATGACACTGTAGTGTCACTAAAATAGCTGCAAGCTGACTTTAGGGACTTCTGGAATGATCTACTTTAATAAATAACAGTAGATATGAATATGCCGATTCTAGACCACTTTCGGAGCCAACAGTAAATCAATGGAAAATACTGTTTAAAGGACAATAAACGAATCTGTAACTCACGAATGAAAAAATTACCGAAATCTATAGCTGTTTGCTTCTACTTTCTTGAGCTGTCTAGTCAAATCAATCAATGTGGAGTCAAAATCACAGTTTTAGGGTTAAACTCAAGGTTTTTTAAGGTCCCTACACACTAGTATTAGAGTTTTTTTTTTTTAATCCTGAAAAATCTACTGAATTATCTCAAATTATTGCCAAATTTAAGCTTAAAAGTTGATAACTTTTCCTTAATAAAAAGATATTTTACTAAATAGTGAAACTTGACACACTCAAATTTTTTGTATATAAATGGCATGTGATAAAATATCATGTCAGTTCTGCAAAAAAGAAATTTTAAGAAAAAACTATGATCGACATTATGACTCCAAATTACATGCCAAAAATAAAGAAATTTATGAAAAGGAGCTAAATTATTTAAGACAATGGGCTTAAGAAAACCAAATTATCGATCACGAAAAGATGTTTTAATATTGAGAAATTAAGGGAATTAAAGAGAAATTTCAAAGTTGAAAAGAAAGACTTAAATCTATTTAATAACGAAAAAATTCATTCAATCGCTGAAAAACTTTCCATTGAAACAAACGATAAAACTAAGTCAGAAATCATCGAGCAAATAGATGAAAACTCTTAACGAAAAACCTAAAAATATCATTGATGTAGAAGTTTTATCCTCAATACACGGTCTTTTCAAGCAATACATTTTAACAAACTTGAACGACAATTTCATGTCAATTTTACAAATATCTTTCAGTTATGCGGCCAGAAAATTTAAAAGTTTAATCGAGAAATTTCAAGAAAAATGTTAAAAATATGAAAGGATATCTCTCTTTGGAATGTGAATACGAAAGAACTTTAGTGAACAGTGGAACCACAAACTTGCCCAATGTACTTTACTATAAAAGCAGATGAAATCTTTGACGTAAACGACTTTATTACTAAGCAATTTAATAAATTAACACATCGAGAACACACAAATCATCCAAATAGAGGTTCTGGATGGACATTTAAAAGCTGCATACTAGTTTTGAGCCTTAACAAAACACGAAATGATGAATCCCGGATCATATATCGATTTATCAAAGAAAATCAAAGATAAGAAAGCTTGTATGAATATAAAAAATAAAGATGACTATTGCTTTATTTATTCTATCCGATGCGCTATTGAAAAACCCGAGACTCATGTTGAAAGATCAAAACAATGTGAAAAAATTTGTATATGACGAGATATTTTCGGGCTTTGAGTATCCAATGTCTTTGAAAGATATACAGTTATTTGAGAAACGAAGTTACAATTCCAAGTACAAATATCCAAAAATGTCTATCAATGTCTACAGTTTTGAAGAAAGTATTTAGGTTGTTCCGTTACAAATTTCTGAAAAATATGATGCAGAATTAAATATTGATCTACTGTATGTAAAACAAGAAGACAAATCTCATTTTTGTTTTGATAACCGATTTAAGTAGGTTAGTGAGTTTCTCAAACATCCAAACATGGGACATAAAAATTTTTTATGTGGAAGATGTTTAAGCCATTTCTACAAATCTGGAGATTTAACAGATCATTTAGAAATTTGCAAGCAACATGAAGTTTGTAAGCCAATTATGCCGTTTTCAGGTCAAACAACTAAATTTACTAATTATCAAAAGAAGTTTAGCCATCCGTACGTTATTTATATGGATTTTGAGAGCAATATTAAGAAAAAATTCCAACATGCAAGAACAAATCCACAAAGATCGACTACAAACAAGATTTAGAAGCACATTCCTTATGGTTTTTACTCTATATTTAGTGTCGAATGTGACCAATCGCATGTATAAACTGATATGTTATCGAGCCAAAATTGAAGACGATTTGCCTAATGTTCCCTGCAAAATTGTTTGAAGAGCTTAATAAATTATCGAAATACATAGCTAAAAAATATAATTCAAGGAACATGAAGCCTATGGAAACTAATTGAAGAAGAAGAAATTTTGTATCAAAATTCAAACGTTTGTCTTATCTGTGAAACAGAAGGTTTTGATGGTGAAAAAAGATTAAAAGTTAAGAGATCATTGTCATTTAACAGGTAAAATTTCGAGGCGCAGCTCATTCATGTTGTAAATCTGAATTTTGAAATTTCCCCAGAACATCCCCAGTTTTCTGTCATAATATGTCAAATTACGATACTCATTTGTACACAAAAGAGATGGCTAAAACAATATGGAAATGTTGACTTGATCCCAAACACAGATGAAAAATATATAAATTATTCTGTAAATTCTGGATATGGCTATGAGTTTGATAATGATAAACCTAGAAAAATTTATCAAGTTTTCTTTCGTAGACACATTTAGATTCATGGCGTCATCTATTGGAAAGTTAGCTAAAAACCTCAAGAAAGAAGACATCAAACATACAAATCATTTTATACAAGATGGACGAATATTGAACGCAATTCTAGAAAGACAACCAATGGACGAAGAAGAAATCTTTAAAATTCTATCTGAAAAAGGTATATTTCCTTAAAAATTTATCGATAGTATTGAAAAACTTTATTACACACAAGAGTCTGAAAATTGAAGTTTTATATTCACTTTTGACAGATGAGAGCATATCTGAGAAAGATTATCAACACTACTTGAGCGTTTGGAAACAAATTAAAAGAGAAAAATCTTGGAAATTACTCTGATTTGTACAATATCCAAGATGTACTATTGCTCGCTGATATATTCGAAAACTTCAGAAACATTTGTCTAAATTGTTACAAACTTGATCCAGCACATTATCTAACTGCTCCAAGTCTTGTTTTGGGATGCTATGTTAAAATTAACGAAAATCGAGCTTCAACTGATACACGAATACGATATGTATTTAATGATTGAAAAAGGCATTCGTGGAGGCATTTCTCAATGTATTAAACGATATGTTTAAAGCAAATAACAAATATTTGAAAGATTTCGATAAGACAAAGCCCGAAAACTATTTACTTTATGGTCGATGCAAACAACCTTTATGGTTATGGTCTTATGCAAAAACTGCCGTTTTAGTGATATCAAGTGGATGAATCCTAAAACATATACAAAAGAAGAGTGGCAAGAAAACAATTTTGGAACTCACTGGCGACGAAGATTATGGCTATATTCTCAAAGTTGATCTAGGATATCCAACAAATTTACATGAACACAAACAAGGATGTGCCTCTTTCTCCCGAACATTATAAAAACAAACTTTGCACAACTTTACTGAATAAAACTGAATACGTTGTTCATTCAAGAAATTTGAAATTTTACCTCGAAACAAGGGATGGTGTTGAAACATGTGAATAGGGTTATTGCATTCGATCAGAAGCCTTTTATGAAAAACTACATTGATTTTAACACAAACATGAGAACCAAAGCTACAAGTGACTTTGAGAAAGATTTTTACAAGCTCATGAACAACTCTGTTTTTGGAAAATTCTATGGAAAATGTGCGAAATAGATGTGATATCAAACTAGGAAATGAAGAGTTTTCAATGAAACAAGCTAAGAAAACAAACTTCAAATGCTTTAATATCTTTGGACGACAACTGTATAACGAGTCACATGTACAAAACAAAAGGTAAATTTAACAAGCCAATCTACATAGGATTTTCAGTTTCTTGACCTATCAAAATTGCTAATGTACGAGTTTTATTATAATAAATTAAAGAAGTTTGACCCAGATTTTTAATCTGTGTTACATGGATAACAGACAGTTATTTCCTAGAATTGAAACGAGATCCTTTTAAAATTATTAAAGAAAATATAGATGACTTTGATACGAGCGATTATCCAAAAGATCACGAATGTTTCACTAACTAAAAATAAGAAGGTAATAGGGAAATTCAAAGATGAGTTAAATAGCGAAGTTTTAGAAGAATTTTGTGGTTTGAGATCGAAAAATGTACTTGTACAAAAATCCAGTAAGATGCAAAGGAATTAAGAGAAAGCGTTTGTAAATAAAACAATAAATATCGAAAACTTGAAGAGATGTTTGTTCGAAGGTAAAGAAGAATTTAGAGAGATGACTTGCATTAGAAGTTATAAACATGAGTTGTACACAGTTACCATAAAACAAGTTAGCACTGAGCGCTAAAGATGATAAGAGAATTATCCTAGAAAATAAGATCGATACAGTACCGTATGGCTATGATGCGAAATCTAATATTTTAGAAGAGTTAAACAAAGTTGGAAACTTTGATATATAAATGGAAGATGATTTAATTCACTGCCACAAATGTAAGAAAAAAACGAAAAATATACATTCTAAGATTGTTCAAACTCACAACGGATTGTATAGAATTGCAGCAAAATGTTCAAAATGTAAGACAAATAAGAGTAAATTTATAAAGAATCCTTATGAAAAACAAGTAAAGAAAGAATCTAAGAATAAAGAAGAAATAGAGATTGAAGCTAGGGAAATTCATGCACCAGTACGAAAAAAGTTTAAAAAGAGAAAAATTATAACATTAGGAATTGACGATTTATGGGCAGCAGATTTAGTTATAATGTCTAACTATTCAGATCAAAATGATGGATTCAAGTATATGTTAAATGTTATTGATACTTTCTCAAAATATGCTTGGTCAAGAGCTATCAAAAGAAAAAAAGGCAAGGATGTTTCAAAAGCTTTCGAAGATATAGTAAAAGATGCCATAAGGATCAATCACAAACCTCCCAAACCTACTTCATACAGATAAGGGTTTAGAGTTTAAAAATAAAGAATTTAACGAAGTTTTGAGAAAATACAACATTAAGATTTATCATACTGAAAACGAAGAGAAATCAAGTATTGTAGAGAGATATAACAGAACTCAAAATGAAGAATGAAAGTAATTTTTGAGATTAATAAAAACTTTAAATGGATCGATATTCTTCAAAAAATCGTAAACAATTAATAACGATACAGTTCACAGCACGATCAAAAAAATGAAAGCCCAAAGACGTGGATAAGGATGCTGACATGGAAAAAGGAGTTATTAGAGACGGTTTTTAAGTATGTTCCACCAGAAATTCACACGAAAACTAAATTTAAAGTCAATGATCATGTAAGAATTGTTAGTAAAAAAACAAACATTTTCAAAACAAATATAAGAGTAATTGGTCAAGAGAAATCTTTGTGATTTATCAAATTAATAACACAGATCCTGTAACTTATAGTATAAAAGATTTAAATAATGAAGAAATAACCGGAAAGTTTTTAATGAATATGAATTGAGAAAGTCAAAGCTGTAATTTTTTCTATATAAATGGAGTCTCAAAAGAAATGTACACAGTGTCAAGAATTTAAAGATTTTGAAGCTTTTTATAAAAATAAGAATAAAAAAAGAAGGATTAGGGTCTATGTGTAAGGATTGTCGTAGTAAATATGAGAGAGAATTATACGAAAAAATAGAAAAATTAACGTTAGAAGAGAAAAAATGTTGCGTTTGTAAAGAAATTAAGAATATTTCAGAATTTCACAACTGGCATTATAGTAAAGATAAAAAAGAAGCTTTTTGTCAGGATTGTTGCTATAAGAATTTTCCGAGAAAGTCAAAATAAACCGACTCATTGCGAATGTGGAAGAGTTTTTCAATGGTTACCTAGTTATGCTAAAACATTTACAAACCAAATATCATAAGTCAAGAGTTTTTAATAAAATTTAGTAACATTTTCATCGTGTAATAATTTTTTCTATATAAATGAAGTCTCAAAAGAAAATGTACAGTGTCAAGAATTTTATAAGGAAAAGAATAGAAAAAGACTGTTATTGTAAGGATTGTGAGAAAATATATGATAAAATGGACAAATTAACTTTAGAAGAGAAAAAAGTGTTTACTTTTGTAAAAAAATTAAAAATATTTTCTGAATTTTATAACTGGCAGTATAGTAAAGATAGAAAAGATGCTTTTTGCAAAGATTGTGCTAAAAAACTTTTCAGCGAAAGTTATAAAAACGAAAACGCCTTGTGAATATGAAAAAAAAATTTCTACAATGGTTACCTAGTTATGCTAAACATTTACAAACAAAATATAATAATAAATCGAGAGTTTTTAGTAAAATTTAGACACATTTTTCATCGTGTAATTTAGATATTCTGTAAAATCAGTCGAGATTCAGCCATATTTGTAGTAAAATGATTTCCGTTGTATGAAAATATTCAAAGATTCTTTCATTTGGTTGTAGAGATTTATACTATTTGGATCTCTATGTCTTAATAAAATTTCCATTTCTGGGTAATAAATTTCAAGTTCTTTCAATCTTTTCGGTATTTTCTCTTTTGAGCTCTGATAACGTAATAAGGATATTCCCACATGTGATTCTTTTTAATTAACGCAAAAACAATCGTTTTTTTTAACTTATCAAAATTTTTACAAACAAGGTCTGTTTTCATTAAGTCAATTTTTACACTTTTGTTTTGCGATTATTTCCGTTTTTATTTCATCTTTAATTTACAAGTGTTTTAGTTCATCTTTTAATTGCTTATTTTCGTTTTTAAGTTTGTACTCACCAAATTTTCTAATGGAGGGTAAAAACCTCTTTTGTAACCCACTTTTTAAACAATTTCGATTTCTGGCTTATTAGATCTCAAAATTAAAGAATATAAACCAGATTCATTAACGAAAATAGTATGTTTTTGAATATTTTCTCGGGGTCTATGGGATAGACTCGTCATTATCGACATTATTTATGATAGCTTGCCTCGGGTTTTCCATATTCTAAAATTTCTGCAACATCTTTTTGCTTTGAACCAAATTTCGTTATTTTTCGTCAACAATCGTAAAAATTTTCTGTATTATTGAATTTGAGTTGATTATTTATTAGATCTACAACTGTCTCCATTTAGATAGACAAGAAATTTAACTAGTAATTTTTATTTTTAGAATTAAAGCCCCAGAATTCATTAATGAAAACAGTGTTTTTTTGAAAGTTTGAAGGCGGGGGCGAATCACCCCTACCTTCAGAATGTATGTTTTCGAAGCTTTTTTTATATTTTGGGGTCCATTTTAATCCTTTTTCAATCTTAAATATATTGTTGTTTTACTCTCAATATTTAATAAATTTCCCTCAGAGTCTTGTATAGTTAGAAACGATTTTTTGAATTCTTTTAATATTTTTTCTAATTGGAATATAATCGATTTCATTCGGTTTTTCACTGATTTTTTATCCATAAGCAACATTTGGGAAAAATGTGTACAAAAATTTCATATTCTTTGTGTAAATTTTCGGTTATGATTTTCAAAACTAGGTTTCAACGAGATTGCAAGTGCACTTCAATTACATCGAACGGTCTAAATTTTGGCGTTTTTATTTCCTAAATATACCTGATTTTGGCTCAATAGTTTTCTTGAACAAACCCTAACAAATCTACAATAATTGCTGAAAACATTATTCCTTACTGGTGATTTTATTTGAATTTTATTAGAGAGATAATTTTTTTGCATTTCAAACTTGTTTTCGTCAATGTTTAAAGATTTATCTGATTGTTTGAATGTTTTCAGATAATTTTTAAGGGAATTTTTTATTTTATCGAAGGTATAATATCCTTTGTTTAAACCATAATATTTTGTTATGTTCTTCTCACTAAATCCTATACAATAAGGAGAACTTTCACTAATATTTATTACAAAATTGTCAGAATAAAAACCGCTTAAACCGATAAAATAATTTGATTTTTCCTCTAAATGAATAGGATGTTCCAAGTTTAAAACTAATTTAGAGCTTTCTGAAGTCAACTTGAACAGCTTCATTTTCGCTATTTAAATGGAGAAATTTTTAAAGCAAAAAGATCAGATAAAACTTCAAACGTTTGAAGAAAACAAGAAAGATCAACCTATTAGATTGTTAATTGTTGGTTCAAGTGGATCTGGAAAAACAACTTTATTATTGAATTTTATCTACAATAGGTTGATTCCTTATTCCAATTTGTATGTTTTTAGTAAATCTTTAGAACAAGATGCATACAAAAAATTACAACAAAGATTCAAAAATATTGAGAAGAACTTAAGCAAAGAAATATCACATTATTATAATGCTTCTGAGGACATAGTTCCGTTAAGCGAATGTAAAACCAATTATTTAATCGTTTTTGATGATTGTATTTTGGAAAATCAGGACGTTATTAAGGAATATTTCGTAATGTCTCGTCACAAAAATATATCTTGTATCTATCTTTCCCAATGCTTTTCAAAGGTTGATAAACAAGTTATTAGAAATAATTTTAATATGTTGTGTGTTTTTAAGCAAGACGATCACTATTCGAGAAAGAGTTTACAACAATTATGTGGGATCTGATATGAGTTTTAACCACTTTAATGAATTATGTGATAAAATTTGGAAAGAAGACTATGGATTTTTAACTATTAATCTAACTTTGAAGCCTAAAAATGGTAAATATTTGAATAAATTTTCTAATATAAACGTGTAATAATCTCGTACTTTTTCACGTTCCACGTTCACGTTTTTATGCTCCACGTTCACGTTTTTACGTTCCACGTTCACGTTTTTACGTTCCACGTTCACGTTCACGTTTTTAAGTTTCACGTTTCAAAATTTTTCTAATTAAATGGCGAACGTAACTTCTGAAGAAGCGAAAAAACTTGATCAAATCGAAATGAAATTAATCAAAGAATTTAAAGAACAGATTCGAATTGATGAAAAAGAACAAGAATTTATTCAAAAAATTAATCAACCTGTAACTTCTGCAATTAAAAATGTTGAAGGTAAAATTGAAAACGTTTTAAGTGATAATCAAAATTTGATGAATTTGGTTCCAGTTGTACGACAATTTGCCGATATTTCAATTCCAGAATCTGAAGAGTTTGAATTGCCAAAATTACCATCTTCAACGCCATTTAGACCTCGAATCATTGAAGACTCTACCATAGTTGAACCAATAAGTCCTGGAACAACGGATATAATAATTGGTCAAATTGGTAAAAAATTCCTTCCTAGAGCAAAGGATGATAAATTTGGTTTTGTATTGGGATAAAAAAAAGAAAAGTTTTATGATTGGAAATTTGCCCGTGAATTTCGAACATAATGATATCATTATTAATGAAAAAACATATGAAGGAAACTCAAGGTTTATGGAGATTATTAACAGACCATGATGTTCCAAAAGATAATTTATATTCTGAAGAAGATTTGAAAAAGTATACAGAAATTTTATGGGAATCTGACTCAATTTACAAAAATAATGATCCATCCACTAAAAAAACCTAAGTCAAGTAGAGATAAAAAATATATGAAATTAATTAAACCAATTTGGGAAAAACGAATCGAAGGATCAGGTGTAAGAAAATACAGTGATAATAAGATTGAGTACAGATATATCGACGATTTGACAAAACTTGATGGAATTATTAATTATATTTATGCTCAAGAAAAGGCTGGAAACAACAATTTTTTGAATGAAAAGAAAGCGATTAAAGATTTTATTTCGAACAAACTTGATGAAATGATTGAAAAACCTGATGGAATTAAATATTTAAAACGAATTTTGCCCACAATAAGTTTATCTATGATTTAAGGTAGCGGACTTTTGAATGATTTTATCAACAATTTACCTTTTGAATTACATGTACCAACTTATCAGTATCTGGGGCCAGGCACAAAACTCGAAAAAAGACTAAAAAGAGGAGATCCTGGTGTGAATAAATTAGATCAAGCTGCAATGGAGCACGATATTTTTTATGCAAAACATAGAGACACAAATTCTAGGCATATTGCAGATAAAATTTTGCAAGATAAAGCAATGGATGGGATTTTTATCAAAAGATGCTAGTTTAGGTGAAAGATTTGTTGCGCTTCCAACAGCTGGAGCTATGTTTTTGAAGAGAAAAATAGGAATGGGAATCGAAGAGAAACTTGAAATTTTAACTATATAAATGGAGGTGAACGTAAATTCCAGCAAAAATCAGAAAGAAAAAATAAAATCCGCTTTTAAGAAGAAAATACCTGTTAGTATTCAATTTAAAATAGGTCAACTAAAAAAATGGCGAAGATAAGATATTTTTAACAAATAGACAATACAATAAACTCGAAAACACAAGAAAAACGATAAAGGCGTCAGAATAGAATTTTCTTATAATCAGTTGAAAGAACTTAAAAATGGTGGACTTTTGAAAGATTTATTAGATTTTGGAGAAAATATTCCAGTTGTTAAAAATGTTGTTCCTTATGTTCGTAAAGCTGCTCCAATCGTTAAAAAAAACGTGATTCCTATTGTTCGAAACATTTTAAATTGGTTAGATAAAGAGTTGGAAGGTGTTACAGGATCTGGATTAGATGAAAAAAACTTTGAATTTACGTGAAATCAAACATTGAAAAACAATTTAAACCATTAACATTCGGGGAATTGGAAGAAATCTGCAAAAATATTAAACATTTTAGAGGAATCTTCATGAGAGATACATTACCTAAAAAAGTTAAGAAATTTGAATGTGGAATTGTGAATTTAGACTCGATTATGGGAAGTGGAACGCATTGGATTTGCTATTATAAAAATGATAAGATTGCGTTTTATTTTGATTCGTATGGAAGAATTCAGGACAAACCACCGAGAGAATTGATCCAATTTTTAAAAAAATCAAGCGTCTACTACAATGATTCTCAGATTCAAGATTATAGAGATCCCCCAATTTGTGGTCATTTACGTGTTTTTGTTTTGAATGAACTGAGTGATGGTAAAGATTTTAAAGAAGTTGTTAACAAATTATTACTTAATAAATATGGATTCACAAAATATTTTTGACGTATTTGGAACACAAATTAAAACAGAAATTATTCAAAATGTAGATAATAGTTTCAATTTTGATAGTTTGAGAAATGAGTTTGATAACAAGTTAGAAAATTTATTACAAAACCTTCCAGATTCAGATATTTTTGCTGTTGAGATTGAAGATTTTAAAGCAGAATATGATAACAAACTTGCAAATTTCATGAGTTCAAATGAAGTTGCTGATAAAATAAAAACATTGGAAAAAGAAGTTGATGATTGTGTAAAAAAATTATATACCAATTTAATGTCTCATATCGAAAAAGCTGATAAAATTACTGAAGCGATCAAAGTTGAAAAGAATTATGTTAGTTTGGCTAATAAAAAAAGAATTGTCGGTGTTCGACCTGGTATTGACAAACATGATGTTGTTGTTAAAGAACAAATTTTAAAACCTCTAAAATTATCAGAAAACATCGATATTGTTGATTTACATGATCCGAATGTTAAAAAAGCCTTAGATTTTAAAGGAAAAAGACTTAGCAGCGTTAGTAAGGGAAATTTATCCGTTTGATGTTGTTGTAATGATTCAATTCAATGATCATATTAAAATGTTTAATGAACTGAACCATAATTATGAGAACCATAAACAACATGTTAGAGATTTTACAACGGAAGTCTATGAAAAACTTGAAGAAAGAAGTAAAAGATCTATAGAAAATTGTGATGAAATTAATGCAAAATTAACAAACTATGAAGAAAATTTCAATCTATATAAAACCGATCTTTTAGAAAAAAATAACAAACTTTTTGGAAAATATTGGTACACGTTTAAAAGATGATATTGATGAAAACCTTGGAAAAACTGGTAAAGTTATTGAAAAAATGGTTGCTAATCATTCTTTACATCTTGATAAATTAAATAAACTAGAAGTAAACTTTAATACATTTAAAAAAGATGTTAAGAAAACTTTTGAAAATATTGATAACAGATTTAATGGATTAGGCGGCTATGATGTCTAATTTTCCTTATATAAATGGCGCTCATATACTGTGTGAGATGTAAAGAAAAAACTGCAACAAATGATATAAAATACTATGCAAACATCAATGGAGTTAAGGGAATATCTGGAAAATGTGCTGAATGTAACACTAAAAAGAGCCAATTTATAAGAACTTGATTTTGAAATTTTTTCTTAATAAATAGAGATGGCGGGACATTACAGTGCTTTCGATCTTTTTATAATGCAACACGAAAGAGATTTCAAAAAAGAACATTGGGATGATATTTCTCAAAAATATGAATTATCCGAAGACATGATGAGATTATACGTAAACAAATTGAATTGGTATAACATTGCTAAATATCAAACTTTATCATCAGAGTTCATTCAAGAAAATATACATTATCAATTAAAAGATCATATGTCTGTTCTTTGTCTCTATCAACACTTGAGTATAAAGTTTTTGGATGAAAATAAAGATACAGTTGATTGGAACAATATTATAGATAGCGGTTACTATCCTGTGCAAATTTTATTGAAATATGTAGCCGAAATTGAAAAATTTAAAGAAGAAAACCCTGAATATGACGAAGTTGATCATTAAAAATGACACTAATCTTTATAATTATTTTACTAAAATTTATATCTTTTCTTATAAAAACGTACATTAGATCGATGAAAAAATGATATCTTTCTTATACATGATGTTTAAAATTTCTAAATTTTTTCTTAATAAATGGCGGACTACAAAAAGTACGCTAGTGATATTGAAAGGGCGGAGTTTAAAAATTTCTATCCAATTAGTAAACAACATTTGAATGAACCGAATAAAAGAACTGAGCTTAATATTGATTTTGGAGATAGTTTTTGCTCGTCTAACTTCCAGTTTTTTATTTCTGGAACTTTAACAAAACAAGATGGTCAAGCATATCTTGGAACTGATAATGTTAGATTAATCGATAATTTTTGTACCGTTTTTTATTTTCTAAGATTGAAGTAAGAAAACACAATAAATTGATAGAAGAAGTCGAAAACTGTGGCCAATTAAGCACAATTAAAGGAACTATTTCGTATTCAAAAAGTGATGTTATTTCTCAAAACTTCTAATGGCTTTGAATTAGATTTTAAATTTTGGTGTTTTTGAAGCAGCTGGAAATTTATCTCATTTTGGATTAGGATTTGTTTACTATTCCGATCTATAAGGAGGATTTTATCTAAGTTTTATAAGAGCAGAAGACGATGATGTGATTCTGAAGACTGCAACTGGAAATGTTATGCCTGTTGATGGAAAAATAACAATTACAGATTTTTTTATTAGAGTTCCAATGATTGATTATAAAACTACGAGTAAAATTAGGTTGATTGATGAAATTACAAAAAGTCAAAACATTATGTTTAATTTTCTAGATTGGCAATGTATTGAACAAAAAGGTATTTCCGGAACAACTTATTCGTTCGATATCACAAATATTTATAGAAATATTTTCAATCCCAAGTTCGTTATTATAGGTTTTCAAACGGATAGACAGAATAATCAAGAAAAAAAATCCTTCAAAGTTTGATAGTTTGAATGTAAAAAAATATCAGAGTAAAATTGAACGGTTATTATTATCCAGATGAATTACAAAATTTAAACATTTCAGGAGGTCTTTTCAGAATCATGTATCAGATGTATCAAGATTTTAAGAAAGTTTACTGTAATAATAAGGAAATGTATTACAATCCTAAAGAATTTTTAGCGAATAGACCTATTTATGTCATTGATACAACAAAGAGTTTGACAAATATTTTCTGGTTCAAAGAACGATATAATTATCAATATAGATTTTCAAAATGCTGTTACAAACGCGATTTGTTATGTTGTTGTGGTTTTCTGATAAATTTTTAGCCTATGATTGTGATTAAGAACGATATTAGAGAAATTCAGTAAAAATCGCGTTATTTTCCCTATTATTCATCGGATAATTTTAAAACTTTACAGAATTGTTAAAGACATTAATAAAAGTATTAATTTTAAATTGCATTAAAAAATTTAAAAAATAGCGATGATATTAGGAAAAAACTATTTCAAGGTCATGGACCGGAAGTGGTGATTAAAAAAAAATTCTTTTATATTTACTGATCCTATATACCAAATTTCATCAAAAAAAGCTCCAATAGTCCTCGAGATATAAGAGTTTAAAGATAAGGGATGATTGGGGTAGATTTTGAAATTTTTGTTATTGTCATGAAATTTTAAGTAGAACTCGCTTGTTTTTGAAGTTTCAGATTTTTCTGATAATTTTTTATATTTTTTATGAATATTAAGAAATAGGGGATGATTTCACCCTTATGGATAAGTTAAGTCGAAAGAGTTAAGTATTTACTATATGTATATTAAATTTCATTAATATCGGGTAAGTAGTTTTTGAACAACAAGGTTTGAAATAAATATTGATATTCAATTATTTAATATACATTGGAAACTATAACAGTTCTAATATCGATTGCAACCATCGAGTTTTATTATCGATAAAACTTCGATATTTCATAATCGTTTATCGCATGGAAAAAATTTTCATCATGGGCGTTGGCCACGTATAGCCAGTCATGCTAAATCTCCTCTGTTTTAACGAAATTTAACAAGACATATCATCATTTAGAAGATTCTAATGTATTTGCAAGTTGAAGAAAGAAGAAATGGACCTTATATGAAGTAAGAAGATTGTGTGATGTTCTGTGTTTCTTGTTAAAAGTGAAGTGAAGTGTTCCACTGGGCATTGCCATTCATAGTGTTATTATATTTTATAAGTTACTTTTATATTTGCGACTCGAAGAAAGGAAAAATTGCAAGAAGATTGTGAATTTGTGTAGACATTCTAAACTGTGATAAAAACATTGTGTGAAAATAGTGATGTAAAATGTTCATTTGTAATACAGAATTAAGTGTTTTTACAGTGATTTCATTGTCGCACACGGCGTGAGCAAAGCAAGGTCATTGTGGTGTGAGCAAAGCAAGGTCATTGTTCACGGCGTGAGCAAACCAAGGTCATCGTGGAACGCCGACGTTACAAATCTAGAGTTGATTGAAATAAAACATATGATACCTTTCTTCTTCTCCCATTCCCAATTTCTTAGAAGTTAAGTAGATATCGCAAAAACACGCACACTAACAACACTCATTTTGTATGTCTTTCATTATATCTTTAACAATAATTGATGATGTTCATATTATTCTCTTTCATTCCTTCTAAAACTTCAAAAATATACTCAACTACAAAAAATTATTTCTATTTATCTCTGTTGTAGAAATGTAAACACAAACATTTGCGCTGAAAAATTTATATCTCGACAGACTTAGTTCCATAATTTCCATTTATAACAAAAAATCTTTTTGTTTAAATGGAAGAGTATAATGCCAACTGTTACAAGTGTTATAATAGAGGAGAAATTATTGATAAAAGATATTTAGTTTGTAGAGATTGTAATTTAATTTTGTACGAAAGACCTAAACCTAAGAAATTTCGAAATAAACTAACACATTTGAAAAATCTGCTTACAAAATTGCAATATGGAGGTAAAAAACAAAACAAAATTTGTTACAGAACCTCGTCAAACAATGAAGATGTTGGCAATTCCCTCGACTTCTCGAGTGATTGTTAGCAAATTTCATTTTTTCCGTCTTTAAATCTTTTCTATCTAAATAGAGTTCTTGAAAGAGTTGAACGCGGTTGGTGAATTCAAGTTTAAAGAATATAAGAAGTTGAATGAATTAGAAGAAAATAAGAAATACAAAATTTTGAATTTGGAGAAAATAAAAGATAAATTCGGGTTTACAATAATTGCTGAGTTGGAAGATTATAAAGTACACTTACCGAACAGACTTTTGAATGTTTTGGATGAAAGAAATATTAAAGAATTCAATAAACATGACAAATTACACTTGGTTGTTACTGGAAAGAAGACTATTAAAGATAAAAGACTGTGTTACTATCAATTTTGTAGAATAGAAGATTATCATTAGTTCCCCACTTTATAGTACTCTTTTGATAACCATAGTTGGTGTCTCTCTTCATCAGAATCACATGGAATATTATCTATAGTAATACCTTTTGTTTCACGCAAAATATAGTGATATTTTATAAGAAAAATCTGATAGTGCTCTTTAATGAATTTTGTTGATAAATCTTGATTCTCACAAAAAATCTGAAGGAATTCAACAATTAAGTCTTGATTGTATTCGAAAAACGTACAGTATTTAAAAAATTTCATAAAATATCGATGAAAACTCTCGGTTTGTTTCTTTTTTAATTTATTTTCAATATCTTTCGTAATTAAGTTAAATAAACAATCCAATACATTTCGTGCTTTATGATGAAAAAACAACCCTCCATCATACGTTCTTTCTGCAAAAGAATTTACAAGTTCAATGAATTCTGTATCGGAAAGTGTCGAAGACGGTATCAACTGTTCTATAAAATGTTTTGGTAATTCGTTGAATTCATCTTTGTTGCACTTTTTAAACGCTAGAAATTTTAGAGAACTTGGTGAGTTCATGTTTGCCATTTAGTAGAAAAGTTTTTTTATGAAAGTATGTTTTTAGTAAAAAACCTTTAAATTGATTAAATTTTATTAAGATTTGGAAAGATTTTTCGTTTATTCATAGCAGATTTGACAACATTTCCAATATATTTTACATTAAAACAGCTTAAGAAAGTAGAAGCAAACAGCTATAGATTCGGTAATTTTTCATTCGTGAGTTACAGATTCGTTTATTGTCCTTTAAACAGTATTTTCCATTGATTTAACTGTTGGCTCCGAAAGTGGTCTAGAATCGGCATATTCATATCAACTAATAACATAATATTTTTAATTACAATATTGAACTTTCTAATTAACACTTTAGCGATAAAATACACGACAACTATATTACATGACACTATTTTCTTAATTTTAATTACGTATTTACATTGTGTTTATTTTTATTGCAAGAACTTCACACACACACACACACACACACACACACACACACACACACACACACACACACACACACACACACACAAAACATATATACATATATATATATATATATATATATATATATATATATATATATATATATATCGTTAGAACGAGGCTTATTGCAAAATAAATAATAGGCAATGTTGCCATTTGTAACCAACAATTTACTCTAAAAAAGAAAGAGCACTTATATTTTTATCCAAATTAATTTATCGTTGAATGTTGAGGTAATTTGTGTAACAAACATGGGAAAGAGGGCAACAAGCAAAAATGTTTCATTAACCTCTGGCGAAACTAATCTAGAAATAATCGGTCCTCTACCACGACTTTTTATTGTTTATTATATTATATTATGCATGTGAGTTTAACATTGTATCTGAAATTGACATTTCCAACCAAGAAAATATTCCCAATGAAAAACAGTGTGCTGCTTCAAAATAAAAAAACAAAATTTTATAAATAATGCAATATTGTTAAGTTCCTGCTAAACAACCGTAACATTTTTACCTAGTCTACAAGACTGTTTAAGTATTTGTAGAATTGGTGAAGCAACCTGTTTATTCTAGCAGTAAATAAAGTTAATTTATGTCAACAAAGGTTCAATCATTTATATTTCGTTGGCGAGGGAGAATCATTAACCCGAATCATTAGAGTACATATAGACAAACTAAGTAGAAGCTGATATACTTGTTACAGGCTGATTACAAATTATTTCTTAAACTGTTATTACATTAGCCAAGGTGCGATAATCTTGGATATACCACTATTTTATATTTGGGACTATATACAACATATACACAAGCGCACCGTGAACACCGAACGTGGGTGTGAGAGATTGCCGTTATCAATCTTGTCGCGACAAATCTTTGAAATATCTCTTCTCACAGGATCTGGATTACAGCATGTTGGCAACGCGAGATAGGCCAATATTCTATTTTCTTTCTTGGTGGGAAGGAAACAAATTTGTATTAATTTTACATATATGATTAATTATGTGGCGGCTCTGACTATCGAAACACAATTTTATACTTTTTTTACAAAACTGGGGTAATATTATATGGCTCCCATCATAACCAATACTCATATATGACAAGCTAAAAAATAATTGCTTTTCAGACGGTTTATTAATAATAGTATTGGTAATATAAACATATATACACTATATGTATATCGTCACTATCCTAGGACTTATAAAAGTTTTAAAACCTGAAGCTATTTTTTACGAGCTTACTTAAAATGGATAGTAAATATCATGTTTTATATGTGAAAACATTCAAATTTGTAAGTAAAATTTGTAAATATTTAATAAGTGGTAATATACGTATTATATTTTCAAAACTTTAAAGAATGATATTAAAAATTAAAGAGCTTAAACTTAACTTTGTGAATGATATTCTTGGTCATAAAAACACTTGTCCTCTGCCATATTTGATTTGGTGTTCAATGCAATTATTGTAAAAGTCCTATATAAACTGAAAATATGTATTGGTTGCTATTTAATGCAAGCCGTATTTTAAGTGTTGAGTGCAAATAAGTTGTTTGTTTTGTATGATGTTTTATATCATTTCATATTCAGCATTCCAAATAATTCTTCTTTGTATCTGAATTTAAAGTCACAACTATAATTGATGCAAAGGATATTTATGTTACTGTCTTATTAACACACACGCGCACGCACACACGCACACACACACACACACACACACACACACACACACACACACACACACATGATATAAGCTTTAAAACTTATGTTCATGACTTATCATTTTTGATAACAGTTTTATTTTCAATTTGTATACAACAGTTTCTATAGTGCTACCGTTCTAATCTACATATTTTAAAAATTTCCATAAACTATATTGCTGTCAAATAAAGTTATCCGGCAAAAACGTAATTTCCCCTTCACTATTTGAGGTAATGAAGGTTAATGGCTTCGTATAAATAACTATTAAATTTATTTTTATACACACATAAATGTGAATTAGTTATAAACTAAATAGTAGTTTTAATTCTCGACAATAATAAAACAATCAACTTGCAGATTCTTTACAGTTAACCTTTAATTTATTCGCATATGCGTTATAATACCAAGCCAAGAACGAAACGGGTATTAATAAATAAAAACTATATGTATATAAAAGCTATAAGTATACAATTCATCGTTATAATGCGTTACCAATCAGATAGTAATTTAAAGTTGTTTGGGATTTCTTTTAAGCAGGTAATCACAATTAATAAACCAATTCATTGTGATTGCTTATGTTAATATTTAAGTTCAATATTGTTTTTACTAACTCAGCCGTGAATCACTAAAACGAATATAGGTAGAAAAACTAATGCTCGGTTAGGACAGTTTTGAAAAGTAGGATCGGTAGTGCACAGGTGTCGGCGTTCACTAACCGTCCTACCCAACAAAAACTAGTCACTCTCGTCAAAATTGGGAGTGGAAATACCGTCCTAAAATACGAGTATGTAAACAGTTTGTTAATAAAAATTAGTTAATGAAAAGAATCCCATGAAGGCCATTTTAAAAGTCGAAAGGACAGGAATTTCACAAAGCACTTTTTTATATGTTCCAAAATAAGGCAAGTTTATTTGATGATTCCCTTTTATTTTCCATATTTTTTCCGTAAAGCGTATTTTATATGTTGGGGAGCAATATTTTCTCAGAATTTCCGCTACTATATGATCTGGCCTGTAGACTTAAAACTGATATAAAAAGAACATAAGCACAAAATTTTACAGAGTTTAGAATATATTATATTGATATTATAAATCTGTACCAAAAACGTTTTTAGCAAATTCCATCAGAATCATAATTTTGATCAATGAATGTTTAATTCCATTGCGCCACATTTTATTTACAACGGTTATAAACTCGTGTAAGTGATAATATTCACTTGTATTAATTATGTCTGTCTTATATTTCTCAAACCTCTTACTAATTCCGAATTTTCAAGACGTGTAAAATATTTACAGAACTTAATATGATTCATGGGTTTAGACTCGTGGTTGGATTTATTGGACAATAATTGTAATGCCTAATTACCTATCTACCTAGTGCACTATCTACTTTCGCGTAGCATAGTCTTGAGCATACCCTATTTAGTTTAAAGAAAACCGCAGTTTAAAATTGCTTACACAGGGTGTCCCATGAGTAACGCGACCAGCTTCTCTGATTGTTTCCACTCACCCAAATAATGAAAAATGTTTAGATAAGCATAATGTCAAGAAACGTTTTGTTAGCAAACAAAGGCTAGCGAAGGTTTTATCCGATTTTCTTAAAGAGGACGGAAATAAAACGAAACTGAAATTTTTATGGCGTAAAGTTAGCCGTTCTATGTATTGGAGTTTATGTAAAATTAACTGAAAAATGGTATAAAATACGTCCCAAACCTGTTAGTACGATCAGCCATATCTGAGATATTGGACAAAATGTATGTCTTGAAAAACATATTGTTTTTTTAAATACCAATATTTAATACGTTGTATTTTAAATAAAAACATTGTATCCCAAGATGTAATATAAAAAAGCAATCTATCCATAAGCTAAACATTTTTATTTCCAAATAATTTATCCTCATATAAATATAGCTGAATTCAGTTGGATTCTCGTAAACAAAAAAGCCAAATGAAAAAAACAGTGATCAAATCATTTTGTAATTTGTAGAAATCTTAGTTTAGTTAATATTCCGTAAAAATTTTTCAATCAATATAATATTTTGTAAGATTCTCTTATACACTATTTAGGGACTTAATATAATGAATTTGATTTAGAAGAATATTATGAGTTTGGAAACAAATTTTATAGGATGAGGAAAAGCTGTATAATGTCAGGTTGAGTCAATTACAGCTGGATGTCGTTTCACTTTTTCCAACTCTGAACCCTTGGCGTGTTTACTTTAGTGACATTTGCTCGTGGATATTACATCGCACACATTCTTTGTGACTTTTTGCTTTAATGTTATAAAAAACAATAACCTTATAACATTTTATTTATTCTATCCATTGCTAGATAAGAATTTAAATCGTAATGCTATAATAAGGCAAAATAAAGAGGATGTCCATCTGACATAAATATATTCTTACAGATTAAATATTAATTCTTTAAATGATTTTTACAAATGTATAAATATACATATACCGGGTGTCTCACAAAGAGGTTTAAACTTTTGATCTTATATTACTTGTCCATTTAAATACCGAAAATTTTACAAACTTTACACAATTCATTAAATAGGTTTTAAAAATGTCTTGTAAAAGTTTCAGCTCTCTAGCAATTGTTGGAGCAGAATAGTGGCATTTTGAAAAACTATACTTTTAAAGCAGTAATAAACAGTATTTTTTGTTTTTTTGTCAAATGAATTATTGTCATATTTTAGATAAATAAAGCCTTTTAATTCAGAAAATTAGAACATAGCCTATTAAAAAACCTACAATTCCACTCCACAATTATTCGATCCATCAACAGCGACACACTGATAACAGCGCTTAAAAAATTATACGTAAGTCTTACAGAATTTCTGCGACATGCGGAGAAGTTCCTCTTTAATTGAATGTGTTAATTCCTCATAGTTATTGAAGTCACGAATATAAACTTGTTCCTTTACGTAACCCCAAAGAAAGAAATCACACACAGTTAAATCTGGGGATCAGGGTGGCCATCTAAAAAATCACTTCCACGACCATTCAAACGGCCATAAAAGTTGTCATTTAGTAATCACTTGACAGGATTTGCGAAATAAGGTGGGACACCATCTTATTGGAAGATTATTTGATCCATTTCGGGAACCGTAGAATGAGGCAAGACTTGTTTAATTAAAACCTGTCCATACTTATTCCCGGTCATTGTACTGCCTGAAATTTAGCAAGATACCACCCCAATACAACTAAAAAATACCTAAACAGTAATTCATTTTTTATTTGAGTAGAGTCTCTTCAAGAATGTGTGGATTACCGGTGTTGTAATAATTACAATGATGTCTTTTTACAGCACCATTGCAGTAGAAAGTGGACTTTCCAAAAACTATTTCGATATGCTAATTAGGATATAGCTCATAAAAACTCAATTATACGAGAACAAAAGTCCACTCTCCTGTCCGGAACATCTTTAAGAAGACTATGGAATAGATTATAAATTAGGCAAGTTATTTTGATATCAATCGTTTAACATTCAGGAAATGTTTTGAATATTGGACTGTTTTACACTTTTAGAGAATAATCTTATATAGAGTCACGATAATTCCTCTGTCCTTTTCTTAAAGCTTTGCTAAACTGAAAACTTGTACAATATTTTAAAATGGCTAGTATTTTTATTTAATACACCCTGCCGAAGTCTTTATTCTTTTTTTAAGCTTTACCAATTACACATGTTATATGAAGCTAAGGAACAGCTAATATGAAAAAAAATACATATCAAAATATAGGTTATGCAACTCTGGGAGATTGTAAATATATACTATACCAACTGGAAAGGTAAAATAAAATTTTACTAGATAAGAAACTCAACAAGACATGATATTTTTATCTAGTCCTGAATGAGTCATTAAATACAAAATAAAAGATTTGCTACCTCGAAAACCCGCGTCCAATTGAATTTTCTCCATTCTCAGTCTATTTAATCTCTAAACACACCATTCTTTACCACTGTGAGACCCTGGTCTGTATTTAGCGATCTCTTACTCATTAAAATGTTTTTAGAAGGGGGCTGAGAAAGGTCTAGTTTGTGATGGTTCAGTAGATTTAAAAACGATTTACTAATATTTATAAAAATTCTGCTTTAGTAATGTTTAGAAGTAAACGATAATTTCTTAAGAATACATTATTAAAATTAAAGTTAATTTATACCGAAATTTAGTACCTACAATTAGATTTCGATTTAATATTAAATAATTTGCCTAAATACATAGTTAAGAGTCACATACTTAGATACGTAATATTGTTAAACATAATATTTGTTCCTATGATTTGATATTCTTAACACTTTCTTCTTTATAAATTACAATATATTAACCTTTACAACATATTTGAACGACGTCTCCGATGTTATCAACATACGTTTCCACATAAGGTGTTTTCAACACAGAGTATTGGAATTTTGAACATTCCATTTTCATCTAGGTATTTAATGGAATCGTACTATAACTTGATTAATATGTAATTAATTTCTAGTTATGCTTTTTAGGATATTAATCAAAGAAGACGTATGCTCTTATTCGTACATTAACAACACTTATTGTAATGTATATTCCCTATCTTTTCCTAAAAAAAGAGTGTAGCCTTTTATTACATTACATATCAATAATTATGAAAAGCATTTAGTCAATCAATACTTACCAATGATACGATTAATTAATATTTTATTGCTACATTAATTTGCTTTATCAAAGTCTAAATGCTTGTGGATTACGTAAGAATGTTTGTAATATTTAAAGTTACTTATTATAAACCCCTTTATAATTTAAACACTACATAAGGGTATTATAAATTATTCATATAAATTTTAAATATACACAATAAACATCGACTAATGATTATTCTAAGAAATATAACTAAATCAAAATATATTTTAAAGTTCCTTATATAAGCATTCCCGTCCCAGGAATTATATCCAAATGCAAACGATTAAATTTAAAGATGTTTAACCGTGGTGATAATTTGGAGAGAACTAAATGTCTTTATGAATAAGTATGTAAATTCTTTAGTTGCTTTTTAGCCTGTGATAAAAATAATTTAGGTACTTCATTATCAATGCAGCACTAATGGAATTTACTTAGTTATTTTCCAAAATGTTATTTCTTTCTGATTCTTAACCCGGCCAAACACTTCCGCTTAATTAATGTAACCAGAATAGATGGCAAAAAATGAGAATAAGTTGATATTAATCCAATTACAGGAAGAACCATTTTATAAAAGAACGAAATACTCTCTCCCCAAGGCATGTCATCTCTACAGATACAATATCAAGCACGTCAGGGATTAATTGCGTTTCCATCAGTACTGTCAACTAGAGGAAAGAGATCTCGCATGGTAAAGATGAAAATGTTTATGTGGTAGCGATATTTCACAGAACTTGCAAGGATAACAATATAACGCCAGATTGGATCATGGATCAAAGGAATGTGTTGAACGGAGAATTCATTATTACTCACTCCCTTAGTAGCCTTTTTCGGAATATAAAACTAATTAGAAAAAGTGGAATGCATTATGGAGAATTACTAAATAAACCATTTAAATACTTGTTTGGCCAAATGGAACACTGATTGGAGGATAAATATGCAAGAATGATAGGAGAAGGAATCAATATCCTTTAATCGTCTATTAACCTCTCTTGTAAAAAAACTCACAATTATAAAAAAGAAATGAGATAGATGGAAATTTTGTACAAATCGTATTATTACTAGTGAATAAACTTATGTAAAATAACGCAAAACCTCGCACGGCTACATTCTTATAAAACAATCAAATTTTACCATACTTAAAATACTAATGAAATGAAGCTGTTGAGTACATTCCTTCAGAGAAAATGAATTATAATAATTTCAACGTGGCAGTCAGATACGAAAAATTGGCAATTTCCTTCAAGAAGAGATTCATGGGTTGGAGTTTACTTTATGATTGAGAAAACTAATCTTTTCTTAGCCGAAGTATTCCGTAACCCATAAATGTTTCCTGATTTAACATTGAAATAATATCTTTGCTGTCTTTAGTAATGACTATTTACATATTACCAAAATACTTCGTAATTATTACTTATAACAAAAACGTTCTATAATTTCATTAATGATCTTTATATTCGTTTTATTTGATACATTTAAAGAATATATATATTGGGGGAAATGTTTAGAATAAATGAGATAACGTTTAAATAAGGATTCCCTTGATTAAAAAAAATATTTTATAAAACGTAATCCTTAAAAATTTAATTAGGATTTAAATGATTCAACGCGTTAAGTCCTATTGAAATGTTATACAATATATCGTAATGTAACACGTTAATCATATCATATCTTAACAAGAATGTAAAATCGAATAAAACCATATACTAAATTCTATAAATAACCGTACAGGTAATGAAATGTATTTTAGAAACATTAAATAAAGAACTTTTATTCCACAATCTCTGTCTTCCACTGAAGGATATAAAATAAAAGTTGCAAGCACTTGGTTTTGACAAATCTGGCAACCTTAATCATTTTGACGATAATTGTTAGTAATCATATTCCTCAAAATTTATAAGGGCTGATTTAAAAATGTACATTACCACAAATCTGATACCAAAGAGTAAAATTTTACAATACGGTTCACTCTTAATCACCTGAGCTTTGAAATGACTGCAGATATATGATAATAATATTACGAGCGTCGTTATGCATAATAATGCAGTATTTAGAGTAAGACAGATTTTGTCCTTAGTTATTAAGATGAGTAAAATCCTTAATATATAGTACTCCCTATTAGTAACAGTGACTGCTAATTGTAAGAAGCGATAAATAAATATAGTGAATTCTAATGGTTTTAGTACTCAAATGATACTAAAACGTTTAAATGATCCTCTAGTATTAGGTATACCTCTTGTTATAGAGGAAAATAAAAAAACTGGAAAACAAAATGCCTTTATTAAAAAGGTAGAGTTAGGGCTATCAAAATCTCTTTACCTCTTAACTTTATATCGTGTACATTAAATTTAAATTAGTTCAAAACAATTGCGGAATATTATTAACTTATTCTTTCAAAAGAAGATAACAACATTGCTTAACCTATACACAATCAACTGAAATTAAATTAAACATCTGTATATTGAACTGAAGTTAAAGCTTAAAATACAAATGAAACTTTGATAGGACTATTACATTTACTTTGTTGTACAGCGTTCCAATGCTGTTTGGATGGGTTTAAATGCATTGAATGCTCAAACGTAAGGGACTTCAGAGCATGATATTTTAACTGTTTATACTTGGATAACCGGATTATTATCTGAATCATATAAGTTAAACATACTTCTTAACATATTTTTTTTTTTTAATGAAAGATAAACCTTCAGTATATGTTGCCTTTCGGCTTGTCAACTATTAATAATACATGCATACATACCGAAAACGTTCTACACAAACCAACATCAGAATATAATATACGATTTGTGTCGTAAGAATTATCAGATACCATCTTTAATTGTACTAAGGCAGCTGTTAAACGTGACGAGGGACTCGGTAGGCCGAATATTTATAATTTTGGGTATAGAAGGGATAGTCACCTAAAAGCTACATAATTGGCACTTTCAAACCCGAGTTATTACGAGGAGCCACACTATGTACCGTGATAATAAATAGTTATTAATCAGCCTCCGTCTCATTAAAAATCTTAAAGCCAATAGCTTTATCTTCTATGCTTACTTGGTTAATAACTGGTTAGTTAAGACACATTTAAAGTTTGTGTCTAATATCTCAGCTGAAGTGTGGAATAGGTTTTGAACAATGCTACTTTTATTAGTAAAAAACAATCGATTCAGAGCTGAAGGAGCTAACTGGCATACAGTAATCTGACAAAAAACTGACTATTATCTACATGTATCATCTTAATTAGGACTATTTAAGAAGAGTGATATTTACTAATAAAAGCTAAACAGACGTAGTATCTAATGGGAGTGTTTATTAAAAGTTTTAAGGGAGTAAATATGTGAAGAGTCTTTCTTTTGCTGGGTGTTGCTGTACCTGTAAAAATTCTTTCTGAGTTCACTCATATTGTCCTCTATACCATAAATGTTTGTAACAGCTAAATAGACTTTTACTTTCTTACATTTAATTTGATATTGCCTCATAGTGTGATAAAATGTACAAAGTTAGCACATAATATGCTATCATGAGCTCAATACTAATTTAATATGAAATGAATATGTATCGTGTTCCACGGAATAATATTATTATTACGGTAATAGTCAGTTTAACTTGTATAATACAGTTGATTTCAACAAGCAGTACTTGTCATTTTCAAGTGTTGGAGAATTTGCAAGGAATTTATTAGTTATTAATGTAATTGAATCCCTTGTTTGAGAAACCCCACATGTCCAAGAGACCAAAATGTTCAGGAAACACAAAAAACTCATAATAGCACAAACTACCTTACTTATTCTTTATTTAGCAATTTGATATAACATATATGTGTAAAACTTATCTTTTGGTGCTATAATTTACTTTTTACCTTAAACCATTTTTGTTGTGTAGGACTTTAAAGATGCAGGACTTGTGGTGTTTCTCAAACAAACATAAAAAAGGCTGCAATAATTTAGATTTTTATTACTTTTGGAGTTGTTTAGTACAGTATTTTAGACACAATAACATAATAATACAGTTCTTATTTAAATTAAAGTATTTTTCCACTAACATGTAAAGAAATTACAGACGAAATATGGTTAGTCATGGTAAAATATATGTAGCTCCGTCATGTCTGATTCCTATAAAACTACTTCATCGTCTTTGTTCACTGTTGGGCAACTAACTATTTCTTGATAAAACTGTGCCACTTCAGGATCATCAGGGAGGTATTCCTTTAATGTTTTTACATCTTCAATTTTTTTTATATTGATTGAAATACATCTTTCCGGATATGCCTTCTCTGATGGGTACTGAGGAAACTGGCACGAAGTCAGAAGGCGAAAAGTATGTGATTCAAGACCATCAATGTAAGTTCTAGCTTTCAGAATACCAACATTTACATTTCCAAATTTAAAATGATTCAAATTACTCACTTGAAGTGATATTTTATCTTCTTTCCTAGTGTAACGGCCCAATGCTTCAAGCGACAACGTATTCTTTTTAAAATATTGTGGCCACCATGATTTAAAGTTAAGTATGTCATCGGATTCAACCATAGTAACACTGAATCTTTGTGGTTGAGCAGAGGATAAAATCAGTTGGACGTATTCTTTTGGTGTGTAAACTCGGTCTGTTTTACGCAATTTGCGTTTTATTGCTCCAAAATCCCTGTCGCACGACATGAATGAGTGACCCCTTATCGGATAGTAGTGGTGTACACCATTAATACCACTCCAATGTACTACACTAAGCCACATTCTCAAAATAGAGTGGTTTTTACTTTGAGATGAGCACCCGTCCGAAAAAAACATGAAGTGCCTTTACATTTTTGTCAATGTATTTTTGAACAACATCTAACAGAAAAGAACAAACTTCATTTGGTCCTTTTGTACCTACACCTTCATACAGCATAGCCTTTCCTGTCTTGTGATCATGGATGCAAAACACATTATAAACAATCTCCCGGAGATAAAACACCTCTTGCACACCTATACAGGGGGAGCTGTAGATATTGCATATAATCTGTACTAATACAAGCCACATCATCTCTTGTGGACATAATGTCTTCAATTTCCTTAACTTTTTTAGAAATATTTTTAGATCGCCTTTTATGAACGATTTTTTTTAGTAACGGCTACCCTTTTTGCAGTATCATTCAAGTTCTTGCTTTTGATTTTTACTTCCAGTTCTTCACACTTGCTACAAGTGTCAACTTGTGGTCTGCCATATAAAAGACAATATCTCCACTTTTAGCATTGCCAGGAACAGACTTCCCAAGTTTGTCCAATTGTTCTTATTATTTAAAAGGTGAACTGAATTAAGTAAGTGTTAAAAGTATATAGAGTATACAGTTATTGTTAAATTTAATAGTTTGAAAGTTGGGAAGGGGAAATAAAAAATAGTGTACTTATAAGGTGAGATTAAAAAAGGGAGTAAGTACATAAGGGATAAGAAAAAAAGGTTGAAGAGATAAAGCGAAAACTAAGTGACAGGAGGTGATATAACATACCCTGTTGTCAAGGGCAATATTTCTTCACCTTCCAGTCTTCCTCAATCACTGTTAAACCCTCACTGCCTCTCTATACCTAAGCATCAATGATAATCTTTACGTCAAGTTGGACAGTTGCGCCAATAAACTTGTGCTAATCAAGTTTTAAAATTTACGTATTTCAAAAATCCAATAATTTCGACGTGATTAGGGTTATATTTTTTATTATTACGCCTACTTCAAAATACAAAAAACCTTAGGAAATTAAATTGTACAAAATGTATACGTAGTTGACTATAATATGAGATTTTTGAAGTTAACAAACTACTGAATACAATGAACATGGCTATTACTTAGAGTTAATTTAGATTATGGATAAGAACATCTTAATATGACGGTCTAATGGAGTAGAGTATAAGCTATTACTAGTATGAATTCCTTCATGAAATATACATACATTCAAGAACTTAACAACACCACTGGAATAATCACTAGTACGTTATACGTTAACCTCAAGATAGTAAAAAATCTCTGTCCTCAAATCCTACGTTTGATGGATCGCACTTTCAGTGTACATAATACATGAAGCCGACTCTATTTTAGTCCGGTGCGAGGAATATTTGAGTCATCAAGTCCCACATTGAGAACACCGCGTCGCTCTCAGATTATGCGTCGTCGTGTATAAACCTACTCCATATAGTACAGTCGTATCCTGAAATATCAAATTAATTTTAAATCATTACTCATAAGTTTTTCACCAAGTAATTTAAATAGTTTTAATTTCTTACCAGTATTTTTAACCCTGCAAAGTAAATGGTTAACCATTCAACATAAGAAAAAGAAGCCAGCTACATATTTCAAACAGTTTTATGTATGTTATACAGATAAAAGAATATAATATATAAATATATATACATACATATATAACGTCTATATAAAAAGAATATCGGGATCGTTTTTGAAGCTTCTCGATACCGTACCTGGACAGTTCATTGAAAGCATTAAAACACACATACTATTATACATAGATGGTTTCACTAGAGCTATAATAAAATTTAAGAAAATGTTTCTCAACAGTTAGAAAAATATATAAAATATTCTGGTGATAAAATTTATATTTACATTTTTCAAAAACATTGAATTACAAAAAGATTTGCTAAGCTGGGACTTGAACCCGGGCCTCTCACTTGTGCCGTGGGTGTTTCTTTCACATATGTATTGAAAAAAACCAAACTAATGTATGATCGGAAAACCAAATAACTGTCATAGACTTTAGATTTATTTTCATTAAGTTATATTAATGGCAATAATTATTTACATTAGCTGCAGTCTCGTGGACCCCAACCATTTCTATAAGTGTAATTTTACCAATTTCAAGTCAACTACTTAATTTTTTTGGCATATTTATTCGAGGAAAGCACCACATTATATTAAAGTGAGAAAATAGAAGCAGGACCTACAAGTAAGTAAGATCGCTCGTGCACAAACCTACTGCAACTTAGAGAGTGAGGTCAACTCGTAGTCTTTTGTTATAATAAATATCATAAAACTTTATAATCTGTAATTCTTCTATTGATCCCAGAAAAATAACCATTACTGGCCGGATGTACTAGGTTTGACCTGCCAAGTTTTATAAGTGTAGCTAATGATAGTATATTGTAAATATCCTTCGCTTTTTGATTCTAACACCTAGTCTTACAGTCAATTAAAAATATTAAAAAATATTAACTATGAAATACAAGTCGTATTATTATTTATGCTTCAATACATTGTTTCCCCATTTATCATAACTTTTGTAGGAAGATAGTGTTATTCGATAACGGGAAAAGTCTGTAAAGATCTGTTTAAACTGTAGACCGTTTTATAAGTTTTAGAAGAGAACAAAAACTTATCCCAAATTCTTTGGAGGACCTTTTTTGTTTCGTGTAATTGCATATGCAACCTTGTCCAAAACATTATGTAATACTCTATAAATACCAGAATTAATACTATTTGATAATTTATATCTTGGATACGTGACATATTTTATTTTGTTTTAAATCATCACGGATTAATGAAATCTTACAGGTCACCTGTCACATACTTTTTCAAATTATAGTCTAGAATACGTCTCGTCTTTGGTAATTTAAACACAAGCTAAAAGATTAAATAAAGGAAAAGTTTTAGCACACGTATTTTTAAGTTAAATCTCCTAAAGAAATCAAATAATATCATCTCATATATTTTATTCAAAGTTCAATTTATTTTAAACGATAAAGTGTAACAAATGTGAGAGTAAATCAGTTATCTGCAGCTTGACTTGATTTGTGGACAAAGTTATTGGACATTTCCCCATAAATCTGTAGTTAACTGTTAAGCTGCGTGCGACGAGATACAAGCGTTATGTTTTATTAAATTCACAACACTGCAAAGATAGGTGGCTATTTATTGTTCGATTGAGTATTTTCCACTCTATCTAGCATAGCGAAACTCAAGAAAAGATTAACTTCAAAACTAACATTTCCAAAACGTTTTATTTATTAATATCTTAAATTATTGAAGATAATTTTAAGAATTTTTAGATTGTAACTGATTACAACAGTTCTTTTTCCTTTTTATATCATATATGATTTACAACCAAGATAAACGCGACGTTCTCTTAACCATCCATGGTAAACTACATAATGTATTTTGGCATAAATAACATGGCAAAGTTAAAAGAGAATTATTCAAAATAATCTTCTTAAAACTAAAACTAAACTCAAGAATCTTCATAGCAATTACAGAGTTATTAGTCTGCCAAACTCTTACACTTAACATTCTGATTATCAAATGAAGTTAATTAGCTTTTCTGGATATTATGGCTTTCATATTTTACTTTACTTTAATCTCAAGACAATCCTTTTAATAGTATAAAAATATTAATATTCATAAAATTAATTGTCAAAATTAACTGGTCAATTTCGAGCTTTATTTGTAATCGTATCACTGAAGGATTCGTTATAATATTTCACCTTTAAATCACTGTTGGAACTCCTTTTCAGCACATTTCGTCAATTTTTGTGGCAGATAACTTTAATTTGTAATTTTATTATTATAAAACTAAATTAGTTTAACAATTCTTTGATAGATTCGCATGTAATTATTGTTTTATTTGTTGGTACATATACATTGATGTGTAAATACACATAAAATCTTTAAGGACTACCAAATAATTTTATATGTATAAGTTTGGATAAATAAAAATTACTTGCTCCACCTTGGTTCGAACCCAGATCTCTCAACGGCCGAATGGATTATCACCTTCTAAGTAACGTATACAACCATGAAAATATTTTTTTTCAATACTAATGTATTGTATAAATAGTGTTCATCAACAACTTATTACTAAACAATTACGAACTTTTCTCTACGTTGTAGTAAAATTGTAATTAATTGTTTCCCTATAAAACCTAAATTTTAAACTCCGAGATATATAACCCAGTGATATGGTTATGTAAATTGAGCTGAACATTTCAGCTTTTTCATTATTGACTACATGTGTGCTCGGGGCTTACTAGTAACATTATAACATGTGTTAAAGTCCCTGTTGATGATTGTAGCTTTATAAGTTCTCAGTGTGAGATGAAATAGATGCGGAGATGAGTACATATCTAACTTACGAATTAGAAAAAAGTCTACATGAAAAGAAAACATGGTCTTGTTCCATATAAAATTTCCATCATACTTCTGTTGGAATCTATTCATTTAATGCTTGGTGCACTGAATGTGTAAAGAGGTAGACACTTTTGGAGCCGTAAATTAAATATTATGGTGGAGGAAGTTGACGGGTCCTTAGAATTTGTTGAGATAGAGAGACTTCAATCTTACACCTATCTGTAATCCACACCTAGTATTAATCAATCTTGTTTTATAGACACTTTGTTGTTATGTTTACTTAAATTATAGACGGTCGAGAATTAGACTACAACTACCGAAGTAATAAACACAGAAAACGTGGAATGCAAAAGGTTTCTTTGTAATCGAATGTTCTATTTTTCAAGAGACTTTAATGCAATACACATAATCAAAGAATCAGTATGTAAATAAATTAGAAATAAAATCTATGGCCAGTATTCAGTGTGGAAGTTACATCTTAAATAAAATATTGACAAATCAAACATAACTCTGATTTGACAAAATAAATTATTGTTAAAACGTGTTGTGTTTAATTATATTTTTTATGGTAGCCTATTCAGGTGTTAAAATATAGGAATTCCTATTATAGTTGTAATAAATCCTAATTTAAGCGTTCATGCTTGAGTAAAACTTACTAAAGTAAATAACTAAGATGAGATGGATGAAGCGTGTTTGTGCTATTCATTAGCTCTCGTTCAACAATTTCACAACAGGTAATGTTCTCTGTTTAACACGATTTCTTCAGTATGTATACATTTATAATTAAGTTATATAAATAAGGTTGTAAATTAAATATGGGAAAATAATAATTGGGTTGTTATAATTATGGAATAAAAAATAATAATGAATAATTTACTGTGCGTTAGTGAAGCCTAATATTCACTGGCTACAATAAAGGTAATTTAGTGTGTAATCTGTCTGTCCACTCGCGCGATATCTCAAATCTAGTTGAGATTGTAAGCATATCTATGGACTTGAAATTGTGAAACAAGCTTATTTTCTATTTGATTATGGTTCACGTCACTCTGTACGAATTGGTTAAGTATTATAAAATATGTTTTTACCTCATACTTACAAGTAACCACGATTGCAACCAAAAGTGGAATAAATATATACTATTAAACAAAGTCATATATTACAATCATAAATGATTTTACATTAAACATATTAAAAAGTTAGCAAAATTATCCCAACATCTCCAACTTTATTGTATGGTGACTTGGTGTGTAGACTTCATTGAGAAACAACGCAAAATACTCACGTGCTACTCATATACGTATATACTCATATAACATGGTAAGATATCTCTTGAAATATTTTATCTGTTGACTACCAATTTTGCATTTTTACATATAAAAGAATTAGTTAGATTATTCTACACGGCCAACATTGGAAAACGAATGAGCGTCGTTTACTACTTTCCCTCAATAGAGTATATTTATTTCTGTCAATAATGAAATGAACAGAACACTTTAAATTTTGCATTGAAGCTCAGAGAAGCATGTTACGCGACGCGTGATGTTGTGTACTCCTACTTTCTTAAAATTACACCAACAAACTTGACCAACATGTTTATATTCTTCTATTCTCCTTAACAAAAAAGTGGGAGTAACCACACCATGATGTAACAAACTTCGTTAATTTTTATGTAAAATATTTAGTCTGTGGCATAGTTATACCCAAGATAACTTGCGGTTACACATATAGGCAAACAATCATACAGACAAAAATGTTAACTAGGCAGCCAGAACGTTTAGAAAAATCCCATAGGTGGACATACAGAATCTAGAAATCATTCATTATTGTCTTTGTAGAAATAAGTTTCTTGTGCAAACTTTATAGCATAATGAAGAAATCTATCTTAAGAGCCTTGCTAATTTGCCATGTGTCGCTATGGCGCAAATTAAGTGTCACATAATTGTACTCCGTTTCTTAGCAAATTTGCTAATTTAGCAAATTCAAATAATAAGAACCAATAATACAGATATTCTTGTATACTGGTACATGTTTTACATAGTTCTTTTTGTAAACTACAATAAGTATATGACTGCTCATCGATTGCTTCATCGTGCTACGATTGATTATCTTCTATAAATTAGGTATTTACAATAATATTTCCTGTAATGGTTCGATGGACTGGCTCTGGTTGGGTGTAATGGTGATTTTCTATATTTACTGGACCACCGTTTTCCTTCAAAGAAACTTCTAGAATAGCTGATAGACATTATAACGTAATCAACGGTCAGTAATTAGTTATTCGTTTATACATTCTTACATAAATAAACTAGTTTTAAATTATCCAAGTTATAATTAGGTGCCTATAAGAAATAGTTACAATGTCGTAAACATAAATGATGATGAAGGACCTAAGTATAAATAGGTGGCTAAAGATAAATAAAATAAATACTTTTCCGACTTACGAGGACTGTAAAATAAATACTTTTCCTGTTCTATTTTACTGAGTACTGTAACATGAATATTTGTTCCTGTTCAATGTACACCTAAATACAATATGTAGGAATGGTAGAGAAATTTTCATAAACTGTGCAATCACTGCTTCTGTGATGGCTACACTATCTCATATATTAAAGAATTTTTACAGCTTGAACACGTTACCTGTGATTATTCCAAGCTACGAGTATAACAGAATTTTGGCAGAAATTCACTAATATCCAAGTGCAAGGACTATTCGATGATAGTATTAGAGTATTCTAAGTAAAGTCCAGCCAAGATGATTAATTACCCAAATAATTGATCACCTTTGACGCATGTATAACTCAATAACATTAAGTGGTACTAACTGAATGTCAATGATAAGCAGGCTGTCATCTTCATCATAAGCAGTCTTGATTAGGTTGGCAGTTTTCTTTTTCAGTATCACACAACATCTCTGGTGCCACCATTTAAACAACATATTATAAAGCATCAGTCATAGTGTACCATGCTATGGTGCCTATGGACTAAAAGATGCGAGTATATGGACAAAAAAAAAAAACTAGTAGATAAGTATTCACACCCACTGATATAGAACTATTTAAACGGTTACAGTAGTTGTATGCAAATATTCATGGAAAGCACCGCACGTACTGACAAAGCAAACTAAGCTATAATATCCCTAGTTACGAGAGCAGATAGATCATAACAGAGGAGCAATATCTCTCTGGAGCTACTAATATACAAGCAGATTAACGACAGCATGTTGACTTAACGGATACGCTGAATAATGATCTGAATTACGTCCAAAGAACTACGTGTATATTTTCACATATTTTGTATAGTTTTATAAACATTTTCCTTTAGTACTTTATGGTGTTTTAGCATATGATAAAGAAGATACAGTTGTTTCCAATTAATAATAATATATATATATATATATATATATATATATGTACATATATATATATATATTATTTTTTAATTTCTATTTCATTTCATAACATTAAACATTTTCCTAATTATGTTTAATGTCGTCTATGTAAAACTTAGACGACTAATTAAGATTATTGATTTTTTCCTATAACTATTAATTATATTAATCAAGAGAAAGTATTGGATAATAATGTGTATTTGAAGTTTTCTAAGCTAACTGCCAATAACTATTTAATACTCATTGACATAATAAATGTGGAGGATTATCTATCCAGCTTATACCTCTCCCTTTATTAAACAAATATGCATTTTAAAATATTGATTAGTGCAGTATTCATAAAATGACTGGATAAAAATTATCAGTTTTATATGGTTTACTTCTAAAAATAATAATTCATTTATACATGTATAGGTATATAATAATATATAATCTGGTACAGATATAATTATAATAAATTGTACTAATTACAATTTTAGAATGCTAATATTATTTATTAACTTTTTAAAGAATGGTCTAGGTTTATATAATGGTTCATGATTTAAATATTGAATTTTTAAATAAATTGAATAAAAGGAAAATTTTACTATACTTCGAGATTCCGTTCAAAATTAAAATATAAATACATTACGTAGTAGTGGACAAAGAGATAAAAACTGGAAAGCTAACCCCGTATTTACGCGATGGGGATGAAACTGAAACTGACAGCTAGATTTATCAGTTCAAATCCATTTTCTGTTCGATTCTACCCTTGTTATTAAATAAAAATTGACCATTGTAGAAACTTACTTGCCAATTATAATTCCCACCAAATATTTATAATTTTACAATAGAATAAATACAATAATAAAATACTTTACAAATTCACGAATTGTAATCGAAACTTATATTAATGGGTCGTAATTATTATTTGGTATTTACAAACATGTAAAAACTTTATGGTGAAATTACCTATAGTGTATATAAATACGAGCATACGATTTTACAATTATTATTTGCCTACTACACTTTGGCGTTCAGTAGTGTTATAACGATAAAAATATATTTATTTCCGAGCTACACTGAAATTCATACATTTTTATATGAATTAAATAAATAAACATAAAATTGACAACTAAACTTTTCAATTAGACTTTTTCTCACAGAAATCACAGTTTCAGGAACCGAGGAAGGAAAAGTTGATGTGTTTAACACGTATTCGTATGTTCCAGCTTTTTCCAACAAGAGATTAATGGAAACAGGCTTAGCAACTACTGTTGTTGACATTTTTCTGCAGCTGACACATTGATCGGATAAAACATAGTAACCCTTTCCGGTGATTTCTCTGAGTTTTCCTTTTTGCCTTTATTGGTTGTGTCAGTCCAGAAATAAATTGAAATTTAGTATTTCTGAATATATTTCTCAATTCAATGTGTGCAGATGTATATATTGTGTATCATAATAGTTTAAAAATTATAATGGATTCAAATATGTGTTATTAATATATACATATATATATACATATATATATATATATATATATATATATATATATTGCGATGTACGTGTACTACACTTATAGTGTAAAGGTACAGCAAATATTGTGTTGTGTATTTTCTCTTGGGACACACACACACACACACACACACACACACATATATATACATATATATTTATGTATATGATTCATCCATCGTGCATACAATTCATTTTAATTTCAAATGTTGGTTACAGCCAAAAGTACCTTCATGCAAATGCATGAGACATCTATTTTTCAAATCTATTTTTTACTTCCTATATACACTATTTTTCCACGTAACACAGAGAAAAGATAGACTTAACGTGCGACATATGTCTTATAGTATAGCAGTCATTTGAGGCAATTGAGGAATCTTATCGCCCCACCTACCAAGCTTATTTAGAATAAAGAGGAATATATTTCATACTGTATACCAATTAAAAAGTTATACATTTATTTTGGTTTGACTTTAAAATTAATTCGTATTCATGTATTACATAAACGTCTAAATTGAAGTTGATGGAAAATTATAAACTGTTTTATTTATATACACATCAAAGTAGTTGGTAATTTGGTAATCTTGGACTATATTATACTACATAAAAAGTATACCAAAATCCTTAGCTTTATTGACCTGGCAAGCACTTTCATTAAAACTATGGTTTTTATGTAAAGCGTTGCTTAAGTGGCAAATTAAGTTGGCTTAAGTTTATCACATAGTTTAAGAAATCAGAGATGATACATGATTTAAAAAAGTCATTCTTAAATTATAAATCAGACTCTGTTTTTTATATTGTATATTATCTCCAATATTATTTAACATTTATGTAAATGATTTAGCAAGTTTAAAATTAAAAGGTAAAATACTTCAGTATGCCGATAATAATATACTCTATGTAATTAATAAAGATCTAAATATAGCCCTAAATAATATGCAACAGGATCTTGATTTGGTAGTAAAGTATTTTTTTAATAATTCAATAAAACTAAATTCTCAAAAAACAAAAGCAATAATATTCAAAACTCCAAGAAACACTATACAGGACAATAATGTCAACATTTTATGTCATTCTCATAAATGTTTTAGAACAATAACTGGTAGAGATCAATGCAGCTGTCAAAATCTAGTTTTTCATCAAACTATCAAACATCCTTGGTATACTTTTGGACATTAATATGAAGTTTGAATCGCATGTAACCTATTTAAAAAATATGTTAAAAATGGTTCTGTACAAATGTACTAAAATTACTGAATATTTTCCAATGGCTACAAAGAGAATAATATACTTTAGTCTAGTGCAATCTTTGTTTGTATATTGGCATATCTGTCTACTATCAGGCTCCAGAATATAAACTGATCCATCTTAAGAAAATATTATGTAGGATATATGAAGTGTTGTTCCCTTGCATTGAACCTAGAGTGTTAGGAATTTTGATGTTTGATAATCTTGCAAAGTATATAGATATAAACAGAAACTTTCTAAATGAAGAATATAGGATACTAGAAAATGTAGATTATAATTTAAGAAGGAGACTTTATATTGTAAATAGTTATGGAAAATGTACTTTGCAAACTAGGATATCAATGCTTTTAAATGCGTTACCTGAAGAAATTTTGAAAGAACTTAGAGTAAATAAATTCAAAATCAAGTTAAAAAATCATCTTCTACCTATAAGCAACAACTAAAAAGGCTTACGCACTTAAGTAGCATTGAAGGAAAGAAGGATAGTCTACTTACCATATTCATAGGATATTAGGTAAATTGTATCACACGAACACAAAATAATAAAGCCACAATTGGGGAAACATTAACACACCGGGGTTTTTCTCACAACACTAGGTAGACAAGAGTAAGGACAGATTTTATACTCAAACATAACACATTTGATTTATTTCAACACGGTAAACAAACATGTACAAACACTCAAAAATACTCTATAACATAGAATAACATAAAACATCTTTCAAACATAAATTAAACAACGGAATAGGCAACATAAAACAACGACCAGCAAGCAATCTAATTCTGTCAGTCAACAAAACAAGTTCAACGTCATCACGATCAAGAAAGACTGCAAGTGAGTTGCAGTACCAACCTCTCTCACGCACAAAACGAAAATCCCCAACGCACAAGCACTGTAAAAAACACGCCAATACCACAATCTCTTCAAACATGAACCATCCAATTAAAATACACACGCACACATACACAGTTTAAACTGTTTAAAATATCTATATATTTCCTTAATTTAAGTAAATATGTATGTTCCAATCATAAATATTCAATTACTGCTATATAAATGTTAAAATGTAAGCAATACGGTAAAAATAAAATATTATGTAATTTAAATGTAAATTTTCCCCTCAAATAGCTAAGCTAGAGGGGATAAATTGTAATAAAACTGCATGATCTGTATTATGTTTTCTGAATAAACGTTTTTGAATTTGAATTTGAATATTTCTTTATTGGTCGGCACGAACATTAACAATAATTAACGAGATTTTTGTTTTCAAATTAATTAACGCTAACAACTTTTAAGAATTAATTCCATATTTTGGTTATTAATTTATTTATGGCTGTAAATAAATTATTAACATGCTTAGGGGGATAAACAATATTTTCGTCTTGTAGCTTAGTGTTACAAAAACTAAGAAACTGAAACTCGGGAAAAACGCTGTTTGAATACTATAGTTATTTGTTATTATAATAACATTTCTGTGATAACTAAACCCATTTCTAAACACTGATCGTATAGTAAGTCTACTATGGTAAAAACATAAAACAATATTTAATGCAAGATATATTTTTATACCTTGCTAGATAATGACAATGATTATGAAAAAAACGGAGGTGTAAGTTATTATTACACCTAAAACGTATTATATATTGCTTTTAGAACAATGCATGATAAGAAATGTATTATTAAGGAGCTTTGCACACTGTAAAAGATATTGACAGTTATATTAAAGTTCTATTTAGTTCTCATTATCATCATGCCTATCTTTGATCACAGTTGCATGTTTATTTAAAATTAGGTGTATGTTTTACGTAAACATTCCCATTCGCTACAGGTTATAGAAAACTCCAAAAACTCCAATGTAAACATACAATGGCTTAATTTAATTATTTACACAATTTAAACGTTTAGATAAACCAATGAAAAAGTCATAATTTTTTTTATACAAACTCTTGTCAGTATAAATATTACACTGCGAATATTTGAAGTGTACTAAAGTAAGATAATACATGGACTGTCTTCTGCAGGACCAGATGCTGAATATTGGAGACGGTTGTTATCTTCCTCTCGGAGCCTTTGTCTGTGAAAACAATAACTTACTTAATGGTCTTACCTTATAGCAAAATTTTACTTTGTACTTTGGTACGTTACTGCCTTACAGGAAACAAGAATCATAAACTATCGTGTAAGTACATTTCCAATATAACCTATGACATTTTTGCGATAGTTGTGTTTAGTATGATTTGAAACCCTTCCTCCTCAACAAATTATGATTTTTACGTGGGAGACTACTGTATATCTCCAACACTTTTTAAAAATAATGGGAAGTACAATGGTCTAAAATAAGTCTTTTTAAACGGTTCAAAACTAAAAAATAACAGAATTTTCCTAATGATGGAAGATAAAATTTGTATGACTAATTTTTATGACTGCCTGTCTGACTATATGCAAGATATCTCTAGAAGCTTAATTCCAATACACGTTACACTGATTTCAATGGTGGCCTTTTACTCAACGGGATTTGGCTGGGCACTATCGAACATTTTTACTTCGTCTTAACTATGTTTGAAACAAGAAACTTACTAAACAAATAACTTTATAGAAAAGAAAATAGTAGGCAGTTTTGATTGTGATGTTGCAGAAATAATTGTACCTCAGATAAAGCAGACGTTATTTAATATAGAAGATGAACAATTTTACGTTATTTATATACAAGTTTGTTCAAACCGTAATAAACAGAGGGAGGGATCCAGGCTATTACGGCTAGTATTGAAAGCCTTAAATACATCACGACATCCAGATTTAGTGCACACTGAGAGAACTCAATTTAAAAATTCTAAAGGCTTCGTAAACAGAATATTAGTAAGATCAGATATCACATACCTGGCCTTTATTAACTTTAACGATCAGCAATCGGTAATAACTCACTCTCAGCTGTAAGAAACTTTGATATTGGTTTAGTGGAGGCAAACTGTTGAGAGACGAGCCATGACACGGACAGACGACACCTCAACAGGAGAGGCATGTCCCGTTTTGTAGCTCTATGTTCAATGCAGCTCTGCGGCAGCCGGATGTTCTCCAATCTCTGGTCACCTACGCAAGTGAGCGCAAAGTCTCCAGCCCTGACCCCGATGTTCTAACTAGCCCTAGAACCCTCTTGAAGGAGCTGAAGGTCAGGTTGAGTATTCCTCCCACTATGAACTACTATTTATTTCAGTACACTTTCATTATTGGGTTTATTGTGGATTAGATGATTTTTAACGATCAAAATCTATTATTATGGTCACAACTCAATAATAAATGCCTAAAAACATTGAAGAAGTTATTTTATATGGCATAGATACAAAACTTAAAAGAACATTTGGTGTCTGGTACAATTTTGCAATAATAAACTGATCCTGTCAACATCCAACCAAGCCAGCCACCGTTAATTTAAAGATGAGACCCTCCACCGGCCTTTCCGCAGACCAGTGAATCCTAGTTGAACACCATATCGCAATAATCCTTATCTTCAGACACGATTATCGACTCCAAGGTTAGAAAAACGCATTAGACCACACAGCCTTGATATCGTAAATGTGCAAATAGCTCAATTAGAATTGCTAACATTATCGGATGCCGTCCGACAACAAATCCGACTTCAATGGTATAATACATGCTTGTAATGGAAAATTAGGTGTTACTATGTGAAGTTGATTTTTATTCCAAATAAGAAAGCCTAGTTTTTTGTTGCGGAGGAATGAGGGCCTATTTTTATAATACGTAGTAATTCAACGGTTTAATATCCGTAACAACATAAAAAATAAAACGTTTGAATGCATAATATGTAATAACCGAATATGTAAGCAGATATTAATTTAAAAAGGAAAAAAATTATTCAGAGAAATATGTTTATTATGTACTTACAATACCTATAATATTCACAATTTTATGTATTAATTCGATAACTAATAAGGTAAATGTTTTTTAAATACTATCGAAATGGTGAGTGTTTATTCAGCACGAGGACTTATCGCAACGTTACATTTAACAGTAGCCTAATAATTACAGTCTAAGGATTTAGATAGAGTAGATTCGTATAAGTTATATTATTTTGTTCAATTTAAAAAAAGAACTTTGCATGAGAAGTTTTATTCGCAAGATTTTCGTATTCTCCTTCATCTTTTTAACATGCTTTTCTCGTATGGAAGCGACATACCATTTCCTGTCATCTTTTTACTGTAAAAATGGATATGTTATGATCCATATAAAAAATATATTAGCTTTTCGCATAAAACTGTGTAATATTTCGTCTATATGACATATAAACGATCTGTTTTACCCTGAAATCTTACTCACCCAAATCCTGTTTGATAAAATAAAGGAATCTCTTTTATCTGAGTAATGGCATTCAGTGTAAACCACATAAGCAGTATTTTCCATATCATAAAATGATAAGATAAACTTAAATGTAAAAATTGCCTCCTTGAAATATTTTAATTGATGATATAACGGTAAAGGAATCTTGTAAATACTAGAACTAATCTGGAGTCTGAATACCTCCTCCAAAACCTGTACCCAAGATGGCTAGATTTTCTGGTATATTTGGGACCAACAATATTTTCCCGCTTATCTCAAAATTATATTTGTTTGCTGGAGTATAAGCCCTTGGAATAGTGAAACTAGAATCAATAATTTGGTCTACAGAAATATTAAATTTATAGTTGAAGTCAGTTGTAGCCCTACACAATATAACCCTTATCTTCTAAGAGTTTCGTTTCGATTCAGGCCCGGAACTGTGTGCGCATCAGTATTATGTAAATAATTGCCTATTTACTAGTTGCAAACAAGTTTACAAGTTAAGGAACTCTTGATTCAATGATATATGATTGAACACAATGGGTGCTGGAGTTTATGGTGTTTGATCGAAACTCACAATTGAACCGTTACTGCAACAGTAAAATCCACCTTAATAAATGTAGGCAGTTATAATATATATTTTAACTCCAAATTAAATCATATTCATTACAGAAATGTCTGCGCATCTAATGTTCTTAAATGTGATAATTATCTGGGCATTTATTTTTAATTATTCAGTTCAATAACAGCAAATGAAGAGTATCCTAAGTTTCTTTTATTTTGTATGCCTGACCCTTAAAGACCCCTTTCAACTGAAAAAGAAGGATTACTAATATCAAACCACCTAAATTCAGTAATACTAAATGGCCCCACCCATTTACCTCTTCTATCATTTTAACAATATATGAACGCTCAAAGTAAAGAAATTGTTAATAATTGGGTTTAATATTCCATATTTACAAACAACATTTTATAATTTCTTTGTAGTTTTATAACTTTGGTAAATACTTTATAAATCTTTATATCCTTATAATTAAAATTTTCCATTCGCTCAAAGCAACCGTTATAAGTGTAGTTGGTATTAGCCACTAAAGTAACGTGTGCGCTATTTTATAGCTTAAACAATAATTGTCTTATTACTATTAAAATGTAAACACAAATATATAAGTCAAGACAAATAATATTATTTTTCTCGGCTGTAGACTGTATTGTAGAGACTGTAAGATAAGCTGGGTTCGTTACCTTACCTAAGACCTATATTACTATCGATCAAGGTTAATTAAAGTACCGGCACACAGTGTACTCTGTGTGAATTTCAAAGCGCTCCTTCTATACCGTTTATAAAACAATGGTTACTTGAAATTGGTTTCCATCTTCAATAGAGCTCTATTACTAAATTTTAATATTTAGGATAATCAATTAGTAAGTTTTGCTGACTTCAATATTAGACAATGAGTAAATATACAGCACTGATGCGCTAAATGCAGTAAAATACGTTATACGTATGTTTGCTGTAATTAGGCATTATGAAAGTTGGCAATTTGGTAATCGGTTTTGGAAGATAAAGGGAACTTTTTATATATTTCCAACAATACAAGAACTAAAACCTGGCATTTTAAAGTTTTTGACGTAGGGTAGTTTAAATTAGGGGGGATTTCTTTATATCAAAATTGAATTTGCAAAGAAATGCTTTTATGGAAGTTTATGTAAATTGAGGGAAAACTCAGCATTTATGAGGAAAACCTGTAATCTTTATATTTATTCCTTGGGCGCATAGGCCTATCTTGAAATAGTTATAGAATTAAATATCAGATCTATAAATAAATAAACAAATATTGTATTAATAAATATACAAACTCAAATTGGATTATATTAGATATTGTTTGCTGTATTACTTAGTTAGTGAATAAAATTTGAATTCATAATAATGTTAAACAAATGTTATGCTATAATACACTGATACATTTACATCAAACAGCACTACTTATTGCATAATGGTTTCCTTACCAACCTTTATAAAAATTATACATGGATATATTTAGCTATATAATGATAGTGTTTTATGGACAGGATATTGGTTCACGAAATGGTGTCTATACGTCAAAAGTCTTCGACATGACAGTTGTACAGTAAGAAACAACACTTAATTAAACTAATCAAGAATCTTGATATTGTGATACGAAGTTGGCCAATAGATGAGTTTGTAGCTGTTCCGTGCTTTGTAGCTCCCTGGACAGTTACTTGACAGTTAGTTTTGATGAGCCGTTATAGAAATTGGAGGAAGTTTGATCATTTGACCATTCGACTGCTGTGCAGATTTCGATAGTCCAGTTGGTATAAATTATTCTATCGTCTGAGGGGAATATTATATTTTACTGAATCATGTCATCCTTACAATATTAGATAAGTTTTATTAACATTAAGATAAATCATTTAATGAATATGAGAGTAACCATATAAGGACATTGGAGTTGCTAGAAACCATCTGTTTTAAATTTTTAGGAACAATAAATTCTATGAGGAATGCTTTAAAAGATAGAAAATTATACGGAAAAATCTCAAAACTCAATCATAGCTATTAAAAATACTTTAACACTATAATACTTATATTTGAGGCTGATTGAGGTGACTAATAAAAAAACTCTGTAAGATTATCAGCTCTTAGATTATCAAAGAATTTTAATAAACACAAAGCAAGTGTTCAACTTTCAAAACTTCCTTTTTTACTTGTTGATGTTAGCGCGGTATGATAACACAAGGGCTAAACAATTCCTTACAAGCATGACTGTGTGCCCAATATCCGTATCAACCACTGATTTTCAGGTTATTCGGAGAATTTCAGAAGTATGTTATGAGTCCTAATAAATCCAGGACAGTTCAACTCTTATTGGCTTACACCTTTTAGTAGAATCTACTCTTGATACTAAAGAACCAATGTAGTTAACTAAGATAGCAACGAGTAAATCAGAGAATAAATACACTTTTCAAAAACTGAGAGTATTCTTAAGAAATTTTAGCATGTGAAATAGTAACACATATGGTCTAATTATAGGAATCAAATGTGGTATACGTTTTACATTTTGCATGCCACTTCAGTGAAGCCTGTTACGCGATACGTACTGTAGCTTACCGCCTTATAATAAAACATCATGCGTTTATTTACTGTTTACTGTTGGTTACTTGTAATAAGGGATGAGGTTAAATTATATATTATTACCATTTTGAGTCTGCGTTTGTTTTATATTAGAGTATGTGAAATAGTACAAAGCTTAATTTTGAGTGTCTATCAACAAACAATTTGGATGCATTCTAGATATATTGTTACTAACAATCTGAAACTCTTACAAATTTGAGGACTTGTTTTAGGAATTAAAAGGTTTTCCTCACTGATTTTAAATCGCATTAGCTCACTATTAAATAATTTTGAAAACATTTAAAGTGTTGTTCTTATTATAACATTTTGATATAATTATACAAAATTACGATATTGGATAGGTTATATTTATTCAATCAAACATATATTTTGCTGGTTTGTATAATAACATTAGTTATCATATTATTCAAGCTTTCTATACATATTGCGTTAACCTGGATATATATATATATAAAAAAATCAGATCTAATTACTGGATATTAATCGCTCTCTTTTAAATGACCATTTTTCCGCTTGAGCAGTGCAACCTAAAAAAATCCTTTATTTTCTTCTATTTAATGAACTGGTCCTTTAACACTTATACAACCGATAGATAACAAAATTTTGAAAGAGAATTATTATAGTGAATGTAAGCAGCTATTAATTATTTAACTAGAAAATAGTACATTTTTGAAAACATTTGGGTAAAATTAAACAATATATATAATATTTGAAACAGATAGCGTAAATACACCGTTGTAGAAGAATTTTACTGTCCATTCATAAAAAACTAGAGGTAACAACAATAATGTATCATCTATAACAATGTGTACAGTTAATTCCACAGGTCAGTGCTTTGAAAATATTGTAAACAATTTTGTACAAGCTTTGAAGCTAAAACACACAAATCCAAGAAAGATCTATATTACATTTAAATCATTGATTGAAGACATTACGAAATTCATTTAGTAACACCTAAAGTTTATAGAAAATGAACAACGCTTTAAAGGAATAAAACTATTGCTGCGTACGTATATAAGAACTAGACAGGATGAAAGTGTTAGGTAATATTTTATATCAGTAATCACAGTGAGAGACTGTAGGAACAAGGTGTGAAACATGGTTTCTTTCAGCCTTTGTTTAATAATTAATGTATTATGGTCTTAATTTAATATTTAATTTCTTTGTAATACATGTAACGTTAAACTGTATTTTTATCAATGCCAATTAGTATATTTTTTATACGATAAAGTTAGGAAACAATTAAGAAACATGTTTTCGTTTATGATTAATAACTTACATTATTGAATATACAGCAGGGTGTTATTAATGTATCAGAGATATTTTAAAATTACGTAAAAATTACGACCTTGTTTGATACAGATCTTTAAGTAGTGAGTCCATTATCTAATACTTACCTTTAATTACTAAACTTACTTTCAGGTCTGTAATGAGCACTTGTAAAATGGAGTGAATATTAATAAGCCATTTTAAGCCATATTCTGGCCAACCTCATGGGTATTCAATCCGAGGATCTTATCAAACAGACAAAATCAATAGAGTACAAGGTCCATAATACTCATTCATTAAATGTATACTAAAAGTTTCATAACATTTTTTATATTTTATAACATGTAGGGCTTGAATTTTTACATTAGTTAAACGCAAAGTCTAGTGAACTTTCAAGTAGCATGGTTTTTGCCAACCGCTTCAGATAAAGTTTTCGCAGTCAAGTTCTGACCAGCGTATGGTTTAGGACATTTTCTAAGGTAAATGTCCTATTCAACATACCTATTCGCTGAAATCTGAAAACTAATGGTGACTCCTTAAAGAATTTACACACTATAAATGTAAACAAATTTAAAATATTGGTTAAAATAATTTTAACAAGTGATAGGCTGTTATACCTCAATGTTTATAAAGAGCAGTTGATAAAATTAATTACCAGGCACATTAAAATAATATTTCACAACTTTATAGATGAAGATTGGATTTTTCGCTACTTTAACACCAGTGGGGAATTTCAAAATAAGAGTAGGTACTATATTCATCCTAGACGTCGCCAGAATGTCTATGTAAAATTTCATTACAATCGGTTAAATAGTTTATGCGTGAAAACATAACATACAAACAAAGGAACTTTCGCATTTATAATATTATTAGGATATATGTAAAATAAGCGTCATAGGTGAGCTTTCCTTATTTTCTGACGAAAGGAGATTGGTTTCATCAGGCTGCATGTGGGACAAAGCTTATAAACAGGCCTAAATGGACTTGGAGAAGATTTAAAATACCATAATAAAATTTGACCATAATTCTCTTACAGTGAGCATAGACAAAACTAGATTGGCCCAGAAATGAAAATCTGAAGCTCAACTCCTGCAGTGACGCGCGGTCGACGGCTTGCAGTCGCGACGTTATTGAGCGTGTGTGCCGCTTACTTACGAAGTATTTAGGAATCGTAATTAAACATAAAATGAGCTGAAGCCCACACGTTCAATGAGTTCACATTTTTATATAAGCGTTACAGCAACGAAGTTATGTATTGAGAGTGGATTAGCGCAGGGCTGTTTACTACCCTTGTGTGCAGTCAATTTTTAAGTACGGTATCCTGGGATGGGGTGAAGAATCCTTCGCTGTTTTAGAACCACAAGCTATTACGCAGATAATAGTAATAAAATCCATTTTAAAGAAAATAGGAGATTTCCTTTGTTTTTATATCATATTAATAAATAATAATTATAAAAAATAAATAAAATTAATTTAAGGTTTTAGCATTATACAGTTATACAGAGTGTCCAATAATAACTTCCCAAAATGTTACCATGTTAATAAATAAGCCAAATTTCTTATATGTTTTAGTTCTATCTTGATTAGTTGTCCGTCTGTCTGTCGTATTGTTGATTTTGTAAAATATTTTAATCTCTGTAACGGTTAAATTAAAAATATTAAATTAAAAACTTAGAGGTTTGTTTATCGTATCAGTATATATATTAAATTCTAATATCATTGTCATTTAATACAAAAGTTTTAGCTACTTTAAAATTTCAAGCCTTAATAACTTTTAATAAAGGTAGTTTTAGTGAAAAAATGTTATGGTACATAAAATATAGCCCTTTTGATTACAAAAATTTTGGCATTTATTCAAACTCGTACAATAAATGCTTACAGGAATAATTTACACAAATCATTTAAACAATTGTAAAATTGATAATTATTGGTAAGCAAATTCTTCTAATTATTATGTAGTGTAAATATGTAAATATGCTTAGTATGTTATCTCCTGTGCTGACTGCAAAGTCTAAATCTTTGTAAATCAAAATTTCGTACGTTTCTTACAGCATTTTGTTCCTGGAAACATTCACCGGCTTCAACAATTTTAGCAACTAAGTCCATGGTGTCATGTATTGGATTAAAAAAAAAATGATTGTTTAAAGTGTCCCCAAACGTAAAGATCTAATTATGTTAGTTATGTTATGTTAGTTCAAGAAACAGGGTCACCGCGCCCCATGCATTGTCATTCATAAACTATATTTAGGTGTTGTTGGACTTCATTATTTACTTAGCTGGAGCTCCATATTGTTGGATCCACATTTCTTGCCAAACATTCCGTAAACAATAAACAAAGAAAGCAAAAATTTAAATGGAAACTAAATTAATGTGTAAAAAATATTAGTTGACATTAAGGGAGGGGGACTCCTTAAGATTAAAATGAATAAATATTTTTATTTCTCATAAATATAAAAGAGTGAATCTAACTAGAGTAAATCGTTTTTCCGCCACAAGAGTCACTGCCACAGAATCCGCTTCTCTTTCTACTTGTAACAAAAACCGGACGTATGTCAAAAAAAGGAAGCTGACAAAGCTAACAGTTTTTACCACTAGTGGTGACATTTTAAAGGCAAGGTTTGCCTTTCATTAAAATATTTGTTAGATTGTTACGATAAAAAAGTGTTGTTCTTATGTTCATTTCTTATTTCTTGTATAAGATAAAATTAGCTATGGATTGTAAAATTATAGGCCTATCATGAAAATACTATTAGTTATTGGTTAGCTTCCCTATTTTATTACATTTGGGGGTTTCCGAACATTTAAGATACACGTATACTATGTATTTTGTATTTTAGCTACTGATTTTATTCTTCATTTTAATGCTAGTTATTACAATTAATTTTAATAAGCCATTAAATATAACTGGTATACCTATTCCATGTAGTTATACTAAAAATATAAATATAATTTAGTTTTAAATCATTTCTAAAATTTTTAAAAGTAATTAGAATCAAAAATATTTTGAATAATATTGATTTAGACACAATTTACTACTTTTGTAGTTTTAGAACCTCTTAACATGTTTTGGAGTGTAGGTACGAAGAAACATTAACAAAATTTGAAAACTAGAGAGGAGTTGAAACGATGTGAGAATCATCACGATACTTAAATTCAATGTTTCACCAGTTTAACACCACGCTTACCATTAAGTGATAAATACTAAATACCAAGCTCCTCGCTCAACCCCCACTACCAGCAATACTCGTTATTAGTCCGCATCAAACGTAATATAATGCTAAAGCTTGTCGGGAGCTGAAAATTATGTGCATAACTGTAATATTTTTTACAGTTTTGGCACTAATATATTAAAAAATGTTTTTATAAAAACTAACAATGGTCATGGAGATTAAAATTTACTCCAATATTTATTTATTCAAAATTTCAATGAATCTCTTATAGCTTTGTTACAGTTTTAGTTACACAACCTATAAAAATGCTTTTTTTAAAGTTTGGTTTGGGGAAAACGGAAAGTTTGAAACTTGATATGATTTTTCTAGACACAATTGTTTCCTTGTATTTTTATGATTTTGAATGGTTTGAAGCACCTCACTAGGAACAATAGGGAAAAAGAAACATGGAAGAATTATTTTAAATATTTGTTTATCCCAAAAAATTAATATTGGAATTAATTACACCGATCAAGTGCGACGCATATTTTAGGCTTCCCAAGGTTACCATGACCATTATAGTGCCCGTCACCTAATTTCCCTATTTAAATTAAATACTAACGCATTCTTACCTAGTAATCTTTCTTCGAATGCTTTGTTTATTTTATAAATAGAATCATTATAATATACTTTACCATAACAGTAAGGAACGGTCATTATTATCACGTATGGTTTTTTAATAAGTTTTAACGAAGTGAACAAGTTATCAAAGAGATCTTTTTCTTTTTATGTTCCCATGTCATTTGTTACACAAAAATTACAATTATGTCGTCCTCGCTTATTTTAGCAGTGATATCTGATCATGATTAACTATTTATTATTAATTAAAACTTTTAAAACAATGTTTGCATTCATTTTTGTTAAAGAAAAATTGTGACAAGATTAATCTTGTATGTCCATAGCTAAATTCATGCTACAAATATTTTAATATCTTATTGGTAAGACACTTTACCACATACTACACAGAATATATTATACAAATCACATGATTAGCTTCATCATTTCACTTAAAATTAACTAGTGGTAATTTTTTCTATTGTGATTTTACCATCACAAACATTAGTAAAACAATTATAATTTGGTATTTATTATTCTATAGAATTAATAACACAATTATAAAAATGACCCAAGTCCAGGGAATTCAAATACATGTAGTTTATCCAGTATTTAATTATAATTTATTAAAGTAAAATATTTATTATGTAATTGTCAGAAAATTGTAACTATTAAACTTACAATACCAAGGGCATATCGTCCAAGCGACTAATTAACTTGATTACATAATCACGAGTTGCTCAGAGAGGCTTAAAGTAGGGCAGACTAATAACTTGGTAATTGGTTTGGTTTTGCTGAAGTATTTACTTTAATGAACAGTAGCGTAGGCGACCAATTCCTTCTCAATGCTTCTGATACTTGTTTATTTTATTTCAATTATAACATAAAATAAAAAAACATTTTTTTTTATTATTATTAGTATAACACATCTATACTGTATGGTAAAACCATAGTAAATAATAATATACTAGATAAAGTAGCAGTTAATTGTTTTTAACTACAAACACATATGTATTTTAATTTTCAAGCTCAAAGTTTTAACTATTGCCAACACAAATTATTTAAAACTTTTTAGGACTTTTAAAGCGTTACAGACTACAAGATGGGGTACATGACGGATAATAAACAAATTTTAAACCGTTTCCGACCATAAAATAAAAGAAACAACACGACAAAAAGGTTTTATCTGGCTATTTTCTTTTTATATTTGTTAAAAATATTTTATTTCTCAACAGTTTGAAACATAACGTTAAAATGTTTTACATGTCACAATTTCATGTTTTTTATATTGAAGTTTAATTTATGACAAGGCGTATAAAAAATATTTTTCTACTTGATTTGTATTAGTAAGGGTTGTAACATATATAAATATAATTTCAATTCGATGCGATATTCCCGTAATATGTATGTTAAAGTAAGATTAATAATTAATGGAAATAGGCAAAATTCAAATTTAATAAATATTGAAATGGAAAATTATATAATTATAAAACTGTTGCAAGTGGGCTGCAAAATAATAAAGTTTACTTTCATTTTTGTAACGATGCGGAAAATGGTAATGCACCGTCAGCTTTCACGATCGTCCGTATATGAAAAACGTGTTTGGCGTCATCGTGCCATTGCATCTCCCCTAGGGGCACTCGAAGCTTCCAAACTTGCCGATCTTGAATAGTTATACCCGAAAGTAGCGATGGCCGGTGACAAACTGGGTTATGTAGAAATTCATCGTGTTTGCATTCCACCGATTTGCATTTCCTCAGGTCTTCGACCAGGCTGGCCTTCCAACGTTCTCTGCTCTCTAGTAGCCATCGTTCCTGCCAGTTTTTTCATGGTGCGTACTGGGATCTCGGTGCTTATTCCCTCCTACACCAGCTTCCTTTTAAAAGTGAAGAAGTCACTTATAATAGGCTCGGCCACCACGGGGATAATCGAGGATAATGCAATTCACTAAAAGCAGTTAGTATATATATATATATATATATATATATATATATATATATATATATATATATGTACTAGATATGAATTGTTTATCTATTATACCTTAGACGATTAGAATAATTTTGGCTTTTAATATTAGTTTTTAGATGTATAAATAAAACGCATCCGGTTACAATTAAATAACAAAAATCCGTTATACATAAACATATATAGTACTTTATACATTACATAGAGTTTTATTTTCATACAACCTTAATCATGAATATTTTTTTTCTAAATATAAGCATATATCAATCTGATTTACACTGATGCTACAATGAAGTAACGCAGGTCTATTTTAAAGAGCACCCAACTGTTAATAGAAATTTCCTATAGTCTTCTTTACTGATACAATAACCGTTTATCATGTATTCGAGTAGATTTTTCCTTGTATAATGAAGTAAATTTATTATAATTATAACATATACTCTATTGGAGTTTGTTAAAAGTGGTTGATTACATTTACTTAACCGCACGAATGAGTACGAACTATTGTATCGATTATAATAACTTAATTAGTAGTATTTTTATATATTGTTCGTAGTATTTTTGCCTGCTCATAATATCGTAATTTAAAAATACCTGAATTGATTATCTTGTTAAATTCATAAATTCCAGCATTCATTGTGTAAGATAACTGGTAAAAAACGTAATAGATTTGAAATATGTAAAATAAAGGAAACTGTTTAAGTGATGTTTTGTATTTTGAAGTATATAGGTATTGATTTAAGTACTGTGTAAAACTACTACTGTACTTCTAGCACACTTTTAAGAATTCTCTTCGTCAACAATTTCAATATAAGGCTGAAGTAAGGTGATACTTTGCTTCAAGTATTCCACTTCCCCCAAAGCGTTTCGGATGTTCTCTTGACATGTACCAAGTAAACTACTTACTTCATACAAATGTCTTTTGATGACTAAGTTACATAAAATACTCCTTACAACGTTTCGTGATATATGAATACAGACTTATATTGTATTTAAGGCAGAAAAGTGAAATTGAAGTTGTCAATACCCATGTCCACTTTATAACGGAAAAACTATCTATGAGTGTAAAAGATAGAACACAACAATCGATTTATCTGAGTGCAGAATTTTAAAAGGGCATGATCTAGGGCAATGAGTTCACTTTTTATTCAAATATAAATTTGACTGTAGAATATTACATATATAATGACTATAGACAGTTAATAAAATTAGTTGTATTATATAGATACAAAGAAGATTAAACTGATGTCAAATTTAACCCTGCTTGTATCTCTTTACCTAAAATATACATTTTTATAATGTATAATACATATAGCTAATAACAAGGTTAAGCTTTTTTAGTAAACAAGTTTAACACTGATGGTGCCTGTATACCTACATAAATGTATTATTGTAATTTACCATATTTATAGTACTAGGAGGTTTAATATTGTTGTCATACATAAATTTGACCTTGTTTCTATCTATATACCTAAATAAATATATGATTCACAAATTTGACCTATAATTTATTTTATATATTATTATAATACATACAAGTATTAACAGATTTTAACTGTTTACATACACAAATTTACATTGGAAACTATTGAATCGATTGTAATTTTGAAAAACAATTACATAACTAGTATGGGGCTTTTATTACTTACACGTTGACGCCCAAATGAACTTGGTGCCTTATTAGACTACTAACCAAAGCTCAGAATAGAAACGACAGTGAAGTTGGGAAGTAATTAATCTTTTAACTTATTAATATTTTCCATTATGATCATAATTAAAATAAACCCCATTATCAAAAATGATATATCTTGATTTTATTTCTAAATAGTTATAAAACTTTGTATTAAATATTAAAAAACTTATGTTTTGTGCTATGGCTAACCTACTATGTCAATATACACAGTAAGAAATCTCATTTGTAAAATGTAAAACGATATACATACTATGTTCTACCCTTTATTTATGTGTTATTTAATTAGACGATAATTTACTCTACTGGGTGTTTAGTAAAAACTTGCTCTGAGCAAATCAGTTTGAGTTTTTAAAGTTGCATGAGCAATGGCATGCGAGGATAGTATAAGACCTAGGATAGGAAAAGAAAATACACTCTATTCTTACACTAATACTATTGCAATTAAACAGAAACAACGACAAGAAAATACAGTATATTAAGTTTTTTATAACCTCCCTAACAATCTTTCTCAAATGCACTTTGCACGTGCAATAAATAAAACCGTATCACATCAAGTGCAATAATAATCCATGCACTTACTACTGAGGGTTAATGCATTTTCTCGGAGAAGATATAATTCTCTTGGAACCATACTAAGAGTAATGTTACGTCTATTAGCACAGTCTAAAAAGCCTTTAGACCATAACACCAGATACATTTCACGTTTTAATTAAAAACCTGTCTATCAATTCCTTTAAGAGGTAAAAATAAATTGTTTTTAAAATTCAACTCTTTTCTTATTCATACAAAATTCTTTTCCCATTTATCACTCATACTAATCTATACATGGTCCCATCGTATTATGTTACTATAGATAATTCTTGACAGAATGATTTCTCACGGTTGCAAATGTGTGACAGTATACTTAGGTGTTCTTCGCTGGCCTTTCGCCGTTCTCGATTCAATGCTTTGTAGGCTCCAGAGCTTCTATCAAACAGCATGCTCAAAATTAACGTATGTTCCAGATATTAAGTAGCTAAAAAATAACGAATTTCGTTTCGAAGTACTCTTACTAGTGATGATAAAAAATAGGGATGACAATCACGGGACAGGCCAAAAGTGACTACATCTTACAACGGGCTGTTTAATATAAATTTTAAAATCATATAACTTGCAACATTTTACATACCTTACGAGTTTGACCTAGAGAAATCCGTGAAAAATTAAAATTTTACTATCACACAAAAATTACTTAAAAAAACCCATCTTTTATTACATTTATGACGTAACATTTAAACTTCTTAACTATTAACTAGTTATTTCACAAATATAACCATAACCTTTTAATTAATACACGATTTAGTGTATATGTGGTTATTCGAAGAATAAAATATTCTGGTAAATTTAAATTATTAACCTAATGAAATCAATCAGATTTCATTAAATTTAGTAATATAATTAATATACTAAAACTCAATAAGCCCACACCAGCTTTATTTCAATAGTTTTTTGGGGGGGGGGGGGGGTGGGGGGGGGGGGGGGTGGGGGGGGGGGGGGGTGGGGGGGGGGGGGGGTGGGGGGGGGGGGGGGTGGGGGGGGGGGGGGGTGGGGTTTTTTTTTTACATTGTGCACTACCATGTACTAATAAAAACAACTGACATAAAATTAAAAAAAAAAACAACTACAGATCCATACTCGTCGCCAATTTGAAATTGTTGGATGTGAAGTTTCAGAACTTCGAATAGAACCACAAATTTAATTTTTAAACGGCTAAACAAAACACTTCAAAAATAATAAAAATAACATTCAGAACAATTCTAGGGATCCATTTAATTAAGACAGGAAATTTGAAAAGTCGAGGCATTGGGCACTTAAAAGAGAGGTGTAACACGTTTGTATCAAAACATGGTTTTTATTTGTAAACACATAAACGTGTGATAAATAAGACAAAGAAGTCACAAAAAAGGTCTGTAGAACACAATATAAGCCATACATTAAGTTTGCATGAAGATTTATCGGGGTGTGTGGGTCCTTGAGTTATCTCTGGCTCGTGCCCTAAGGTTAGTTAACACCAGATTCAAACAAGTTTATCAGCCCCCACACTGATTACTGATCTTATCGATTGGAACATGTTTAGGAAAGACTTCTATTCACTCCCATAATTAATATTGTCACAAACCTGCGAGTGCCACAATTGTTCCTCTCTTATTAAGGATCTAATCTCAACCGTATTCAAGAACTCCATCATTTAAGCGATTACTATTCCTCCAAACTTCCCTTCTCCCGATTTCTTTCGAAGCAAACACAAATCAATCGACGATCATTAAGCCATGAACAATAGCACTATCGTAATGTAACAATAATATTTGACAATGCATGGCACATTTTAATATTGATGTATAGCAATTCATTAACCCCGATTTTTAAGCCTTACAGTTGGTATAACACGAACCTTGTAAGCCATCCCTTTGAAATTACATCTGAAATTCAAGACAAAATTATCATTATCGGAAGATATTCCAGTCCTTAGGAAATACTTCCGAATTTGAAATGAATGTATTTAAAGGACGATATGTTGGATGGTGTTTATTAAAAGTTTCTGTTGAACCTTTTTGTCACAAAGCCAAGGGCCCTCTAGTCGGTAAACATGAATAAAATTTAAACACATGTTGTGGAATTATTTCTGAAATTTCAATCTGTTCTAACTTTGCAGTGGAAGCGAAACCGCTTATCAGTCAGAACTATGACATGATTTGTAGAAGAATTTTCATGGATCACGATAGTACTAGACACACCATTGCAAGCCATTGCAGTACCGTACCACACTTCCGCCCTTACCTAGCGGCGTTGCCACATTGTAATATCAGCTTATTCCCCAGTATGTGGCAACGCGAAGATGTCTCAGTTCTTTTCCGGTGGTTACATCCGTTTTGTTCTGTGGTGTTCAATTATTCCGCTTGTTTTATTTCATTATTATGTTTTTTTCATGCTCGGTTCTTAATTGTAAACAAGAGTTAACTTAAATAAATGATTCAGGAAGATAGATGAGAAGTAAAGATGAGTAGTAACGATAGTAGATTGTTTATTCAATCGGTTATCCCATCACTAGTGAATATTTCGTTATAGATGGCAACACCTGCGCCGCAACCCCAGGATTGCATGGATATCTCTCTTACTTATAATACTTGGTATTTTATTAGTTTTATTTTGAACATTTTTGGGAACGATATTTATAATGAAGAAGAGAGGAATATTTACTTTTCCAGTAGAATCATGTCTACCGTGACTTCTAAAAAATTGTTTCACTTTTTATGAAAATGTTAAGGTTATTGGCGTGACAGCCTTTATAAGAGAACAGAAAAACAACGAAAACAGTATAATCAGCTCACTGTAGATCAAGTGCCATAAATACGCCGTTCCGGTTTTCATTATTCCCCAGACGGTAGTGTTTGTGTGTGCTCTAATTTAACGTGAAGGTCCTAATCAAGAACATTCAAGTCGTCTTCGTTTACCTCTAGCCTTACAGGGGCTGAATAATTAAGTACAGTTCAGGCCAAATAAAACGATACTTCCTGAGTGGCTGTGGTGCCCGTATTCCTGATTTAGGAGCTCAGATTTTCGAGGACGGTTTGATGTGAGAATAAGTATCAGATTCCCTACCTGTCCTGGATAAGATTGAAGCCATCTAAATGTGTCATCTTTGAATGGTGAAGATATGGAATTGGGCAACAAATTTAAGCAGTATATGAATATACAGTTCGGACTAGCCGTGTTTCAGACTTTCTTAGTTGCTATTGGTTGTTGCTATGGTTATGGGTTGTTATTATACGTCATTTGATAAAAAAAGAAGTAAATTTATACTTAAGTTAACAATACAAATGTGGCCTTCATCTTGGCCTTGAGGTATGGGTTCCCTGCTCTCCTAACTGAGAGGTTTCGGGTTAGATTCCTGCACTAGTATAGTGAAAAATTTGGATAGGTTATCTTGAAAATTAATTAAAATCCAGTTCAAAAAAGTCATTGGTAGCAGAAATATAAGCTCCTCTGAAAACAAAAGCAAAACTTCATAAATGTAGCATTTTAAAATGTATAAGTAGTTGACTCTAAAGCAAAGTTTAAAACATAATTGTATACAATAACAAACCCCAATATAATTCCTCCGCCCCCCCCCCCCCCGGAGAAAAAAAACCATCCTAAATCATATCTATCATACCTTGTCCCTAAACGGGGCCCCTCCCCATCACTACACCTGTTTTACTACTAACTATTTACCAACCCGGACATCACAAGTACCGGGTAATAAAATGTAAAATCCTGTGTGTGTCTTGAAATCAGAGTCACGTCTGAAGAAAAAAGATGTTATTCCCCAACGTCCCCCCCCACATACCAAGAATCAGGAATTGCACATAATACACTGAAAACTTTGACCTCCTCCAGTGCACATTAGTATTGTTCTTGTATTATAGCACAATACTCTGTTATTTCTGTATTATGAATTTAATTTTAAAACACTTTAATTTATTGCAAGTAGATATTTTATTGTGAAAAAACAAAATTCATAATACATATAAATACTATAAATAATTCATATCTTATATTTCCCCTTGAGGCCACGTTACAGACTTATTTATGTGCGAACACACCTAGGCCAACCCCATCCCCCCCCCCCTCCCCACCTCCCCCTCCCCCCTCCGCACACGTAGAAAACATCAAACAAAACCTTTTGTTACTTCATGCCTGTCCCTAGAGAAAGTTTCTGACACTATAACTTTAAATTAAAAAGGTTTACCTAATTAAATATCGATTGTATCAGCTTTTTTAGCGCACTGCCGGTTTTATGTGTTGGGGGTGGCTAAAACAAGCTTTTGTATTGGATATTTCATATGGGAATGTTATCAATAATAATTGTTGAAGCTTTACGGTTTAATATCCATTTCTTAAAACAATTAGACATATATCTATTACTGTAGGAGTTATCAGGACAGTATATCCTGTCTCACAACTTCAGACATGAGCACTCCAAGTGGGTCTACCGGACTTCTTCTAATTTGCTCTTACGGAACAGGAAAGTACATTTCGAGCTGTGTCACGTGCACTTTGGGAGCTTCCGCTACATGAAACAGCGCTTGCTTCCAATGGCAAATATCAGCATTAATTACTTTGATTTCTTACTGCTATGTATTATGGGTACTTATACATTAACCAACCACATTTACTTCTTGTATCTTTTTGGTTCAAAGGCTTACCTAACTACTGACCCCCATATGTATTATTAACCTATCCCATCCATATTTTAGCCTACCAAACCTATATTTTAACCAATCCAATCCATATCTGTAATTCTCATACTCTTATTTTCATCCCATCCCAATCTGGCGAAAAACGTCCTTTCTCCAGGGGCGTACGCATGTCTTGAGAAAAACAAAAACTAAACTACTACCTTACGACTGTCACTCACGTCTTACAACCCACGCTACCCGAGAGTTAACTACTATTCTCGAAGATTAATATCCAGATGTACCCTACCTATGGTACCCATATATAATGTAAAAATGTAATAATTGTGCCACAGATATTTATGTGTATTATATCATTGATCGAAATATACTTAGGGATACTTAATTATAACTTTTAAAACTTCTAAAATACTTTGCTTTTTATAACAAAACATGATTATAAGTATGGTCTCTATTAAGGGTGTCAATTACGTAGGAATGAGCAAAATTATATTCAATAATTTATTTGAATAACGATAGTAATAAGAGTGTTGTTTTTACCATCAATCAACCGGTAGGTCGATGTAAAAAATATACAAACAGTGATCTGACAACAAATCTAAAAGGCTAATTCATACAAAATGAAAAACGTAAAACTCCGTAAAAAAAGAGTTCAGCTACTAAAATTTACGAATATTTTCAAAACATCGTTTTTAGAGTTTGTCCAAAGAGGAAATTTGAAATTAAAACGAAAATTATCTTTTATAACAGCGTGTTTTAATGCCAATTAAAGCACAATTCTTTAAACTATTTTTTATTAACCTTAGTAAATGTTTGAGGAAAGGAAACATGCCACAGTTTGGGTGTTTGAGGTTGTGTTCGATTTCTGGGTTTCAACAGACCATCAATCAATTCCGGTGGCGTCACTTCCGCTTGTGCTGCCACCATACTTTGAACCTCAGTTATAAAAATTAAACGTTTCTGGGATGGAGAGGGGGTTAGTAATCGTTGTGGAAATCACCGCAAAATTGTATGATATGCTCCTGTAATTATTGTCAGTTGGTGGTTAATATTCAGAGAATATAGTTTTATTGCATGAACTCTTTTCTGAACTGTTAGTATTTCTTACTTTTTTTATTCGTAACTTGACACGCCGCCTTTTTATGGTGCTTAATTGGCACACAAATTCAACTCCTATTTAAAATTTAAATCATGGCATTGCAGGATATCCAAATGACCAGAAACTTTCAACGTCGTTAAATGGTGTTTCAGGAAAACCATAAGTGCCGAGAATGCACATTGGGTAACAAAAGTCAATTGATCAATAAATTGGTTAACAAAACATTGAAATCAATCTTGGTGACTGTCGGAAGTTTACCTTTGTTTCATAGAAACTACATGAAAATTCAAGACTTTGCAAAGTTTTTTATTAAAAAAAACTCAGTTATTAACGAGAAAAAAATTGCATAACACAATAAAAAGTGTTTAATACATGCTAACAAAAGATTGGACTGCACAATATTGAGATGATTTTCTTTTAGTTATAGAGTACTTAATGCAACATAGTATGCATAATGTAGGCTATTGTACTAACATGTTGGAACTCCAGAAAGGGAGGTGCTTTTTAAACCTTTAAAGAAAATTATGTCATTAATTTATAACTCCTTAAAAACTAAATAAAGACAAAGCCACTTGGTAGTAAAATAAAGATGATTGAAAATCGATAACCACCCGCCAAAGCGGATTGTTTGTGGTTTATTAAGTATAAAAAATTGTCCTGTAAAATTTCTTTGGTTTAAATATTCCAAGAAAAAATTTTTTTTCCCCAAAAAAATTTTTCCAAAAAAACCCTTTTAGAATTTTCTTAAATACTTTTTTTGGGGGGGGGGGGGGGGGGGGGGGGGGGTTAAATTAAAAGGGGGTTTTTTTGGTTTAAATTGGAAAAAATTCAATTTTTTTTAAACAAATTAAACCAAAATAAAAATTTTGTGGTTTTGGCAAAAACCATTCCCCAAAAGAATTTAAAAAATAAATTGGGAAAAAATTTTAAAAAAAAATTTTTAAATTTTTGGACTTGGAATTTTCCGTTCTAAAAAAATTTCCAACAAAATTTTCAAATTTTTTTTTGTAAAAAAATATATATAAAAAAAAAAAATGGGGGGGGTATATAAAAAAAAAAAAAATTTTTTTTTTTTTTTTTTTTTTTTGGGGGTTTTTTTTTTGTTTTTTTTTTTTTTTTGTTTTTTTTTTTTTTTTTTTTTTTTTTTTTTTTTTTTTTTGGTTTTTTTTTTTTGGGTTTTTTTTTTTGTTTTTTTTTTTTTTTTTTTTTTTTTTTTTTTTTTTTTTTTTTTTTTTTTTTTTTTTTTTTTTTGTTTTTTTTTTTTTTTTTTTTTTTTTTTTTTTTTTTTTTTTTTTTTTTTTTTTTTTTTTTTGGGTTTTTTTTTTTTTTTTTTTTTTTTTTTTTTTTTTTTTTTTTTTTTTTTTTTTTTTTTTTTTTTTTTTTTTTTTTTTTTTTTTTTTTTTTTGGGGGGGTGTTTTTTTTTTTTTTTTTTTTTTTTTTTTTTTTTTTTTTTTTTTTTTTTTTTTTTTTTTTTGTTTTTTTTTTTTTTTTTGGGGGGGGGTTTTTTTTTTTTTTTTTTTTTTTTTTTTTTTTTTTTTTTTTTTTTTTTTTTTTTTTTTTTTTTTTTTTTTTTTTTTTTTTTTTTTTTTTTTTTTTTTTTTTTTTTTTTTTTTTTTTTTTTTTTTTGTTTTTTTTTTTTTTTTTTTTTTTTTTTTTTTTTTTTTTTTTTTTTTTTTTTTTTTTTTTTTTTTTTTTTTTTTTTTTTTTGTTTTTTTTTTTTTTTTTTTTTTGTTTTTTTTTTTTTTTTTTTTTTTTTTTTTTTTTTTTTTTTTTTGGTTTTTTTTTTTTTTTTTTTTTTTTTTTTTTTTTTTTTTTTTTTTTTTTTTTTTTTTTTTTTGGGTTTTTTTTTTTTTTTTTTTTTTTTTTTTTTTTTTTTTTTTTTTTGGGGTTTTTTTTTTGGGTTTTTTTTTTTTTTTGGGTTTTTTTTTTTTTTTTTTTTTTTTTTTTTTTTTTTTTTTTTTTTTTTTTTTTTTTTTTTTTTTTTTTTTTTTTTTTTTTTTTTTTTTTTTTTTTTTTTTTTTTTTTTTTTTTTTTTTTTTTTGGGTTTTTTTTTTTTTTTTTTTTTTTTTTTTTTTTTTTTTTTTTTTGTTTTTTTTTTTGTGGTTTTTTTTTTTTTTTTTTTTTTTTTTTTTTTTTTTTTTTTTTTTTTTTTTTTTTTTTTTTTTGGGGGTTTTTTTTTTTTTTTTTTTGGGTTTTTTTTTTTTTTTTTTTTTTTTTTTTTTTTTTTTTTTTTTTTTTTTTTTTTTGGGTTTTTTTTTTTTTTTTTTTTTTTTTTTTTTTTTTTTTTTTTTTTTTTTTTTTTTTTTTGGGTTTTTTTTTTTTTTTTTTTTTTTTTTTTTTTTTTTTTTTTTTTTTTTTTTTTTTTTTTTTTTTTTTTTTGGGTTTTTTTTTTTTTTTTTTTTTTTTTTTTTTTTTTTTTTTTTTTTTTTTTTTTTTTTTTTTTTTGTTTTTTTTTTTTTTTTTTTTTTTTTGGGTTTTTGTTTTTTTTTTTTTGGGGGGTTTTTTGGGTTTTTTTTTTTTTTTTTTTTTTTTTTTTTTTTTTTTTTTTTTTTTTTTTTTTTTTTTTTTTTTTTGGTTTTTTTTTTTTTTTTTTTTTTTTTTTTTTTTTTTTTTTTTTTTTTTTTTTTTTTTTTTTTTTTTTTTTTTTTTTTTTTTTTTTTTTTTTTTTTTTTTTTTTTTTTTTTTTTTTTTTTTTTTTTTTTTTTTTTTTTTTTTTTTTTTTTTTTTTTTTGAAAAAAAACACGGTCAAATGTTGGGGTTTTCTTCCCAATTACAATTTTTTTAAATTTTTTGGGAACAAAACACACAGTAAAATAAGCACAAACAATATAAGATAAATGAATATTTTGATTTGGGCAGGTTTACGGGCTAATGTCCCCAAACAAATTACATGTTAATTTTTGGGAAAAAAATAAAAAAGGGTTTTTTTTTATTCACATCAACATTTAGTTTTTCTATAGCCTAGATTTTTCCAAATTAAAAATTTTTTTAAAATATTTAAATTAATTAAAAGTTTTTTCTGGTGTTTAAAATTTAAAAAACTGTACAAATTTAAAATTTTTTTGGATAGTTTAGAAACATTTTACATATATGAAACCCAATATATTTATTCGAAGAAATAAAACCCCAGAAAAAGTTAAAAAACCCCCGCAAATCAGGTAAAAGGTTGATGAAATTTATGCAAAGAAAGCAATAAAAATGGGGTACCCTTTTAAATTTTTTCGTAAAAAATTGACAGATGTTTTTGAAAAATTTTTGATACTTATTGCAGTACAACCGTTTAACAGAAAAAACCCGGTTTGCTTGTAAAAATCCCCTTTGCTTGGGGAAAATAAAATATCACTATTTTGGCTTCTAATTATAATATTATACAAAATTTTAAAAGGGTTTTACAAATTGTCAACATAAATTTTTTAACGTTTTTTTTATTTCTCACAAAAAAACCGAGAACGGGATGGACGGGTTTTTATCTATTTTGGGTTTTTTTGAAATAGCCCAAAAGGAATGTTTAAAAGGGGAAAGAAACAATTGAAAATTTTTCTCTGAATATTTAAAAATTTTCTGTAAATAATTATAAAAATTTAATACAAATAATCCAAATTTAACTGACCAAATCGGCGGGTTAAATACTCCCCCAACTGAATTTTCACCCAAAAGTGGCGGAAAAATATTTTTTAATTTCCCACATTAAGAAAAAAAATTTGAAAAAATTTTACAGTACTTGATCAATAGAAAGTTACCATCCAATTTTTTATTTTGGGATTGCCCCAGTGACGAACAAACTAGCAATTCACTAAAAAATAATATTCCCTTACCCCGGGTTCAAAAACTCACCTTGGTGAACGAAGCTGGAATTTTTTTGCAACTGGGGTTTTCTCGAAACCGGTTTCTCCCTTAACAATTTTACTTTATTTAAACAGGAATGAAAAAGAGATTGTACACTTTTTCCCCTTGTATCAAAAGCAGAATACAAAAAAAGGAAAGTAGATACGTTCGGGCTTCCTTATTTCTTTTAAGCTTACGTGCGCCCCTGGGGGGTTTTCCCACAATTATATAGGAAAAATAAAAAGTTTGAAATATGAAATCTCCACTTTTTTTGGGAAAAACCCTTTGTTCCATTACATACGAATAAACCAGATAAAAAATTTTGGTCTAACGAAAAACCCATTTAGGAAGGTCCCTATGATTTGAAAGTTCTTTTTTTTAAATTTTAAATTTGTGTAAATTAACCGTTTAAAGGTTACTTTTAAGCAATTCAGAAAACAAACAAACCAACAAATTTGGGCTTTTAATGGGTTTTAAATAAGTTGCACTAATTTCACATACTTTACGTTGATCAACTTTCACTTTAAAGATCCATTTTTCTTACACTGGGTTTAAATTACTCGCGACATTAAAATTTCCTGGGGGAAGCACTAAAAAAAAGTTGCCGAGAGGGGCGTTTCCCTTGATACGGGAAACGGGCAAAAAACTTATAGAAGTCCCAAAGTTTTGATCGGGGGAAAATTTAAACAGTTTTGTCAAAAATCTCTGGTTTGATTGGAAACGGAAAAAAATGTGCTTTTAAGTTTTTGGCACAACCGTTGAAGAGGGGCAAAATGTCCCAAATTTCCCCAAAAACATTTTTTAAAAATTCAAAGCCTTGTGGGGTTTCCATTAGCCCCGGGTACTTAAAATTTAAAATTGTGCCCCTCCCCTCCTTTTTTTAAAAGTACAGCTTTTGGTTACTGAGGCCGTGATTTTGCCAAAAAATTTAATCTTTTTCAAAAAATTTATTTTGGCCTCAGTTTGCCCAAGGAAAATACCCTTGGGGTAGTAATAAATTATTTTATCCCAAAAGACCCAAACAAAATTCAGAAAGGATAAAAGGGAAACTTTTAGGGTGCAAATTTTTAGGGGACCCAAAATCAATCAAAGTGGGCCCCTTCCGGGGAAATAACTACTTAAACGTTCTACAGTTGGGCAATGTTTTTCCTTAGTGATGCAAGCTTAAATCGAAATTTTCCAAAACCCCGGGTGTTTTTGCCCCAATGCACGCCCGGAGGGCTGAGGCTATTTGGGGGTCTCCAAATATTTTTTTTTAATGAACATTTTCCCCCTTTCATGTAAAGAAAATAGGAAATCACTGAGGTAAGCTTTTTTCAAAGCCCCTTTTTATGGACGACATTGGAACGAGGCGTTAAAAGGCCTAAAAAAGGCAGTTATAATGACGTCCTTTTTTAAACAGTTAAAGCAAAACCCTCCCTTGTTTAGAAAGTCGATCCCATTAGAGTTTTTTTTGGGAAAAAATACTTTAACGTAGGGGACATCGACATCCACTTAAAAATGGTAAAAAGAGCTTTTTTTTCCCTTTGCAAGGACCATTTTTTGGGCCTACTGATCCGAATTTTAAATTTGATTTTAAAGAAAAAGCCAGAACTTTTAAAGAAGTGAACAAACTGTGCCGAAATGGGGATTGCTTTTTTTTCAAACTTTTAAATACTTCATAAAAAAAAATGAAGAACATTTTAAATCCCTTTTTTTTGGGTTACCCCTAACTACACAAAAAACAGTTAAACAACACCGAAGAAGGCAACGCTAATGACTGATAATGTTAAAAAAGCTGTATTTAAACTCGAACTTTTTAGAAACTTTACATGAAAAAGATAAAAATTTATAATTTTAATTAAAAAAGTTTTTTTTGTACAAAAGTACGACTTTTTTACTTAAAATTCACTTTTGTTCTTTAAATTTGAAAAACCCTTTTGGACCCCTAAATATTGAACAAATTCAAAAAAAAAAATTTTTTTTTTCTGAAAATTATATAATACCCAAAGGGAACAAAGGAAATGGTGTGGAAAAATACTTTTTTCTAACTTTTTGGGTTTTTGGACCACTCTAGGGGGGCACAAAATTTTTCTTGTTTGGGGGTAAATAAAATTTCCTCAAACGAGCTCCAGAAACCCCGTAGACCGCAAGAAAACGCTTCTAAATCTAATTTTGAAATTTCCAAAATTTCATTTATTTGTTTTTTTTTTTTTAATCAGTGCTACAACATAAACCCAAATTTTGGGAACCCGTAAGAAAATTTAAAAGCAGAAGTAAAATTTTAAATTGGTGGGGTTAACTAACCCCTTTTGTCCCCAAACCAATTTTTCAGCCCATACTATGTCATAAATTTATAAGTTTATTATAATTTTATAGTGCCAAAAAAGAAACAAATAAACCCGGGAAATTTAAAAAACCCTTTTAAGACAAAAAGGGAAAATTAGAAAAGCGGGAAAATAGACGTTTTTTTAATTGAATTTTTTTTTTTGGCGGGTTTAAAAATATTTTTTTAAACCCGGGGCACAAGTCAAACTAAAATAGGGCACTGGGAAATCCCTTAGATAGAGAAAAAAATAAAAAACCAGAGGGAAAATTTTGACACTTTTCGACCAAATTATTTTTTAAATAAACTTATTGTATATTTAAAAATTCCCAAAAAACAACAAAACCTAAAAATAAAACCCAGTAAAAATTTTATTTACGATTTAATTTCTTAAACAATGAAATAAAAATGAAAAACTGATATGACTTCTTAGGGTTAAAACCCAAAATGTAGGGTTTCCATCATGTTACGTAATAAATGTTGTCACTAAAAAAAGGGCTATGGCCTTTGAATTTTAAAAAATGCGGAGAAGCTTTTGGGTTTTTTAAAAAAGAATATTAAAAACCCCATGTACGTCAAATTACAAAAATTTAGTAGTACAAGAAAAGGGGGCCGATCGCCAACAAAAAAAGAAAAAGCCCTGACTGCTTGGTCCTAAAACTGAAAATGATATAAATGGAAATAAAAGTAAAAAACTACACGGTTGTTTTAATTTGAGTTTAAATTTATGTTAAAAACATTTTCCCCCCAAAAATATATTTTTAAATTTTTTACAACTATTGAAACCAATTTTATTGTTACAATAAAAATTGGGGTGATATTATCAAAAATTTTTTGGGGTTTTTTTTTTATATTTATAAAAATATAGTCCAGGGCACTTTGGCTATTAATTTTGTATTTTAAAACTATTACCTAAAAAAAGACTGTTGTATAATTGGGTTTACATTTAGCTGGACAATAGCTGCCAGCCTTTTTTTGTTTTTGGGGGCCCCTTTCAATATCTTGAAGCTCTACGGGGGGGCCTTGATGAAATGTAGCTTGCGGTGATCACGTATCGGCGGGACAAACATATTACTGGAAACAAAACATGAAAAAAAAGCTTTATAGGTAGTAAATTTACTTTTAAACAAAAGGGTAAAATTTGGGGATAGATCTTTTAATTACTCTAATATTTAATACTGACCACTCAACTCTCCCAAATTATTTTTTTTGTAAAACGGGTTAAAAAAAATTAATATAAAACGGGTTCTTTTAAACAACGGGTTTTTTTTAAACCAAATCTGGAATGAAAATTTAAACGAGAAAAAAAAGCTTAAAAAAAATTTCCGAGTTTTTAAAAATTTTTTTTTTTATTTTGGAACTTTAAAATTTTTTTTTCAAAATTTAAAACGCTTTTTTTTTGGGAACAACGCTTTTTTTTTTTACTAAAAACTTGAAAAATACATTGAAGGGAAATAAAATCTCTCTTAGAAAATTTTAATTTAAGGAAACAAAATTAAATTAATTTTAGGGGCAAAAAATAATTAGGGCAAAATTTTTTTCCTTAAAAATGTCCCGTGAAAGAAATTTTTTTAAAAATAAGTTAAGAGGACTTTTCCCCCTTTTTGCATTTTTAAAATTTTTTAAAGTTATAGTGGTAAAAACCTCTATACTTTTAAATTTTGGGCCATTATTACAAAAATCAAAAAATTTATGAAATTAAATTTTTTTTTGAACAAAAAACTAACCTTCAAAACCCCCTGAAAGGGGACCCCTGATCCCATTGTCACAAAATTTCCCGACATAAATTTCTCTTTTAAAATCTCTTAAAGGGTTTAAAAAATTTTTCCCATAAAGAATTGATTACGTTTTTTTTTAAATTAAAAAAAAAAAGACAATTAATTTATAAAAAAAAAAAACTTTTTTATTTCCGTTTAAAATTGGGAAATTTAAATTTTTTTCAAAAAACATGTTATTTTGTAATAAATACGAGAGATGCATTAAAATTTCTTCTTGTAATGAAATTCTTTTCTACATTAAAAAATAAACAAAAATAATATAAAAAATTTTTAAATTTTGGTTTTAGTATAGTTTTAAAAGATTTGAAAAAAAACAAAGTTAAATTTATTAAAATAAAAGCAAATTATACAAAGTTAAAATATGAAAGACAGCAGTTTATTTTAGTTTTAAAATTTTACAGTAACTTACCTAGAAATTTAAAAAAATGTATATGTTTATTATATTTACAAGTACGCTAAAATTTATTTTTAAAAAGGAAAAAGATGCCTCGTTTCCCCGAATGAGTCCTGATAGGGAAAATACGGGGTTTTTCCGGGGCCAAAGGGGCTAAATCCCCATTTGTCCCCTTCTTCTCACTTAAAAATTTTGTAAAAAAGGGTAAGGGTTGGGTTTGGCTTTTTTGGCCCTTTGAGAAAAAAGGGTAAGTTGAAAACTTCAATTCAACCCTTTGGGTCACTAAGCGGGGCGGGAAACGCACTCAAAAAAAAACCCAAATTAAGTGTGTTTAAAAATTTTTCGTAGATGTACGTGTTTAAAAAATTTTTCCCTTTTAAAATTTTTTGGTTACGAAGATATTTTTTAAAGTGGCACCATCAAAGTTTTGTAGCTCCATAAAAAAAAAATGTTAAATTTTAAAAAAACACTTTCCCTTTTTATCTTATTTTTAGTCAAAAATTTTAATGTGAAAAATTTCTTTTTTCCCTTAATTAAAAATTCTTAAAAAACGAGAAATTTAATTTACGCCTTTTTAAAAACCCTTTTGTGGGTTTTTTTTTGGGGGCCCTTCAAAATAGTAGTAAACTTTTTAAAAAAATTTAAAAAAAATTATAAAACCTTTCAAAAAAATTAAAAAAAGGGAATTTTTAAAAAATTGCGTATTAATTATCTTTAAAAAATCGGGGGGGAATTTTCCCCCTTCCCAAACCCCGGGCCCCCCAAAATTAAGGGGCCTTAAAACCCCCTTCCCCTTAAAAAAAAGGGGGGGGAAAATTAACCCCCCCAAAGGTTAGAAAATTTAAAGGGTTAAAAAATTTTGGGGGCCTACCCCCCCCAAAAGGTCCCCCCCCCCAAACTAACTTATATTAAAAAAATTTAATTTGTTTTCGGTTAAAAAAACTTTCAAATTTTAAATTCAAGATGAAAATAAAACCAAATAATGAAAAAGGTGGAGGGCCGCCAAAAAGGCGTGGGTTTGATTTGGGGTGATTTCCCACATTCACATTTTCCCGGGGTCTGCCACTGAAAACCGGGAAGTGAACAAATAAACTTCATTATTCTGCGCCTTTTTAATTTCCGGTTCGGGGTTTAAAAGGGAAATTTTTAAACCGTTCACTTAAATTGTTCATTTGGGTCATACCTCTGTTCTTTTAAAAGTTAGCATGAAACGCAATGGGTTGCTCAAAATTGCCATTGATTTTTTTTAATTAAACGAATGGGTTTAATGTAAACCCGCAATAAAAAGGGATAGTCTTTAAATGTCTAAAATTATTATTGAGAAAAAGGGCCTGAAAAGTATTTACTTAACCTCCAAAACCCCAAACAATTTTTAAAAATTTAATTAAGGGTTACGGTAAAAAATTTTGGGGGTTGTTTTTGCCCCAAAACTAAACCCAAAACTAATAATGCAATGTCAAAAAATTTTTTAAAATAGAAAAATGATTCATTAGAAATGCCAACAAGAAGAAATCCTTTAGTTTTCTAAATTTTTATGAAAAGCAATTTTGGGTAACAGTAATGAACTTTTTAAACCAGGACAAGAAAATTTTAAACGATTTTTGGGTCGTTAAATGAACACAATTTCATTTTTTAAATCAAACCGTTTTGTGATGTACGTTTATAAGGGGTTTTTAGTTAAAAAACGGGGAAAATAAAAATTTTTATACCTTTTTTTTATTAACATTGTTAGGGGGGAAAAAATTTCGGGTTTTTTTACTAAAAACCTTAAGCGTGAATTTTAAAAAAAATTTTTATTTGTTTGAAAATTTTTTTTTAAAACCAACTTTTTTAATAATGCCTTTTGGTTTTTTTAAATTTTTAAATAGAAATTAAATTTTAGCTTATATACTTTACATAGCATGTATCCAATTAGGTTGAACATGACGAATTTCTACAATTTTTTTTTAAAGATTACAAAAAAAAATTATTTTTTTTTCCAATCCAATTTTTAATTTTATAAAAGTGATTACGAGGCCTTATTTTGGAAGTTTTCATTTAACACGTGCATTCTTAAAAAAGGGTTTTTCTTTCCTTTTTTGGGAAAACCCCCCAAAAAGGGTTTACTGAGAATACCTCATTCTCCAAAAAAGGGGGGTAATATCATCTACGTTTTCCTGCTGCAACAAAAATGACGCTTTTCCCGGTTGATACTTTTACCTCAAATGGGAAAATTTCCTAGTGGGGTGGGCCCAATTTATAATTTTCGGTTGGCATGAAAACAAAGGTTTGCTAGGCACAAAAACTTTACCCAATAAAACATAAAGTAAACACAAGTATACTAATCAAATTAAAACACATTCAACCCTCAACCCAAAACACCAAAAAAAGCAGTGTCACGTGAGATAAGGCTTCATGGGCGTCAAAACAGTTATTACGACTGAATGAAAATGGAGAAACCCCCAAATTTAAACAAAAAATGTCATCAACCCTCAAAATTATAAAGTTGTCATGTGTCCCAGTTTTTTCCCTATACAAAATTTGTGGGGGGGGAGTATCAAAGTTGGGGGGTACTTTCCTGTGCCCACTTGACATTGTTAAAAATTTTTAAAAAGCCTAGAAAGCCCTTTATTTTTATGTGCCCCCTGATACTAAAAAAATCGAATCGGGAGGCAAATTTGTGTTTTTAAAAGTTGGAAGTACTCCGGGGGTCACTTGATTTTCGGCAAACCTTTTTTGAAGCCTACAGGGGTTTTTATGTTATGTGACCCTGATCCCTTTGGAAGTCGAATCTGAGGCTGGGTTGTTGTGTTCTTCAAGTGGGTAGTACTCCCTGTGTCCCCTTGATTTTTTCGTCAAACCGTTTTGAACCCCTAGAAGTCTTATGTAATATCCCCCTTAAATATTTGGGAAGATCGAATTTAAAGGGTTTTTGTACCGAGTCACATGACAACTTTACATTTTGGGGGTTAGCATGACACGGGGAATCATAGGGTTTAAAAACCGGTTTTACAAGCATCAAAGATACAGGAGTTCATAAACCCTTAAAAAACATCATATGTAAACTCCAATTAAAAAGGGGTCCCCCCCAAAATTCCCCCCATAAACCTATTTTTTGGTATTAGGTAATATTTTTTATCTTTCGCCCCGCACCCCCCAAGATGAAAACATTTTATATTATGAAGTACACAATTTTTATATTTCCAAAAAACAAAAAACTGGAGAGGAAAGGGTACCCCGTGAGAAATTTTTTGTTTGAATAAAATTTCAAAATGAAAATTTCAAACCAAGACTCGCGAAACATCAAACATGAAAAAGAAAATTAAACCCTTGCGAGAGGACAATGGTGTAGATAAAGCCGTTTCCGTTTTTGAAAGAATGGGAAAAATTCCCAAATATTTTAAATTTTGGCAAGAAACTATAGCAATTTTTAATTTCATCCCGGTCTTTCTATGTTTTGAACCAAAAAACCCAATTAATCATGAAAACGCGAATTAACTCCGGGGGGGGGTCGTTGTGTTTGGAACGTTTTATTTTTAGAGAATATAATTATCCATTTATACTATAAACACTACAAATTATCCATTAGAAATAAAATAAAAAGATCCTGTTATATTTACAGCAACATTAAGTTTTTCCCCCCATTTTTTTTTCTCTTAGGACAAAAAAATTTTTAAAAAAATATGCACTTATTTCCCTAAAAAGGACCTTTGCCCCTCCTCCAGATGACGGATATTCAGGTTTGGGGTAAGGTTAGGGGGTTTGGGGGCCCCGCCCCCTATCGAATCCATGAGGAAAATTGGGGCATTTGACCCAAAAGTATGCCCTCACCCCGGAAGAAGGGGTTGCCAGCCCGGGAACCCAGCCCCCCAGTCAAAGCAGGCAGGGGGGGCACACCCTTTGTAGAGGCAGCAAGAACCTTTGAGTTTTTGGGAACAAACCCAACCAACTCAAACAGTCATCTCCCGCAGAAGACCCCCCCCTTTTCGAATTTAAACCCTTAAAAACCCAAAGAAAAATAGAATTTTTGGGTTAGAGACGTTTGTACCCCCTCGGGCCCAAAAGGGTTTCCCCAAATTTAAGTGACGCTTTGGGGTTTTTGCTGTGGTGGGTTCAACGGAAGGTTCTGAGGTTCAGCCAGAATTGAACCCTGGGTTGGGGGTTGCCCAAAAAAAACAAAAAGTTAAATTGTAAATCATTTTCCCGCCTTATTTTCTGGGGCCTGGGGATAGTGTAAATTTTTTCAACCTTGAGAATTTTGTGGGCGTTTAAGAAATTTTTAATTTTAAAAAAATGGGGCTGTTTTCCCGCATCTTTGGGGTCAGGTAAAAAAATGTTAAACGCAAACAAATTTGTAAAGGGCCCAAAGGGCCGAGAACTATTTGATTTTAAAGCATAAACACGATTTTTTTATCGTGAAACTAATATAAGTATACCTTTAAAGACTAAGTATTAAACCTAGTACCCTTTTGAAAGCCCAAGTTTTAAACCCAGAACCCCTTAAAGACAAAAAATACCCCCAAATTTCCTTGGGAAAAAAAAAACGATAAATTGCGCTATTTCCCGGTTTAGAATAGTTTTCCGGGGGGGGTATTTGATTGTGGTTTCAAACACCGAACAAAAAATTTTTTTCTCGGATCACATTTTTTTTTTAGGGGATACCAAATTTAAAAATAATCGGGTTTTCTTTTGTGATTAAAGTTATACCAACGCCCCTAACCCGTATTTTGGGATAAAATAAAGACTTTTGGGCTCTTTATCTCGTCATCTGGCAAGGGTTTTTAAAAAATTTTATACAAAAAGTCTGTAATCCCCTTTAGTAAAATTACTTTTATTTTCAAAATTTTTATTAATTTTTTAAAACCCCAGGGATGTTCACGCAATTTTTTTCGAGTAAGGTTAAAAAAAAGTTTAATTAACTTTACCAAAGAAAAAAATTTTATAAAATTTCAATACTTTTAAAAATGTATTTCAGTTTCGTCGGAAAATTAATCAAATAAACATTTAAACAACAGAATTTATTAAGTCATTCTTCATGCGGCGTTTAAAAATTTGGGTTTATATTTCCCTAACTGGGGGTTTAATTTTAAAGTTTTTGGGTTTGTAAAAGGAAACCTTAGGGGAAATTTTTTTGGGGTAAATTTTTGGGGGGAATAAAAAGTAAAAATCTAAAAAATTTTTTTTTATAATTTTTTGGGTTTTTTAAGGTTTAAAGATAAAGTTGAAGGGGTATGTAAAAAAGTGAAAACGTTATATTTTTAGGGGGGTTTTGGGGGTTTAAATTTTAATTTATATAATTATTTGTTTGGGATTTTTAATTAGGGAAATTTTGGGAAAGTCGGGGTTTTAAATTTGGGGGGACTAAACTCCACTTTGGGGAGTGAGGGGTTAAAATTTTTTAGGTAGCCCCCAACCGACTTTTACAAGGGTTTTTTTATTTACCGGGAAAAACCCCTAAATAAAAACCCCTGGGTTTTGGTTTTCACTTTGGGTGGCAGGGTCAGTTTAAAGGTTTCCCGGGCCAAATTTTACCTCAAAAAAAACAGAGAAGTGAATTCATTTTAAATTTTTAATTCACTTTGAAACTACGTGAAAAGTAAAATTGTGGAGCACGAACCCTGCTTCCCCCTTTTCAAAATGGTTTAAAGTCAATTTTGTAAAACCCCCATTTTTTAAATCCTCCTATTTGGGGAAAAATTTAGTAAAAAAATTTTTCATTCCCCAATAATATTTTAAAATTTCCCCAAAATTTCCTTTTGTGGTTTTTTTTTTACTTTCCAAATTTTAAAATTTTTTAAAAAGATTTTACATTGGGGCATTCATATTTTATTTAAATGTGACGAAACACAAACAAATTAACTTCAATTATGTAAGGCAAACTTTTTAAGGGGGGGAAAAAAGGGGAATAAAATGTGTACTTTTTGTATCTCCAGTGTTCCCAAGTATTTTATAAACATTTCTAAAGAAAAAAAACAAAGAAGTGAAAAATTTTAATTTTGGATCCCCGGGACATTTATTTGGGGGGGCCAAAAAGGTAGATATAATATTGATAAAACCAAATTGTGGGAGAGTTTTTGGGGGAATTTATGGTTAAAGTATTTAGAAAAATTTATCGATTTTGGACTTTTTTTTAATTTAAAATCAATTAGCCATGAATTAACGCCCTTTGTTTTTTAAATATCCCAAAACATGCCCCAAACATTAAAGGGTTTTAAATTTTTTAAGCCTTTATATAGAAAGGAAATTTTTGGGAAAATACATCTACTTAAAAATATTTAGTTTTAAATTTGATTTTTAAAAAGCTTTAAAAACCCATAAAAGGGCCAAACAACATTTTAAAACGTGAATCTTTTGAATTCTGTGATAATTGAAGAGGCAGAAAAAAAAAAGAACAATAAAAGATAAAGGTCCTGGACCCCCAAATTTCAAAACTTAAATTTTTTTGATTTGTTTTTATTTACTCAATTACAATTTTTTCTATGCCCATAATTTTACATTTTATGCTCAAAAAAAGTTTAAAAAAAACCGCACCTTCCTCCAAAAAGAAAACTTTTTTATATTTCCCAAACAGTAAATGGGAAATTTTCCTCATAATTTAAATCGGCCCCCAGATATATGTAATTTTGTTTTTAATAACGTGAGTTAAAAAATATTAACGTTGTAATCTACCTCAATTCGTTTTTAAAAAACATTTGTCTAGAGCAATAATTTTTAAAATAATTTTTTTATTTTCTTAAATTTTTTATAAAACAATCAACTGTTGCCGGGTGGGGTCCCTTAAAATAAAAAAGGGCTCACAATTGGGGGACCAGGGTTTAGGTTTTAATTTTTAAAAAAATTTCCCGAGGGATTTCACCATCAGAATTTTATTCTACAAAAAATTTTTCAACAAAATAAAATTTTTTATTTTAATTATAGTTAAGTGAAATGAAAGAAAGTAAACTTGGGACCTACAACCCCAATATTTGTAGGGTTTTCAAACCCCAAACGTTTGGGAGAGGATCGCAAACTTTATAAAGAATGCAGATTTTCCCCAATTACCTATTCAATTTAATCAATTTTTGGGGGATTAAAACATTTTTTTTTGTTTCCATAAACAATCATAAAATTTGAAAAAATTTAAAAATAAATTTTTAAACTTAAATTAATTTGAGTTAAGCTTTTTCCAAAAACAAGAAAGTCTCAATCTATCTAAATTTTCACCCCCTTCCCCAAAAATACAGGGGCCACAAAGTGGGGAGAAGAAAGTCCCTCACGACGCGAAAACATCACAATAGTGGGCCATCACTCTCCTTATCCATCCCATTGATTACTTCCCCTTCCGAAGGGGACAAATTTACCCCATCTTGTTTTCTTCTGGCTTTTTTTCCCCTTCCCCCAAAAGCCCGCACTTTCAAAATGTGAAATTTGTAATAAAAGGGGGGGTCTTTTTACCAAAAAAGCGTAATAACAAATTTTTACCCTTTTTCTTTTCAATTATTTCAAAGAAAAGCTTTTTAATATTAATTGTGTATCGAAAGCTTTCCCTTTAAATTTTAAATTTTTAACTTCTTTTATTATCTTTAAACCCGGGATTTTTAAAACCATAGCAATGTTTAAAAAATTTTGGGGAGGGGAAAAAAATTCCCCAATTAAATTCCAAAACCCTTTTCTTTTAACCCATTAAAATTTATTTTTCATAAATTTAAAAACCCATTACAAAGTAAAAGGGTTTTTTTAATTTTCCCTCCCTTTTTTTTCTTTAAACTGGGTTTTTTGTGGGGTTTTAATTAAGGGGTTTTTAAATTTTAAAAAGCGAAAATCGGGCTTTAAAAAGGGCCTTTTAGTATAATTTTTTATTAAAAAATTGTAGAAGTAAGTAGTATTAAAAAAAATTTTTTTTCTTCTTCTTATGCCTTTAAAAATTTCTAAAGCTGGGAAAAAACCTTTAAAAAAAAGGCAGATTTTAGTAGAATTATTTTTTTAAAAAAAGATGAACTTTTCAAATTTTTGAAATTTTTTTTTTTTAAAATTTTTATTTATTATTTTTTTATACAAAATTTTTTCGGGGTTTTTTTAGTAAAGGGTTTAAAAAAAGGTTTTTTAAAAATTTTTATTTAACATAAAAAATAGATTTTAAAAAGGGGGGGAAAAACTATAAAAAACCAAATTTTTATTCATGAAAAAATCGTTTTCTGTTTTTTTTTTAATTACCAATTTATTTAAAATTGGGTCACATTACCATCTTGAAGCAATAAGGAAATTTTTAAAAAGAATTCCTATTTAATTTAAGCATTTTAAACTTCAATTTTAAACTTTAAAACCCAGCTCCAATGAGCGGGCCGGGAGCTAACCTATTTTGGGCCCAATAAATTTAGTTGGAAAAAGAAGGAAAGATTTTAAAAAAATTTTTAAAAAAGGGGGCGGTTTAAAAAACATTCTAAAAAGATTCTAATACAGCTTTTGTTTAAAATTTGTACATTTTGGTAACAAAAAGTAAATAAATTATTTCAGTTTTTAAAAAGTACAATTATTTCATGATATTCACAGTTTGTAAAAAAACCCCCCAAAGGGAAAAGGGGTTTTTTAAAAAATAAAAATTTTTTAATTGGGAACCGAACTCCTTTCCCTAGGGTTTTCCAATCATTTCCCTCTTTTTTCGTATTCATGTTTTTCCCAATTTAGGGGAACCACTGCCAAAGAGAGAAAAGGGGAAAAAGGGGGGGGAACGCGGGGTTGGTTTTGGTTGGGAAAATCTCAGATTTCTTTTTGTGAGGACTCGGGGTTGAGTTTTGGCTCCGGTTCAATTAATGAAGGCCAAATTTTTAAAAAGGTGGAAAATTAAAACGTATGATTACGGAAGGGTCAGGAAATTAACTTAAAAATCTTTTTGTAATCTTAAATTTTTTTTTTAATATCACTCCAAACACCGATGCGTAGGGGGTATTTTAAGTATTTAATTTTTAAAAATAAGACTTCCCCCGATTTTTGAAAACAAACGTTCTCCATGGGGGGATTTTTCAAGTGGTGTATTAAAGAAAAAGGCAAAAAATGCAACTCATAATAAAGGGCAGCCAATTTTAGTTGCGAAAAGGGAAAAATTATTTTTCCTGAATTACCTGCAAGTCCCAGCGGGGAACCCCCGGTTTTTATGGGACTTTAGGCTACACTCAAATTTTTATTTGGGTTTTCGTGAAAATTTCAAACGCAATTCGAACCCCCGGGCCTTAGGGGGGAAAACTTAGAGCTTTCCACCGAAGTAGGGACGGGGTATTGAAAAAATTGACGTTGATTTAAGTTTGTCGATGTCCCTTATTCATTATTTTAAAAAAATAATTTTATAATCACCCCAAAAATCAGTCTTCAAATCGAATAAAATTTTGTTTCCTTTATATTTTTAAAACCCAAAATTTTTGCCTTGAAAAGTTAATTTCCCAAAAATTTAAACTTAAAAAAATCAGTCATTTGACTTCATTTACTTCAATGGGGTTTAAAAATTTGAAAAGACAAACGGTGGAAAAGGGGTTTACCCCCCCAACTATTTTTGGGGAGCTTTTTAAGAAATATTAAACCCAAACGTTTTTAAGTTTGATTTAAAAAATTTTTTTGTTTCATTGGTAAAATTTTTGGCTCGATGGGCGTTAACAAGAAACTCGCTAAGAGATATTTTTTCTTCAAATTAAAATTTTTTGGGGGAGAAAGTTTTTTTTTTGGGAAAAAAAATTAATTCATCCCAAAAAATATTACTAAAGGAAATTTTTATCTTTATTCCCTTTAAAAAAATTTTATTAATTTCAACCCGGGAAAAATGAAAATTTACTTTAAAAAATTTTTTGACAAATCATTTAAAACCCGATTTATGAAATTTTTAAACTTTTTTTTTATTCTAACAAAGGGATTGGGTTTTTTTTACTTTTTTCTTTCCTTTCCCGCCCATATCTTTAACGAAATAATTTTGTAAACGAACGGGGAAAAAAAATAAAAACGTTTTAAACCCTTTAAATTAAAAAACAAGATTTTTCTCTATAGAAAATTTTTGCTCCTTTAAAATTATTTCATAAATTTAATTTTTTTATCCGCGATAAGCTTAATTTTTAATTAGTTTTAATGTCAATTTTCCCTTATTATGATAAAAAAAAAACGCTTTAAATTTCATATTACAAACCCCAAGATTAATTTTTTCCCGAAGGGAAAAAGCACCAAAAATCCCCAACAAACCAAAATCTAAAAATTTGTAAAAGGGATTTGGGAAAAAGGGGCCCAATCCTTTTTTTTTTCATAAAAAATGATTTCCCCATCTTCCCCTCTTTCCCGAAGGGAAATTTCCCAAATAATAAAAAATATTTGGGCCCCAAAGTGCTCACCCAAAAAAAACCCCCCCAGCAAGTGGGTTAAAATTTTAAAATTTTGGCACAGTAAAAAACTGTATACCCCAGTGACTTTAGCTTGGAAAAAAGTGAGCGCCCAGGGTAGTTTTTTTACTAATTAAAACCCAAAAAGGTTTAAATAAAAGTTGCTTTTTCCCTGCGAATAAAACTCCTCGCTCAATAAAAATTCCCCAAATACGAACTTTTTTATACCCACTTGGTTACTCTGGTTTTTTTTAAACTTTAAATCACTATTTTAAACTCAAATGAGAAAATAACCCTTTCCTTACCCCATAAAATTTAAACCAAATTAAAAAAATTTAAACTTTCTGTCCCCCCTTAATTTTATTTGATTCTATAAAAAAGAAAAAAGTATAGAAAGGAGTTTTTAATTAAAACTAAATACTTATTCAAAAATAAACAACCTCTATTTTGCGTGTGAATTTTTCTAAAATTTGGGCGACAAAATTTTTAAAAACATCAACCAAAAGTTTAGATCTGAACTTTTCTTTTAAAACCCAAGTACAAAAAAATTAAATCTAAAAAAAATTCCTCAAAATTTTTAAGGCGGCCCTAAAGTTTCAAAATTTAAATTTTTTAAACAGAACCAAACCAGTGATAAAAATAATTAAAATTCCAAAATTTTTGTTAAGAATTTTAAAAAACTTTTATAGGACAAGAAAGAAGTTTTCCTTTACACTACCATTCAATATAAACTGATTTATGAAAATTTTTTGGTTTGTTTACAAATAAATTTAAAATGTAAAAATGAAATTACTTTTTCTAATTTTTTTAATAAACCCTATTTGAAACGCAAAACAAAATAAAAATATTAGGGAAAATGACGAGGGGGCCCAAAAGTTAGAGTTTAAAGTGTATACATGTGAAATATTTGTTATTTTTGTGTGTTTTGTATTGGGATTTTACCACTGGTTTTTTTTTTTTTTTCTTTCCAACGTCTTCACCCTTTAAGGACAGGACCCTTTTAAAAATAAATTAAATACGCTTTTTGTTAAACGTAAACAACACGAATTTTCCCCTAACTAAAAAAAACTACTTAATTATTTTTCACAATAAGTGTAATGGAAAATTTTGATTTAATAGGGAAAGGGGGGCATAGGGCGTTATGTTACAAGATAATTTAAATTTAAAATTTAATTTTTAAAGACAAAAAAAAAAACCCACTGCAAACAAACAAGGCAACACCCCAATTTTAAAAATTGGGTTCGTTAAAAATAAATTTAATCCGATACCACACCAAAATACTCAGGGGGATTGGGGCTTAAAAGCTAAAATAGACGAGAGCACAATGTGTGTGTTAAAAAAATGGGTTTTTTTTGTAGTCCCCCACGGGGGGCCCGGGACCCCCAGAGGCCCAACACACACACCCCCCAAAACGCGCGTGTGCAACACTTTTCGGGGACCAAACGTCCCCCCCAACCCCGGTTTGCTTTTTTCACGGGAAAAGGCTTATTTCTAATTAAAATTGCACCCCCGGGCCCCGGACAAAAAACTCACAAAAACTCGAACGCCCCCTCGTGAAATTTGTAACGGCGGGGAAAGGGGGGGGATAAATTTTCCGGGCCCTTCCCCCATTGCTTCTAAACAAAGCAAAGTGTCACCGTTTGCAAGAGACTGAAAATGAAAACAACCAAAACCCAAAAAAAAAGAAAAATCTTAAAAAAAAGAGGGAAGGGGCCCTTTTTGGGTTTTTACATGATGAATATGTCCTATTCACCATATTTTTATTAAATTAGAAAAACTATTTTTTCTCCTGGGGTTTAAAAACGAAAAATTTGAATAATAATTTTTATCTGTAAGATTCAGTACAAATTATTTTCCCCTTAAGCTTTCCTTCCCTTTTTTTACAGATATGTTTTTGGAAAGCCTTTATACTCAAATTTTTTAAATTAAGTAAATTTAAACACAAAAAAGATGAAAAATTTTTCCCTTTAAAAATTATGTAATTATCGGAAAGGACATTCAGTTCCCCAAAACGTTTAAAAAAAATGCAACACAATAACTAATTAATTACCCTTTTAAAAAACAATCTCTTTTTTTCGTTAAACACACAACAATCATCACTATCTTTACATTAAAACCTAATAATTAACCCCCTTAAATTTTTATTCATATTATATTACTATACAAAGTGTATAATTGGGTTGTCAGAATAAAAAAAAAAATAAAAAAATTTATTCCAAAAAGTTTTTAAATTTTAAAAAATAGTAATTAATTTGTGAAAAATGTATACCCCCATAATGAAGTTAAATTTTTTTAAAAAAGTTTAAATTTAACTTTTATAAAAGTTTTGTATTACTTAACTTTTTCAATTTTTTTTTTTAACCCCCCAAAAAATTAAAAAAACCCTAAAAAATTTCCGCAGTTATCAAGTTTAAGAATACAATTTTTAAACAAATTTAAAAAATTAGTTTTAAAAAGAACTGTTTTTACCATAAACAGTTTGGGGTTTTTTATTTCTATATCGGTTGTTTTAAAATATTTTCCCGACATCTATAAAAAATTTCTAAACCCCGTATAAACATTATATGGTTGTTTTTTGATGCCCAATTTAAAAACCTTCCTTGAAAGAGAAAAGTTTTAATTTTTTCTCTAACTTTTTGATAATTATTTAAGTTTTTTTTTTAAATTTTAATTTTTTTTTAAAACGTTTTAACCCCATGTTTTAAAAAATATGCCTTGGGATCTCATAAATTGTAAGTTAGGGTTTTCATTTTAAAAAAAAATTTAAAAAAAAATGTAAGGCCCCCTGGTTTTTTATATTTTTAAAAATATATATATATTAAAATATATATATATATATAAAAATTAAAAAATTTTTGTTTCCTTAAAAGAAAATGGTTGGAAAAAAGAGAAACCTACGTAAAAAAGACTTTTTCCCAAAAATATTTTCCTTATTCCATGAGTTAATTTTATCACTCGACTAATAAAAGGTTTTTCCCAAAAAAAAAAAAATTTTAGGAAATAAATATGTATTTAATGTTGGGTTTTTTTCTTATCAAAAAAAAAAATTTTTACGACTAAAAAAATAAAAAAATTTAAAAAGCAGTTTAAAATTTTAAATTTATACAAAAATTAATTAAAAAACTTTTTTCAATTTGTTTTTATACAGGGAAAAATCTTCCCCAAAACGGCTTTGATTTTTTCCTGGCGAAGTTCCTTTTGCCAACTGTTTTCCCACTTGCTTTTTTGGGCCCCTGGAAAGGGGTGAAAAAAAGGTGACACGACGGGGTCCCGGGTGTAAATTTTGGGTTTTTAGGGGCCCAAAAGGGGCCCAAAAAAATGGCGCCCACAAAAAGGGAAACCGAGAGAGGAAAAGCAAGCTTCTTCTTTTTACCTCAGGTGTTTCCGAGGGATCCTTTTTTAGGGGGGCCACAAATTTTTTCATGTCCCTTATAGAAAATTTTTTGCCAACTTTAGTTTTTTGGAAAAGGGGGCTCAATTTTTTTTTAGAAAAGTAGGAAAAAACATTGGTAATTAATTTAAATTTATTTTTTTTTAAAGTTTTAAAACAATTTTACGAAAAAAATTGTTAAAGAATAACATTATGAAATTTACTAATATTTTTGCAAAAATACAAAAAAGGAGGGAAACGTTTTCCCCCATTTCCCTTTTTTAACAGCTCCAAAATCCTTTAAGTCTACTACACTCATTTTAAAACTCAAAAATGTCTAACGACAGATAGACACACAGGGAATCATAAAGAAAAGGGTCCCCAGAACACAAAAGAAAAAAATTTTTCCCTCTAACTGAGTGTATGAAATTTAAAGACGCTCCCGCCAAACCAATGGTTGAACATTTCACCATCCCCTAATTCCCTTTTCCCATGCTGAAATGAAGTTTCATGCTTTAAAATTTAAATTTTAAAGAAAGAAAACTTTTCCCCAAGGGATCTTCAAAAAATCACAATTAATTTTTTCCCAACAACAGCTTTTATAGGGAGTGTTTAAATAACAAGAAGGTCCCTTTTAGGGACATTTATGGTTCTATAAAAGAAGGAAAACGCTGAATATCAAATATTTTATAAACGTTTTCCAACATTTAAAGGAAATTTTTTATCTTTTTTAATATGAATAAGGGTACATGTGTTAATAGTTTTTCTGTTAAAATCTCTCATTAAAATTCTAAATTTTTTTACAAATTGTAATTTTTTGCTATTTTAATTTGCTGGCTTTTGGTCAAACCCTAAAAAACCCAAAGTAAATTTAATTTGCTGACGCCTAGCAAAGTTCCATGTAGTAAACCCGCTTCGTAAACGAATCGGTGTTCCCAAAGTAGAAAAAAAGCTTTTATTAACAAATTCAAATCGGTTTATTTAATAGGGGTAAATTTTAATTTTTTTTTAAAATTATTTTTTTTAAAAATTTTAAAATATTTTTAAAAAGAAACGTTTTAAAGATTTGCTAAAAACCAAAAGAAATTTAACTTTTTATAAAAAAATTACTTATTTAAAAAGGCTCGGCAAAAAATTTAAAACCCATTTTTAATATAATTTTTATAAAAAGAAAAACAAAAAAAATTTTTTTTTATGTTAAATATTTTAAATTAAAAAATTTAAAAAAATTTTATGGAAAAAAATTTTAGGTAAAATTTTCAACCCTGGTTTAAATTAAAAAAATTATAGAAAAGTTGAAAAAAAATTTTATTTTTTTAATTAATTTTTATAAAAAAATTTTCAACTTCAAAAAATTTTTTAAAAGCGGCGGTAATTGCCCGTTTATAAAAGGTTTGATTTTAATTTAAGAATTTTTTTTCGGAAAATTCCCCCCAAAGTTTAAAATTTTTCTCCCTCAAATTTTGGTGTTTTTAAAACTTGCTTTTTTTGAAAAATTAAACTTTCCCCTGAGGGGGTTTCCCCGGGGGCAAGGGGGGAAAGGGGGGGCCCCCCAAAAAAAGAAAGGGGGTTAGGTTTTCTTTTGCTTCCCAATTTGCCCCAACCTTTTTTAAACAAATCTTAAAATTTTTCGTTAATTTACTTGAAACGATTTTTAAAAGGGGCCTAAATTTTTTTTAAAAATTTAAGCTTATTTAATTTTTATATAACAAATTTTTTTAAAACTTTAAATTAAAATGTTCTTTAAAAAATTTAAAATTATAATTTTTAAATCAAAAGGGAATAGTAAATACATTTTTTGAAAAAGGGTTTTAAAGTTTATAAAGTTTTTAAATTTCGTTTTGGTAAATAAAACCAATAATAAAAAAAATTTGAATAAAAAAAATTTGTTTTACTTTATTTGTTAAAAACCTAAACTTTCAATTTTCCCCCAAAAAATTTACTTTTTCTTTATTTTTATGAATTTTTGAATTTAAATTTTTTTTTTCCCCAAAGGGAATTTAAAATACTTTTTAAGTTTTTCCCAAAAAGGAATTTGGGGGCGTGTTTAAATAAAAACCTTTCCCGGACATTTTTAAAGATAAAGCGGAAAAATCTTTTGTTTTATAAATTTCAACTTAAAAAATTTTTTTTTAACTTTTTAAAAATTTAACCTTTTTAAATTTTACTGTTAAAAAAAAAACTTTAATTTTTTAAAAAATTTGTTTTTTCTGCAAAAAAAACCTTTTTTTTTTAACCAAAAAGACCAAAAAAAATTTTTCCCTTTATTTGCGCCGTTTTCAAATTTGGGATTTGGGTTTAACCAAAATGGGTTTTCCATTTTTTCTTCTTTAAAAAATTTTAAAATTTTTTCAATGGGGGAAATTTAAAAAAATTTTTTTTTTCCAAAATTATTGGTTTTTCAAAAATTTTTCGGGAAAAAATTAAAATTTTTTTAATTATATTGGGGTTTGAAAGCTCAAACCCCCTTTTTCCATAAAAAAGAAAAAAAAAAAAATGGGTTTATGTAAAATTTAAATTTAACCCAAAATTTATTTTAAAATTTGTAAAAAAAACATGAATTTAAACAAAAATTCCCGAAAAAGGTTGATTTTCTTTTTTTAATTTAAACTATTATGCCTAAAAACCTTTAAATTATCAAAAAAAAAAATTTTGTTTAAAAAAATTTTTTACTATTTTTAAAAATTTAAGGGTTTTTTTAAGTTAAAATATATTTGGTAATTCGGTGCGGGGGATTTTTTGGCCCCTGCTTTTTATTTGTTGGTTTATTTTTTTTTTCAAAACCCTTGGAATTTTTCCGGGCGAAATAATTTGGGGGAAAATTTTTTTTTTTTTTTATTTTTATTAAATTTACATAATTTTTTTTAAACTTTGTGGACGGGGTTTCCTTTCTTTTAAAACAAAACTTTGGTTAAAAGAAACGATTTTATTAAAGTTTTTTTTAGGAAAATTATGTTTTAAAATTTTTGAAACCCCCACCCACCCAAAAAAAGATTTGGAAAAAAAGCCCCTCCCCCTTTTCCCCCTTTAGTACTAAAAACAAGAAAATTTTAAATACTAATTTATTTGAAAGTTGAAATAAAAATAAAGAAACAAATGGGAATAATTTTGGAAGATTAAAGGGGACGGGAAATTTAATTTTATTTTGGACAAATTTCCTTTTAAAAAACCTCCTTTTTTTTGTGAAAGGGAATTTTTTTTAACCCAAAAATTGAAAGTTTATAAACAGAACGGAAAAATTCCCCTTTTTTCCCCAAAAAAACATTAATTAAAAAGTAAAGCGTTATTTTTTTGTTTTTAAATTTCCAAAATTTTAAAAAATTTATTTTAAATTTTTAATTTACAGAAAAAACCTTTTAAAATAAAAAATTTATTTAAACTTAAAAATTTTATTATATAAAAAAAAAAATTTAAAATTTTTTTGTGGGTTTTTGCAGGATCACTAAAAAGGGCTGGAGGTTTTCCCTTTTAATTTTTTTTTAATTTGGGGTTTTTCTGATTTTTTAAAAGGGGTTTAAAAACTTTTTATCCCTTTCCCGTTCGGGGGGGAATTTCCCGGCCCCCCGGGTTTACGAAATGGTTTAACTTTGGAGAAAATTTTTTAATTAATTTTGGGAAAAATTTTTTTCAATTTTTATCAGCTGTTTTTTTTTGTTAAAAAAAAAATATTAAATTTTGGGGCCAAAAAATTTTTTAAGTTTATATATAATTTGGAAAACTACCAGGGGTATTTAAGTTTTAAAACCATAGAGGTAAGGGGGTGGGGAAGGGGAAAGAAAAATTTTTTGTATTAAAAACTGTTTTGCAATCACTTTTAAAAATGGGGGACTTTTTTAATTAAATTCCCAAAAAAATAAATTCAAATTTGCGTAAAATTTAAATTTTAATTTGAAATTTTTTATTTAAAAGGTGTTTTGTTTTTTTGGACCAATTTTTTAAAATTTTTTAATTATAATTACTTTTTAAATTTGGTAAAATTTAAAAAAAGGCCAATGGTTATAAAAAAAAATTAAAATTTTTTTTTTACAAAAGTATAAGGAATTGGAAAAACCCAAAATTTTTTTAAGGGAACTAGGAAGGGAAGGGGGACTTTAAATTAAAAATTTTCCGCAATGAAAAGGAAAAAATAAATTTTTAATAAAAATTTTAGTTTACTTGTTTTAAGGGGAAAAATTGCGTCAACCCCAAATTTTTAAAAGGCACAAACCCGGCTTTTCCGTAGTTAATAAATTTTAATAAAACTTTTTTATTCTTTTTTCCCAAATTTAAAATTTTAAAATTTGAAAATTTTTTTGGGTTTCACAGATAAAAAAATTTTTTAAACAAAATTAATTAAAGTTTTGTCAAAATTAATAACAATAGGTAAAAAAAATTAAAATAAATGTTAAAAATTGGTTTAAAGGTGAAATTTTGAATTTACATTTTAAAATTTTAAATAAATTGTTTTTAAAATTAAATTTTTTAAGACTTTTTTTTTTTGAAAGTTTGTTTAAAAAGGTAAAAAATTTAAATAAAAAACATTTTTTATACTTTTTTTTTAAAATTTTATTAATTTTTGTTATTTTTTTTAACCCCCCCCTTTGTTTATTTAAATTAAAAAAAAAATTTTAAAGTTTTAAAATTTTAAATTATTTAAAAATATTTTTTTTCAAATTGGCAAAAAAAATTTAAATTTTTTTTAAAATTTGTGAAAATTTTTCGGTTAGGCTTTTGGTAATTTTGGGGGAAAACCCTTGTTCCCTTCGCCCAGAAAATTTACAAAGCAGAAAAAGTATTTCTCGTTTTTTTTAAAATTTTAAATAAAATTTCGGGTGCCCCTTGGCTTTTGAAAAATTCAGTTTTTTCCATTTAAAAATGCCCAGGGATTTTGAAAAAAAAGGCCCCCTCCCCGAAAATTTATACCTTTTAGGTTTTTGGGCGTTAAATTTTGGGAAATGCCCCTTTAAATTCTTTTAAATTTTTTCAAATTTAAAACTTTTTTCCGAAATAATTTTTTAAAAATTAAAAATTGTTTACATTTTTTTAATAGCCGGTTTACAAATTTTAAAAAAAAAAAGTAAGAAGACAAAAGGTTTTTTTTTATTTTTTGGTTAAGGAAAATTTGTCAGGGCAAGAAAAAAGTTTTGGGGAAAAAAAAAAGCTTTTTTTATTTTTTTTAAAAAATTTTCTATAATTTTTTTAAATTGGGAAATTAGTTTTAAGGGAAGAAGGCGTAGGGGAAGGTGTTAATGGGAGGGGGTTTTGGGAATTTAGGGGCCATGGGTAAGTTTACCTTTTTTTTTAAAATTTAAAATTTAAGTTTTTTTGGCAATTTAACAAAATTTTAAATTAAAAAGAACCAAAGTTAAATTTAAAAAAATTTATTATTTAAAAATTTTTGGGGGGGTTTAATTTAAAATTAATTATTTATTTATGGTTAGAATATTGATTTTTAAATTTAAAAAAACTGGGTTCCCCGGTGAAAACTAATTTTTTCTATTTAAATTAATTTTGGGGCAATATCCCAAACATATTTTAATTTAAAAGTTTAAAATAATTAATGAAAAAAAGGATTTTTATTTTTAAAAACATTTGTAAATTTTGTCCCAAAATTTGATTTAAATTTTTAAAAAATTTTTAAATTTTAAATTTTTTTTTTTAAATTTTTTAACCCACCCGGTAGGGTTTTTAATTTTCCCCCGGTAATAAATTGGGTTTTAATAGGGGGTTTTAAAAAAAAATTTTTAGAAAAAATTTTTTTGGGGGTTTTTAAAAATTAATTTTAATTTAAAAAAAAGGCCCAAAATTTAAAATTTAAAATTTTTGTACAAAATTTTTTTATTAATTTAAAATATTTTTTTTCCCTTCTTTGGCTTAAATCCTTTACTTTTTTTTTTGGCTTGACTTTTTTTGGGAAAAACCCAGATTTCTTTTCGAAAATTTAAATAGCCACCATTTTAAAAATTGGATTTTTAAAAATAATTTGTAAAAATAAATTAGTTGAATTTTAAATTTATTTCTAAAATACTTTTTAAAATTTTCGGGTTTTTGTTGAAAAATTTTTTCCAGATAAAATTTAATTTGTATAAAATAAAAATTGGGGCCACCTTCCTTAAAATTTTTGTTGATAATCCCTGACAATAAAAATTATTAAATACACTTTTAAAAAACTTTCTCCTTATCAAGTTTTATTGAATTTAATAGATAATGTGGGCCCTTTTTTCCTTTTTCTTTGGATAACGTAAGTCCCATAATTAAAAAAGAATAAAACTTTAAAAAATTTTAACTTTTTTTAAACCCTCAGAAATTTTTTTTTCAAAACAAAACGGCGGGGGTCATTTTTTTTAAAGCTGTAAATAGAAGGGGTTAAAAACCTTCTTTTAATACGCTAACGGTCGCCCCCCCCTTAGTTTTTATTTCAAAGAGCATCTGTAAAACGGATTCTCAAATCTTTTCGTTTTTGTTTTTAGGGGCCATCTTGCTAAGTATTCTTGGTATTTAGATACAGAAAGGTTTTGGGGTTTTTCTTTTGAAAATAAAAGAGGTTTTAAAATTTTTTTTCTAGAATAAACTGCTACTTCCCGGAAAAAGTGGGGGCTTTTTGTTTGTTTTATTTAATTGGGGTTTTTGTTTGGGGTTTAATCTCAAAATTACGGAAAGGGTTCTTAAATTAAAATTTTTTTAAAAGTGCTGAATACCTAAAATTTGATTATTTCTAAAATCTAGAATGTTGATGGACCGCATATTTACTAAACCTTTTAGTGAAAATTAAATTTTGAAATCCATAAAGAAAAGCAAAAATATTTTTCTTTTTTAGCAAATTTTTAAAAATTTGAAAATTAATCAGCCGTGAACTGAACAAATAAAAACTAATAATAAATTTTTAAACTTGAGTGGTTTTTTTACTCCTTTGGATCCAGATAATGTTTACATGTGTGGGGAAAATTACATCATCAGTATTATAAATTTTAAAATGTTTAATAAATGTTATAGAAAAATAAATTTTTATAGGGGATTTTCAAAAGGAAATTTTTTAATTAAGAAATTTGGGTAAATATCCGCTGGGTTTTCTAAAAAATAAATTTCCAAATCGTTGCCCTTTCCCGGGTTTTGTTACTTTCAGTTTTAAAGTGTTAAAAAAGTCCTAAAATTTTTCATAAACTTTTTTGTATTTAATTTTTTAAAAATAGATTTTGTCTTTTTTAAAGGTTTTTTACCGGTTTAAAAAATTTATTTCAAAAATTTTCAAGTTTCGGAAGTAAAGGTTTCCCTTAAAGGGAAAATTTTGGGAAAAGGGGTGAAATCCCCGGTGTGTTAAGTTAGTCTTTTTAAATTGTTCTACCAAAAAAAAACACATTCAATGTGATGGTGACGTTTTTTGGGCTTGGAAATTTTGAAAATTTCTGGTTCCTACCCAAAATCATTTTTAGGTTGCTTGATTTATTCGGAAGTTCAAAAAATTTTTTCCCTTTTGTTTTTTAGTTATTTTCATTTCGTTGTGAAAAGTTTCTTTCTTTTTTAAAAGAAAAAATTTTCCTTAATTTTCTTTTTTTAAAAAAAATTTAAAAAAAAGGGGCCTTAATGTTGGGGTAAAAAGGGGGGTTAAAAAGGGTAAACAAAAAAAAGGGAAAAATTACCGGGGAATAAAGTTGATTTTAAAAATTAAAAACAAAATTTGGGGGACTTTACGTCCTCAAAAAAATTTAAACAAAATTTAGCGAAACTTTAAGGGAGTGTTATTGTTTACCCTTTCCCTGAAATTTATGCGGATAACTCCAGAAAAGGGAGCGACGGAAAAAGGCTGTTTAAACAAAGTTTTGGAGTACAATTTTTTTGGAAAACTTTTTGCTTTGATTCAGTTACGAGTATTTTACCCGCTATTTGCTGTCTACCTTATTTTGGGCATTTTGTGGTTTTAAAATTTTAAAATTTGGGGATTTTCTTTTTAAAAGGCTATTTTTCCTGTACTTCATTGGCTGTATGAAAAGATTTGGGGCGGAAAATACTTTTTAAAGGTTTAAATGTTAAAAACCCAAATTTTTAAATTTACTTCAAAAAGTACTGTAAATTTTTTAAAAGTGATTTTATTGTAAAGTTTGAGTTTAATTTTGGGGAAATCATGGTAAATAATTTCCCAAAAAAAAAAAAACCTAATATAAAAATTTTTCTCAAAGGGGAAGGGGACTACTGATTGACCACAGTGTACGAGGGTTTAAAACTCTCAAAAATTTTGAATGGAAAGCAAAAGCATTCGGTTTTTTGCGGGTTTAAACGGCCTTAAAAATTTTAGTCAAATCATGAGTGTGTTATCTTGCAAATGAAATAAAAACTCAAAAACCATTAAGGGAGAAAAACGTTTTTGAGTTGAAAATAGCAGATTTTTTTAAAATAAATAAAAAAAAAAAATAGTTAATTTTATTTTCAGGTTTCAACAATAAAAAACATGAAAACTTATTTAAACAGGGGTGGTACAAAAAACTAAATGGAACGTTAAAAAAACTCGAGATAGTGTTGTCAGCTAAAGGGAGTAATGTTTTTTTAAAAGTTGAAAATTTCAAGATTTGCCCCAAACCTAACTTGGGGTAACGTCCCAAGGATTTCAAACAAAACAGAAGAAAACTTTGCTCCCCATTTTGGGCAAGGGGGGACACAATGTTTTTATGATCTTTCTCTTCACTTAGATTTTGTATTTCATCTTTTCAACCCCATTTTTCCCTTTATTTAAAATTTTATAAAATTTAAGTTTTTAAAATTGCTTTTGTATTTTTTGTCAGTATTTCCTTTAATGGGGGACATTAATGATTAACAAATTGTTTTTAAACGTTGAAAATCAAATTAGATGATGCTTGAAAAATTTAAAATTTTAATTAATAAAAAAATTCAATTCAATTCCATTACTGAGCATTATCAAAAACTAGATTTTAAAAGGGGTTTTTAAACTCGAAATCTTGGGCGGAAACCTTTGCTAAACTTTTAAAATAATTGTGGAATTTTTTTTGTCCCCCGGGGGTTTTACTTAAATATCCCCTGCTTTGGGAAAAAAATTACACGGGTTATGTATAAAAAATATCAGGTTTCAATTGAGGGCCATCCCTTTTTTTTGTGAGTTTTTTTGGGAGAAGGCCCTCCCTATACGGGGGTATTCGAGAACAATTTTTTTTGTCATTTAAATTTTTTTTGCAAAAAAACCACCTTTCTAAACAGAAAAGGTTGGTATAATAATACTCCCATGTCGTTCCATTTTCATTTGCCCTTTAGGTAATTGAACCCTAAGGACTTAAAAAAATTATTTTCTTTAAAAATTGGTGTTTTAAAAAGTATTTTTTTCTATTAGATTGTAAAAGGTCTGCAAGATTTAAAAATCGAAAATGGTTTAAACTTACATTTCCTTTAAAGGTCAAAAAAAAACCGATTACGCGACCGGGATCTCGGGAAAAATTGAATCGTAATATGAGTACTGAAATCTTTAATTTATGTACTTAAAATTTTGGTTTTTAATTTCCATTAATGAATACAAAATTAAAAAACAAATACAAGTACATAATGGGGAGTTATACATTAGAAAAATTTTTTTAAAAAACATTGATTCGTAAAATTAAAAATTTAAATTACGTTTTTTTTTTCATTTTGAAGTTAAAAGAAAAATTAAAAATTAAATACCCCATTTTTAGGGGAATTTTTCGCCCCGGGAAAATAAAAAAAATTTTCCTTGAATGTCTAACCCTAATTATTACAGCAAAAGAAATATAATTACCTGAAAAAAAAAATTAAATTTTTTAATTTTTGTTTGTTTCTCAGAATAAGCAAGATTTATTTAAAAAGGAAAAACTTTGTCACAATGCGTTGAAAAAAATAACTTTTCCATTTCCCTAGAAGTAAAAATCCCGGAGATTTTTTCCGGGTTTTTCTTTTTTATGTTTAAAGTTACATTGTTATCTCTGACGTCAACAACAATTTCTAAGAATATATTCCACACACCGGCCGGGTGGTTCCCGGGGGTAAATGTAATTTTGCCTTTGTTTCCCTTACAGGGTTCATAAAATTGTACATGTTTTTTTTAAAAATTTTTTGTATCTTTATATATTATATAATTAAAAATATTTATTAAATTTTAAATTTTTTATTTTTTTTTTAATTAAATTAAAAATATTTTAAAAATTTATATTTTTTTTTTTCTTCGAAAAAGGGGAATTGGTTTTTTTTTGGAATTTAAAACTAAATTTATTTTGGCATTTTTAAAAACTTTTTCAAACCTTTTTCTTTTTGGAAAATTTTTTCAAAAAAAATTTTTGTATAAAGCCTCTTTTTTTTTTTAAGTGTTTTTTAATGGGTTTTTAAATGGTAGGGATTAAAAAAAAATTTTTCCCCCGGGGGTTTTTTCAAAAAAGAAAAAAAAATTTTTTAAAAATTTTAATTTTTGTTTTCCCCTTTTGGTTTTAAATTAAAAAAATTAAAATTTTGGGGAAAAATTTAAAAAAACCTTTTCCAAAGTTTTTAGGGAAATTTAAAAATTTTTAGGGTTTTTAGATAAAAAATTTTTTTGCCTTTTTGTTTTGAAAAAAAAACCTTTTTTTTCTCCTTTTTTTTTTGTTTGAAAATTGTGGAAATTAAAAGGGAAAATTGAAAAAAACCTCAAAAACATTTTAAAAAATTTCCCAACACAAAAAACCTCGGTTTCAGGTGGATTCTTTTTTGGTTGTTTAAATTGGGGTTTTATAATTTTTTTTTTGTTTTTTCAAGCTTGGGGGCTTGGATTAAATTTTGGGGGAAATTTTTCCCAGGTGGGGAAATAATTTTTCCAAACCTAAAAACCAAAAAAACGTTCCCTTTCTTTTTCCAATTTTGGAAAAAAATTAAAAAGGGGGTGGGTTTCCAAAAAAGCATTTTTTTTTTAAAGAAATTAACTAAACTTTTTAAATAAAACTTTAAAATTTTCCCCCCCATTTTCCCCCAATCATTTGAAGCCTTTTCCGGGGTTTAAAATTTTGTTCGGGGGTTAAAAATTTTAAATTTAAAAATACATATGCATTTTTAATTTTTTTACTTTGGGAATTGCAATATTTGTGGACTTTTTTTTGAAAATAGTAACTAGGTCGGGAAGTTCCCCTTTAATGCATTTTTATTGTTAGGGCTTCAAAAGGGGGCCCTTTTGGGGTTAACCTAGTAAAATTTAATGTGGACAGTATGAAATATGTGGGAACACGCCTTTTCGCTGGGGGGTTTTAAGTTAATAAAAAACGGGTTTTTAGGTTTATATTATTTTTTTTACTTAAAAAAAACTTTTAAAAAAAAAGGGTTTTTTAAAAAAATGTTTTTATAAGTTTTATTATTTTTAAATGATAAATTATGAAATTTCGTGGGAAAATTTTAGGTAAATATTTAACAATAAAACCCTAGTTGTTTAAAATTTTTTTAGGTTTTTAAATAATGTTTTTTTTTTCCCATTTTTAGTCGATAAGCCTAGATTAATGGGCGTTCGAGTTCTTGTTTATTTTGGGATGTAGGGGGACAAGACATAAAAAAACTTTTTTACAATTAACAATATATTGCCGTTGGGCTTAATACTTAAAGAAGAAAAGAAATTTTGGAAAACTTTAAAATATTGTAATAACTTTTGTTCCATAGATATAAATCAAGTAGCTTTTAATTTTTATACCCACTTGATTTGGGGGAAAAATTTTTTTTAAAGGTGAAAAAATTTATATTTTTAAAATGTTTTTTCAAAAAATTTTTTAAGTAAAAATTTAAAAAAATAGCCAAACTGTATCTGAAAACCAAAAACTGTATGAAATCAAGTCCCCCAACGGGATTGCAAAAGAACGATGCTATGGTGAAAAAGGGTTTCAAGGTTGTAAGGGAATGGGAATTTTCCCAAAAAATGTGGCGCAGAATAGTTTTTATGACATAATTAGGGGGGAGGACAGCATGTTTGCAAAGGGATTGGGTGTTTTTCCCTTATCCTTTTTACCAAAAGGGGGCCCGGGGAAAACCCCTTTTATCTATTTGTCTTTGTCAAAAATTTTCCATCAATTTCAAACCAAAAAAAATATAACCTTTCTTTTGCCTTCAAAATTTAAAATTAAGAAAAATTTCAAACCGCACTTCCCTTTTCCTTTCCCTTTTCAGGGTAGCCTTAAAAATTAAAAAAAATCACAATTTTGGTTTAATTTATGAACCTAGGAAAATAGAAAAAATTTTTCGGGGGGAATGTTTGATAACTTTTCCATTTTTGTTCTCAAAACATTTTTGTAAAAAACTTTTTAGTGGGGTTACTTTAAAAATTCCCTTCAGATTAAATTAAAATTTTCGTTAATTTGGGTTACAAAAAAAATTTCCCATTCCGACTGAGCCCAGGGGGGACTATTTATTTTTCCCTAAAAAAAATTAAATAAAGGCCTTTTAACAAATTAGTTTGGGTAAAAAAACAAATTTGCTTTATCGAAAAAGCCGTATTTGATTTTTCTGTAAAAATTAAAAAATTTTTTTAAAAAATTTAAATTACAAAAACCTACTATGATCAAACCCCTTTTCGGGGAAAATAGTTGAACTTTCCCCCGAGAACGTTTTAGTTTTATAATTTTTTTAAATTTTAAAAGGGTTGTTTTGATTATTTTAATATTTTAATTTTACTTTTGAATTGGTTTAAACCCATTTTGGAAAAAGGGAACTTTAATTAAACGTCATAAATTATAAAACAAAACTTTAAACTTTTAAAAGTTTAGTAAAATAATGATCCCTTTAAAAACTCATAAAAAGGGTAAAAATATAAGGGCCTCATATAGTGGGCTTTGTTTTGTGGCAAAAATAAATTTCTTTGTATGTCTACTGTTTATACTGATTTTTTAAATTTTACACCCAATACCCGGGAAAATCCCATCAAATTTAAAAATCGTGCATTAAAAAAAATCCCCTTTTATGAATATATCATAAGGTAATCATTAAAAACGAATTTATAATAAAAAATATTTAAAATTTAATGAAAGGTGTTATAATTTCGATTTTTAAAAGTTTATAAAAAAAAAATTATTTTTTTTGTTAAAACAGATCGTAGAAAAATTTTATTCCTTTAAACATTTCTTTTTTTGTAGCGATTTAATTTTTTTTCCCAAATTCCATTTTTTTAAAAACCGCACGTTTCTAATTATTTTGGCACTTTTATTAAGGGGTCTTTTTTAGGGTGTTTTTAAATAAAATTTTAAAATCCTTAAAGGGGAAAACAGACCTAGTTTTCTAGTATATTGAAGTCAGGGGACAAGTGTTTTCGTAAAAAACCCCCGAATGGGGTTTTTAAAAATTTACTGGGGAAAATTTTTAAAAAAAATTTATGACATATTTAAAGTTTATAAAGTATATTTTTTCCAACAGGGACTTCTGTCTCTGTTTTTTGACCCCCTTTGGAGAAAAAAACGAAGTTATCCCGAAAAAACTTGAAAGGGAAAATTTAAGTTTCTGTCATATCGTTTTTGGCGTCCTTCTATCTGCCCCAAACGAAAAGAATTTCACCACCTTTTTATATTACCCCTTAAACAATTGCGTGGATTATAAATGGGTTTTGTAAACAATTTTATAGTTTTTTTTTCGTAAGTTTTTTGGGCCTTATTGCAATTTCTTGCCCTTAAAATTTTGTAAATATTAAAATTTCAAAGAAAGGTTTTTAATTAAAGGGGTTTAATGCAGAAAAAATGGAACTCAGATCATTTATTCTCCCAATTTTTTACTGGAAGGGATGAATTATTTATTTTTAAACAAATCCCTTCATCTTTTTTAAAAGGTCCCTTATTTTTTTAAAACCTTTACAGGGTTGTTTGTGTGCGTAAAAATTTATTCAGTTTTTTAATTGCTTTTTTTTCGTTCCAAGAAACAATTATATTGTATGTTAGGGTCTAAAGACCCCGGTTTCGGCCCAACTTTATATATAGTTAGTCCTGATATTTTGGTTTTTAAATGGAAAGTGGAATCATATCACTGATCCATTTTAAAATTTAAAAAGAAAGATCTGAAATTTAATTAAAATTTAAACATAATAAAAATACAGAAACGGTGTCTACGTTTATGTCTCATTACAAAATCATTCAAGCATAAAAAGGGGGAAAGTAAAAAACAGCATTCTCAAAAATTCCCCTCCCCTTCTAATTTGGGAAATTTATTACACAATACCTGTAAATTTTGGAAATATGTTAGAATTGTTTTAAAAAAATTTTAAAATTTAAGAGTTTTTTAAAAATTTTAAAAGGATCCATAACCCAAACTTTTCTTTTTTCATTGCTAGTAGCGTTTTAAATTTTGCCCTGTACGCCATAAAAATCCTTGTCTAAAAGGGTTTTTGGGGGAGTAAATTTTACATTTAAAAAAAAATTTTTTATGTAATGTCTTTATCTTTCCCTTTAAAAAAACTTTATTTTAAGGGTCTAGGGATCGGGGAAATTTTAGGGGAAATTTTCCATTTTCAATGGGGGATTTCTAAAAACCCGGGAAATTGTGAGTTGGTTAAAAAATAATTTGCTGTTCTTCCCACGGGCCCGTGTCCGTTTTCTAATTAATCAGGGAAATAAATTACTTTTCTAGTATTTAACTAGTCTTAAGTCACATGGAGTTTTTGCGAAGGGGAAACTACCCCCGCCCTGCTGTTTATACGCAAACGTCAGGGGAAGAGTTATGTGACGCTCCGTGTTTGGTGTTCTTTTATGCAGAGCAAAAAAAAACCCGCAGTCTGGGGGCGCCCGGCATTTGTGTCAGTCCCCTACCCCCCTACATAACACGAGCAAAGTGTGAAAAAGGCATGGGCCGGCCTACAGTTGCGACACTAAACAAAAGTTACAGATAAAAACGAGGGCTTTATGTGTACCCCCGATTTTATCCCTAAGAGTAAAAGGGTTTGCCTACGAAATTTTTTAGGAAAAATTTAAAAGTAGAAAAAGGGGACGGATGATAATTTTTCTATTTATAGAAGAAATTGCAAAAAAAAATTTAAAAGTTTCTGGGAAGGGTGAAAAAAAATTTGCCCGAAGAGAAAAAAATTTTTTTCTTAAATTTAAATTGAAACGGGCCCCCCCCAAAAAGCCCCTCGTTTTTTTTTATTCGATTTAAAAAAAAAGAAAAAAGTTGAAAAAAAAAAAAAAAAAGTTCAGTTACAATAAAAAATGGAAAGAGTAATAAGGGACATAGGACCCTGGAACGAAAAAGGCCCGATGATAAGAAGGGAAATTTGGAGGGGAAAACTAAACGATTTGATTAAAAATTTGGGGGGTTTTGGAACAAAAAAGGCTGGGGAACATAGAGTCGAAATTCGGGAAATAAAAATTTAATATTTTAAAAATTATTTATGATTATTGACGGAAAAATTTTGAAAAAACTGTTGTTTAAAAATACGAATAAAAGGGATTTGAGGGGGGAAAAAGGGGACGCTGCAGAAAATTTAATTTTTATTTATGTAGTTAAAGGATTTTTCTGGTTAAAAGAACGGAGTTTGGGTGCTTTGAATGTCAGAGTTGTAGGACCCCGGGGAATATATAGACCTAAAAAAGGGTGTGCAAGTGAAAAAACCTTTGGGCATGGGGGAAAACAAAATTGAAAACCCGACCCTTTGGGGAGAAAAAAAGTCACAGAGTGGAAGCGGGGCTGTGAAAAATGATCAAGATTTGGGGAAAAATTTAATTTTTGGGGAATTTTTAATTCTATACAAAAAACCCTCTTCAAATAAAAAAATGATTTAAAATAAGTACTAATTTTAAAAATTTTTTGAAAATTTCCCCTAGCTAAGTGTAAAAAAAAAACAAGATCGAAGGTGAAAAAATGATGGGAAAGATAAAAAGGTAAAACAAATATTTAGGAATTTTTTGTTTCTCTTAAAAAAAAAGAGATGAGAAGTTGATAATTCAAAAAAAGGGCCTTTTCGGATTTAACCAGGATATTTGGATGGGAAAAGGGAAAAAGGGGTGGGAAACCCCCCTGCTGTGGGGATAAATTGAGGAGGGATTTTAAACCCTTAATCTCAGTCATGATCTTCGAAAAAAGGGGAAAAAACCCCGATCTGTCCCGGGCCTCCCCATTCAAAGCAGGCAGGGGGTGGCCCCCCCACTTTTAAAAACGTCATTAACACTTAAGGAGCCCCCCCCCCCAAACTTAAATTTTCTTTCTCCCGCTTTTAGACTAGCCCTATCAAATTTCTCTTGCACACCCAATATCTCTCCCTTTTGGGCCGTGAGGGTGTCGCTCCGGGGCACCCAAAAGGGGGTTGGGCCCAGTTTTGAAGTAAAAAACATCTTTTTTTTCTGTAGTTTAACTAAAAGGATATATACCACCCAGAAGTCATCCCTCCTTGGGAATATTTTGGTAAAATTTTGGTGACAAGAATAAAAAAAGGGAAAAAAGAAAAAAACGTGGAGTGAAAGTTTCCCTGGCTGTAAAAATTTTTAAATGCAGAGGGAAGGGTGGAAACTAAACCCCCGGTTTTGTAAAAATTCTGGGGTGTTTAATAGAATTGGAGCGGGGACCTGTTTACCAAAACAGTGATCTTTAAGTCAATTTAAAATTCAAAACGCCCGATCGCGGGCGTTTTTCCATGAAACAAGAATTTTTCCCCATAAAATCAAGGGGTGAGGGGCCTATTTAACCGTACAAGCATAAAAATTTGGGGTTTTTCTTGAAAAAATTTTTAGAGACTTTTCCCATGGGAATGAAAAAACATCGTCGTGGGGGGACGCAGTAGGGGGGTTTTATTCAAAACGGTAAAAAATCCCAAAAAACGATAGCTTTGTTCTCAAATTATATTTTGTATCGTTGGATAAAACCCGAATGGGGATTGTTAGACACACAAAAAATTTAGTATTTCACCACCAAAAAACTACCTAAGAAAATGAAAGTTCCATTTTAAAAGATCTACATACGCTTAAAGTGACGCTGTTTTATTACGTATTTGACGTTTGGGTTTTTGTTTTAAAAGTTTTTAAAAATAAATCTGAGTAAAAATTAATTTTTAACATTTTTTAAACCCACTTCCATCCCCGCCTTTTTGACCAACCAACACTAGAAAGACTGACAGGCATTTTCTCTTTTTTTTTAAAAAAAACTCATGTTTTTGGGGGTTTAAACTATACAAATTGGTTTTCAACTACTAAAAACTAAAATCTGTTCAGTCTTTTCGGGGGATGCCCAAAAACCCCCTGCTTTAGGAGTTACTTTTGTTATTTTCACCTTCCCGGCCCTGGGGCCCTAAAGATACCTGTCGGGGAGAAACTGGATCAATGCCCGAAACAAACCCCAACAAGGTGCGTTTAGTTATACTGTTTGAGCATCTACTTTGGGAAAAAAACTTTTTTAAAACGATAATTTAACACTAAAAACAACCCCTGATTTTCGCTTACGCACAGGGTTACTTCGTTATTTACTTTAGTACTCCGTTAAAACTGGGTTTTAAAGGGAAAAAGAAAAAATTGATGAAAAAAAACTAATATTTGGCCAGCAAATTTTACTTTTGTTTAACATCACCCAAAACATGGGACAGCGCATGGGGGAAAATTTGGGGTTTAAAGGGTTCGTTATTAAAGTTTGTTTTTTTAATTCTGTTTTGCTTTGGAATTAAAATTAAAAACTGTCGTGTGTTAGTCAGTAGACTTAATTGCATCCCCATTTTTTCGTTTCCCCAGAAATTGTAATTTTTAAATTTTGTTGGGATTGTTTCTATGCTTTAGTCGTCCTATGATTTGTTAATCAACATCATTTTATAATTTCCAGGTGCAAAAAACGTATTGCTATGGCTGTTGTAGTTGTTAATAAAATGCATATGTGAAAAATTTTGTCACCAGGTAATTATAAATCATATTATTATCAATCATTATCTTGTTAATTTTATTAGCTCTCCTCTCTACATGCCTATTATTCAAAACGGCCGACGAAGCTCCTATTAATGGACAGGAAACTATATTAACCCATTAAAATTGGTTTTAAAAGGCTTGCGAATTTTTTAAATTACTTGTTTGCGCTTACAAATTGTTTTTATGGGTGGAATAACGTTTTTATTTAATATTTTGATGAACAAACTACCGACCTATTGTGTTAAAAAGGGTTTGTTATTAAAAATACACCCAAAAAATCAGCGAGCATGTTGAAATATTTGGAATCTGATTTTTTTTTTATAATTTATATTTTAACAGAGATAAAACAATTAGTTGTTCCGGCAATTTGCAAAATTGAAATATGCTTGGGAGCGGTATAGTTGGAAAGTTTAGTATAGTAAAGGTATTATGAATGGGTTATTTAAGTTGGAGTTATAAGTTTCGATTTTGTAGAAATTGAAATTCTTTGGCACAGGTTTATTATATTCATTCAGGATTTTGTATTAATCTTATATGGAAAAACAGTATACAATATATTATTATTATTCTGTATGCAATTATCAGGTATATAAATAATTTTCCAAATTTTTTAATTGGCATGACCTACATTTGTTACAGAGAGTAATTGGTAAAATGACACTTTTGCATATTATCCGATTTGAACAGTTAGTATATTTTAGTTTTATTTGGTTACTACGTCCTTGATAATGTTCCTACACAATCAAAAACTACTCGCCACATCTTCATCAATTCGCTCGGCGTCTCAACGTCTCACGTTCACTCAGATGTACTAAAGTTACGATCAGAGACAAAAAATACAAATGTCTCTACCATCACAAACTTGTTATGGCGGCTGAACGAAAGAGGCTTGATAGTATGTTACCACTGGCTGGACCCCCTAGTAGCAGTACTAACGTAATCTGTGTGGACTAAAAATTTTGGGTACTACAAATAATAAATACCTCAGTAAAAACTTCTAGGTCATTAAAGCATCTGAAGGGGAAAATTGCCGCTTTCCCCGCTTAAACCATTCAAAGTGCTGTTATGAAGGTTTTACATCATGCTATGTATAAAACAAAACATGTTTAAAACCCTATTTTGGCAGGACAAAGAAAACATCTCCATATCACACTATAAACATGCATCAATTTAAAAAAATATATAATAGCAACTTAATTAATTGTGTGATTCATCTCCAAAAAAAAAACATACTAAAATGTATTAGTATGTTAACCACCACTAATCCCAATAATTGATATACGCCTACGAAAAAGAATTAAAAATGGGCAATGTTTTTCAAATTAGTTAGTTATTAAAACTGTCAATATCAATGGAAACCAGACGCAAAAAGTTCTGGCAGTTTCAAACTCAGACCAGACGTAAAACATCAGACGTTATAAAAGCGCAAAACTTTGGCTCAGCCAGTTCTAAGAAGTTATTGTGTGCGCTGTAAAATCCTACTTTATCCATAGGGCAGATGTTTATGATATTTCGTTTTTAAAAGCATGTTCTTTTGGCTCATGTCTACTGTAATTGTATCAAAGGTAAAATTTAAAATTCCATATTAAAATTTTGTGTAGATTCCAGCAGAATTAGAATTTTAAATAAACTTAAAGGTTAGTGTAAACACACGTTCAAGTCATCATTACAGTTTTATAAAAAAAGTAATTTGAATGCATAATCCCTGTTTAGAGACTTGTAAATGTCTTTGAGAATTGCAATATTTTATTCTAGTGGGTGCAACAAGTTAAGAAGTTAGGCATGAGACATAAATACGCAACATCATTTATAATAATAACAAATAATTGAGGGCCTAAAGAACAGATCCCGAGTAGAAACACAGTTATTTTTTTTTTTTCAATTCCAAAATTTATATCGCTCTTTAAAGACTCACCTTTGGCTCTACAATTTACTTATTTATTACAAGGAATTTAATTTAACAACTATGTATCTTTAATATCATAAAAGAAAAAAAATGTTTTATAGTATAAAAATATTTTATAACTCGATGAAAAATTTAGAAAAGAACAAATCTCAAGCTATTTAACGTATTTTAAATTAGGATTTTTTTCTATCGCGTTAATATATCTTTTGTACAATTTATAGGGAATATCAAGTACTTCTTCTAAATACGTTATTAACATAAATAAAAATAAAAGATGCATTTAGTCATTTTTGTATACATGATTTGAAATACTTTGGGGCTGATAACAGGAACCCAAATAATAAATCACCCTTATAGCCTGTTTCGGTTTAACCTATATATCACCTTTTAAAAAACGTGCCTGGATTGATCTACGGTATCTAAAGATTACCTAATATATACTATACAATCTATGAGAAGACTGGTGTTGTAGGTTATAACAATCTTGATATATATATAAAGTTCATTTTTCGCCCAGTGGTTTCAGTCTTCCTGTAATGTTCGTCTTGGGTCCGCAGGACTATTCTCGAAAACGAACTGACACATGTACATTTAAAATTTTATAGCATTTATATATAAGTGCACGGCATTACATGATAAATTATATTTCTCCATAGTATTTCGCTGGAATGTTAGCGAATATTTTTATTTTGGTGTGTAATAGAGTAAACAAAACTGAGTTCTTACAATATGAGATTCTCAACAGTAATTTGAATTTTTTATAGAGCAATAAAATTAATTAGTCTAGAAGATGTAAATTTTAAAATCTTTTTCATAATATTTTATTTAGAGCGCTCTCTTGCGTTGTTAGTAAACCCCAATTCGAATTCATTTAATGTATAAAAAGAATGATATGTAATAAATATATAATATATAAAGATATATTTATATATCATATATTAAGTAGTATTTATATATATATATAAATGAATAATATCAATTCAAACTAATCTTAGATAAATGTACTATAAAAGTGAAATTTATCACATATGGCAAAGATATCTCTGAGAAAACATTTAAAACTGTATATTTTTAAAAAATTCTGTATGAAAATTCTCTATGTAGGCAAGATTTGCCGAATCTAATGATGGAGCAGGTCCAACCGTGGAATATCGCCTGAGCGTCCATAGAAGCTTATTTATTACTCAGTTAGGCTGATAATATTTATTTTGTGTCTGCCGGGGGATGTAAAATTTGTTCGTCTCCTTTTCAGACAATCTTCCGCAGGGATATCTCAAGAATGATTTGAGGCTACTGACGAGATGCTGGGGAGCCTGTTAAAGTGACACTGTGGTGTGGCGTACTCCTACCTTGTATAGCGTACCACATTTGTTCTTGAAACAAGCTCGAAAACCTTTCTGGGGTTTATTTTCTTCTGCTGGTTGAATGAATGTAGCTAACATCGCTGTTGGTTCGTCGGTTTAAATTTTCTATCATACAAGTCAGTATTAAATTTTTACCATCTCAAATATATATTCAATATTACTCAAACGGTTTTTAAAAACTTAAGGTTTTTATAGCAGGGGTAAACTTCGGGGTAAAAAAACACGGATTTTGAAGAGAGGTCCTGTCCCAACATTAAACGTGGATAGAATCCACTTGAATGTGTCATTTTTGGGAGGATGTCCCAGGAACTGCTGGAGAGACATCTTGTTAACTGGTAGTGGACTGTAAGAGAGTGCTGTAAATTGGTGTCTGGAAAGAGCAGCCAATAGCTCGTGTTACCTTTGGCTGCCTGAGGGAGGAATGTTTCAAATGAAAATGTGTGTTTTATTTAGTTAGGGGCAGATTGTTAAATGGGGTTTTTTTTTATCAAAAGTTGTACTGTATCACAATTTTATTTTTTAATTAAAAGAAACTTGTTATTTTTATGGAATTGTTAAATATTATGAAAGGGTTTAGTGTTATATATAAAAAAAACACAAACATACTCCGATATAATCGAAATATTTCAATCTGTAATTAATAATAGATATTTTCTTCTCACACAATAATTAATTTACAAGTATATTTAAGGGAGATGTCCTTATTTTAAAGATGTAATTATTACAACATCCAAACACTTATTACCCTAACAAAAATTTGCGTTTGTATACTTATTAATAAGACTAAAATGTAAAATCTCTCCATAACACTTCCTCAAACTATGAAAGCATAAGTGAGTGGCACAACCTTTGTTCCTATAGTACTGAAAACTCAAAGACGTTTTACTTAAAGTCGACTCGTTTTTATATTTCTTTCTATATTTTTAGCTAAAACATTTCTTATAGGGAAAAATTGGAGTTTGTTAGTTATGGATATGTAATTTTCTAAACGAAAATGAGGGAATTATTTGAAGTTTTTCATAGCGGGGATCTCAGTATCCCTTAACCTTCAATCATCAACCATCAAAAAACAGAGAAAGATAAAAGAAAACTTTTTGTATACAGTAAAGAAGTGATTCTCTACTGAAGTTCACAAACAAATCTGACTCCTTCTTCCACAAATTTAAAATAAAAACATGAATAGTTCCGCTTAATAGTATAGATGTTTTAGAAAAACTCCAGCGCATCAGAAGTGAAGACTCCTATGTATTGGGTTCAGAACATTATCAAAACTAACACTATCGACAGCCTTGTAAAATAAACTATAAATTGCATACGTTTATAGTTGGGTTATTACTAAAGTTTCTTATATACAATTCTAATAAATAACAATACAGGTAAGTTGTTTGATTTTATTGATTACAATTCCACAATCCCATAATTATGGTGACATTTCCCCTTTTTGGCAAACCTCATATTATTCGTGAAGGAATGTTAGTGGATTGGGGGATATTTTTGACGGATGTACTCAGGCAATATAAATGCCGGCTTATAATTTAACGGGGTGGAGAGATAATGCAAGACATAGACGACACCTGCCGCACCAGCTATACAACGTTGTTTGCTCTCAGTGTTTACCAACTCGCTTATTATGGTGTTTTTCGATAAATTTCCCTTCTTTAGGCACCCTCGTAAATATCGTAATGTTTTTTAGTATTTTTAGAAGGTTAGGTGGTGCAAGGGTAAATGTTAATATTAACTATACTCTCACAACATTTCTACTGGGGTAGCGTTTGTGGAAAAACCTTCCTTTTTCAAGAATTGGGTGTTTACGAAGTTAAGTTTTATCCCGTGAGGCAATTCTTTCCAACAAACCCTCTTTTACTATTGACTAAATCATAATATTTGGGTTTCTTTTTTTTACAATCTTCTTCAACCTAATTATTGGGTCATGGAGTCCACTTCGGTATTCACTGATTTCACAAAATATTACATTTTTAGCTTTGATCCATAATTAGAGTTTCCCATTAATATATTTTGCTTGCCAGACTACTACTTGATGGAATTTTCGTTTAGATAATAGAAAACAAAAAACCGGAAAAAATAAGCCAAAATCTGTGAAAAGTATTTCCTAATAAAACTATACGTTAAAAGGTGATTGAGGTGGCCAAAAACTGAGGCGCTATATGTAATATGTACTCAGGCCGAAATCAGATAATTCAGTTGAGGCAATTGGCCTCCTTTTGAGTGGTTAGTCCTAGACAAAGTGAACCGGTGTAATTCTGGGCCCACTTATACCATTTTTAGTATTCCTATTTGTTTAGTTTGTTTTTCCAACGGAATACGGTCCAACGGTCTAATTAGGGTATATGGATTACTGACATTACAAAGTGGCCCATCTACAACGATATAAGTTATTCCGCAACTCAGTCTGAGGGGCTGCTTATTCTTAATTCGTCGCCTTTACGTTCTTAGTTCCCCAAGTATGGTGGGGGCACTCCGTAATAAATGAGCCCCAAATTCCAAATTTTTCAGAGGTGTCTTTTGTCACACCGTTTCTTCAAAATAATGTAAAACACGGTCTTTGTATGGTACTTCAAGATTTTCTTCAACTAGACCTATTTGAAATTGACATTTCTTATTTGAAGGAAGCTAATATCTTAAGGACCAGGGACTCTTTATATGAAAATTCAAATTTGAAGTTTTCCAGATAAAAAATTATTTCTTGTTGCTAAGCCGCTTTATTTTATAACCCTATCCTAACATAGTGGCGTGTAATAAGTTAAGAAAAAGGTACTATAGGGGTATTTAACTGTTATATATGATTAAATTTAAAAACTTCATATCAAACCTTTCGAGTATTTAAGTCATCAAAAAAAATCTTCTTCTACAGCTTTCCAATAATTTTCCCTTTCTGTACAATTTACCCCATGTACATCCTGGAAACGACATAGTTGCCTTCTCCAAAACCTCCTTAGATTTTTCAAAAGGTCTTGAAACACACGCCCGACTTTGACCGAAACACAGGTACCGTACGCGTGACGTGGGAGGGCAGATGTTTTATCTGCCCTGTATTGAATGTGAACCTGGATAATTAGGGATGGTATTTCGCTTTTAGGGCTCCACTCTTGTGCATCCTGTAAAAAATCCACGCCAGTTTTTATACACGCCCGCCATAACTGATAACATTGATCTTGATTTCTTTTTTCTTAACGAACAAAATATTTATTCATTTCAACACATGTACCATCTTCAGATAAAAGTATATTAAATATAACAGATACAAAATTGGCATGAGTTGATTGCCGTTTTGGTTACTTTAAAAGTGAACGGGCCATTGCCTTCCAGTTGTGTAATTAGCATCACCTCACCTATCAGACGGTGTGAAATTAACAAATTCAACTGTTGGTTGTGCTATTTATTATTAAATATACCAAACTATTCAAAAAACAATTAACCAAGAATGGTTCAAATGAATTAGAGTAATTAATTAATGGTATCATATTATTAACAAAAATTTTATTTAATAATAAACTATTGATAAGCTAACACACGTTATAAAAAATTTTTAATTGGCTATGTTACGAATGTCCAATACACAAGGCTTATTATTAACTTAAAACATCTATACAAGGCACTCTTTCTCATCCTTGAATGATTTGAATATGTCAGAAAAATTCTTGATATACATTCATTAACTAAATTACCTCTTCCATTAAAGCTACAGGGACACATTGAACGCTATGGCTCAAAAACACAAAAAATCCATCGAATAATTTAGTTTAAAAAAAGGAAATAGACATTAACAAATTGGTGATTTTAACTCCAACCATTTGGCCGTAATCGTTGAGAAACACTAGTATACCCTTTCCGGCATGTTTTCTGAATCAATCTGCAGGAGTAAACTTTACTTCAACGGCTCAAAGTCAACATTAGTTAACAAGGTTAACAATTCGGTAGCATCTTTAATCTAAGGGTTATTAATTTTAATAATTTTTATTTATTAATTTAGTCCCATTATCTAAAGAAATATTTTTGTAGTTTGCTTTCCCGCTTAATGGAAACACCGGTACCTACCAGTTTATAAATAAAACAAACATTAGGCGATAAAAAATTAAAGCAGGCGTAGTCATCTATGGAACAAGTTTAAACAAACAAACTATGCTACGTTAATCGGAACCACAGCCGCACCGACCACCTTTGACCCTGAAGTAGGGCGCTTCGGTGGACGTTAAATGTAAAACATATGGCATGGGCGACCACCAGGTGGGCCATGTATATATCAGACATTTGCTGCCTCATACATCAACATTACAGAAGTTCGGATTTCCCCTTGGCGGTCGGTTAGATGGGGGGCACTCATGGAATATGAGATTTTACTCCACCTTACTGCTAACCCTTTATTTTCCGTGGTTTTTCCCTGGGAGTTTTCCTTACTGAGAATTGGGAATCTGGTTTGTTTATTGTTAGCTGGATAAGCGGAAAAGGCATTTTGCCAGGAATTTTTTTACAATTCATTTTTGACATTGCATTTTAACCACGTAGCCAATTAATATCCAAGAATATTGAAAGGGGAAAGGAAAGAAATATATAAGCAAAGGCAAAGACTATAAATAATATGTAAATTTTAAAAGCAAATTAATTAAGGTTTAGACAGTTCATAAATGTTAAATTAAAGCCTTCATTTCATAAAGTGCATTGGATAGAGGAGAGCGAAAAATGACACATCCACCACTTTCCCCGGTTTTTTGTTTTTTCTTCTATATAATACTGAAACAAACTTAATTTACATTTAATGAGTATATACATAACAGAATATAATATATACATTAATTTAATATACATTTTAAATTTGTATAAATGGCAATAGCCTATATTTAAATTTTCAATTAATAAACATTGAATCACAACAAAGTACTTGCTCCGCCGGGAGTCGAACCCGTGGGAATTCTCTCACTTGACCGGGTGAATGTGCTACCATTAACCAACAGAGCCGGCTTTGACTTTATGATATATATATATATATAATATAATATATATATATAATATATATATATATATATATATATATATATAGCCAATCTATTAAAGGTATAATAGCCAATATATGAATAAGAGAATAGGTTCTGGACGTTTGATATTCCGTATTGATACAATATGGTTACAAAACCATTTTTATCTAACATATGTTAGTATAAAATACAACAAATACAGAATTTCCATTCATCATAATTTTTTCAATTGATTACTCTAGTTATATATTGTTTACATTACATAAATGGGTAATATAAACTAATTTATATAATTCCATTAAAAATATCATATCTATATATTCCTACCAATCACTAAAGAAGGAATGGTATTAATTTGACTTATATATTTGTATTTTGTGTATGCGGTGAATCATCGAAATATAATTGGGCAAATTTAAAAAAGTACTTTGATAATTTCTTTTGTATTTACTTAAAATAGGACGCATTTATAAAAAAAAAAAATAAAAAAAAGATACGACAAAAATTTTCAGGAAATCCCTATGTAATGCATAGCTCAAAACTAAAACAACGTGCCCATTTATTTTTATTGCATATATGATCAATTATTGTTCGCAGGCATCTCTGAAATTCAACAATAAATTATTAAGCGCGCGAATGAATTTGTTTTTTCTTTATAAACATAGAACACAGAAAGAAAGACTTCATACAAAAGATTTCGATTATATGGTTATTGGCCCTTATTCAACATACTTAATTAAAAATAAACTAAGACTGCCAAGTGGTAGTCCGTGAATACGAGAGAATCTTTTCCATAGAAAGTCAAGCACGATCTACTTGGCGCGCCAAAAAAAATTTTTGTGTATTTCCCTATGGCACTTTACAGCCAAAGTCGTGTGTTTGACACATAACCATGCGCCACCATGGGACTTCCTGGTACCAAAAGATTGCTAGCTAAGAAATTCGACGATTTAGGTTCTTCATAGCCATATTGAATTGGGTACGCTCCGACATAGACGAAATTAGGGGAGTGGGTTATAGTTAAAGTGCAATAACAATACGCCTTTTTCAACATCAGTTTTCCCGCTACTTTCCAGTTTCGAAAATACGTTCCTTCTAAAAGTAAACGTCTATTCAAGAACTATTGAAAAATATCTTTCTATTGTGGGATCATTAGATTGTTTATTTATAACCAAACCTAATTCAAATAATCATTATTGTAATGTTTTCAGGGACGTTTTTGCACACAACCAGTTTGCCGACGGCTGGTGATCCTTCCATGAACACATTCACCCATGGGAGTTATTATATTCGTGCCACATTAGTTGACATTTTTAGGCATATTTCTACTATTAAGACTACGCTTCGCAGTCCTCCATCATTGTTCACCCATTCTCGCTGTCAGACCACCTGGAAACATGGGCAGTTATGGGGTCATTCCAGTCAGTACTCCTCCGTTTTAAAAAGTAGTTTATAAGGCTTTATAGGAAGTCGAAAACAAATGCATAAACTATATGTTCGACTAGCAGCCCACTTGTTATTAAAACCCAACCATATCCACAAAAAAGAACATCAACTGCCAGTTTGTGAGCCGAACTGAAATGGCGTTATTTTGCTATCACTACTATGTTATGTTGTGTTTACTAATTTTCTTTATTTCATATGATTTTATTTTTTCCTTTGTGAAATGGAAAAGCCGTATAAAGCTAAATGGATTATTGAATGTTAGATTCTTTTTTATAATTAGTGGGAAATAATAAATTTTACATTTTGTCCCTGAAGGCAAATCAAAAAGGCAAAGAGACCCTTTCTAAAAAAGTTTAATAAATTGCATAGATTTTGCAGAACTGGCGATAGAAGTGTCTTAGCAACAAAATGTTCATCACTGAACACCTTAAAACTTAACCCGCACTGATATATTAATTGAACGAATTTCCAAAGAATCAACTTAATATTTAGGCCGACACTTTAACTTTGATTTAAACTGCTTCTTTTTAATGTTTTATTACTGGGATAGGATATGTTATCAATTCTGTTTTACATTTATGTGTCAAATTGAAAATTCAACCACGGAAGGGATTAAAACGACAAGTATACTACCACGTTATGTTCCCAAATGTTCGATAAAACTAATATTCGTTCCAAATAGTAATAATTTTTTTTCTTAACTAACTATTTTCGAAAAACAAGATTGTTTTTTTTAAATTTTTGTATATTTTAAGATAATACTTTTACACTGATCAAAACGAATAGAAATTGTAATTTAAACAATAATTAAAAAAATTCATAACATAAATTTTACGATTAGCAAATAACAAACGTTTTCACTAAAAAAATATTGAGATTATAAAAATTTTGGCTGCATCATTTAACGAATTCTTTTTACAATTTGAAAAGGAAAAACAACCGACTTCGAGAGAAAATGGAGTTGTAATTGTTCTAAATTAATTAATATCTGGTGCAGGATTCATTCAGAGACCCGTGCAATCAGTTGAAACAAATATTAGTGGCATATCAATCTGTGTGTTTTGAGAGCTGGCTATCGTTCCTTTGTTTCCAATAACAACTATTTATGAGAAGCTTTACTGTAGGCTCCTGGGTGCATTACTGAAGAATCACAATGAAACACAATACAGAGGAATATATAATCTATAGCAATAATATTCATATATACTTATCATTGTAGAGTGTGTGTGTGTGTAAATATATATAGTATAGATTATATATAAATATATATATATATAAATATATACTATATAGTATATATATATATATTATATATGACAGTTTAAATTAATTTTACATTTTTTTTATATTTTTGTTAATAATGTGTTAAGCTTTAAAAAAAGTGGAGAAGGCCGATCGATCCTTCTTTTAGCCCTCAGTTTTATACATTGGGTACACTGGCCATAATGGAGTGATCTCTATTACACAGTAATAAAGAGGACAGGGTCACGGTACAGTACAATGGTTCCACAGTTACTGATTAAACTGTTTACAGAGAAAATTTGAAACCTGCAAAACTGCACCATCCCTCAGATGATCCTAAGTCCGACACCGTATAGACGCGCCCCTGTCAACTGTAATCTACCAAATCTTTGCGCTACGGCTCGGACTTTTTTTCGAGGTTTTATCATTAGGCGATGAAAATATAAAATACATGCCTTATTTTAAGTTAGTCAACCCTATTTAATTAAACGTAACAACCTAAAAAATTTAGGTGTGGGGAAGGGAAATATTCAGAACTTAACATGAACTAGGTAATATTATAAAGTTGATATCCATAAAAAGTGAGACATTTAAGTTCAATTCTCACGTGAGAAAAACGCGTGACTCACTACGAAAGCGCCTGTTTACCTTCACAGGGTTACTATGGGTATCAAACAATTAATGAAATATTTTACTACCTTGAGGTTTTTTATAAACTACGTCAGGAAGGACAAGATTACCCTGAAATGTGGGTTAAATCATGCGGTTCTCCACCAAGGACAACGCTACTCCAGATCATTTCTGCGTTATCTTGTGTTTAGGTTCTCGATCAGCCAAGTACAGGCAGTCACCAAGTGTTCTAAACTTGTTCCCTAACGTAGTAAAATCTGCATTAAAAGAGACATAGATTTGAGTCTGTGGAAGCTTTAGTAGGGAAAATGGCACGTTTCCTGAAAGGAAAGCTGACGAAGAAGATGACTCTCCATAACACTGTTTCCTCAACAATGGTAAAATTCGCATGGAACAGATTTAGGGATAGAGAATGAGTGTGATATTAAGGTACAATAGAGGTAAAAGTTAAGTATAGATAAAATTTAAAATAAAAATTGTTTACAACGTCGTGGCTCATTATTTAATGAGACACAACCTCATAACATTAAGTCCAGGCAGCCATTAAATAGTTTATTTGGTTTCTGATAACAAAAAATTAATCATGACTATAGATTGTGGGCTGGTACTCAGACGAGATTTAAATACTGAAATAAATTCCACATTCCGATGGGCTAACCAAGAATCCTGCAGAGACGGGATTGTGGAACGATAACTTCCTATATTTCAAAATGTAAGCCCCAATATAACACTTTAATCAGAAACATGTTTAAAGTTAGAATAAAAATTGGGGAAAACATACCTTATTTTATAACAGTGTTCATGAATTACTAATAATAAAATTAGTTTATTATAAAAAAAAGTAATAATTATTGAAAGTTATTTATGATGAATCTTTGAACTGTGAGGTTCAAACCTTGTGGAAAGCGCCTTATTATGTACCCAACGTACCGAAAGAGTTTTAGACCAATACCGATTGTAAAGAAAAGTCTTAAAAAATATAATATACATCATAATTATTGTGAAAGCAAAGTTTGTTCTTTTTTCAAAAAAGTAATACTTAGGACGTAAAGAAATCTTTATTGTAACAGATCCAAATTAACTTTTTTTACTACTCAAGATTTTCTTACATTTTGTTCTACAACTACGACATGTTTACGTATCATTATCAATATAATTAACAACTCATTTTTATTGAGCAAGGTTACAAAAATAATTACTTAATGATAGTGGTATAAGGCGGTAAAAACCGCTCTATATTGTTACCACTAACTATTTTAATATTTTCCTTGAGAATAACCTCTGGAATTCTTGTCGTGGCCTCTGTACTCAAGTTAATCTTACGATATATGTATTTTGAGGAAGACGTTTATTATGTATTGCGGAATAAGGGTTTTCCAACCCTCCTAGATGAATGTGGGAGTGTTATAAGAATTTCGGTTTTGTGCTTCACAACTTTGGTAGCCAAGGGATGGAATTTGACGAGTGGAAAGCTACTTTACAGGAGCCTTTTCAATATACCAATAAAAATAACCAAAAACCTCATGGATTCTGTTCTGCGGGGAAATCTGATACTTTTAATTTAAACTTGTTATTAAGGCCTATTTAATAATGACACTTGATATGAATAAGCCTAATTTTAGCTCTGTTATATCAATATATTTGTATTGCGTAATTCCATTCATATTCACCTTAAAACAATGTCCTCTCTGGTGTTAGTTTCTATAATTGATAAATAGTGAGCAGCTTTAATTATAGCAAAGCGAGGACAGTACTAATTGTTCTTTACATATGTTTGAACATTGATATGATACCGCAATTCAATGTTACAACTCTTCTTTCGCGTTTTACGAGTTTTTGGTAAAAATGTACTGTATACTGCGATGTCATTAATACATGTTTCCCAAAAGAACTCTCAAAACATGGTTTATGAACATAAGGATCATGAACGCACTCAAATAAGTAAAATTTATTGCATTAGCGTAACTAAAAATTTCATGCAGTGATTGTGAAAATTTTAGAAGGATGATTATGTGAATTTTTTCTCATCATTTTCAAGATTAAGTGGCTCTCAATACACTTTACTCACTTATTTCAGGTACGTAAGTAATATTTCCATCAGTCTCCATGTAGTCTATATCCTGTAAGTCGTGAGGGCGCCTTTAATGGGATATTTTATAGGCATATTAATGTTCACCCATGCAGGAAAAAACCTAGTGTATTACAGGTTTAGTTTAATGTAGTTTGTAAATTGACAGAAATATTAAAAAGAACTCAACGTGAGAGGCTAGCTGCAGGTTATTTTGTCGCAAGAAATTAGAATTTTTATGTTATAATAGTTTTGGGCATAAGACTTAAGTTTTATATGAAATTATATTTGATAAGAGCATCTTTAACATATTTAAAAATGGGTAAAATTATGTTGGATTTTTAGTTTTGTAGATATGTGTTTATGTTTCGTTCCATAAACTTTTTAAGTTTCAACCTCTGAAGATCACGTATGACACCAAAGTTTATTTGATGGTATTTGTAACTAACTAGTAAAACAACAAATGATAACTTAAAATTAAAATATTAAAAAACTACTGACAAACATATTGATTTTTTATCTATTTATCTGTGTGAAAAACTATTTAAAATTCATTTGAGTTTTTGACTCCCCTACATAACAAATAACACTATAAAATAATTCTAATTATAGTATGGTTATAGTATTTTTTTTTAACAGTCATTTGATGGACAATTGAATGGTGGAATGTTGTTTTAATATAAACTATACTATTGTGTTTTACTGCACTAATTTAAAAAAAGATTTATCCCCTTGCCGAAATAAAAATAAATAGTACTTCTATGAAATTAATTATTCTAATTGGTGTTGAATACCTTCCATTTAATCATTCAGTAGTCAACATTATTTCATCTTTATCAGATTGTGAATTTGGAAGGTTAATGTTAATCATTCCATACCCTTCTTTAAGTTCTTCTTCTTATTTCTTGCACTTGCTTTTAACTGTAATATTTTCATTTACAATGGTATTATTTTATAATTAAACCCTAGTGTTAATCTTATCTGTAAACTTAATTGAAAACTTGTATACTCGCGATAAATCTACCCAATTAAAATTTATTACCTACTTATTATCAATCGAGCCTATATTTTTCAAATAGTACAACCGTAAATGTAATGTAATATACACATCTCTACGGATGAGCTCATGTATACAGACAGGTTAGACCCCAACTTCGGTGGCGGTTTTTGAATTTCCACTCAGACGGTGATTAGGAAAGTAACCTAATGTGAAATTGGCCTCGTTAGTTACTTTAATAAAAAAAAGTTTGTTGTTGAAAAGTCAATTTTTGAATAAGGTTTTTTAATGGACATTTATATTGAATTAGTCAAATGCAAATCGGGATAAAGGTGACGTATATTCTTAGTTTCTATTTAGAGGGGATAGGAGCAAATATTTTTAGTAACTCATGGTTGGTGTCTTAACATTACAATACTAGGTGTGAGTTGTCGTAGGTTGCTTGGCATGACATGTGTCTTAATAAAAGTTTTTTGTAACATCTAATACCCGTGATGCACTTTTATTAACGGATATCATATTTTGAAACCAATATCAATAGCTCTAACTTGAATAACAATATGGTTTTTATTATTGATTTAAATATAATTAAAAAAAAAAAGCTGTTTTGGCACTAACTTTTTACAAAAAATGAGAGAATTTACAACTTGTGTTACTGTAAATTAATTACAATTCATGTTTATAATAATCAAATTTCTGGTCGCAATATTTTAAGTTGAGGTTAGATGTGAAATGTTACCGAACTCAGATGTACACACAAATATAACGTCACATTTAACCGTTATAATATTTTCAACTTACCAAGGTAGCATAGGAATTAGTAAATCCAATAAATTAAAAAACTAACACCTTTTTCTTCGATGCGTGGGTTTACTTATTTTTAATCAACTTCTTTTTTCCTCATTTGACTAATGGACAAATTTGTATAAAAATTGGAAACTATTAAAAATTTGTAGAAAAAACTATTAATACGGCTTACTGTAAACACAAATGGTACATTGTTTTCAAAAACAGTTCCCATGGTTTAAACATACCAAATTTCTACTGGCTATATATTGTTACTGAAAGTGAATTTCTATGATGTGCTCACCCAACATGGACTGTCTAAAATTGTATTACTTATTTGACTCCTGTGATTTATGAATACAAAAAATGTCAGCCAGTCAGTAATGCTCGACATTTATAATAAAACAATAATTTGGTATCTTCTTACGGCGGTAAGTGGGGAAAGTAATCCAGCACTCTTAGGTCTCCAGAATAACACTCAAACGTGGAACTGGCCTCTTGTTATTTATAACAAATTTCCTTCGAAAAACATTCTTTGCATAGGGCATTAAGGGAAATATATCGAGGAACAATAATTAAACCAGATATAAGGTAGGCAATTATCTTGCTCTTCCAGTGGGAATCCCGAAAAAATCCTTAGCAACTTACAGTGTTAATGTAATACATTTTTGTACTAATTGTAATAGAACACCTTGTTTATAACTCTAAGGGACGAAAAGCATATTTAGCTTATAGTGAAATTGTTTTCCTGTCGAACACAGCATTCACAACGATGGAAGGCACTATAATACAAGTGTTTTTAAGTTGTAGTTATTTGTGACAAACAGAATTATGAGTGCTCTTAAAATAAGTTTGAAACTATCAAAGTAATCAGAAATTGGCATGCTTGGTCATAAAATCGAAAAAACAAAATTCTAACAAATCTTAGAGTCTCTCCTTCATGAGCTAATGCAGCATTCATTATTAGATTTATAAAGGCAATTGGTATAAAATCTTCTTCTTCTACTTAGTAGATAAACGTGTAAATTAAAGCTCTAAAAGGTAAGTTTTTACTGCGGCTGCTAATGGAAATACGGGTTGGCTGGAGTTTTATTTTAACAAAATATATTCTAAACCCTCTTGGGGTGTAAATTCGCAATAAAACAGCGCGGGGTTGCATGCTGACCACGCCGAGCAAAGCACGAGCATCGTAACCAGTAGCGTTGGCGTGAGGGTGAAATTTTCAACAATCCGGGAATAATTCACGCAACCCCAAGTTGATTGTTGGGAGTAGGAGACGACAGGTGAGTGTTACGAGCGGGTGGGAAGGGGCGCGCATGCGCAGCACAAGCTCGATAACCAGATCAGACCGCAGTGCAACGCGCGACATCGAACCGGAAACGGTCCGGGTAAACGAATCGCTCGTTCGTGACCGATTACGTACGTGCGTGTATTTACGCGTGTTGAGTGATAGTGCACATAGATTGGATTGACATCTTGCTTATGTAAGTTTAATTTTTGAGATCGTACAAAAATGTTTCTCAAGTGACTGTTACTTTTTTACAGGAATAAACTGACATAATTTTAGAAACAGTAATGTTGTTACAGAAATCATGTTTATGAGTATATTTATATAATCATTTTAAATTATATCAAAATGTAACTGTTATAGTTATAGAAATTAATATCTTTCTATGTACGTCATATGTTAATTAAAAACCTTTACAATGGTTTTTTAAAAAAATATTAGTATTTAAGAATGTCCTATGGGCAGATATATTGACTTTCGTTTAATGTCATTTTAGTAGAATTATAAATTCCAAATAAAAAAAGAAAATATAAAATTCCAATAGTAGTTGAAACTGAGCGCATTGTAGTTGGCCTGTTCGTTGTAATATGTTAATAGCTGATAGTATTGTTAATTTCATGTATTCCACTTTGTAAAGATTTTTGAAAAAGAAACTGTCAAATTTCTAATTGTTAACCAATCTAATATCTATTATGCATCTCAATTCAATATTTGAATAGGTAATTAGTAACTTTTCCTATTATGATCTAGTCATATTTAACTATGTCTTAAAATTATAATTATGGACAGTGCAGTAAGTCGAAACTAAAATAATAAATTTTAGTCTCTCCTTTCATAACTAATTATGAATGATAATCTTTATATTACAGCGTGTTGGTTTTATTGCGTTTTTTATAATTTCGGGGGAAAATTTAAAACACAAACCCATTAAATACTCATATACAAAATATTACTATAGTGTATGGTTCTAGAGGGGAAATAATAAAAAGCATTTTTGAGCGTTACTAAAATATGTGTTATATCATCGTGGTTCTTATTGCGGTTTAAAAAAGATTTAGCTCCCATGTTCTAATTGTATTTGTTGTAATATAAATTTAGAAGAAAACACAAATAAGTTCTTAAATTAAGTTTAATTATAATCCTATGATTTGTTTAATAAATCTCGTGAATAGTAATCAGTTTATAGAACTAATGGTTGTGAATTATCAAAAGGCAAATCACTTACTGTACTTTAAAAAAAGAATTAAAAGTAATTTGATTACTTTAAAATATTTAAACATGCTATAATGCGTTATATAAATATTAGATAAAAAATAATTTTACTTGTGTACACGTAAGTTATACATCAATGTCAGTAAAAATGAGATCACCGATTATTAATTACCAACATGATCTTGCTGTCCGCTTCTTTCTTCTTGATGCTAAGTACTGCGTATTTTGTAATATTTAATAAATAATTTTAATCTTCATGAAAATTATTTGAACACTTCCTGTACAGCCCAAAAAAAAGCAGCTACTTGAAGAGATATTTCCTTACTTTATTATTACTTTAAAGCTAAATTTTTACTGCAAAATATACACACAGTGCAATTTTCGCCATATTCCTCTGCGGTGTGTTGAGGCTGACTGAGACAATTAACGAAAATTGTTTTTGTTTAACACAGCATATATTAACAGTGAAAAATCAACGAATGAAAAATAATAGGGTTTACATATTAAAACTGAATAAATGACAGTATTACTACGGAACCTGCATGGAAAAAGTGTGAAATAAAACATTAATTTATCATTACGAACACTGTAGTAACGTAATTTCTGTTTGATCTTCTTACTTTCTTAAAGATATGGTGTATGGTGTTTTGTAATTTTGTTATTTAAATCTATCAATATGGTAATGTAACACTTTTATTTTTCGTTCAGTTTCTTTATGTTTATTGTTTATTGATGTAGTTGGTATTTTAAAAAGTCTTTTTTACTTGCATGAGGACATTATTATAGGCTACGTTCTATTTGCTACACTACTTAAAATTATAATGCACACTAGATATCATGATTAATATGGCCACTAACGTATATAACAATCAGCATATATTAAGTTCGTGAAATCTAACTTGGGAAAACGATTTCGTTACTAAATTCTAGCCCAAATGTACATTTCAAGCACCATATTCAAGTAATAAGCTCTTCTAAATAAGTTTTTTTCCGAAGTGCGCCTGTATTAGGATGGCAACAGTACGCTGTTGGCGAAGAGATAAAGCAGATGCTTATATCCGTCAGTTAGCCCTAGTATCGAAACATGTTAATATTCAAACGAATACATTAATATGACATTAGATGCATTTCTGTATACACAAAATAATAATTAACTATTATTTCGTGGAGGCTGACACATTGGGTGGTTTATGAAGGGTAAAATTCCCACCATAAAATAGGGCCTCAAGAATCATATTCTTCCGAAAAGTTGTTGAGCTTTAAGACTTCATAAATGTGTTCTACCTTAAACAATTACTGGGATGGCAATTTTTTTAATGTCTGTATTTCAAAATTTCGGGAAAACAGGGTTTGAGTCCCCTTTTTTTGGTAAACGCTCAAGTGTTACCTTAAAATTAGATATACATTAAAAATTTGTATCCTAATACTATAGTATTGACTATTTAAAGGTAGGCGATGGGACTATTCACATATAAAGTTTTTACAGCACTAATATCATGATATAGTTATTCACATGTGTGGTATGTGGATAGTAAAATAGCCTTTATTCGTTCTTTTTAGCATCTGACCTATCACAAAGATTGGTAGTATCTTAAATCCATAATTAAAGACTTTTTATTAAGGCTTACACATTTGTAGCCTTATTAATTACTACTGTTGATATGACTTTTGAATGCAACTTATACCTATTGTATTACATACAACTTTTTCTTTCCTACAGACACGCTTCTTCTACAACGCATAATATTACTGGCACTTAGCGGAAGCCTGGAATTGAAAGTCGGGCCCTGTTTCAAATATTATATTGTTCCAAATATAGGTGGCGACTTTAAAACTTGCATTGTATTTATGTTATATATTCCCCTCGCCTAGCTGTAAACAAATCAATAATGAGTGAAACTTTAAATTTACTCTATGATTATGGAAAGTGTCGTAAATAAAAATGGAAATCCCAACCTTACGTCAATTAAGCTGTAACAAAACTAAAAAACTACTTATATCTACTCATAATTCGTAAGAAGATTTGCTGTTCATAGACTTAATTGAAAGTAAAAGATGATTTAAGAGTTATGAGGGGTTTTAGAGAAAAGTTACTGTTAATGTATTTTTAAGAAATATATGATGTTAATCAATGTAACACTCGGTAGGCAAGTACTGACAATAAATATTTAAATTTTATTACGAGTTTCTGCCTTTTATCTCGATAATTTATGATATGTTCAGCGATGCAATCGATTAAAAGTTCTCTATATTTACTACAACCCACTCCCAATGTCAGAAAAGTATACCATGGAAAATATGCTCGGATTTGTAGAAACAATGAATTGGCTTATTGGTAAATTGAAAAAGATTGAGATCTCCGATTTCACAAGATTTCGTTCCCAACTGTAAATTTAAATACTAAGTGATATCGCTAGTGTGATATATTGCCCATACGAGTTTATTCCCAGGGAACACTACATTTTCATTCCAAACTATATTTTTCTTTATCTTATTATAAGAGTATTTTCTTAATTTGTATAAATTTTGGGTGAATATATTAAATATATATATATTATTAGTTTATTGCATTTTTTGGTAAGAATAAAAGCTATAAACATTTCCATTAAAATTGTATATGATATGATAGAAATAATATATGAAAAAATATTGATGAAAACACATTAATTGTTTGTATGTTCTCAACCAGGAGACGATCGTGGACTTTTAGGTCTCCAACACACTGGCTCATAATGTTAGACATTCAACAAGGAAGTAATCCCTGAGACCGGAATATATTCATTGTCTTTAATTTCTATCGGCAGGTCTTTTGGTTTGACCACTCTGTGCCTGCCGTAACAGTGAGGAAATGAGCGAGAAGATTTGTGGGTAACAGTGTTCATAGAATAAATATCAGCGACTTTGTTTTTTTAAATACTGACTGTTATTGAAAAGGGTACGCTTACAACTACTCCGAATATTGGTTGAACAAAACTCGCTAACGAAGGAGCGGCGCTAAGAAACTTTATTAATACCCAACATCACCGTAAAGGGGATAAGCCAATGTTCAATCACAGCCTTTCAGCCATTCTTGGCTTGCTCGAAAACTTGCCTGCGTGAACTTTGTTTCCGATTGAGTTTCCCTCCCTGAAGTTTTAATGAGTGAACTCACTGGCATGTAATACACCGCCTTACTCTCAGTGGCTTCGGTGTAGTTACAGTCGTATCAATCATCTGACACAGGTCATGTGTGATTCAGGTCAAAAGTTGTCATATAGTTAGTTGGACTTGGGAAAATATGCCATTATCGTGATTTACTTATTCTCATTAGATTAAGAACCTATTTGTAAACATGGTTTGTATATACAGTTCTTACCTATTACTTTTAAATTACCTATTAACTCATGTTTCCTACTCTTTCTTATACATGAATTTGGTCAAATTTAATATAAGCCCAGCTGTGTCTAGGGTTACCTATAGATTATTTTGAAGACTGTTACTATTATCTCGTACATCACATTTTTAAGATGTTTTAAATAATTAGGCAAGTAAGCGTGGTAACTTTTGTTATTAATAATTGAGACATATCATAAGATAAATTCTTAATTTTTTCTGGGAAACCTCCTCCACGTACTATTTTTGGAGTATCGATTGGTAATTAAACAAAACAAAAACCTAGGTTTTAGGAAATGTTTTTCAAAACTTCGTAAGTTACTGAATGTTAAATACCAATAGTCCAAACAGTAAGTCAGTTTGTATTAACAGCCATTCTGAGGTTAATCACATACAACAAATTAACTGATCAGTCAGTTTTACGCTCTTTAAAATTTTGCCGTTGAATTACGGGATTTAATCACATTTACAAAATATACATTAATATGCACTGGAAAAGAGATTATGTTTTTCGTTGGGTTACGAATAAAAATCATAACCAAACTAAACCATAAATCATTAGTTCAGGGAACTTGATTATAAAAATCACCCTGCAGTAAAGTTTTAATGAGCTAGATAATGTCTTATCAGTTTGTATAAAATAATACATTTTCCGTCCAAGAATTTAATTTACCTAGAGTTTGATTCTTAATTTACGTTTTTAGATCTCCTCTCGCCGGCCAATAACAATTATAAATATGAAAAATAACACTTTTAAAGTTATATTTACTTTATAAATCGGTTGACTGATACAGCTTTGAAAGCAGTTTAGAAAATATCTTATTATAAAATATTTGTAATGAAATACAGCATTTATTTTATAGGATAGTTGGGTTTGATTTAATATTTTTATCTTCACGTTGAGAGTTTGCAAACGCGATAGATCTCGGTATTTATAGCGTTCAAGTTTATCCCCCAACGCTCTCGAATGGAGAAGCTAGAATTGAAAACTCAAATAAAACCTCTGTTTTTATGTTACTACTCTCAAAGGAAAGTTGTTATATAAAAATAATACATAGGCCTACCATTTAAAAAATTAAGTGGGGAATTAATTTATTTCCACTCAGTATAATACATGTTCTGCACTTTTTGTTTCTATTCCGAGCCTGAAATATCATAAACCCACATTTAAAATTATTTTAAACGAAAAATGTCACGACATTATACTTTGTTGTGGGTATCATAAATGTCTGTAACAAACTCAAACCAAGACGGTTTAAAAATGGTACGTTGAGCAAAGACAGATGGAGAGATGGAGAACTAAGTGAATACGTCGCCAACTGTATAAACATAATTAGGACCGAAAGACAAACAAGGATTGGGATAACGCGGCACTCATACCTTCACTACAGCTGACTGGAGGCAGTGGTTCCCAACCTCGAACATGGCAAACATCTAATGTCTCTACTTCTCTTATATACCATCACAGATCTCAAATAAAAAGCGCAATATAGCATAATTACGTGTGATTTAAACAATATTAAAAACAAATTAATATTTTAGCGTACTGTAAAAAACCATACCGAATTGTTGTAAATTGTTCAAAGAGAAGTGTTATGATCCATATACTCTAAAGAACACATTTAAAGAAATTTTTCTTACAAAATATAAAATAAATAATTAAAATTATATGAGAAAAATTTAACATTTTTTAAATTACTTATTTGTGTAATAATTTATGTCGTAATATACTTAAACTAACTTAACGCCTTCCACATAAGGCACCATATTAGTGTATTACTTATTATGGTATATACAAATACAATAAAATATTGTTGAATTTATTGTATGATTAATGAAATACTTTAATTGTAATATTTAACATAAAACGGATCTTTGATATCAGCGAAAACAAGATCCTTTAGCCAATCTGAAGGATCTTTCAAAAGCTAAACAGATTCATTAACGCACTAAAGGTATAAAAGAAACCGATATTAAGAGATAAACCCAATATTGCCAAATCTTAAAAAAACCCTCTCTTTACGTATAATTTCTTTTTGAATGTTTTTACATTTTTTTGAGTTCCCACTAAATAAATTACTTATGGGATTGTACGTATATATTACGTATATTTTCCATAAAAGCTTGTTTGCTCGTATAAGCAAGTTAAGCAGTCCCCTCCATCTTGGGACATTTTAATCGTCATATAGTTTTGTTATGAAATTCAATACAATTCGTATTTGCATATTCTGTATGAATGGGTAACAAATTAGTACTTCAAATTCCACTCTTGGTTCACATGAGACTGTAGTTATGTGACTTGTAAATATAAACAGGTTTACGTTCGAATTCATAGAAAAACATTGTATTATATACGAGAAAATATCTTGCGGCAAATATTTTTATATTGTGACGTCTAGGATATGACAACCTGCCGTATCGTGTTTTCAAAACGTAGATCATTTTCAGAATTTTTAGAGTAACACATTTAAATTCCCTTTAGTATTTCGTGCTAAACAATTCAATATTTTAAAAATACTTGGCCTATATGATTTTATAGATTTGAATATATTTCCTAAATTTAGAATTATATATATATATATATTATATATATATATATATATTATATATCATATATCCAGCTTTAACTGGATACCTCTTTCAGGGATGTTTGAAAATATTTTTAATGATTCGTTAATATTGGGTACATTTTAATTAATTTTACTACAGCAATCCCGCATTTAATAGAGGATTTAAAATATAAATTTGTTTCCATAGACTGTACACATATGGCGAAAAAAAGCGGTTTTTGAAATATTGCACAAATTTTAACGATCTTGTTACTAAAACGCAAATTTTTTCAAACATTACACGAATAGACATGCACTTTTCAGATATTTAAACACAATGTCTGTAATCCGTTATTGAATACAACATTCAAGAATGTTTTAAAATGTTTTTTGTTTTAAAATATAGGAAATATATTATAAAGATAGTTTTTAGTTCTGTGGTTTGTGCTGGGGAGTTCTATAACAAATGTTGTTTTTACTTCAAAATTTCTACTTACCTTTTCTGATTCAGGGAGAAGATGTAATAAATTTGTTATTAGATTCATATAGTTTAGTTAGTTTAAAAGATATTTATATTTTGTCGTCCAAAAATACTAGAAATGTATAAAATATTTGAGCCATCATAAAAATATTTGACATCCATGCCTTATTCAGGACCATTTCTCAACATCGAAACTAAAAAATAAATTTCTTTCACTATTATAAAATTCATAAACTTAGATTTCTTTTAGACAAACTACGTATGAAAAATTAGGTATAAAGCCTAAATATATAACACATTTTCATGGTTTTAAAATATTGTTTGATATTTTTGAAACATACTCATTTATAAAAATTTACACATTCTACATTTGATAAAAGTTTAGTATCTTTCGAGTTTAGTTCAAAAAAACTATACGCGCTATTGATTTCCTAAGAGAAATCACTAGTACATTTTTGTTTTACACGTTATACGTCTGGGAAATGTGCCATTATTAGTGCTCTCTCTACCTGTATGTTACACCGAGAACTGATCGACCTAAGAATGATGTAATAATTCAATAGTGATGCGTGGCTCTGTGCTGCAGGATTGCCGATACTAGTGATGATACGCGCTCACACAGTAAAATACATCCAGACCCCCGTTCTGATGTTTGATCACAGAAGAATAACTGACAATCATTGCATTGTTTCATGATATCTTATTAGACATTTTGGGGAATTTAATACAAGATTTATCCACATCTAAGGGATTTTAGTTATTGCAATTGAATTTGATTTTAAATAAATTTTAGAAATATTTACTATAAAACTCAGTAGCCCTGTGCAAATTTTTAAATTACTCTAAAAAATGATTTACTATACATCTACATAAGTTTTGGAGAGGTGAATACTACGAAGCCTGCGTCAGCAAGTAACGATATAATCTGCTAGCATGCTAGGCTTATTCTATAGTATATGAAACATAGCCAAATTTAGTTGAATGTAGTTTTTTTCTTACATGTACTTACGTTATGAATTAACTTTGAACAAAAGTTACTATAGCATGTAAATGGAAATTGTAGTATGAATTGGGACGAGTGGAATGTTAGTTTGTTTTGTTTATACTTGGGAATTTCATGAAGGTTTTGGAATAATTAGGTTTGATAGATATACTCCTATTGATAAGTAATGTTCCATTTAGAAAAAGAAATTACAATACTGTAAATGGATAATGCGTGAGTGAGGTACACACAAAGAGTGACGAATAGAAAATCGGACCACGGGATATCTTGTCTTGTTTTAACTGAAATGCAATACCACGAAGTTTGTAAAGACAGATTGGAAATACCTTGTTTAATTTAAAAGCGTTGATACCTTCCAGCAGATCAGTTGAGATTTCCCAGGCGTCACTTTGCGTCAATCTAATGCTGACGTCACTTTGCGTCACGAAACTGGGGAATAGACGTTGTGACGCAAATATTGGAAGCTTTGTATATCACACAGGCCGCCTCACTATGTTTGTTTGTTTGTAACAAACACCAGCGCCAAAGTGGCTTTGCTGAGTCTCTCTTTATTCGTGAATAAATCTATTCGTGCTTTCTTCTACGGAAATAAGTGCGCTTATAGGTATCGTAGTACGTAAACGCATTATCGTATGTTACGTTATACAACGCTAGACAATCCAATAAGTATGTAATTTTTTATGGTAGTTCTTGTGAAAACTAAATATAACCTTTACAGTACCTTAAAAGGTTACGGATAATTGACGCCATTGCCGTAAAGAAATGTTTTGTGAAAATTGGTCGAAAATGGGTAAATCTGGAGTTATTAGTAGTTGACTGCATAATTAAATTTATGTAAGAGTACGATAAATCTTCTCGAAAGTTATAATCATAAACCACAATTGAAAGGTTGGTTTTTACAAACCAAGTTCACCGTACACTACAAAGCACTCTATCTTTAGCTCTCAGGCGCCACATTAATGTCACGCGGAAAGATTATAAACGGAAAACCTGTGGGATAAAAATAAACCGAGGATCTTTCAGTGCGGGAATGGTGGCAGCAGTTCAAACTCTCAAATTTGCTCCACATTTCTCTCACAATCACATGGCAATGTTTGACGTCAGCGAAGTTACAGCTGAAACTAAAAACATCTAGACAGTAATAAAAATTACTATTTTGGTTTTCCTTACACAAACATGTTACATAAAATAAATGGCTAGTAATTATTTAATTTTATAGTTTTCTTATTAAGATGACACATTTTTGGAATCATTCTTCTACAGCTTTTATAGCACGTTTTACAGCTTTACGTACGTGCATGGGCATTTTAATAATTTGTAGTTATATCTGATGTATAGCGAAAAATGTTTCATCCGTTCTCTCATAAACTCTATGGTGTACAGTAGGTTACATTGGGAAAATGTTGTACATGGGTCGATAATGTTAAAGTTATCCTGTATATCGCTTTGAATAAAAAACATAATTTTCTTCCTTCACTTGTTCTGATCCAGGGGTCTATGTAATAACGCTTAAATGTGTAATACAGGATAAACGTTTAAACAAACTATATGCGTGTGATGTTTAATTGTAAATTTATAGAAAATGCGAAGAATAGCATGTAATAAGATCGAATATTGTACTAAAATGACTATAGCTGTTTAAATTAAATTTACCTCACGCCGCAGTTCTTAATTGGTATTGAAAATTTGATTACTTTTAAAGTTCATGTAAACAGTTTTTTGGTTAGAGTAATTTTTTAAATTTTCTAGCCAAAACATATATAAACAACAACTGTTTATAACTACATGATATATTATAGGTACTTAAAGTAGGACATTTGTGCAATTTTGTAAAGAGGCACAAATAAAAGTAATTGAACAAATATAAATCTTAATTTATTTACAAAATCTAGGGAGTGAAAACGTTTATAAATAAATAAAATCTGAGAAAAATACATATTATTTTTTAATATTTTTAAGATCATACACGTCACTCTCTCCAGTCATACTCTATAATTCTCACACTGCGCATAATCCATATCCTTGTCATGAGTTCTCAATTGTAATAAATCTTTTAGAATGGTCAAAGCAGTTTAGTTTTGCTTTTCTTGCCGTTGGAAAAGTTATCTTAAAAAATTATGCCTGAACAAATTGTAAAAATAAAAAAAAAACATTATATACAAAATAAGTTATTTAAAACATTCCTGTTTAAGAGTATTTCATACTATTTGGTACTCACATTCCTACAGGATCCACAATTGCCAGAATCTATCATATTTCGTTTTCAGTAACGTGAGTTTCACACTTACTGTTTCAGCAACGTGTAAAATTACTGTTCTATTTAAATATTTACCTTTGGAAAAAATTTAAAAGGTGTTACATCATCTCGGTGAAATCAGATAAGAATAATCTCTCCAGTGTGGGGAAGTCAGTCAATCTGGACCATCAGGATGAGAGGTTCCAAAGTTCTTCAACTTTCACTGGTACATAAATCAATCGAACTTTTCTTTGACACGTTTCACTCTGTTATCGAACAATCCTTATATTAGCTAGTCTCTCAGATTCTTCGTAACATGTTTAAATCATTACTGAATAACCAACCCGATTTTAAAGTTCGAGGTGTAGCCTACATTTAAAGGTGTATAAATATTTTGAGTACCAGTAACATGCTGTAATACTTTAAAATATATCATAATATTCTGGTTTTTTACTAATGCCCCGACAAATGTCGTTTAGTTTTTTAAAGGTTAGTTAATCCTCCTGTAATGTATACTATTTTGACATATATTATAATATTTTTCGCTTATCGCAATCAATAATATTTTCTTCATATATTGAGAAAAATATTATTAAAAACCAAATTCCATGAAGGGTATCGAACGGCAAATCGATGTGTTGTTAATTTTAGAAAAATACTACTTTTAGATTGTAAGAAAATTTGTAAATACATTATACTTTCTTCATGAAAATCATGGCTAGGATTTTCCGAAGCATACGAAGCATAAATACAAATGATATGGTTTTACGTGTTCTAATTCATTTTTGGCCCAATTACCCACACTCTTATTGCAACTGTGCAACAATGGTAAATTGGAATACAACATATTAAATCGCCCAAAAGGTAAATGGCGAGCCTAAATAAATCGTGTACAAAAAATGTTTCCCGAACCGTTACCAAAAAATTTATAAATGTGACGCAGCTGTACAAAATTTTCAAAGTCGGTAGCACAACTATGAGTATTCCAGGCTATCGGTACAATTCAGTGTTATACTCCAGTATCGTGACCACAGATCATGCCTCAAACCTGGACCAGTATCTAATACCGAAAATAATTACATATATGGCGTGTTTTGAATAATCAAATGGACAAACCAGCTACTAATGTTGGCCGTGTAGAACTACGTTATGGAGTATCGTCTTTGCTCAGTCTACGGCGTTTTAAGAAGCTGTTAATCTGGAGCCTACTTTAGGCTTTTAAGACTTTCCCAATTCAGGCGATTATAAATTTAGGACAATTAACTGAACAATCTCCATCATTCATTTTAATGCTTTTTTTATAAACTTCGGTTTTAAAGCAGTTTTTTTTATGTTTTATGAAATACTGAGGTATGTGAAGGTTGCAAACATTTTCGATTGACTCAGGGACGTGGAGTGGATGAACAACAAATACACATTACTTTTTCTTGAAGTTCTATGGCGTGGGCTGGGGTTTCAACGGGTAAATTTTAACCTAATGATATAATTTAACACTATAAACTGTGCTGGACCCAACTTCGGAATTATTATACGACGACAATACTTATGCAAAATATTGGGTCTCTCTTTCCTGGGCATGCTTCAACACCCTGTTAGTGATATAATAGAAGTTTGTAGGAAGAATTACTAAAACAAATAATTTTTGTACTTCTTGCAGCCCAATTTTGAAAAGATAATAAATTATAAAAAACCAATTAAAAACGTCCAAGCAGCCTGTATAAACAAATGGTTAGCATGTAGAAATATGTTTCAGGAGACTCAAAAGATATTTTTAAAGATAAGCCAGAAACGACTTAGGAAAAATCACACAGATGGCGTATTTGTATACTTCAACAACTGTTTGAGCCGAGCTGTTCCTTATGTGGGATAAGCGTGACGTTTTGACCCTTGGGGTTTCAATTTAGGTTTGTCTACGGTTTTCAGGAAGCTAATTTTTTTTCCGCGGTCATTCCTTTTTTGTTTCTATTTAGATTAGCGATTAGACGTTCAGCACATTTTTCTTGGATGCGGTTTACTAGGCGACTATCACATATTTTCGTTTCATTATTTTCATCGGACAATTTCGGTACAAAAGTTTATCGTCTTTGAATCCAGCGGCACTATCCGCATCTTAGATTTCCATTAGTGGGCACACTGTTCGTAAGATACCACGTTGGTCTCTAGATACCGGTCTAAATACTACTAGTGACATTGGTCCCGACCACGGCTTGTCTCGCGGACTCACCATGCAAAATATAAAACGTGCAACAATAAGTAAAATATTTCTTAAGCATGCTTTTTCTGTGTTATAACAGGTAATGCACAAAAACTGAATTTAGCTTTGTTGAGCGTAGCAATTTTTAACTTAATTCAATTCAAGAACACGGCTTTAAAACCAGAACAAATAGTCATTATTTAAATTCGGACAACTGTAGTAAAAATAATCTTATTTAGAAATTGAAACCTTAAAATTGTATAAATATTAAAAAATCCTTATAAATATGATGATTTGTTTTTCATAGCTACAGATATGAGTTGTGATGGACGTGGAGAAATGAAGAATTCGATGGCCCCGTTTTCTTTACCCATAATGTAATAAATGTATTAAGACAAACTGATCTCACTGCAGAGTTGGGCTAAGTACTTTGTAAGGTATGTTTAACATAATTTTTCTGTTTAAGTTTTATTAAAATGTAATTTTCATACTATTTGGTTTATGGAATCCATGTTTGAAAAATTATAGTACTTCAAACGTTCAATTTTATTGTCTGGATTAAAGTACAATTTTTAAGCGGAAAATTAATAAAAAATTTCACATTTTCACAAGGCTGGAGTAGGCCTGCAGCTTACTCCTTAAACTTTACGGACTGAAAAGTATTGTTCTTGAAATATTTTTTATCATACGAATAATTGTGATGTATTTACTGCTGGAGTCTTGTTACAATATTAAATAACATTACATCCGTATCAAACAATCCACCACAGATCGAATAAAGTTTTACAGCTCGCAAGATTGGCAAAACTGTTCAATCAGCTGATGTCATCGGTATCACGTGACATGTTGCGTTGTGCCCTCCCAGCCCCAATTTCCCCATTTTGTCTCACAATCAAACCTTTCTTTCTTCTTTTCTCACAGAAATTTCTTTTGCTTTTCCACATATTGTATCCCATCACAATTTCAGTGTGTGCTAGATGCAGTGTTGCCATATGTGAATTAATTATCTAGTACACTAATCTATGCCTGACATTCAGTTGCTGTTTATGCCTTCAGGTTATCCACTATAAGACACTCTCTATGAAGTAAATATTTTTAAATACGTTGAGCATTTTTTGTCATATAGTACAAGAATTTGGTACCATTTACAAATTTTGAGGTCTGAATGCTTGCGTGGACGTAGAATTCCAATGTAATTGAGCTTATCTTCCCTTCTTATCGGCTTTCAGGAGGCTAAATAAATCTTTATGTAAAACAGTATTACTAAGAATGTTTTAAAAGGATCTCTTTGTTTAAAAATAACCGAAATAATGTTGTCTGTTAAATATTAGTGCTTTACTGGTTCCTAAGAAATTTGTTTACTCAAAACACCACCAAATTTATAGAAATTTGTAGAAAATGGTTCCTTTCATCTAATCTAGAACACGATATTTTTCCTAATTAGTCAGTTCCAGTTTTTATGAAATAGCAAAAAATATTGGCTTTTCTGATAAATGAATACTATAGTATTTTTTACTTAACTTTTTTATTCCTAACATATTATTCATTACATTAAAAATTCACTTACATGTATTTTTGACAAATTTACTGATTTTTAAAATTCGAGATTGTCAGAATGTATATAAATTTACAGATTACACAGTTCTATAATCCTAGGAATTTACTTGCGTAAATAAACCTTGCTTAATTTACTCGCTCACGTGTTCATCCAAGCGGGATGACAAATGGTGGATATTTTGAAGTAGATTTATTCTTTTGTAAAATAAAAACAGAATTTAAGTATTATAATTTTTTGAAACAAGTTCTCACACATCGTTGTTTACCGGAAGGATTAGTGCGCTTCACTTCGGAGTTTTTGTTCAAACTAAATGTTTACTTAATCACTAAAAAATAAATTCACTTATAAGACAAGGACACAAATGTTGTACTTGCTGATAAGTTAGATTCAATTATTAATCTATTCCATATTTTTCTCCATTTATTATTTTGAACGCATGTATTTAACGAGGTTTTTATCCAAGGTGAATTACGAGTACTTCGCTGACTGAAGTGAATGCAAAGAAAGAAGAGGGAAGCTCTAATTTGTGTACCACTTGAGCAAACAAAGTTAGTGCAAAATAAACAGGGGGTTGTAGAGTCTACCAGCTGTCTGGAGCAGTTCTACCAATCTGATTGGTTAGTTTAACAATTTCCCTACGGATTTCTTTTAATTTTATTCCCAGCCTTTTTACATAATTTAATTCCACCTCAATAAACTGCCTCATTCTTCCACCACACATTCGTTCTTTCTTTCTTCTTTATTTGAATAACGAAAGATAAATAAATAAATTGTGATTAATATAATATTTCTTTAAGCCGTAAATATTAAGCACATGATAACTTACCAGTTTGTATGTCATGTAAATGCGCCACAGTTACAAAATATTCCCAAATGTAAGTTTACGGAACACACTACATATATTTAATAGAAATTGACTTACTTATTTAACTTACCGCAATATAATTTAGGCCTAGACTGTTAGCAACATAAAGCAAAAAAAGAAAACTATATAAAGTCGAAATTAAATACTTACAGGATCCCTATTAAAACAAAGAGCGAAGGATAAAGCCAAGTTGACTATAACTTAATGTATTATTTGTTCGTATATTTTATTGAACAAAATAAGACAACTACCTTTAACAACGATTTATTCTCAGATTACTCTACACATTAAGTTTTAGATTTTACAACGTTAATAACTTGTTATAGAAAATTTTGTTTGATTAAACTCTCTATTTATACGTATTAATTATTAAACTGACGATATTTTGTATATTATTATCACATATGAGAAAGAATTAAACTTAAGTTCTCAAATCAACGATTTTGTTATAAATTAGTTTGAATATTCTAATTTGGCATTTAAGTCGTATATTTACGTCCGTAACTCTGTTAGCTGAGCTTTCTGAAGCTTATACTTTACACAACCATGCAAAAAGTTTCAATATTGTATCACGTAATTTGTTGTTGTAGGTACGTTTGGAAATATTAAGAAATATATCTGAACTTCGAATTTGAGAAATACAATCTTAAGACTGTAACTCTTTTAGTAAAAAAATCAATATTATTTGTCTATATAAAATAACCACACATATAAGTTAGTGAAATTTTACGCCTTAAACAAAAAATGACAGTTCGTTATACAAAAATCCCCAAACTTGATTTCTTATAATGTGCTTAATGTTCAACTTTTAAATGGTTTTGAAACAAAGTCTATACTTTATTGTTGCTTTTGGATTGATTTTAAGATCATTTATATGTACATAAGAATTTGAGGAGCAGTACGATCTCGCTTTTTAAGTGTATAAAACATTTTGGCTAGTAATGTGATATTTATCATAAATGAAGGTTCAAAGTGACTTTCTGATGCTTTTTATTGCTATTGAATTCTTAAAAAATGTTATAATAAATATAAATTTACTATTGGTTATGTTATTGACAATATACATTTTAATAACACTAATAAGTTATATATTATTTCTTCCTTTTTGCTTAATTTATATTCATTTCTCAATTGATGTTATTTTTGGAAAATCTTAAGTATAAACCGATTTGATCCAACATTTAAATGATTTTTATCGTTGTCATTTTATAAGATCCCAGTAATAAAATTTCGTCACTGTTTATATTTTTAAAATATTTTCAAAATTGTCGGCAACTTAATTTGGGCAATATTGTTATACTCATGTGTATGTTTCTTTTTAAATTTTGACTTCAGGACTCACGTTTTTTATTAGTTATATATCATAATATGATTATACGTTGCCAGGGGCACTTTACAAACCATAGACTACTCCTAAGTAATCTATTTACAAGGTAGGATTACGCACATCAAAAGTCGCGTATCAGGCTCTATTGAGGTTGCAAGAAAAAATCGTTTCCATCATCATTATCCTTAAGACCTTACACATGTTCCCAAACGCCATGGAGTAACATGGACTATTATCATAAACTCAATATTGTTTACTTAGAAATGAAGCTTCATGCAAAGTTTTAAGTCTATATCTCATTTCTCTCTCAAGATATCGTTCGGGCACACAGACTTAAATACATACAATTTGATAAAACTAGGTTACGGAATATCATGTTATTTATGAGATGGCTTGCTCGGTTGGTGCATTTACACAATGTGTTTTTAAAACCCGTTATTACAATATTATTCTGAAAATAACAATTTGTACTCCAAATATTTTAAAATATTTGTGAATATCTTAAACATATCTGAAGTAGTTGTTTTTCAACTTTTACAATAACATTACTTGAGGTTATAGGGGTCTCTCATTGTCAAAAACTTTGAAATATGGTTGAACGAACACTAAATGAGTCCAATACTGGATTTACAAACTTGCTTCGTGCCAACAGTCATGTCGAAGAGTAGAAACTCGGTGATGATCGGCTCATTTTAAGTGGTGCCATACTGCAAATTTAGCCGAAACAGAGGTTTCGTGGAAACTACTCACCAACTTGTAGAAGTAGAGAATTGTGCAGCACGACCACGTATCCAAGGAATACAGAATCCCGCAGTCTGCAGTGTCGCGGAATGTCTCTCCTTGCAGACGCTCAGACAGATCACCACATCGTTGCTTTATGTCAGTCCGGTATGGAGAATACTATTTAAAAACTTTACACAGTTGGAGAAGAAAGATTATTTTTATGGCCATCGATCACAAATGGTTTCACGCGATGTAGCGTTCTGGTTGTAAAATGGAGTATTTTGTGTCGACAGCTTTTATTACAGCAGTGCAGCATTCTAGCGCACGAAGCTACTATAGCGTCACAGCAATGTAACGTTCTTCTCTCTTATATACTAACCTCAATTTATGACTCCAACTTTTCCCCTAATGTCCAACTTACTTTTGTGGTTAAACTTCTTTATTTAACTTTTATTACACCGTTTCATCTCCAAGAAAGAGTATAATGTAAAAGGAATTCGTTTAGTGTTTTAACGGAATGATATAAGGTTTTCATTTTATTTATACGATTATTTAATTGTTCTTTTTATACGTATTGCTATATTGTCTGAGAGTTATTATTTATCGTTTGGCTGAGTAAATTAACTCGGTTTTAAAATAATTGTTGTCTGTTTCCTCTCGGTGTTATAACAAGAGACCATTTATAAAATGTCGAGAATAAAATTTCATATGTACGACTCAACGGTAAAGACGAAAAAGAGTGCAGTTGTTTAGCATGTTTACGTTTTATTTCAAGAGAATGTCCAGAAAAATGTCTGTAAACGTAAACATTTAATTTCTTGGTAAAAATAAAACAGCATCATTTAAAAGTTACTGAATGATATGAAACACAATCCTTACAGTCCTCTTATGGAATTATACAACTGAAAGAAGAATCGTACAGGACTCTCACCCTGATACAAAAATGATGATTGAAATTCCACCGATAGTTTTAAATCATTGCTGTGATATTTTCTTTAACATGACAAATTTTAATTTTATGTTATGTTTTTTACATAATAAGTTAATATAACTAAATAGTTCAAATTCAAAGCAGCTTATTACTTTAATGCTGTTGTAAATAATTGTATAATTATATATGAATAATAAAATGTATAAAATATATATACGGTGTAAATTAAGTCCTGATACGCCTGGATATATTCTAAACGGATTGAGTTATCGATGTAAAATCTTCACCGTACCCATTAAAATACTTATATACTTAAAGTACTACAAATATATTACAAGATTATTATAAAATATATTTTAATATTACTCAAATTAATGCGATCAAGAATGTACTACTGAGTAAATCAAATTAACAGTCCATCCATGTACTTGGATCCAGTTCTATGACCACTGACGGCGACGTGGCGAAAACTATGAATGTGGAATATTGTGTTTCAAAACACAATTTTGATCACAGCCTTTGAGACACCATTTCTGACGGCAGGAAAACAGGGAACTTTTTATTAATCCACGAGGGTTGGTGATAATTTGAAGCAGAATTTAGGGACATTTACAGGCTCATAGAAATATTGTTGAAGATAAGGATATGACTTCTGTACAGCATGTTCTTTGAAAGATGGAGAAAATTATATGGTTTATTTATAAAAAAAATTTTATAAGAAAAATATTATTAAAATAATTTCATTTCATTATTTATATACAATAAAAAATTGATGAAGCCATAAATGGCCTCTCCAATGTTGAAAAGTACATTTTGTGAATTAACTATGAAATACTAAAACTAATGTATAGACGTGTATGTGGTTTAGAAGGATTATACATTGTGTCGACAATATTGAAAGAAATTTGTATTTATATATTTCTTACAACCATTATTGTTTTTTTTTATATAGACTTACGCCATAAAATTATCATATCTGTAACGTGTCCAAAATATTGGTTTCTATTTATTTTATAAACATAGTCTATATGTCGTATTTCAAATTCGAAGCCTTTAAAAATTTTCATGGATTTTTTGTGGTCGCTTTATGGAACTCCAGAAATTCAAAATTAATGAAAAAATTATAACAGTATTCACTTTATTCAATGTTATGTAAAATTTTAACCGGAAATCTTATACCTCGTTTATAATTGACATTGTACTTACTCACAATTTTACTAAAATACTTGATGATAATTGAACATATGATGCATTTTGACCATTTCATTGCAGAAATAAATATCTAATCTATTAATCTAATTTTTCCTATAGAGCAGTGTCACATTTAAAATTAATTTAAATTCCCAATATGTATATAATTACCTTAGAGAGGGCATCACTACCTCCAGACATAACTGAACATCTGTGCCTGATGAGGACCCCTCTGATATTGAGAAGTATAATTTGTAGATTAAAACTAACTATAAAATTGTAAATGGTATATTAATTTTGTTAATAGTATTAAACAATTTTGGAGACACCACTATATCAAATACATTTTAATCTAGTGCAGGATTGCCATTATGCACGAGCATAACATCTTGCGAGTTTTCGTTAAATTCCATTTTTCCTTTGAACTGTAAATAACTACTAGTTTTCTTCTTTCTTAAATCAATTTATCCAGAAATGTAATGTGCTGTGTTGGAATCACAACTTCACTTCTTATAAGTAAATAATCCTCCTGTAAAATGTAGCTAAGTTATTAAATTAAATAGTCAAATATTACCTAATTAAAGACGCGTTTTTGTTGAGTTATAGCATGCAATCTTAGAGCAAACGTTACACGATAAGTGACCCGGCTAAGTTGCTCATTTTAGGAATTTATTTCATATTATCAGTTTTAATTCCTCTTAAAAATATTTTTACTTTTTGTCCAAATATCTACACTGCATTACTAAGCGTCATGTTATACCAATTAATCTATTAACATAACTGTCTCAAAAAAAGTCTGTGCCTAAAATTGGAGCTTTAATGTGATGTGTTATGATACATTTTTCAAAACAATAAAGATAATACAATTCATAACATCGTGTTATGTGGAGGCAGTTTATCCTGTATTGTGTGGAGAACCATTTTGGAACCATCTAAACCCCTAAATAAAAGACCGACCTTTCTTTATCTAAAATAAAATGTGAACAAAATTGGTGCTTTTCAAGATCATGGTAAACACTGGAACCAAATCTCGGGTTATAATCTAAATAAAAATGAACATCTTAGTTTTTGCACCGTGTCATGTTTATTTTGCATTTTCCTTGCATGTATGGTTCATTGTATAAGGTAACTCATAGCGTGATATTAGAGTAACGTAACCATGTACACGGTTGCCCGCGGGAGTTGTAATGAAAATATGTGTGTGCAGGGACTCCAGCCGTGGTTCATTACAACAGCTCTACAAAGTCAGTTGAGTCGGTATTCATGTTTAAACGTAATAAATACAGATACATTGCTTCTGGCTTGTGATGGCGGTATTGTTAGCTTTCTGCATTGCTCTAGATTGGCGAATTTAAATGTATTTAGATGTTCCTATAATTGTAGGAATCTATTCAAGGTTTTGTCTGTGAAATGACTGTTGATTACATGACATATTCAGTAAACATTGTCAAAAAAATGTGTAAAGCTCATATATAAAGTAGTTTCTTGACATTTATAATACCAATTAAGAAAACCTGGAAAACAGAAAATACGAATTTGAAGACGTAATTGTAGTATCAATATCAATTCAAAATTCTGTTTATGTGCTCCCCTTAAATGGTCACGATATTGATACGTGCAACTCTTACAATGGTCATTTCTCTTGTTATACTCAACGAAACCATTGATAATACCCGTATCTTTTATTATACAATTGTAATATAAAAAATATCTTAAAAAATAAGGGTAGGTATAAGTAGTATACTTTGGCCGTTGCTGGGACAGAGCACCCGAGACCGGTTCTGGGACAAACCGTGTGAGACCGAATCTGGGACAGAAATTTTAGAGAGCGACTAAGAGTGTGAGTACGGGTGGTCAGAACCGCGCCGCGCGAATCACCACGCATGTCCATCGCTGTCCCGCCACCGCAATTTTTTAGAGAGCGACTAAGAGTGTGAGTACGGGTAGTCAGAACCGCGCCGCGCGAATCACCACGCATGTCATCGCTGTCCCGCCACCCGCCACCACGCGTTGTTACTGTAAGTGTACAAGCAATCGGCACGCGCCTCGTCAGCACCGCACCGCGCGACTGCTGAACCGTCACCGCCAAGCAATCGGCACCGCGCCTCGTCATCACCGCGCCGCGAGACTGCTGAACCGTCACCACCACCGCGCCGTGTGAGACACCGCGTCTTGTTTCTATAAGTATACAAACAATCGTTACGCGCCTCGTCACTGTCCAGTCACCGCCGCGCCGCGCGAGACCATCGCACCTTATAAATTACTAGTTTGGTATACTGTAAGTGAATTGTAGTTAGTATCAGAATTAATGAAGCAGAAAAGTCGGAAAGAAATCCTGCTTCGAGCATTAGAGGTTCATAAACCTGTGGTTAAGCGATTCCCTAAGAGAAAAATTGTAACTTTGGGTATTGATGATTTGTGGGCTGCAGACCTTGTTGTAATGATTAGGTTTTCAAAGGAAAATGATGGATTCAGTTACATACTTAATGTAATTGATACGTTTTCAAAATATGCGTGGTCAGAACCATTAAAAACTAAAAGCTCACAAGAGGTTACTAAATCGTTTTAGTAAAATATTAAGAAGAGCGAAATTGGTTGGTCACAAACCCCCGAACCTTCTTCACACGGATAAAGGACGAGAATTTGTTAATAAGGAATTTAGAGAGTTTTTACACAAAAATCAAATAAAGTTATACCATACTGAAAATGAGGAAAAAAGTGCCATTATAGAGCGTTTCCATAGAACTCTCAATGAAAAAATGAAAGTGCACTTTGAAATTCAAAACTCTTTTAGATGGGTGTGTTCACATTTACAGAAGCTTCTACGTCAATATAACAGTAAATTTCATAGCACTATAAAGATGAGCCCATCAGAAGTGAATTCAAGCAATGAACAAACTTTAAGAAACATGTACGCAAACACTGGACGATGTCTAGTATTCAGACCCAGACTTTCGGTTGGAGACCGCGTAAGAATTTACTATAAAGAAAGATGTATTTGGAAATAAATACCGCAGAAATTGGACAAGAGAAATTTTTCAGATTGTGGCTGTCAACAAAACTTGCCCCGTTACCTACAAAATCGCAGACCAGTCTGGTGAGGAAATAATAGGATCGTTTTATGAAAAAGAGTTACAAAAAACTATGTTCTAGTTCAGAGTCAAATGTATTAATAATGCTCTCATCCTTCCTTCCACTCATCCCCACACACCCACCCTCTTCCTACTCCTCTTCCTATTCTCATCCATCCATACCTCATCCTTTTCCATCGTCAATCGCCCATACAGTAAGAGAGTAGCCAGCTCTATAATAATGGCGTTTTCTCCTGCTAGCAAGCAAACAGCATTTCTCAATGCTACGGATGGTCTTCGAAGATCATCAGTCAAGAAATGTCCGAATTGTGGAGAAGAGGTTACTGCATCTAACCTATCCCGCCACCAAGAAACAAAGAAGTGCATCCATACCTCATCCTTTTCCATCGTCAATCGCCCATACAGTAAGAGAGTAGCCAGCTCTATAATAAATGGCGTCTTCTCCTGCTAGCAAGCAAACAGCATTTCTCAATGCTACGGATGGTCTTCGAAGATCATCAATGAAGAAATGTCCGAATTGTGGAGAAGAGGTTACTGCATCTAACCTATCCGCCACCAAGAAACAAAGAAGTGCATCCATACCTCATCCTTTTTCCATCGTCAATCGCCCATACAGTAAGAGAGTAGCCAGCTCTATAATAATGGCGTCTTCTCCTGCTAGCAAGCAAACAGCATTTCTCAATGCTACGGATGGTCTTCGAAGATCATCAATGAAGAAATGTCCGAATTGTGGAGCTGAGGTTACTGCATCTAACCTATCCCGCCACCAAAAAACAAAGAAGTGTATGTCAGCGTCAAATCCACCAGCTTATGCTTCTTCCAACGGATTCAATGAAAAAACCTCCTTCGATGAAACAAGTATGTTCAAAGGTGTGGTGCTGAAGTCAGGAACTCCTCCATGTCCCGCCATAAAAAAACAAAGAAATGCATGTCCAAGTTAGACAGACAAACTCCGGATTTTGATATGTCTATGTTGGAAAACTACGCTGATGCTGTGAGTGACAATCAATTCCAGAAACGTGATTTGCTGATTTTGATATGTCTATGTTGCCAGAGTCCTATTCAAATCTCAGACCTGAAGAACAAGACGCGATTGCTGATTTTGATATGTCTATGTTGCCAGAGTCCTATTCAAATCTCAGACCTGAAGAACAAGACGCGATTGCTGATTTTGATTTGTCTATGTTAGACACTCCAGATTTCTATTCCAAAATTAGAGCTATAATTGGTCCCATCTACAGCCGACGCTCCAAAGTTTGAACCACCAGTAAAAAGGATACACCCCGATTCATCGAAAATTATATCAATACTTGGTCCACCACCATTTGAAGTTCCGGATACGTCAGACTATTCACTGCATATACCATACCATACAGTCCTGTTATACCATTCACCACTTACATATCCCAGAGAGTCCAACATACAACGTGCTTAGTCCGACCGATGTACGTGCTCAAATAAAAACCCCAGAAGAAACCATGTCCAAAATGTAGTAAGGAAATAACGGTTTCCAACATGGCTCGGCACCAAAAATCTAAGAAATGTGCCAGCAACCAGCATGGTATGACATATAACGAACGTCTGAAAAAGATGGAAATCAAACCAGCTCCTAAAAGTAAAAATGTGTTGGATTTGTGAAACACCAATAGAGTCATCCAACTGGAACCGTCACAAACAATCGAAAACGCCATATCCGTTTGTCAGCACTTCATGAAGGTCCTCGATACAGGAGTGAAATATTACCCATTACGAGACTGACACCAAGACTGCCGGCACCCACTCCAGACATCAACATGTTGGTAAAGAAATACCCAAAACGACCAAGGGAAATCAAACAAGTACCGAAGGTCAATACAAACGATATAGCTCTTGAAGCGGATGATCCGAAAACCGACTAGACCACAAAAGATTCCTACAGGTGTGAAAAAAGATTAATTAGTGAGACACCGACTAGTACAATTAATAGTGAGAATTCGATTAGCCCTACCATGGAAGAGAGACAGCTTCTGTCTGAAACAGAATCGCCTTCAACACCTCATCTGGTTCCGGTACGTACTCCAGAGGAGTCACAGACAATACTTGATGAAATATCAGAAGTCCAGTCAGCATTCACGGGAAGATTGAAAACGTATGTGATTATGAACAAACGTGGGATCAAAGATCCAAAAATGTTTCTTGAGATATGCAAACCACTCGTTGTTGAAAAACTTCAGGAAGCTGTAACAGAAAAAAATCTTAAGGTAAACATGGTTTATATCATGCTGAATTCAAGAAAATAATAAACGATGTGGAGTGACTCAAGTCATGAACTTTTAAAACGAAAAATGAAATTCTTTACTCGACAACGTCTCTGTCTGACTATTATAACTCAGCAAAACTTAAGATGTTGGTTGAGATGGAGGAGTTTGAGGCAAACGGTTCTCAATGGTCACTAAAAAAGTGTGAAAGACTTGGAGATCAGAGTCAACCGATACGTTCCTTTTCACGGATCCAGCTATGTGGTTCTACCAAAACAGATTCAATCCAAAAAGGCTGTTATTAATGTAAAAAAACGAAGATCAGAAATGTTTTATGTGGTCTATTCTGGCAGCTTTACACCCGGTTAAGGTTCATCCAGAAAGAATCAGCAATTACGAACCTTTCAAACGAGAGCTGCTTCATGCACTAGCAACTTGCGAATGCCCCATGAAACTTGATGATATAACAAAGTTTGAAAGACGTAGTGGAATTTCTGTTAATGTCTATGCTTATGATGACAAGTTCGATATATTCCCGCTGAGAATAACTGATAACGAGATGGAAAAACATGTTAATCTACTGTTTATCAGAGAAAAAACAAACACTCACTACTGTTGGATCAAAGATATGTCCCGTTTGGTTAGTTCACAGATCTCACGAAATGGACATAAGATGTGGATATGCAATAGGTGTTTGCAACACTTTACGAGAGAGGGATTTACTCATCAAGCATAGAGAAGACTGTAACACACACGATGCTGTGAAATTGGAACTACCAGAGCCAGGAACTGTAATTAGATTTAAAGATTTCAATTGCTCAATGAGAGTGCCCTTTGTGTATTACGCAGACTTTGAATGCTGTCTAGCACCTATTTCAACATGTCAACCGTGTAAAGTGGATTGTAATGGTAATCATCAATCGTTCACTATTAAATATATCAGAAACATAATGCCATTTCATTCTGTATGTATGGGGTGTCAGAGAACGGCTTTTCCAAACCACCGATTAAATACTTTGGAGACGATGCTGCACATGTATTTGTAAAATCATTGATTGAGGAGTCGATAAGGATTAATGAACTTTACAAGAGTGAAGCAATAGTCCCCATGCAATTGATGACAAAAGAGCAACAGGAAATGTTTGAATCTACTACTACATGTCATATCTGTGGAAATTATCTTGGTGATGATCGTGTTAGAGACCATAACCATTTGACGGGTTTGTTTTAGAGGAGCAGCTCACAACAAGTGTAACATCAATTTCAAAAAACCTAGGTTCATTCCTGTTTTCATTCATAATTTAGCAGGTTACGACACTCACCTATTCATTAAAGAGTTTGGTAAGTTCCAAAATCGCATATCATTGATACCCAACAACGAGGAGCGGTACATTTCCTTTACGGTCAGTGTGGAAGGTGGAATTGAACTACGATTCATCGATTCATTCAAGTTCATGTCACAAAGTCTCGATAGGTTGGCAAAGAATCTGACTAGATCTCAATTCAAACACATCTCAACATATTACAATGGTAAGGACCTCAATTTATTGCTACGAAAAGGAGTGTACCCTTACGACTACATGGACAGTATAGAAAAATATAGTGAAACATCACTACCTAGTCAAGAAGAATTTTACAATAGACTGAATAAACAACACATAACAAATGAAGATTACAAACATGCGTGCGATGTATGGACCGCCTTTAACATTCAGAACATGAAAGAATATACAATGCTATATAACGAAACCGATGTCTTACTGCTTGCAGATGTTATGGAAAACTTCAGGGATGTATGTCTCAATACATACAAATTAGATCCTGCATGGTATTTCACAGCACCTGGGTTGGCTTGGAACGCAATGCTGAAAATTACAAAAGACGAACTGTCTCTATTGACTGACATCGATATGGTACTCATGGTTGAAAAGGGTATTCGTGGTGGTATTTCACAGTGTTCTCATCGATATGCGAAGGCAAACAATCCCTACATGAAAGACTACGACAAATCGAAACCAAACAATTACCTCATTCACTTGGATGCAAACAACCTGTATGGGTGGGCAATGTCTGTTAAAAAACTACCATATGCAAACTTTCAGTGGAGCAGTACAGACATCGATGTAATGAAAGTTAGTGACGATTCACCCACAGGCTACATATTAGAAGTTGATTTGGAATTTCCTGAAGAACTACACGACGTACACTCTGATCTACCTCTCGCTCCAGAACGTAGAGTCCCAGCAGGATCGAAAATGGCAAAGCTTCTGACAACTCTCTACAGTCAAAGAAAAGTATGTCGTACACTACAAAAATTTAAAGCTTTATTTGAGTCTGGGTATGAAACTAAAACATGTTCATAGAGTTCTTAGTTTCAGTCAAAGCAATTGGTTGCAGCCGTACATTAATCTGAATACCATGGAGCGTACAAAGGCGAAAAAATGATTTTGAGAAAGACTTTTTCAAACTTATGAACAACTCAGTTTTTGGAAAAACTATGGAAAATATGAGAAATCGTGTGGACATTCGTTTGGGTACTAAGTCCAAATTAGTGGAAAGATGGGTTAGCAAACCGAACTTTAAGAGTCGAACCATCTTCAACAGAAAACCTAGTTGCTGTACATTTTAGTAAGAAAAACTTTTGTTAAATAAACCTATTTACGTAGGTATGAGTATTCTAGACATATCAAAGACACTGATGTATGATTTCCACTACAATGTAATGAAAGAGAAGTATGGGTCTAATATAAAAATGGTGTACACCGATACCGATTCCCTGATATATGACATCAAAACTAAAAACTTCTACGAAGACATGGAAACATTTAATTGGATTATTTGATACAAGTGACTACCCCAACCCCAACCAATATGGCTTCCCCACGTAAACAAAAAAGTTCTGGGTAAAATGAAAGATGAACTTAATGGTCGAATCATGCGAGAGTTTGTAGGACTACGATCCAAGATGTATGCGAGCAATATAGAAGACAACCATTTCATAAAGAGGTCTAAGGGCGTGAAAAAAGCTGTAGTTGAAAATGAAATTACCTTTAGCAACTATAAAGACTGTTTGTTTAGTAACATCGAGCACTACAAAACGATGAATACAATTCGGAGTCAAGCACACAATCTCTACAGCGTAGAACACCATAAAGTGGTACTTTCATCAAAGGACGACAAGCGTTTTCGTACTCGAAGACAATATCCGAACCCTAGCATGGGGTCATTATAGAATATGCGAAAACTGTTAAATTGTAAATGTATGTAAGAGAACATACTATGGAAATTCAAGTGTATTGCAAAGATAAATTCGAAGACCAATTTTTTACCTAGACCGTTTACGATGTCTTATTGTAGGACCGTCTGGGAGTGGTAAAACGAAACTTGTTATTGAATTTCATTTACAACAAAGATGGAGTTTCCGTTCAAGAATCTATACGTGTTCAGTCGTTCAATAGAAACAACCTGCATATGTAGATCTGCGTGAACAATACAGTAGATTAGAAAAAAAAACCTTAGAAGACAAATAGCGTTTTTTTCTATTCGTCCTGTGAAGATCTCATTTCTATCGATGACTGCAAACCAAACTCACTTGTGGTGTTTTGATGACTGCCTCCTAAAGAGCAAACTAAAATCAAAGACTATTTCATTAGAGGACGTCATAAAGGGATTTCTTGTGTCTACCTGAGTCAGAGCTATGGTCGAGTTGATATGCAGGTCATACGAAACAATGTTAATCTGTTGTGTCTGTTTACAATGAACAAGTACTATACAAAGAGAGTGTTCCAGGACTTTGTAGGTTCTGACATGACTTTCAACCAATTTGAGGCTCTCTGTTTTGAGTGCTGGAAAACACCTCATGGGTTCATATCTATTAATACAACAGCTAAACCACAAAAAAGGAAATACATGTGCAATTTAAAAAGGAAACTAAGTGTTGAATAAATACTTCGCTGTACAACGTACCAGATAAACGTAATTTGATGTTTAAGTATAAAACGTAATTTGACGTTCAAGTATATAAACGTAATTTGACGTTTAAGTATAAAACGTAATTTAACGTTCATAAACGTAATTTGACGTTTAAGTATAAACGTAATTTAACGTTCATAAACGTTATTTAACGTTCATAAACGTAATTTGACGTTTAAGTATAAACGTAATTTAACGTTCATAAACGTAATTTAACGTTTAAGTATAAACGTAATTTAACGTTCATAAACGTAATTTGACGTTCATAAACGTAATTTAACGTTTAAGTATAAACGTTATTTAACGTTCATAAACGTAATTTGACGTTTAAGTATAAACGTAATTTAACGTTCATAAACGTTATTTGACGTTTAAGTATAAAACGTAATTTAACGTTCATAAACGTTATTTAACGTTCATAAACGTAATTTGACGTTTAAGTATAAACGTAATTTAACGTTCATAAACGTTATTTAACGTTCATAAACGTAATTTGACGTTTAAGTATAAACGTAATTTAACGTTTCATAAACGTAATTTGACGTTTAAGTATAAACGTAATTTGACGTTCATAAACGTAATTTGACGTTCTAGTGTAAAACGTGACTTGAAAGATTTGAAGAATAACGCTGTATCTATTACTATAAGTATACAACATGGCGAATAAACTAGATGCAAAAGAAGCAAGGCGACTTGAAAAAATTCAGACTGTCTTGGCTGCAAAGTTCAAACGTGCTGAACAGGATGAATTAAAAAACTTCTCAAACAAAAATACTATATCATCAAATGCTAATGAGACGTCTACCAATCGTAACCATATCAATAACACATGATCGACCGCTCACTGTTTCTAAAGCTCGAAAGTTGGATGAGTTAAACCGGAAATTACAAAGTGAGTTTTGCTCAGACTCATTTTAAAGAGTTAGAAGATGTTCGTGAAAATGAGAAAAAGTACGAACCAATCACCAGAGCCATTAGGGAACAACAACATAGAGAATTGGAAAACACAAAATATACGTAGTCAAAACCGTATGAAACAGTTGGTAAGATTTCAACCTCAAGCATCAGATCGTCGAACGTTTGAGGATGTAGATTACGAATGATGAGCCAGAAGTACAACCTCAAGAGCAATCGATGAAACAGTTGATGGATTCTAAAGTAGTAACACTTGGTTCTCTAGGAGCCCGATACCTTCCAAAATCCAACGACAAACAGTTTGGTATTTGGTACGATGAAAATCTAGAGCAGCCGATGATCGGTTCCGAACCGATTACATTTGATTATGATGACATTATATTAGTCAGCTCTCAAAAGAAATACAAAGGGACTGAGGGTCTTTGGAGATTGTTGACGAAAAACAATATAGTAGAGAAGGATCTGTACACCGATGAAGACTGGAACTCTTACAAGGACATATTGGTGAGGGACAAACTCCGCTTTTTCCAAAGAAACAATCCCAAAAGTAATCGTCCCAAATCAAGTCAAGGACTAAAGTGGAAACATATGATAAAACCTATTTGGGATGAGTTGGTGAATGGAAAAGTGGCAACAATTGGTTCAGGTTAAAGGTTTACAATGAAAGTCCGGTCGAATATAAGTACATAAAGAACTTCAAAGACCTCATTGACAGGTTACACTACATTCAAGCTCAGAAGAAGCTGGAAACAACAACTTTCATAATGAAAAACTGTCTGTAGTTGATTTCCTTCACGATGAAATGGAAGACCTAATTGCTACACCTAAAGGGTTGAAGTACCTAGTCAGATGTTTGTCTGTTTTTGCCTGAACATGTTATAGAAGGTAAAGGGCTTTTGAACGACATCATTAACAAGTTTACCATTCGAGTTACATGCGCCCAAGAACTGGAATCTTGATACGTACAACTACTGTGGGCCCGGCACCCAGCTTGACAAGAGACTTGTTAGGGGAGATAAGGGAATTAATCCCCTCGATGAAGCTTGTAAGAAGCCATGATATATGGTATAGGGATCATAAAAAACACAGAAGACAGGTGGAGGCGGACAAATATATTACAAAAGAAAAAGCTTGGGAGAGGGTTACCTCAGATGATGCTGACTTGAATGAGCGTATGGTCGGTCTAGCAACAACAGGAGGAATGTGGTTGAAACGTAAACTCGGTATGGGGTTAGGAACTTCAGGATGTATCTACCCATCAGATATATAAAGCAATGAAAGCAAATATTTTTTACCCTATATATAAGAGAGGATATAATAGAACAGTGATCAGTGGTAAAACCAGTGATGGAGAAACTGTATATTGAATTTTTCGAGCGGTATAGCAAGAAGTGAGTATAGAAACTGCAATGCCAGTTTCAGAGCTCAACTTCAATGCACCCAACAACAATACAACATTCAAACTGGATCATGGAGACGCATTTTATGATTTCACGCATAATGTACCACATTCAAGGAAAGTATGTGCAAAAATCTGATGGATCTGATTATCAAACTAACTCTACCGTCAAACTGGTAGACAACTTCGCGCCTTCTTGTTTTCAAGAATAGAGCTGAGGAAACACAATACATTGATCGACACAGTAGAACTCCCCGGCATAACCAGCACTATAAAGGGGATTGTTAGTTACAGTAACACTGAAAAAACAAACACTCTCAAGTAGTGGTTTCTCATCATCGTTTACAGGAGGTGGGAAGTTTGAAGCACTCGGCACACTTGGGCATTTAGGATTAGGGTTCTTTGACCACCTACGTTACCCGATGTACAAGGGAGGTTTTGAAATCACATTTACTAGGAATGAAGATAATGATGCGTTGTTTCACTGGAAAGGGGCAGGGTCCACAGCAACGGATCCTGGCGATGGGAAAATTGTGATAGAGTCGTTTGTGTTACGAGTCCCCATAGTCGATTATACCAGCACTTCCAAAATTCAGTTAATTGATGGTTTTGAAACATCTGAGTGACAAGGATGCTTTAGTCTACAACTTCTTTCAATGGCAATGCATCGACAAAAGAGGGGTGTTCGGTTTCATCATTCAGCTTCGATATTACAAGTGTTTACAGAAATGTGTACAATCCTAGATTTGTTATAATCGCACTTCAGACAAACAGAACAAACACCCAGGCAAAAGATCCCAGTAGATTTGACAGCTGCAACATCAAAAATGTGTCTGTGAAAAATTAATGGAGAAAGGTACCCTCAGGAATTGCAGAATTTTGATATTACTAATGGTATATACAGGATCATGTACGATCAGTACCTAGGGTTCCGAAAAATAAACTTCGGAGACAATAACGTGTTAGTAAACCTGAAAGAATTTATTGATAACTCACCTTTGGTTGTAATTGACACACATCTACATCAACCAACAACAGACAGATCTCGAAGTGACATTCAGATTGAATTAGATTTTGTAAAAGCTATTGCATCTCCACAGGGGAGCAGCGGCACCACAGCATATGTTGTCCGTTGTATCTGAGGCACATTTCTCATATGACATTACTCGAAACATAATCAAAATTCCTGTAAAAAAACAAATAAAAAAAACACCAAAAAACAAAAAAAGTAAAATAAAAATGTTTTTTTTCATTAGTAGGCGGCAATTATTGTTTTTCATGTAAGTGTTTTTGTATATAAGAAAGCGTATAGAATGGAAAGTCAGCATAATTATACAGTTCGGCTATCCGAAGCTCAAAAACGTAAGCTTCGTACAGCGTACAAAAGACGGAAACCTACAGTAATCAGATTATCTAATGAACAGCTGTCTCACGGAAGTGATCGTATACTTCTTTCTGGAGAGCAACACAAAGCCGTTTCTAGAGCCGTTTAAGAACAAAAAAGGTTTACAATTGCTTCTAAGTTACAACCAACTCGTATCTAATAAACAAGGAGGGTTTTTTGAAGGAAATTATGGAAATGGTGGATTCGTCAGTTCCTGGAGGTAACGTTTCATCTCTCCATTAATAAGAAGAAGGTGGCTCCTTTACTGAGAGAAAAATTTATTACCTTGGTTAAAGAGTGTTAGTCGATGAGGAGTTAGACACCATTATTGAAAAAGATCCTACGGGTAGAGGGTTGAAACGTCGTATTGGTCGGAAGCTTGATGCATTGTTGTCTGTGAATAAAAAAAAAGAGATCTTCCCGCTGTCTCTTGGTGAAATAGAAAAATTAGCAGGTATATTAAACATTAATGAGTTTAGAGGTGTTTTCATGCGACAGCTACTTCCAGACAAACCTACAAATATCGAACGTGGTATTGTAAATCTTGGTGACCTTTCATCTGGTGGTACTCACTGGACGTGTTATGTGAAACGTGGTGAAAAGAAATTCTATTTTGATTCATATGGCGATGTCAATCCTCCAATAGAAGTAGTCAGGTATTTGGGGCCAAAAGGGTTGGTTTATAACTCAGAGCGTATTCAGGGGTTTGACGATCCTCCTATCTGTGGACATCTGTGCCTGGAGGTTCTACGACGAGATTCCAGCTGGTGAGGACTGGGAACATATTCTTCGTAGTATAAGAAACAATAAAAAATGCATGGAAACCGTGGTTTTATTTTCAACAGATTTGGAGACGAAATTGAAATTGGATCAATTCCAACTCAACCCAATTCAGACCCTTCTCCTAACGAGATAATTGAGCTTGCAAGTGATGTATCAAAAGTCTCACAAGATTTATTCGAAGTCAAGAAATTATTGGAATCGCATTTGGTAAAATCGGAAAAAATAATAAATGCGATCGAGATTGTCCCCACTAGTACCGTAAATGGTGAAAAGATATGGGGCAGCTTCCTACTGAAAAACCACCAGAGAATTGGTCAAGTGAGCAAAGCAGTGGAGCCATATGATGTGGTTGTCATTGACGTAGAAGCTTCTGTAAATGTGACACCCATCTAAAAGAGTTTTGAATTTCAAGTGCACTTTCATTTTTTCATTGAGAGTTCTATGGAAACGCTCTATAATGGCACTTTTTTTCCTCATTTTCAGTATGGTATAACTTTATTTGATTTTTGTGTAAAAACTCTCTAAATTCCTTATTAACAAATTCTCGTCCTTTATCCGTGTGAAGAAGGTTCGGGGGTTTGTGACCAACCAATTTTCGCTCTTCTTAATATTTTACTAAACGATTTAGTAACCTCTTGTGAGCTTTTAGTTTTTAATGGTTTCTGACCACGCATATTTTGAAAACGTATCAAATTACATTAAGTATGTATCTGAATCCATCATTTTCCTTTGAAAACCTAATCATTACAACAAGGTCCTGCAGCCCACAAATCATCAATACCCAAAGTTACAATTTTTCTCTTAGGGAATCGCTTAACCACAGGTTTATGAACCTCTAATGCTCGAAGCAGGATTTCTTTCCGACTTTTCTGCTTCATTAATTCCTGATACTAACTAACAATTCACTTACAGTATACCAAACTAGTAATTTATAAGGTGCGATGTCTCGCGCGGCGCGGGGCGGTGACTGGACAGTGACGAGGCGCGTAAACGATTGTTTGTATACTTATAGAAACAAGACGCGGTGTCTCACACGGCGCGGTGGTGGTGACGGTTCAGCAGTCTCGCGGCGCGGTGATGACGAGGCGCGTGCCGATTGCTTGGCGGTGACGGTTCAGCAGTCGCGCGGTGCGGTGCTGACGAGGCGCGTGCCGATTGCTTGTACACTTACAGTAACAACGCGTGGTGGCGGTGGCGGGACAGCGATGACATGCGTGGTGATTCGCGCGGCGCGGTTCTGACTACCCGTACTCACACTCTTAGTCGCTCTCTAAAAAAATTGCGGTGGCGGGACAGCGATGACATGCTGGTGATTCGCGCGGCGCGGTTCTGACCACCCGTACTCACACTCTTAGTCGCTCTCTAAAAATTCTGTCCCAGATTCGGTCTCACACGGTTTGTCCCAGAACCGGTCTCGGGTGCTCTGTCCCCAGCAACGGCCAAAGTATACTACTGGTATATATCACTTTTATACAATTTTAAATAGTGTGATATATTTCGAACTAAGAGATGCTACTGATGCTGCAGTAACCATTTTAGTTTCGTAATTTTCTTTATAATGGTAAATTTGTTATTAATAAAGTCATAATATTTCATCGTATCACTTGTCCGGACGCCTAATGCAGCTTCTTTAAAACGACAAGACATCATAGAATCCAGCACATATCTATTGTGTTTGTAACTTTTTGTGTGTTTTTTAATATTTATTTTCATTGTTTTAAAATACAATTTTAATTTTTTCAAATCTTTAATTCAAGTTTGTATTGTCTTTCAGGTTTCTTTATCAGTATGGTCCTGCTGAATAGCGGCCACGTAACATTATAAATATTTTAATTCTTTGAAATTCCCATCAACCTATAAACCGCATAATCAACCTAGTAAACTAGTATACTATTATTGTGAGTTGAGTATCCAATGAAACGTCAAGTCGCTCAGTCAGCGCGCCATGTAAGCTTGGCAGAGTGGACAGCGATAATGGCACAGCTGGCATCTGGCATGGTGCCATAACTCCGTGCCAACACTCACAGTCTCCCTGTCATCTGTTGTTTGAAGATATTTCAGTTTGGGTGAAGGAGGGTAATGTAGGTGTTGTAGCTATTTTTGCACATCAAATATGTTATTAATATTCTGGTTATTTTAAGAATCCTATGTTGGTACCTGGTATATTAATTTATACTTGGCACATTAGTGCTTATGACGCAATATTATCTTTGTACTTTTTTTTATGCTGGAATATTGCAATTATCACTAATATATTCCTAATGTTTTAGGTAAACGGGGAACTCCTAACAAGATTAAGGTAAGTGTTGACATTACTTTTTATGACATAAAACTTTTCATAATGGACCTTAATCTTTTTATGGTTTTAGTATTTATAGAAACCAAACTTGATTTATGTCTTGATACAGAACAAAAGTAGCACATTGACCGATTTATGCAATAATACGTCTTATATTAGTTACCGTACTGAATTCGTATAACTCAGGTGGTCGAAGAGTGTGCTATTTATACAACGTTATGATGGGGACAATCACAAGTGACAGTATACTATTACGAGTTACCAGTATATTATTACATTATATTTGTACGAAGACGACTCACATTAACGAACATGACAATTACCTATATCTTAATTCTGGATTGTGAGCGGAAATTTCATTTCTGGAAGTGTAAATTTTAGACCTTAGCTGAGTAGTCCTGATAACTCTTATATACAAACATTTCCAATTTTATGCTTCTAGTAAAAATCTGATTCATTCCACTGGTTTATGTTGTCTGTCTAGAGTTATGCATTATACAATTTTGTTGATGATGTTGATGATGTTTTCACAGCACTGAAATTTCCTCCGAATTAAGAGTAAGTGCAACTCTTTACAGCAGTCCTACGGTGAAGACACATTTTATATGACTAATTTAAAAAGTAAGAAAGTAAGGTGAGATTTTATTCGAAATATAAATTCCTTAAATGAAATAATTTAATAATTTATAACTGTTTCATCCACACCATTAAAATGATAAGGCCATTAAGTTACTATTGTCCGATGTATATATATATATATATATATATATATATATATTTAGGGACTGTTTATAGAAATATAAATAACTATATACACGCATATTTGAAATCTTTACTTCATAATACGTTTTTAATATAAAAAAAGTAACAACTTAAACTTCGCTTGTATATAACTTTGGCACGAATAATTGATTTATTACCACCTAACTTTTTGAAAGTTACAGAACCTTTTCCGTTTTCACATGTACTAAATAATATTGGCCATTTATCCCTTATAGTCCTGGAGACAAACTGTAGAGGGGCAAGTGGAAAGTCTGTATGCGATATACAAGAGTTAGGAAACATTCATTACAACATGAATATTTTATAAAATCTCCTAGTGCAAATTTACTCCTGCATATTTTGCAAAATTAAATACTCCGCTAGTGAAAAGTTATCTCTAGGCATCCCCAATATCTCCCTTAAATACGGCATGCATTACACTTTCGATAACCAATTAGAACTTCCGATATATTAAAATGAAATTAATTTCTATGAGTCAGTAAGCAGTGACTCATTTTCAACAGATATTTGAATTGCATCTGTTCAAATTTGATTTTATTTTTGAGTGCTTCTAAGACTTAATTTGTCCTGATGGAAATTTGCACTTTTTAGGTTTACCTTTAAAATCAATTTATATATTACTGAACACCTTTCACGGAAGTTTTCTCTCTGATCCAGTCCAAAATCTCTAGTAAAAATATATCCATCTCTCTTCCAAGAACCGAACCTGTCTAACTCCAGGATATGTGCAATTTAAAATATACGTAACATACTATTATTATATAGTTTTAATTGCTAAATAACTGTTGATTTTCCTGTCATATTTAAAACAATAACATTGATTGTATTAAAATAGTAAATATTAATCGTTAAATCTAGATACATGTTCAAAAGCAACGTAAAAAACTTTTTGCTAGAGCATTTGAGTCTTTGTTAGAGAACTATCAAAAGGGAAATAAATGAAATTTTGTACTTCATAAAATATGACATTTATCCTCTCTTGTTATCTGTTAGATAACAAGAGAGGATTCTTGTACCTTCACACTCGACTTATAACTTCAGAGTATCAACTGTCGGCTGCTATGACACCCAAGATTTCCTTCAAAACGTAATCCGAACTAAACTAAACTGAGTAATAATCACATATATAAACTATCAAGTAACTTAACTTATTTTACACATATTTATTCTGGTTACAAACGGAACATTTCTTTAGTCATATCATGTCAATGTATTTCGATGTTACACATTTTATAATAAAACGTACATAAGTATAATATATAGTATACGCACAAGGATAATTATAATAAAAAGTACCATTTATATAATTTGGAGTTCAAGTGCTCAATTAAAATATCCTAACTAACCAAGATTTTAAATTATGAAGAATAAACTGATTTCAACACGTCTCGCAGTCTTAATAGCACCAGAGATTTACTAGACTCTATTTTAATGTGTTCATCATAAAAAATAACCGATATAAGAGGAAAATCTGTCTATATACCTCGATATTTTATGGGACACCATAGAGGTGACAAACCAATCACTGTCTTTCTGAACTGAAGCTATTGTTCTCATTCCTGTCATATATCGCGTCGTCAAATATTTGCCGCGTCGACGTTTTCTTTCACGGAGCTTAGTTTTATATTAGAATAACTCTCAGAAAATATCTCTTAAGTAAATATGTAATATGAAATTTTTCACCGGCAACGTTTCATAATGTAAATGTTTCATTTTGTGCTTCTATTATGACTTTCATACTGCGTAGTGTTTTCTGTATTTAAATAGTTTTTGTATGCATTATTTAGAAGGTTGTGTTTAGATTACTTTCGTATTACCTTGAATTACTTTCGAAATTAAAGTTTTAAAATTATTGCTGTTTATGAAATTTAAGGCTTCTTAAAGTGAATCGAGGAGTAGTTTCAAGCAACATACAAGCAAACAAGAACCAATAACAGTACAACATATAAAATACTTTACTGCTGTAGATATGCAGTGGAATTTGTATTTCTGAGCGTGACACAGCGTAGCTAACCTCATTAGAAGCAGATCGAAATTTACCTCTTTCTCCCAACAACGTACGTTTCAAATTCTCCATTAATAGTATACTGGGTTGCAGATAAATGGAGCAGAATTATTAAATAGTGGTTTCATTTAGGTGAAGTGTAATCGTGGAATTTCAGATTCATAAACACATTTGGGATGAAGTGATCATTTTACAAAAGGTTAAAAGAAACAAAGAAAAAACTGTTATTGATATAAAAAGGTTAGACGTGTCAATATCTTATTATAATGTTTAGTAGTGTTTTAATAATAACGCTACACCATTATATATACAGGTTTCGCTGAGGTTGGATGCAAATTTCAAATCTATAGCTGATTTCATTCTCAATATGTACTGTGGACAAATAATCTTACAAAAAAAGTAATTAACACAAAAATTAACCATATTACAAGCTATTCTTACAAAAATGAAATTTCAATCAAAATTTAAGTTTACGTATAAAATCTTCCTTGCCATATCTTGCCACGAGATGAATTCAGATTCTTGTTCATTACACTTGGATTCATATTAGTGTTTTATTAAAAAAAGTCTACACACCAATTCACTATAAAATGGTTTATGTATTGGGATCTGTAGGCTACATGTGTTAATATATCACAGATTTGATTCTCTCATTTGTGTAGAGTTGTTTACCTACTAACTGCTTCAATGATGTTCAATGTTCAAAATTCCATGGCTGGAGATGTACCATCATGGGACTCTTTCTTTCTTATGGATAAATGAAGTTTCATGAAAAACTTAAAGCCTGCAGACGATATTTATCGATATTGCAAGACATCTTTATAGTTAGATTGCACTGCAGTGTTGAAATAATAAAAGTTCCGGTGAAGTAGGGAGGGTACGAAAGAGTGAATTGAAATCATTCCTTCTCACCAACTTTTAAAATTGACTTTCACCTTATTATATTTTTGAGATATCGTGCGGACAGATGGACAGACTGATGAGAAATGAAATTTGTCCATCTACACGAGTGATAGGCTTCTCTAAAGCTCATTTAATTAAAGTTTGTTTAAATATGCAATTTGATACTAAAGGTAAGAGCAGGACATTATACTTATCTTTAAACCTAAAACAATGGTACAACTCATATCGGGCCAGCACGTTAGCAGAACTGGTACTTCGTAAGCTTGCTGTACGTGTACAAGTGGTATTAGAGCACGTCCCGCACCACGTAATGACCCCATGGGTTAATGTTATGTTACATCATAATATATTAGCATACATTTAACTGACCGCGTACTAACATATAATGTTACAAAATATACAGTCTATTTGCCATACAAACGAGCTTAATTTAATAAGTAAACTCTTTGAGTTTGAATTTTAATATTTGGATTTAATACCTCTCGTATTGTTCTAATGGCATAAGCTTTATACTGGATATACTCATGTTACTAATGCCTGGATTAATATTTACTTCATTATTAATATTTCTTGAATGTTTCTAAAAAATCAATCTACGAAATTAATATAGCTAATTATGATCCTATTCGCTTACTCTTTGTAGTATTCATGAAATGACTGCCGCTATTTAGTATAAAAAAAATATATCTAGAACTAGTTAAACCACGGATAACATTGCACATAGGTTTTGATAAAAAATAGTTGTGTGATTTTGTTTTAATATTAACAAAATAGAACCTGTGGAAAATGTTTAAGGTAAAATAACAAAATCAGTATTGTGAAAAAATAAGTTACTAGATACAAATATTTTAAATTTTTATTTAACTTCTAACGGTACTTTGTTCAAATCAATCCGTCAACGCATAAGCGAGCACAACCCGGGAGGAATGAATACGTCAAAACAGCTGATGTCTCTCAACTCACATTAATGTTCATCTGGTGTTACATTAAAGGCTGAAAAAATGAAATAACCAATACATCAAACTTTGACAGTTGGCTAAGGTAATGGGTAGTTTTACCATTCTTAAAATAATATTTCTGAACTTAAGACTAAACTAAGCCAACACAAAGTTTAAATTTAAAAGACTATCAATTACTCAACAAATTGTTATATCACGAAAATGTGTTTCATTTCAAAAGGTATTCAATCACCGATTAAATATTTCTTATAATGAAGGATGTTTTGGAGAATTTCAGTATGTAATTCTAAATATACCTTCCTAAATACTTAAATGTCTCGTTTATTTTATTTATACAGTATGATCTGTTACCGACAAAACTAAATTTCCCTCCGAGAACCCACTAAACCACCCCCCCCCCTTTCATACACAAAGTGTTCCTCGGTGGACTGTGAAATCGCCAATATCATGCCTTGCTTCCCACATATACTTCGGGTGACATTTTCCTTCCAGAAGTGTTTTCTCGATAAAAAATTTCTACAAGATTGGAAAACAAAGGTATATGTCAGGTACTTTGAGGTATGATTTCGACCCATAGGGGCCGTTTATTCCCATGGTCCCTTATTTATAACTATAGTGGAATGCGAATAGTGATTATCCATAGATCGGTTAAAGTATATTTCGTTTAAGCTCATCTTGTGTTTGCTATGTAATGGGATATATTTTAATACTTATACTATAAAAAGAGAATTTGCAGCTTCTGACATTGTGTTCAAAGTTTCCTTGTAAGTCTAGATTAGTGATTAATAAGTTTTAAATTTAAAATGTGTGTTTAAATACGTTATATAATTTATCTTAATAAAACAATTTACAAGGATGTTAAGTATTTCTAAACCCATAGGTTGGTACGTACGATAGACTTTAACCAACAGAATACGTTTTGAAATGAAATTTTTATATCGGGTTATATTATTTGCAGTTACTATACTCTAATTTACTTGAACTAAGCGTCGTGTGTATATTTCGAACAAGTCAACAAAAGAGAAAACCCCTGTCAGTATTTTTTATTATTAGCAGGTTCAATAATTAACCATTTAGTTTGGATTTAGAAATATTCAGTTCCATTCTGGTCTTAAAGTACATAAATGTTTTAAGTGGTAACTACTTTAATCAACAAGATGCGTTTTAATTCATGATTTTTAAAAGTTAAATAGTTGAACCAAATAAACAAATTATACTTAAAACACAGTTTAGATTATCCTAATTTAAATTTGTGTTCAAACCACAGATAAGGATTTTTCACCTTCCCCCCACCACCACAATGAAAATATGTTTACCTATTCTCGATTACTTCTATTTGGTTATCATAAATATATGTCTTAAAAGTAGTGTTCATTTAGGAAATATTATTTGGTTTTGTAGGTATTCCAGATGAATTCTGGTTTGAAATCTAGAGATTTATCAGTATAAATTCTTTTTGCCGCAGTTATTACTTAATGAGAGGCTATAAATTAACGGTGACCCCAAACTGAAAAGAGCAGAGAGTAATTTCCTGCTATAAGGATAAACTAGCGATAACAATCTCCCATATAAGTTGAAAGATACTGTCAAACTGTGATCATGTATACTTGTAGGTACTAATTATTCAGGTTATTTTAAAATTATTTAATTACAATGTTCAAAAACGTTATTTATAGTGATATATTTTTGAACGTCTAAAAGAAATAAAGTGTTATTATGTAAATTACGCAACTGTGGGAAGGGAATTGTACGAGGGTGTCTCTGAATTTATGTTAATCACTAGAGCGCGGCCTAGCGAACGAAATACGATACACCTTTTTAAAGTTAAAGTTACTTTAATGCTTTTTACATAATTTGATTCGGATAATCGCTATGATCGTACCTAATGAGGGAACGTTACTTATCTTATAATTGGAGTAGTAACGAGCCGGCAGCGGCACCTTGAAACTCAGCAAACAGTCCTCTTTGTTGACTTTCCTAGCTGGGGAAATTGTGCAAAGAGGCCCATATTCTTGAACTCCATTTTCTATAACAAAGTGTATATCTCAGACAATGAAATTCAATGTACGATACTTAACCTTTTAAATAAATATAATAGCAAATTTAATTAATGAAATTTAGTCGGTTGTTGATATATTATTTATTTTAAGGGAAATTATTCTTCCCCTTCGCCCAACAGTCCTTTACATTCACAATTCCTTGAATGATTTTGAACGAAAGTGATTTTTCTTTTTTTCTTTTATTTAATTTGCCTGATTTGTAATAAATAAAGGCGTAACTTCTTTAGTTTATTTCTTACCAAAACAACAAATATCCCGTTTCCATGAAGATGAAGTAAATTTTCTTAAAACCTATTTGTAGGCTATAACAAACTTCTACACAAAGATTATTTTACAGAGATTATAAACATTTTGATTTTTATAATATTTTACTTTACCCCAGATTGCAACAGTAACGAATGTAAAACATAAAGATGTTTTAAATATTTTTTACAATGCAAAAGTGCATTGTAAAAATTATTTAAACACCTTTATGAAACCAGCGTTAATGAACAAAGAAAGGAATGTTTTCACATACGGCGTTTGAAACAGGTGAGCTTTCTTGAAATTTTGATATGGCAATTTAACACTTGCTTAAGTAAAAACAGTGAAATGGATCATCGATCCATTCTGTCCAAACAACAGTCTGGAAAATATCAACTTCTATAATCAACCTTATAAACGATTATTTTGGAATAATGCAAGAACTCAGTAAGGATTTCCTATTTATACCGAAAGTAGATAAGATTTCCCACTAGGCTGTAATAGAATGCATAGACATTTTCTTCATCGGGACAAGAACGTAAACTCAACTACTGCACTGGAAATATCTTAAACCGGAAGTACACGAGAAGGATTAAAGCAAACCGAAGTAGGTTTCCGAGACATACTCGTATGTATTTATATTTTTGATCGGGGCAACAAGGCAGATTCAGCTGTGGCGTTAGAATATAATTAATTCAAACCCCATATGGTTCTACACGTTCAAAACATGATATATGAGTCAGGTTAAACTCTAATACTTTTAAGCGTGAAACATTGAAATAATACGTACCTGATGTATGCCTTCGTAAGTTTAAAAACTTGCATAGAGTCCTACTATCTTACTACTTCATAAGAGTGTTTACTAAGTTTTTCAAGGACTTACGTGTGAAACCTGCGGTAACAGCTAGCTTATTGTAAATTCGTAGATTCCCTAATGTTTAAGGGGACTGTTACCCAAAAAATTAATAAAATAATATTTTTTTTTATTTTTCCTTATTTTTCATTGGAATGTACTGATTTCATTGCAGTAATTTGTTTTTTCCTATGATTACTATTAGTTGGTAAAAAAAATATTATTGAAACCCTTGCATGTCATTTTTCGACACTAACTGAACATTAGTCATGTTCCACTAACTAACACTTTCATATATCTTTGGGAGACGGCGACTCGAAAGCTTTTGATGCTGTTCAAGGGGCTAAAGTGTATGGTGATGATGTCCAATTTAAAAAATTAGAGTGCATTGGACATGTACAAAAGAGGATGGGAAAGCGGCTTTTAAAATTAAAATCTGTCTCGGGTAAAGTAAAACTTGAGGATGGTAAGGGATTAGGTGGGCAGGGTAGGCTAAGTGAGCCTAATATTCAAAAACTGCAGACCTATTATGGCCTGGCCATAAGGCGAAATGTGCAGAGTGTTAAAGAGATGAGAAGGGCAATATGGGCAGTGTACTTTCACACGATGTCATCAAATGATAAACCTACTCATCAGCTATGCCCTAAAGACAATGAGACATGGTGTAAATATAACCTGAGTTTACTGACCAATGAAATGTATGACCATGATAAACATTTTCACATCCCTGAGTGTGTTATGAGTTTTATAAAACCCATATTCAAAGACCATTCAGAAACCAAACTGTTGGAGCGTTGTTTGAAAGGGAAAACCAAAATGAGTCATTGAATAGTGTCATTTGGTCCCTAATACCAAAAGGAACTTTTGTAACTCTGCCTACTCTTAAATTTGGTGTTTACTCTGCAGTTTGTAGCTTTAATGACGGCTTTTCTAGTAAATTACAAGTTTTGGAAGCATTAAACCTACGTCCAGGGAAAAATTTTGTAAAAGCGATGCAGCGCCTAGAAATAGTGCAAGTGAAGGAAGTTCAAGAACTAGAAAAGAAAATAAGGAACAAGAGAGCTTTGAAAAGAAAACGCCTTGAAGACATGTTTACACAAAGTGAAGACCCAGATAATCCATCCTACAGCTCAGGAAACTACTAGGCTATTGTAGTTAAAGACATTTTCTTCGATTCCCGTAAGTTGGTTTTTTCTATTTAGATGCAAGTTTTCTCAGCCATTTATGAACTTAGACCTCTCAAATTTTTACCACTTGTACTTTGTACTATAATATCTAGGTCCTGACCAAAGTGTTTTACAAAATAAAAAATATTATCTTAGAATTAAAATATTTTTTGTAATTTTTTTTAGTTTTAAAAATGTGAATTTTTAAAATTAGTTTTTTAATACTAAAAGATGATAAATTGTAATTTTGGTTGGTCATGAACTATAAAAAGGTGTGCTTTAAAAGACAACAAAATCAAAGCTCTATCATGACTCATTATTTTAGAAACCTGCATTAAGTTTATATGGACTAAGATAGGCGGTAACAATCCCCTTAAAGCAACTTTAAAATTTTATATGAGATAATTATGATTAGTTTATTTTGATACATGTAATTGGAAATATTATGTAGTTTATTCATAGTGCAAATTATAGCCAACAGTTCCTCTAGGTGTCCTAAATATTATGTTCACCTTTATTTATAAACATCTACAACTAAACAAATTGTAATAAGAATATTCTTGTATTAAAACTACCGATTTAACTTTTTTTATTTTATACTATATAAATTTCAAATGTTCAAAGTTAACATTTCTACGATTATATTTAGATTTAGAGTGTAACAAACTTCACCACAAAATTAAACATGTATGAGCTATTTTATATACAAAGAAATATATATGTATTTTTAAAGAAATATTGGAAAATATTATTGTATATAGGCGATATTCAATGTGGTATGGTTAAAACATATGTTATTAAATTTGTAAAATAACTTTTTCCTATTCACTCCTTTTAAACATTATTTTATTTGTTCTATTTATTCTTTCTATGTTATCCACAGTTATATATGGTTTTATCAAACATTTAAGTAATGAAACGTTGATGAGCTTTCTGGACAAAAACAAGGATGTATGATTTATATGATTTAATCCTAGTAAATATATGTCATTCTGTATATTTATTTTTAAAATACCTCTAGCCACTTCGTGTGACACTCCCCTTTCACTCATCTTCCTATATCTCCCACTTTTAATTTTTTAGTTAGTATTTATGAGCTGAAACGATTTTTACTGTATGAAATTGTATTATATGAAAGTAAGAGTTAGAGATTTTGATATGCAACTATGTCCCATTTGACATTCTTTCTAGACATATTATTTTAATAAAAAAATACGCAATAATAAAACATTCAAGTATCAAAATTTAAAAGTAATTTCTTTTAGATAAATACTGAGTTTAGACAGTTTTAATATTCAAAAGAATGTTAACTGAGCAACTCTATTCGTATGATTCAATCGTAAATAACATCTAAATTAACTTAGCTGCCTTGCATCGTACTGTGTGGGTATAATGATTCTTCAAAATAAAACTTGTCTACCATCTCTGAAATAAATAACGTGTTTTTAAATCTTGAAGGCAAAACACTTGAGGATAGCTCACCAACATTGACCTGCGTGTCCAATAAACATTATTAACGAAAAACTAAAATGTTATTTATTATTTCTAATTATGGTAAAACATAATTTTTACCAATAATTTTTTCAATGTTTCCTAAATATGTTCATCTTTAATGCATGACCGATCAAATAGAAACCAATCACGATACAAATATTTTTGCTTTTATATTAATTGTATTATTAATACACATACCCAAGTACGTATAATTTATAGAAGTACCTAAGTTATATACTTTTCACAAAGTAATTGTAATTTTTTTCTAGAGGTCTATCACATCTGGTATGCTCCAAAAATGAACTGTAGCAGGCCGTGTCGGTAGTGTAGTGGCTGAGCAGTAGCAGAGTGAAAGGTCGGGTCGCTGTTTTCGTCCTGGAACGTTCCCAAGTCTGACCGTACGTATACTGAGTCATCACAGCACTTCCCGAGACAAAATATTGTTAGTGACCGCTTGTAACTGGATTTCTGTGTTTTAACAGCTGGTTGGACTTGATATACTATCTGTTCTGACTACCTGTAACTATCGTTGGAGGCTCAGTACGTTTATAGTTTAGGAGACGAAAGCTAATTTGCACTGCATAAGCAAAAAACCTGGGATTTATTGACATTGGTAGAGGGATTTTATCTGAGACAGAAGCGTTATAATCTGATCGTCAGCCGCACTGATTCTGGTGAAGGCTAATAATGGAAGGGTATTGAAAGGTTAAAAATATGAAAAGAAGTGGTCTCTCAGATTAAATTTCTCCCGCGACACTTAAACCTGGCCATCGGACTCATAATGTTTATATCATCATCTGACACTTGGATAAAGAGACTTAAATTCACCTCTTATGGGTTTTTGTATGGTTACTTGACGCTGTTTTAATATTTATTGAAGTGATAGACGGTTTGTTCAAGAGTGTTCCTTAAGTGTAACCGTTCTGACACGCCATCATTTCAACCCTCTCATGAGCGCGACTTACGATCAATTTTTGTCTTGGATAAAATTCTTCTAATGATTTCAAGAAAACTAGATTTAATATTTATACAATGCAAATTGGCTCTCGCCTCCTGGATCATATTCTAAGTTTTTACGGAAAACTAAACAAAACAGACATCGTGAAGAAAAAGTAAAGTTTCAGAAACAATCAGTTCCTGTCGCCTGTACTGTACAGGTGGAAGACGTAAAGGTGTGTTATCACAAAGAAATTAGCGGTAGTTTTCAGTATTGGTCGTTTAGCGTAGACACCTACTATGAACTGTATTCTTTAGTTCGGTTTCAATAACTAGTATACTTTTTATTGAGTGCATGATTTAGAGATATTGTGCATGGAGTTGACACAAGATGGTTGATGTGATTTCTGATCTCTGCGAGTCACAACGCTCTGGTATGTTGTTGATCTAGACTGTAGATATGTGTGAGTTTAGTTTTCACATGATGAAGAGATTGCAGATCTCTAAACGTATTGTTGTTATTGGTTTCTTTCGTCACTCAACGTTGGCAAATGCCCGAAAAAATCTTGTACTACAATCCTTTCATCATCGAAAACAAACTTAAAACAAAGAACCACATTTTAACATAATTATGAAATTCGCGCTGTGCTTAGATTAATTTTCTTTATTTATGACGCAGATCCACACTTTATATAATTACTGTATGCTAGTTTAGGCTACATTAATAATCCCTTATAAGTAGTTTCAACACAGATGAAGACTCACATGAAAAGAAGCTAGTGGTGTTACTGCGGGGTAGTTGTGAGGGTGTGAGACCAGTGTTGAAACCATAAGGGAACTTTGTTCGGTCAAGATAGTCACTTGTCTGGACAGATTGTAGCTCGTTTAGCAAATGTCGCATGTTCATGAGACGGAACGTCTGACCAACCAGAGTCCTTCTTTTACTGGTAATTTATCGACAAATCTAATATCTATACTGATCAGTAATACAACGATGTATTGAATAGAGTACAATATTTATAAATTTATCATTTTTAATTATGTGCAACATCCAAGGAAATGTTGTTAAGTGAGGTTTTTATACAACATTTATACTGTCAAATTGATTTTAATAAACGGTTACCCAATACACACGAACACATAAATTAAATGTTGTCTCTATAGACAAAATTGTCTCTATAGAAAAACAAGGTCTATACCTTATTTTTCTAAATTTTGTTGTCTGATCATCGCGTTTTAACATTAAAGCATATAACCATGCACTGTTACCTACTCGATGTGAATAAAACTATTCAATGTAACTGTTCTCCCGCTTCCAATCTCTATTCGTTTGTCACTTCTTATATTAATCAACATATTATCCATTATCCTGATCTGATGTTTTAATATTTTGCAAAAACTGTTTGCTGCTAATCTCTACATTAAATTTCCGAGGTTAGTAGGCCTGCATGTCAGTTATATATGGCCGAATTTAAGTTAGGTTGAAAAACAGCAATGCTTATATTATTTTTACATAAAACTTCACTTTAACACAACTTAGTGAGCATTGCAATTCTTATTAAAAGACTATTAGATGATGGAACAATTTTGTGTTAATCCGAAGAAAAGCAAAGTTTAGATGAGATTTGTTCTCTATAAACTGTTCCAGACAGCCCCTCTCACTGGACTCACCGCAGAACTAAATCTCTAGCAATAAAGGTTCAATGTCCCACTTTTATTATCTCTTGGCTTTATACCAGTTCTTTAAAAGGGTTCTCGTGTTCTGAATTACTATTGTACTAAGTACTGTACTTCTGTGCATGTTTAAACCTTACTTGAAAACTACTCTGAGCTTAGCATACTCTTGGTCCACTCCTTAGACTTGGCTTGTATACCAGTTCTTTAAAAGGGTTCTCGTGTTCTGAATTACTATTGTACTAAGTACTGTACTTCTGTGCATGTTTAAACCTTACTTGAAAACTACTCTGAGCTTAGCATACTCTTGGTCCACTCCTTAGACTTGGCTTTATACCAGTTCTTTAAAATGGTTCTCGTGTTCTGAATCACTATTGTACTAAGTACTGTACTTCTGTGTATGTTTAAACGTTACTTGAAAACTACTCTGAGCTTAGCTTACTCTTGGTCCACTCCTTAGACTTGGCTTTATACCAGTTCTTTAAAAGGGTTCTCGTGTTCTGAATTACTATTGTACTAAGTACTGTACTTCTGTGCATGTTTAAACCTTACTTGAAAACTACTCTGAGCTTAGCATACTCTTGGTCACTCCTTAGACTTGGCTTTTATACCAGTTCTTTAAAAGGGTTCTCGTGTTCTGAATTACTATTGTACTAAGTACTGTACTTCTGTGTATGTTTAAACGTTACTTGAAAACTACTCTGAGCTTAGCTTACTCTTGGTCCACTCCTTAGACTTGGCTTTATACCAGTTCTTTAAAAAGGGTTCTCGTGTTCTGAATTACTATTGTACTAAGTACTGTACTTCTGTGCATGTTTAAACCTTACTTGAAAACTACTCTGAGCTTAGCATACTCTTGGTCCACTCCTTAGACTTGGCTTTATACCAGTTCTTTAAAAAGGGTTCTCGTGTTCTGAATTACTATTGTACTAAGTACTGTACTTCTGTGCATGTTTAAACCTTACTTGAAAAAACTACTCTGAGCTTAGCATTACTCTTGGTCCACTCCTTAGACTTGGCTTTATACCAGTTCTTTAAAATGGTTCTCGTGTTCTGAATCACTATTGTACTAAGTACTGTACTTCTGTGTATGTTTAAACGTTACTTGAAAAACTACTCTGAGCTTAGCTTACTCTTGGTTCCACTCCTTAGACTTGGCTTTATACCAGTTCTTTAAAAGGGTTTCTCGTGTTCTGAATTACTATTGTACTAAGTACTGTACTTCTGTGCATGTTTAAACCTTACTTGAAAACTACTCTGAGCTTAGCATACTCTTGGTCCACTCCTTAGACTTGGCTTTATACCAGTTCTTTAAAAGGGTTCTCGTGTTCTGAATTACTATTGTACTAAGTACTGTACTTCTGTGCATGTTTAAACCTTACTTGAAAACTACTCTGAGCTTAGCATACTCTTGGTCCACTCCTTAGACTTGGCTTTATACCAGTTCTTTAAAATGGTTCTCGTGTTCTGAATCACTATTGTACTAAGTTACTGTACTTCTGTGTATGTTTAAACGTTACTTGAAAACTACTCTGAGCTTAGCTTACTCTTGGTCCACTCCTTAGACTTGGCTTTATACCAGTTCTTTAAAAGGGTTCTCGTGTTCTGAATTACTATTGTACTAAGTACTGTACTTCTGTGCATGTTTTAAACCTTACTTGAAAACTACTCTGAGCTTAGCATACTCTTGGTCCACTCCTTAGACTTGGCTTTTATTACCAGTTCTTTAAAAGGGTTCTCGTGTTCTGAATTACTATTGTACTAAGTACTGTACTTCTGTGCATGTTTAAACCTTACTTGAAAACTACTCTGAGCTTAGCATACTCTTGGTCCACTCCTTAGACTTGGGCTTTATACCAGTTCTTTAAAAGGGTTCTCGTGTTCTGAATTACTATTGTACTAAGTACTGTACTTCTGTGCATGTTTAAACCTTACTTGAAAAACTACTCTGAGCTTAGCATACTCTTGGTCCACTCCTTCGTACTTGGCTTTATTACCAGTTCTTTAAAAGGGTTCTCGTGTTTCTGAATTACTATTGTACTAAGTACTGTACTTCTGTGCATGTTTAAACCTTACTTGAAAACTACTCTGAGCTTAGCATACTCTTGGTTCCACTCCTTAGACTTGGCTTCTATACCAGTTCTTTAAAAGGGTTCTCGTGTTCTGAATTACTATTGTACTAAGTACTGTACTTCTGTGTATGTTTAAACGTTACTTGAAAACTACTCTGAGCTTAGCTTACTCTTGGTCCACTCCTTAGACTTGGCTTTATACCAGTTTCTTTAAAAGGGTTCTCGTTGTTCTGAATTACTATTGTACTAAGTACTGTACTTCTGTGCATGTTTAAACCTTACTTGAAAACTACTCTGAGCTTAGCATACTCTTGGTCCACTCCTTAGACTTGGCTTTATACCAGTTCTTTTAAAAGGGTTCTCGTGTTCTGAATTACTATTGTACTAAGTACTGTACTTCTGTGCATGTTTTAAACCTTACTTGAAAAACTACTCTGAGCTTAGCATACTCTTGGTCCACTCCTTAGACTTGGGCTTTATACCAGTTCTTTAAAATGGTTCTCGTGTTCTGAATCACTATTGTACTAAGTACTGTACTTCTGTGTATGTTTAAACGTTACTTGAAAAACTACTCTGACTTAGCTTACTCTTGGTCCACTCCTTAGACTTGGCTTTATACCAGTTCTTTAAAAGGGTTCTCGTGTTCTGAATTACTATTGTACTAAGTACTGTACTTTCTGTGCATGTTTAAACCTTACTTGAAAACTACTCTGAGCTTAGCATACTCTTGGTCCACTCCTTAGACTTGGCTTTATACCAGTTCTTTAAAAGGGTTCTCGTGTTCTGAATTACTATTGTACTAAGTACTGTACTTCTGTGCATGTTTAAACCTTACTTGAAAACTACTCTGAGCTTAGCATACTCTTGGTCCACTCCTTAGACTTGGCTTTATACCAGTTCTTTAAAAGGGTTCTCGTGTTCTGAATTACTATTGTACTAAGTACTGTACTTCTGTGCATGTTTAAACCTTACTTGAAAACTACTCTGAGCTTAGCATACTCTTGGTCCACTCCTTAGACTTGGCTTTATACCAGTTCTTTAAAAGGGTTCTCGTGTTCTGAATTACTATTGTACTAAGTACTGTACTTCTGTGCATGTTTAAACCTTACTTGAAAAACTACTCTGAGCTTAGCATACTCTTGGTCCACTCTCTTAGACTTGGCTTAACAGACGTAAAGAAATTATAAAGAAAAACTATGGGTTTGAACGAACAATCACAAAATACATAAAAAATGGTACATCAAAATATTTTTTTTTAATGTTTCTACCCAAGATAAAATATAGAAATTCTGATATTTATATACTTAATATTATGAATTTATATAGAAATTTTTTCAAGTTTTCTAGCACCAGAACGTTGTTTTTAGAAAAACACATTTCGATATATGTGACCTTATAAGGAGATATATAAGCTCAATCATTTAACTAAAAATAGTAGAATATTGTAGATAAATTCCACTTATCTCGCAGTTACCTATAAAAACTGTTTCACGTTCCGACTTAAGAAATCTTTTTTTTTCAATTTAAGTCTTAAATGGGTTAGAATATCTTTCAGTCACTATCACTTATCTCAGGAATGTTTAGAATCTCATTTAAAAATAACGTGTCCATGATGTTTATGTTCAGGACATTACGTACGAAGTCGCGGGTAACTGCTAGTATATTACAATGAAATAATCTAAATCTTGATGGCTACTGATTTGGATAACCGATAGTCATTCGCAAATTTTCGATAGCCAGATTCTGAAGATGAAATATTTCCCTTTTTAGATTTATTTTCAGTTGTGATAAAATGTTTATATTTAGGCTATAAATTTCCACCAAAACGAAAGTTAAACGCCATAGTCTAAACGTCGTAAGAGCAATATAAATTGACTGAGTTAAAGTAAATTGGCAATAGAACATACATACAAACTGCTGAAACAGAAAGAAAGCCACAACGCTTCAGTACTAGACGTTCTTAATGAAAAACAACGCACATTACAGATTATAGATGAAATTATTTACTGCAGAAGGGAAAGAATTATTGGCATTGATATCGCAAAAATATCGAACATATAGGTAATAATTAAAAACTATTAATTAAAAATTAGAATCAACAGGAGTATTATTAGGGTACCAATTATTAGGAGTATTAATAGTTTTAGGTCTCATTCCATTTCCAAACATTTCCTTTCCTATAACGATATTAAAGTAGAATTTAGAACGGAATAGGACAGAAGCTACAGAAAAGATTGCATCTTATATGTCTAGGATGTTTTACTTCTATTCCACATGTTACATAAGTAAATAATTATGTAAGGGTATTATATATGACTTATGATCTAAAGAATTTCTTGTCTTCTAAAAACAGGAAAATATTTTACTCGTATATTGTCCATTTAACAAAAGACGTCTGTGTGTTAGCGGGGCGGAGTAGAGTGTGCTAATAATATGTATATTGTTACATATGTTATTCATGTTATTTGAAAACAAGGAAAAAACTAAGCATTAATATAATTTTTAGAAACTCTTCAATATTTTGTGACTATATTCGTAGTAACCCTCTCCGCGCCGTCTGGAATCTTTGGAAAGCTTTTGCCCTCTTGTTATCTGGACTCCAACTGCTAGAAGTTCCTGGACTCTGCGAATTCACAGCGTTTGGAAGTATCAAGCCTCAAGAAGTTTTCAGTTCCTGATAGTCCTGAGTCTTTAAATTGTTTTTGAAAGCTCCTATCCTTGTAAAAACTTTCAGATTCAAGAAACTTCCGATCACTGGCAGCTTTTAGGGATTTAGGGTATTCTAGGCTCTTGGAGTTTCTAGCCTCTTGGAATTTTCCGCGTCTAGAACATTTCATCCTCTAAATGATTGAAACCTTTTAACATTTTCTGGCCTATGGTATTTTTTGGTCTTGGTGGCTAATAACCCCCCCCCCCCACCGCTTTTATAATATGGAAACTTAGAACCATGTGGAAACTTGAGCCATTGGACTGTTTAACTACTTAGCTCTTACCACAATAAAAGTGAGAAAATGGTAGTAAAAACCAATTTTTATATAAAAACGGTTATGTCCAATTATTAGATCCTATTCAATAAAGTTTCCTCGACGTTCAATCAACGTTAGCTTTAGGCGTTTTTTAATTATGTTTTGTTATAAAATACTAGTGGTTGAAAGTATAAAAAAACAATGTAATTTCTTTAACTACACGTTTGTAATCAGGATACATTTTCATTACCAAACTAATTTAGATTAACAGAGATAGCTCAATCTATGGTTGAGTAATCTACGATTCATGAAATCATGACAGGCAAATTGTGGTGTGTATTATACATGACTAATACACACCATGGTTATGTCATGGCTTCACTTACCATGATACTAATTTTATTGACTGTTAGCACAACGTGCATCTATATAATAATCAACATTTTTAACTTTTATTCTTAACATTGAAATTCGCAATAACATTTACTGAGGTTAATTATTTAAATAAATAAATAATGATAAGAGATGAATCATCAAACAGATGTTTATTTTTTTCCTGATTCAGCTGCCATGGTAAATATGCATACCGATTGTGATAAAATTTTAAACTTGTTAACAGAGTAGTAAAATAAATAGACCGATCCCTTGTGGTTTACAAAAAACCGTATATGTTTAAGATATTTATTGTAACTACCAGAATAGCCATATAGACACATTAGTATGCACACTTTACACTGTAATGTGGTATTATAAACAGAGCTATAAGGGTTAATACCTTCATATCAAGATCATTGCTACATTGTTATAACAGGGATAAACGATAGACGGAAATTTTATAATACATTTTTTATGTACTATTAGCATGGTAAAAAATAAAATACTACAAAATGTATTGAAACTAACTTAAATACAAATTTTACTAGAGTCAAATAACCATTTTACTTGTAAATGTTTAAAGCTTCATTTCGTTGGTAACCCTGAAAAACTGTATTACTACTGCAATAAACACTGATGTTTTTTTTATACAAAAGATTCAATTTTTTTATGTAATACTTATTTTTTTGAGGATATATGGTATTAGGCTTTAAATCTTATGTCAATATAGTCGCTATTTGCACGGAAGTTTGTCTTGTATTAAGTTAACCATACAGTGCATTGACCACGAAAAAGATAAAATGCAAAGACAGGGTACTCTGACCACAAATTAGGTAAATTGCGTTGTGAAATAAATTGTGTCGGTAGCACTGTTTCCGCAAGTTTACACTGTGACCGCTGCCAACTGTAATGGTGTGGTTGTTCCAGTTTAAAGACGATTACTTTATTAGTTAATTTTTCACTATGTTAGTGTTTTAATGTCTTTAAATTTAACATTGTACAACGTAATTATTCTTGATTAAATCATTCTTAAATTAATTGATAAACTTTTGACTAAAACTTGTAAATGTAATTCATTTCAAAAATACTCAGAGTAAATATATATGTTGTTTTTCATTATACTATTTTCGTCTATCCTCCTTCCAGAAATTTCGAAGATGTGGAACATGATAAACACATCTACTGCAATTTTATAATATCAGCTGAGGAAAAAATAAATCATAATACTATATTGTAAAATTATAGTATATTTGTTAAAACTTACAGAAAACCGAAGTGCAAAATTTTAATTCTAAAAAACAGTTTGCTTTATAAATTACTAATTTGAGATTTCGCCAAGAAACATTTACATTGTAAAGATAACTGTTAAAAATTATGGAAAATGCTAAGACATTTTCCAATTAAAGTGATGATTTTCAATTTTGATAAATAATCAATACTAAAGTTTCCAATTCTTTTTTTTTTGAACGATTATAATGAATTTATAAAAGCTGTAAATATTTTAGTACCACTACTCTTCAGTATCACAGATTTGAGGAAAATAACTCATTTCTTGTCGCTGGCAATAGTGAGTTCATGTAATTTAGTTTTAGTTCATAAATGATGTTGCTCAACGCAGAGGTTCTCTCGTTCTCCTGCTTGTTATTTCATTTTATTTATTATTGTGTCGCAATTTCATGGTGCCTTTATCCCAGCCTTGAGATGAGTGTGGAGACTAGATTATTAGCATCATAATCCTTGCATGCGTTATTTTGACGATCATGGGCATCTTAAATGCCTTCGTGTCAGAAAAAACTCGATGACATACCCCTGAGCATACCTTGAATTTAAAGTCCACATTCGTTCAGATGATATTAGCTCTTTCTTACCATAGCTGGAGTGATTATGTTAACTCTGCAATACAGGCATTGACTCAGCTATAGGATAAGCTAAATTCAATCACATGCTCTTAAAATCTGTGATCTGGTCGGAATAAAAGTATTTGACGTTGTCGTATTGTTGTATTCTCTACAGAGTAACATCAAGAAAGAATATGGTGCTCGGTGCTCAGATAGGCTGCTCGGTATCAGATACAAAATCTTATGTATGTTACTTTGACAATTTAACCTAAAAATACGTAAGGTGGTGATTACAATGCAATTCTAAACTAAACTGTCTGAGATTTTGTGTGTAATGGTGGTAATTTTTAAAGTGGATTGGAAATTAGTATTTGTTGAAACAAGATTGCAAAAGTGATTACGTATAGGTTAGGATGGTGTGTGTTTACTCCAATTAAGAACTACTAGCATTATCTGCTAAAACTACTTATCTGAGGTGATTTTTGTGTTTAGTGCTATTTAAGTGATGGATTTTTTATAAAATTACCTTTTACGAGAAAAGTATAAATTAATATCTTTTTCAGTAAACATAACTAAAATAACTGATAATCAAAATGAAATAGAATTTAGCATTTTATAGAACGTTTTCTTTAAAATAATTGTTTTAAAAATAGTATGTTTGATCTCGCATGGACTGGTCATTTTTCATGTTTATAATGAAGGTATATTAAAGAGAGGAATTGTAAAGGGGAATCTAAAAAATAGTAAGTTTTCCAATAGCAGATATTGTATTCATCCTGTCACGTTTTTCACAATTCACCGGGCTACATCAATCGAACAAACATTTCATTCTCTCGATGCAATTCTGAATGTGTTGTTCTTTTTGTTTTGCAAAACGGACTTTAACAACAATGTTACACAGCGCATTTTAATTTTTCACTTGGTAATAACTATTTGCTAGTCTGTTTGTGCAAGTTATAGAATGCAAGTCTTGTTTTTTAAAAAATTTTGAACAGTAACTAAACTTGTTTGTGAATCACTTAGTAATAAATGTTTATTTCAAAAACAACAGTTTTATCTTAGACAACTTGGATGTACCACAGAGGTCTAGAACAAAGTTGAGATGGGATTTATAGAGACAGGCTTAGTTTTAGAACGTGTATGAGCATTACTGGTTCAAATTAATCTCGTACTTCCACTACAGTTGAGTTTACATTGTTACCCCGATCAAAAAAATATGTATATCTCGGAATTCGTATGTGAAGGTCTCAGAAACACACTTCGGTCAATAAGCTTTTGTAATGTACTATTGGTTCCATATTTCCAGTATTGTTGCTGTGTTTGCCTTGTTGTCAATATAATACATACGTCGGCTTGAGAAGACTAGTTATGTTAAAAAGCATCTACTTTTACGCTTGCAATCTACCACTGGTATAAGGAAAGAGTAGAAAATCCTTACTAAGTTCATATAACACTTCAAAATAATCGTTTATCTGGGAAAGAAAGATGGTTGGGCAGTTGATACATGTTATAGTCCAAATCCTCTGTTTTTTTAATTACTATACAAATGCCATATACAATTTTCTTATTTGTAATCCTAAGCCATTTAAATTATTTATATTCTAATATTGGAACTATATAATAGTTCAATTACCAGTGCTAATCTCATTTCTTCGCGAACTGATCATATACATAATACAGTACACACGATAACAAACATAACAACATAATAACATATACATTGACGTAAAGGAAGGAAACTACGAGGAAGGTAAATTTTGTGTTGTGTAATAAATTCTGTTGGTAGGGCTTTGTCCGCAAATTAACAACGTGACCGCTGCTAACTTTAATGCTGTGGTTGTTTTAGTTTAAACAAAATTACTGCGCTAATTCCTCTAAAATGTGTTATCGTTTAATTTATTTAATTTTAACAAAATACTGCTCTAACCCTTTATACTCTCTAAGTCAAGTTCTTTATCAGCTCATCGTTTAAAAGGATTTTATCATACGAGTAGTCATTTTTTATTACTATTCTTAATTTTAAACCAAATGAGAATCTTTTGTTTACGGTTTGTTATTGAAGATTTGAGAGGATTATACGAGGGACTTGGACAACTGCCATCTTTATATGTTACAAAAAGTATAACAGATCTAAAGTGAGACAAAAGAGCGCACTTAAAAGGTTGAAACACAAATAATAAAAAAATGTAGTTTGTATAAACTTTTTAATTTTTCTCAGAACAACTTCAGGACCTTTACGTTTTATTAACTCTATAAAAATAACTTCGCTTATGCAAAATTGAAACTGTGTGTGTGTGTGTGTGTAATTGATTTTCCCTCATTATTATTAATTTTGTTATTACTGTATTGTTGGTTTATACGTATATCTTGATTCTCTTTACCATTGTTGTTATTAATATTGATTATATTTTTTTATTTATTGGATTTTGTTTGCTGCTCTGTAAGGTAGCTAGCTACTTATAAATTGCATCAATTGTGATGCTATGAATGTTATTTTGCGCACTATTTTAATGATTAATCCATTATAAATAGAAATAAATGGAATAAAAATTAAAACTGCTGAATTAGAAGGGTTAAATATGTGTGTTTTAAACATAAGTTATCTTTAAATTAAATTGGAACTTTTGCAACAAATATAAGCAATATATACATTCAAAATATTAGGTAGATTGCAGAAATCTTTTGAAGTTAATTTTACAATTAAATCAAAAGTTCCAGTAGTTTTTTTTTGGAATGCTGAGGTGAATGGTTTGTAAAATATGATCAATGGTAGAAAACTAGTAATAAATAGTATTAATATAATTAGTTTATTTTTGTCCATACAACAATAGGTATCCCTGTAACGTTTGTAGCCTTCACAAAAAATCGGTTAGAGAGTGCTACGACTTGATTACCCACATAACTCCAGATCTCAGTTTCCACTTGTCTACCCCACCGCCCCATCTACTAAACGCCTCTGTCCTTACAAATAGCGTCATATTTCTTCCCCAGGACCTTAGGACATTTCTTACCTTGTGGGAGATCAGCTGAGTCCGGTTCCTTATATGAGACGTAATTTTAGTTCAGCTCCAAGCTCACTCCGGAGTAAATGGACCGATTTATTTAGGATTTAAAACAAAATAGTGTCTGAAGGGTTTTAAATAAGAAATAAAATATTTACATCGATTCAGTCACATTTTATCGAGATGAACATTATCGCAAGTAAAGTTAAAATTGTGTAAATTGATATTAAAAGTTGTAAGTAGAACATGTAAGTAGATAACTAGAATGTTTTATTCCCTATTTAATTTGAGCATTTCACTTTTTCACACTGATGTTAGAGGAATTGTATAAGAGACACTAAAACGGACGAAGCATGCCAATAGCAGATATTGTATTCATCCTGTCAGAGTTTTCACAACTCACCGGGCTACATCAGTTGTACAAACATTCCATTCTCTCGATGCAGTTCTGTTTGTGTTATCTGTTATGCTCTAAAAAACCAACTGTAAATGTATTTTACATAGCAAATTAAAACTTAACACGATGAAATGTAGAATTAGTTTTATTGAAATTATAATCAGTACAATGAGGTGATTTCTTAGCGGAAATAAAATGAGTTCAGAGTTAATGTTTAATTGATTTCCAACAGTTATCCGTATATTCGCACGCAATTTCGCAGGCTTTACGCGTATAATATGAACACTTCTGGTTCGATTGAATTGTATTTTCGACGCCAATATTGAGCTTGCCTGCTACGCTCAAAAAGATATCCCATTTTATTCTAGTCTTAGTAATTGTTGCACCTTAGTTAATTTTGCCTTATTTCCCCATCAAGAAGATTAATATACATGCACGGGTCTGAGGAGCTTAAATCTTTCAAAAGACAACTAAGATTTGTTTTTTAACAGCTTTTAAACTTGTAGTAAAATAGATAGTAACTTTGTCTTTAATGTCTGGATTAAAATAGTTACTAAGCACGGCGTATTTAATATTTACCAAAATGTACAGTTAAAAGTATATTTTTATAAAAACTTTCTCTTTACTGGATATTTTTTTACTCTGTGCTAAAAAGCAGTTGCAGAAAGAGTTGAAAAATAAGAAGTGTATTTACTTTTATGCTTTCCCTTTGCTTTCAAGACTATAAATATGATAACATTGAAAATTGTGGTTAAAATTATAAAAAAATTGTTATTCTTCCATATTTTTTTACAAAAACAGTCTTTGTCAATTACTGTTTGATTGCTGTAATGCAACTTTAGAGACCAATGAGGGATTTTTGAAATGAGAATAACCCTCTATGTTAACCAGGGACCTCAAAATTATCCATGTAATGTTTCACTAAAAATTATCCTATAGTGTCTACGTGATTGACTAACATACCGTAAATATATACACAGACAGACACCATTATATTTTAGGTAATAGTGTAGGCATAGTAATATGCTCATTCTTTGTCCTCATTATATCGTCCAATATGATATATTTGATAAATATTACTACACAATGGATTTTTTAAAAATAATTTTGGAATAATGTTGGATGGTACGTATTCTTATTAATACTTCAAAATAAAACTTAAGCACCATCACAATACACTTTTTTATTGTATTTAGATATGGCAGAAGTAAAAATTAATTAAGTCAAATCTGTATAAATCTAAACTAGAGCGATATATTTTGTATTCATGGAACATCCATAAATAGCAATATGAAAAGTACATAAAACAAGACGTTATAGCTGATGTTGAAACTGTAACTGTGGTTTTATACTGCAGAATTGTATATAACGTTGTTATTATATTATACATGGATCATTTAACATTTTAAAAACTATGCAGATTTGTGATATAGGTTCAACCTTTTTATGACAGTTTAACTTAGGTTAATTCATCTTCTTTCATCTTCCTGTACCTTTTGTGACATTCGCTTGGCTTATATAAGTACATAATTTTCCTGCATTTTCATCTTTACTTTTCCACACCCAACCAATCCCATTTTCCAGCTATATTCCCTCTAGTTCTCGTTAGCCACCTCCCCCCCTCCCCAATCTCATAGAATATTCAGCCATTAGTGGCAGATGTTCAAAAAATGTTATAATAAAACAGGGTTAGGTGATCTTTTGTAACATACCTACACTTCCCTCTCAAACTTGACTGTGAGGGAGAGATTGAAGGTGACGCAGCCCCCGTCAGGGAAGCCAGTTACGCGATAGCCACGTGGAGTGTATCCCTGGGGAACTCCTGTTCTTTGATAGTTCTGGATTGGATGCGATGGTTGGTTCTTACATTCTTTACTCTCAGGTAACAGAAGTGACAGTTGCCGAAATAACGACTTTATCAAAGCCTTGAGAAACATCAATTAAACCTCTTAACTGAACAAGAATTGTTCACGTATTTGTTTAATGTGTTCAAATGTATCTTGGAGGATAACTTGCAACTGAAACAGTTAAGTCAATACATTTTTGTTACATTACGGTTCATATAATGTATCTACTTTATTAAGAAATATACATTTCATAATATTTTTACCATATATTTAATGTTTTGGTAAAGAATTGAAATAAATCTTCAAATTTCAAACTTCCTCTCCATTTAACTGAATTTTATTGAAATTGTATGTAATGATATGCTAAAAGTATATAGACTGATTATATCGATTTGGTGATCATACCGCATTCTTATAACTTTTAAATAAAGTTACCCAGAGAGTAATCTCTTGTCACTTACACCAAGCTATATATTACTACTTTCCTAAAGGGTGATTAGGATTATTTTAACTGTGTCCAGTGATATGTGTACGCTCCGAACGTCTGAAATCTGAATTGTACGCTCAAACGACGGTCGCCTCCAAAATATTGAGATATCATAGCCCCAAATTTAATATGTTGTGAGTGAAATTGAAGATAAGGTTCATGAGTTAAGATTTTTTTAGACATTTGAATTGTTTTTTTAACAGTTTGCATATTTAAGTGACCTAATTCCTTTGTGTGACAAAACACCAGGTCACCAACTACGGTTAATATATATAGGACGAATTAAATTTTACATGCGGTGATGTACTGAAGTATTATATTCTTTAAAAGATATATAAAAAAATTGTAATTAATCATCCGGTTTGGATTGATCCTATGATTTTATAATTTAGTAAATTGTTCAAACGCAGAGATTCAAAAGTAATTAGGAAATTGATCCCATAAATCGACGCGCTATTGTTATGCAGTCACGCAGCTGAGGGAGAATAGAGAAATGCTGAAACACCAGTGCGCGTGTTCAGCGATTGCTCCTGGAAGGTGCAGTTTTGATTATGATATTTGCATGAACAAATGGTCCTTCCATGTCGAATGTTCAGAAAACATGAGGTTAACTATGTTATTGCCGAAAACAATTGTTATTGTGAAGTAAAACTATTTATAATTATTACTGTGCGAAATTAAGCTAACATTTTAGATATGTTGTAGTACCTATAGATTTTAAAATGATTAATCCATCTCCAATATGTTGAATCATAAAATACGCCCACAAAAATTTAAAAACCATTTATTACTGATTATCGTGATCAAGATATGCTTCTACAGTATTTTAATTCACTAAAATGAAGCATTAGCACATTAATTGATGAAGTATTCGTAATTATCGCATATTGATCGAGTTTGTGTAAAGAAGTGTGTCATATTACAATCTGACAATTAAATCTATGAATTCATTTGTGATATTTGTCAAAAGGGAATATTTTAACAGTGTACAACAGACTATTCAATTTGTAATATAATATATTCACAATAGTAACAAAGAATGGATAACACGGGTCTTTATAAATGTTTCAGTAACGAAAATGAGAATCAGTTTTCAGTATTTCCTTTCCGAGAGAGGATTTTTAGATATTTGTGTAGAGCGGTATCATGGTTCGTTTCCTGTGTGCAGGACGTAATAATTGTAATCTTATCTTTTTTAATTATTATATTTCACTGTGTTAAGTGAATTAATGTGGTCATATACTATAACAAAGTTATCAAGTTTTTCCATATTATTTTAAGTTAATTTTGTCTATGGCTTGAAGAAACACAATCACAAATAAAGGAAGTGGTTAAAAGGAAGTGGTTAACCTATTGCTCAGACTGTCATTATGATACATATACTTTCAATATTGGGAAACAGATACCAATATTATTTGATCAAATAAACTGATAAAAAAAAGGGATTGGCCTCTATTTGTTATGTGTAAACTGAATAAATATATGAACGAATTCGGCACCGCTACTTAAAACCTACGAGCTACATAATTGTTTTTTATCGTACACAAGCACTTACTTCTTTTTAAAATAAAGCATCCCTAAGCAACCCTACTCCAATATTAATGTATAAAGGACATACAATTAAAATCTATTTGATGCATAGTAAGTTAGTGAACAATATTGTAACCAGAACTGTATAGGCTACACAGAGTTTAGTAGGTTTTTAGTTACGTGTGGGATGAATTATACACATAGTCTGTGGACTTACCTTTGGATATTTTTCCCCAGTTTCTTTCTTACCTTATATTTTCCGTTGTGTCGTTATCGTAATTTTCAACGAATTCTTAAAATAATCGTGTAATATTTAATAACAGAAATTACGTTTATTTTAGAATTATTTTAAAGCTTGTTACCTTTACTGGCAAGTATTGTTAGTTGATTAATTTTATTTTTGTTGGATATGATAAAATCTTAATTTAAATGCACGTCTATGAACACCGAAGGGAAATCAGTCAAAGTAACTGCATTGTTTGATGCTGATGCAGACACGCAGTCTAAGATATTGAGGAAGCTGAGTCACTGTTGCATCAAGCACGGATAGAATAAATCAGCAGATTACAGAATCCAATGGGATTCTTCACCTGCTCACCGGTTGTAGCAAAATGATTACCCTGGTATCCATGGAGACCATGTTATTTGGTCGAAAGTTACATGTTTTGGTTTTAATTTAGTTAGTAGAAAGTTTAAGAAATAGAAATTAAAGTTATGAAATGTTAAACGTTATATAATTATTATTTTTGCTAAACCTCCAAGTAGTAAGTTTAAACATTTATTTAAATAGGCTATATACATTTTTATGTGTTTGTGTGGCGTATTTCAAGCAGTATATCGTGCGTTACCAATAAGCTAAATTGAATTAAATGAATCCTATTAAACTCCTCTTTAACTTTATGTTAGCATTAGTGTTTTCTTCCAACATTATTTAAAACTGTCAATGCTAACTTTGTGTATTAAATAGAATTTTTAAGCAAAAGCTTAAAGCTTAAAAATTGTCTTTGTCTGATGGTTATAAATATGAATTTTATTTCTAATACATCAGTAGATCCTAAATAAAGTAGGGCAAACCACATGTTTCTAGAAAGTCATGATTAGGAAAGACAATAGGTTTAACCAATTCGGTAGCTATATACATTACTGTATATTCAAGTATCAAATGAACATACATTGTTTTACATATTAATAAAATATCAAATAAAGTTATAACGACGTTTGCTTTAATACCAACAAGTCTATTAGATATTGTATATGTTCAATATACACAAATTACACTCTATTTGGACAGATACAGTATATCTGGATTATGAATAAAATCAGTAACTAAGTGATGCGATTTTCATTTTATCCTTTAAGAACAAAGTAAGCCTGAAACACGTTTATGCTGGTCTGTTTCGTCGTAGTCTCATATTGAAGATATAACGCTTTTGGGATTTTCAAATTAATTTTATTATTTCTGGATATTTAAACCAGTCTTTTTGAGATAATTCTTATTTTATAATTAAGCAACTAAATATCGAAAGAAATAAACCGATAGAAAGGAGTATAGAAAACCCCGATTGAAGGTAACGAAATATGTAGACGGACGGATTCTCCTGTTTCTTTAGACCCTAAATCAATAGATAGAGATCAATAGATTTTTCCGGACATTTTCATTGTTCAGTGATACAAAAAAAAAAAACAGTACCACTACGTGTTTGCAATCTTCCTTAGGTGAATAACTAACCAACACACAACTACAATCTCATTATTTACGTGTTACAATGCTCTGGTATGATTTATTTTAACCTAGATTGTAGTTATATGTTGTAATGGATATTTCCCTGAGGAAGAGACAAGCATCACAGATATACGGGTGGACAACTACATAACTTAAATAAGGCCTAGCCGGACCCTTTATTAAAAGCGTTTAGTTGCATATTAACTATATTTTAGAACGTGACTTCTTCCAATTCTACGACCGGCATGTGATTCATTGATGTTTATGCGATAAGAGCATAAAAAAGTTAAAGGTTTACACTGTTTTAATAGATTAAAGATTAAGATGGGCGTTGGTAAAACCGGCTCTTAAATACTACGAATGCTATACTCTCAACAACAGCTGTACGTGAAAGCGACAACAGTCAGCTTACATTTCATCTATAAAGTCTAAATAAATCTCATTCCGCAGATGAACAATCTGTAAAAAGTTACTTTTTGGGAGAATTTTCTACCAAATAAACACGTTGAATGTATAGTTTTCAATTTTCCATGTGTTTAGTATTCATTTTTAAGTGTATATATACTTTATACGAGAATTTAAATATTTATTATAGCTTAATATGTTGTTACTAGATACTCTTCACTTATGACATACTTTTTTCCGAATATTTTGTATAGCTATATTATGTATGATCTATGCTAAGTACGCCATCGTCTATCACATTTGGCGAGAGTGAATTCGAGGAAGTGAACATACACTTACAATCCGTGGAACTAGTACAAAACATCCCCCACTGTATTGTATTGTTTAGCTTCCTTGAGTTCGAGGAAGTGAACATACACTTACAATCCGTGGAACAAGTACAGTACAATCCCAACAAGTACAAAACATCCCCCACTGTATTGTATTGTTTAGCTTCCTTGAGTTCGAGGAAGTGAACATACACTTACAATCCGTGGAACTAGTACAAAAACATCCCCCACTGTATTGTATTGTTTAGCTTCCTTGAGTTCGAGGAAGTGAACATACACTTACAATCCGTGGAACTAGTACAACACATCCCCCACTGTATTGTATTGTTTAGCTTCCTTGAGTTCGAGGAAGTGAACATACACTTACAATCCGTGGAACTAGTACAAAACATCCCCCACTGTATTGTATTGTTTAGCTTCCTTGAGTTCGAGGAAGTGAACATACACTTACAATCCGTGGAACTAGTTACAAAACATCCCCCACTGTATTGTATTGTTTAGCTTCCTTGAGTTCGAGGAAGTGAACATAATACACTTACAATCTGTGGAACTAGTACAACACATCCCCCACTGTATTGTATTGTTTAGCTTCCTTGAGTTCGAGGAGCTGCACGTTAGCATAATTGTAACACAACTCATCAACCTGTGAGGTGATCACGAATATTATACCACTGACTCGAAGTGGGACGAACGTATCGCTTTCTTCTATTGTTTAGCACATCTGACTAGCGTGAGTTCGAGGAGCTGCACGTTAGCATAATTGTAACACAACTCATCAACCTGTGAGGTGATCACGAATATTATACCACTGACTCGAAGTGGGACGAGCGTATCGCTTTCTTCTATTGTTTAGCACATCTGACTAGCGTGAGTTCGAGGAGCTGCACGTTAGCATAATTGTAACACAACTCATCAACCTGTGAGGTGATCACGAATATTATACCACTGACTCGAAGTGGGACGAGCGTATCGCTTTCTTCTATTGTTTAGCACATCTGACTAGCGTGAGTTCGAGGAGCTGCACGTTAGCATAATTGTAACACAACTCATCAACCAGTGAGGTGATCACGAATATTATGCCACTGACTCGAAGTGGGACGAGCGTATCACTTTCTTCTATTGTTTAGCACATCTGACTAGCGTGAGTTCGAGGAGCTGCACGTTAGCATAATTGTAACACAACTCATCAATACGTGAGGTGATCACGAATATTATGCCACTGACTCGAAGTGGGACGAGCGTATCACTTTCTTCTATTTTTTAGCACATCTGACTAGCGTGAGTTCGAGGAGCTGCACGTTAGCATAATTGTAACACAACTCATCAACCTGTGAGGTGATCACGAATATTATGCCACTGACTCGAAGTGGGACGAGCGTATCGCTTTCTTCTATTGTTTAGCACATCTGACTAGCGTGAGTTCGAGGAGCTGCACGTTAGCATAATTGTAACACAACTCATCAACCTGTGAGGTGATCACGAATATTATGCCACTGACTCGAAGTGGGACGAGCGTATCGCTTTCTTCTATTGTTTAGCACATCTGACTAGCGTGAGTTCGAGGAGCTGCACGTTAGCATAATTGTAACACAACTCATCAACCTGTGAGGTGATCACGAATATTATGCCACTGACTCGAAGTGGGACGAGCGTATCGCTTTCTTCTATTGTTTAGCACATCTGACTAGCGTGAGTTCGAGGAGCTGCACGTTAGCATAATTGTAACACAACTCATCAATACGTGAGGTGATCACGAATAATATTCCGCTGACTCGAAATGAGACGTGCCTTTTAGTTTGTTGAACTGTGCAATCTGATAAAAGTATTCGAGTAAAGCGGCAATATCGCGAACTGCACCAATAGATGGGAACTCGTTGTGAACGTTCCTTTGACAGATGAATGTCGCTCTGAAATCCCTTCAATATTTTGTTAGATCCTGTGTTTTTATGAAGTACAGCACAACTTCAATCTCCTTCGATATAAAGCTGCTTATGATCTAATAAAAAAATATTTCATGCATTTATTTTATTGAAATATGCTTCAGTTTATTTAAAATTTGTAATTAACGTAGAATAAATTAATGGAGCTCTGAAAATCTTTAGATTTAATTGATGATTCTTTTGACAAAAGCTACGTCCTATTTAAAGAAAGCCAGATTTTGTTTATCCTCTATTTGAAACGTGCACAGTGAAAATTCAATACGGTGCTACGTTTTCTGCTGCACAGTATGCTATATTATTTATAAAGAATAAACACAAAGAATAAAAATTATTTAACCATGCAAATAGTTATGGCTGATAATATAATCACAATAATGTTTGCTTAACATTTATGTACTTAACTATACGATCACTTTACTAAATGTACATAAAGAGTTATGTTGAAGGCCAATTGACTGTACACTACAGTTGAAGTTCAAACCGACTTAAGGCGAGGGTATCAATAGTACGAAAGGATTTAAGGTAAACATTTAAAGTTATTAATTTATTGTGGATTTTTTCATCGTATCTGTTAAAATATATTTGTTTTCACCGTAATGTAATTATTGTTTTATTGTGACTTAATTTAATGTATAAACCAACAATATAAACAGTGACAAACTGAGGATTCTTTCAAACATTTCGAGAGTCAAAATCACGACAAAATATATCGAAAGACAAAAGGAATGCACAAAAAAGGTCAAAAATTGTAGGTACATATTTTGCTAAAATCATATAAAAATCTCACAACAAATCTTTACTGCTCTGTTGCAATACTAGGAGATTTACATAAATAAAAAACTGTTTGCTCAACTATTTCATTTTACATACTATCAGATAACGTATTACATATTTGTAATTTTAACTGAGTTCGAGGAAGTGAACATACACTTACAATCCGTGGAACTAGTACAACACATCCCCCACTGTATTGTATTGTTTAGCTTCCTTGAGTTCGAGGAAGTGAACATACACTTACAATCGTGGAACTAGTACAACACATCCCCCACTGTATTGTATTGTTTAGCTTCCTTGAGTTCGAGGAAGTGAACATACACTTACAATCCGTGGAACTAGTACAAAACATCCCCCACTGTATTGTATTGTTTAGCTTCCTTGAGTTCGAGGAAGTGAACATACACTTACAATCTGTGGAACTAGTACAACACATCCCCCACTGTATTGTATTGTTTTAGCTTCCTTGAGTTCGAGGAGCTGCACGTTAGCATAATTGTAACACAACTCATCAACCTGTGAGGTGATCACAAATATTATACCACTGACTCGAAGTGGGACGAACGTATCGCTTTCTTCTATTGTTTAGCACATCTGACTAGCGTGAGTTCGAGGAGCTGCACGTTAGCATAATTGTAACACAACTCATCAACCTGTGAGGTGATCACGAATATTATGCCACTGACTCGAAGTGGGACGAGCGTATCGCTTTCTTCTATTGTTTAGCACATCTGACTAGCGTGAGTTCGAGGAGCTGCACGTTAGCATAATTGTAACACAACTCATCAATACGTGAGGTTGATCACGAATATTATGCCACTGACTCGAAATGAGACGTGCCTTTTAGTTTGTTGAACTGTGCAATCTGATAAAAGTATTCGAGTAAAGCGGCAATATCGCGAACTGCACCAATAGATGGGAACTCGTTGTGAACGTTCCTTTGACAGATGAATGTCGCTCTGAAATCCCTTCAATATTTTGTTAGATCCTGTGTTTTTATGAAGTACAGCACAACTTCAATCTCCTTCGATATAAAGCTGCTTATGATCTAATAAAAAAATATTTCATGCATTTATTTTATTGAAATATGCTTCAGTTTATTTAAAATTTGTAATTAACGTAGTATAAATTAATGGAGCTCTGAAAATCTTTAGATTTAATTGATGATTCTTTTGACAAAAGCTACGTCCTATTTAAAGAAAGCCAGATTTTGTTTATCCTCTATTTGAAACGTGCACAGTGAAAATTCAATACGGTGCTACGTTTTCTGCTGCACAGTATGCTATATTATTTATAAAGAATAAACACAAAGAATAAAAATTATTTAACCATGCAAATAGTTATGGCTGATAATATAATCACAATAATGTTTGCTTAAACATTTATGTACTTAACTATACGATCACTTTACTAAATGTACATAAAGAGTTATGTTGAAGGCCAATTGACTGTACACTACAGTTGAAGTTCAAACCGACTTAAGGCGAGGGTATCAATAGTACGAAAGGATTTAAGGTAACATTTAAAGTTATTAATTTATTGTGGATTTTTTCATCGTATCTGTTAAAATATATTTGTTTTCACAGTAATGTAATTATTGTTTTATTGTGACTTAATTTAATGTATAAACCAACAATATAAACAGTGACAAACTGAGGATTCTTTCAAACATTTCGAGAGTCAAAATCACGACAAAATATATCGAAAGACAAAAGGAATGCACAAAAAAGGTCAAAATTGTAGGTACATATTTTGCTAAAATCATATAAAAATCTCACAACAAATCTTTACTGCTCTGTTGCAATACTAGGAGATTTACATAAATAAAAACTGTTTGCTCAACTATTTCATTTTACATACTATCAGATAACGTATTACATATTTGTAATTTTAAGATCAAGCTTTTTATATATTTGAATGGGGATTTTGCTAGTATGTTAACTTTCGTGGTGTGTTATGAGAAAGTTAGCATAGATGAGCCGCTTTGAAAACGACTTGCGCGAAGATTTCTTGCGCATATCAATTATCACCGCTATCCCTCGTTCGCTGGTCGATAAACTTCCTTTACAACTGGAAACCGAGTGCCTTACTTCCCTGCGTTGGTGTTATTGGAGAATCACGGTGTTTGATGTTATTATCGTAGTTATGGCATAACAAATATTATTAGTTTAGTTAAGAATATTGCATTGAATAAAGTAAATGTGATACGGTAAAGTGGTAACTAAGGGCTCTCTCTCCCTCTCCCTCTCTCTCTCTCTATCTCCCTCTCTCTCTCTCTCCCTCATTTATCACACCATATTTAATGTGTAACCAACGCCTATTCTAATTTTTTATGTTTTGCAGAAATCAAACAAATCTACAAAGCAAAATATTCGTTTTAATCCCAACCCATATCTACAGTCGACAAAAATAACATTGCAGTAATTTTTGCAAATACTCTTAGCTCATTTAAATTTGTTATTTGTTGTGCTCATTAGTTTTAGAATTGCTTACTACTAATCTAAAACGACACATTTGTACTTGTTAGAGAAATAATTCTTAAAAGTAGTATTTACTTAGTATATTACTCAGGTCAATAAAAATCTATGTGGCTATTTAAATACAATCTTTATTATAATCTACAGGAAAGTGTAGTTTTTACTCTGAAATGAGGCGTAATGATTCAGCCAATTTAATTAAATCAGTTGCCTTTAGCGTAACTAAAACAGCACAGTAATTTGTATGGATGGCTTAATTAACTGGGTTGCTGTCCCTCTCTGTTGGCTAGTTAGATAAAATTAACGACAGGGCTAACAAATTATTAATATATTTCTGTAAAGAATAGCAGTTACCCAATTTTCTTCTGAAAACAGAGACACTGTAAGCATATTCCTTTTAAATGACATTGAGAAAACACTTCTGAGACAATTGAGAGTTACTGAAATATATTGCAATCTCCTGGTTTATTTAAGATTACAGTTTAAGAGGGGAGTTTTGAGGCCCTACAGTTGGAGAATGATAAATTTGTTTATACATATACGTGAAATAACTCGAATTTTTCCATCAACTATCCGTTATTTTGGCGTTTATTTTTATACAGATGCGAAATAGAAAGCTATTGGATAGCTTCAGCGATTTCAGTAACAGTTGAATTATTTTTAGGTCAATGTGAAGGAAGCCTGAGGGCTAAATCCTTAGATTTCCAATTCAAGGCCTTATGATGTAAAATTGGCGGGACAATCTGTGTAATTTGAATCAGAATTAGCCATACATTAGGTACGTATTATTACAGTGTTCACGGTTAAGAGCTGAAGATGTTAAGCTATAAATCTTCACCAAAATAACAATTTTATTATATAACTTATAAAAAATTACTATTATATATAAAATGTTAAAAGGTTTCTAAACTATGTTATTTTTTTAATGTCTCACACATAGAATTAAAAGTTTGCTATCTCAGAACTTTTTATTAATATATATTGTGCTGTCTGTTTTTTCGCTTCTTTTGATATATTTCTATATTTTATGTTGTCATCTGATTTATTTACTGTTAGCATAACGTACGTTTACGTACTGTTAAGTAAAGTACATTTAAGGTTAGTGGGTGAGATTTTTCGTGGAATGATACAAATTGTAAAGGATTATAACTAAACAATGTTAAAAATACAGTTTACACAAAAGCTAATTTCTATCTGACACAGGGAGAGAAAATTCAATGAGGATATCAAACAGGAAGTTGGTGCTAGAAACTTCACCTCATAGCAAAGCAATTTCCGGTCGGGTATGGAGATGACAGCCTCGCGAGTGGTGTGTTTACTTTCTTTCGGGGGTTAAGCAAGAATTTACTCGCCTTTCGATTACTCTAATTGTATAATCGCGTTCAGTATGGAGTACCTTTTATTTATAATGTGTAAAGTTATTTTAGGGTGGTTAAAAAAGGAGCCAATTCGTTACATGTATACTATTTTTACTGCATATTTGTAAAACTGTTACCATACATTGGTAAATCGAAAATATGGATATTTTTATATGTTACAGGTATGAAAATGAAGGCCAAATCGTGAACTATCCAAGTGTAAGTAAGACCTATAAATTTAAGTGTAAGATGTATAAATATATAAGTGTAAATATTAGATCTATAGTGATCTAGAGTCCACAATGATACATCGGGACACTGGTACAAGGTTGACTTAGTGATCTTTAACGTGGGAGGTGTGAGTTTACGTGTGGTCCCCTTCCACTCCCTAACAAGTTAGCATTAGCAATTGTGGTTCCTCTTTTATAAGCTATTGTTTTATAAAAGATTGTTTTTTTTTTTTTTTTCTAAAAAGAAAGGTGTTGAATTTAAAGTACCTAGTTAGCTTTTTGAGCGCCATGTCTGCATATAGTTAATGTAAACTTAGGAAATAGGTATATGACGTCACCCAACTAAGCTGTTTGGCTTATGAAAAAATGTAAAGGCGACTCCTTGAAAGTATTTCATATTAAAAATGTCAATAGCTAATGATACAAAAAAGACGAATAGTCTTGGAGTATTATTAAGTTTTGAAATTGATTTTTTCATATCTCCATTTCGAATGTTGCCCTTGTATATGGTAAATCAAAAAAGTGTCATTAGCCTACAAAAAATTTATTTCAAAGGTCACTACAGTACATACTTTTATGGGCACAATAGATGTTAGTATTAATGTAAGCTCACACTTCTTTTTTCTCGTGTTCTGACCATATTCTGAGGTGCGATAGCAGCATTCATAGAACGTTTCCTGCGTGACACTGGGTGTCGAATTTGAACATTTCTCGATAACAGTAGGGGCGTTGGACATACAAAGAGAGAGAAGAAATTTCTGTCCCACCACCTGAGTTCTGCTAACGCTCAGCCAGTCATAAATAATACTGAGCCAATCCGCTAATGTAGAAGGGTGTGTCAGGTCAAAGTCCTGTGTAGATTATAGCATTGATATCACTTAGTGATGGCTGTGGTAGCGTGCTGACACAGTTACAGCTGTTATCCGAGAGATTACAGATTACATTTACCTGTCATGTTCTCGTGAAATGCGCGAATAAATATCCTCCGATCTACTTCAAATTACGAGTAGATTATGTGCATTATTTTATAGTGCATTATTTTGGGTATGGCATTTGTTACACATCGCTGTGTACTTTTGTTTCAGTTGGTAACAATGCAATTTATGTGAGTTCTGAATAGAATCATGAGGGCGTTTATTCCTTTAATAACATGCTGAATGAATATCCAACATTAATACATAATTGCGTAATGAGCTTTCTTTCTTATCTATCGGCAGGTTATACAATTATAAACGACACACGATGTTTGATCTGTATGAAAATGCTTTAGTTTTTCTTTGTCACAAACATACATGCGTAGGCCAAATTTCAACTTTCTGTAGTATCGGGAAGTTTAAGAATTAATGATAAGTGAGTGAGTGTGGGTTTTGCCTTATATATATATATATATATATATATATATATATATATATATATATATATATATATATATATATATATATATATGGTTTAACCTTAGAAAATGTAATAATAACATTAATCAGATAAATAAACATACTTTAAAATCACTCAAAATAGTCGTATAAGTTCTCGTGTGACCTTAACACAAATATATAAATTTGAACTCCGTGAAGTTAACTTGCACAATATTAAGATTCTGGGATTCCATAGCCTTTGACGGTTTACTGCACAAATCGGATTGATTTTATTTCTAATATATTTTGTATAAAAGTTATTATAATTTGATAAGTTTATTATACAATATAGAGTTTAACTTGAATATAGCTTTTTTACAACTTATTCAAACACCAAAGATTTCTCATCCCAATAAAATACTACCCTTTGGGAAAACATCCCTGGAAACAAGCTAGCAACATCTTCCTCGGCGAGAACCCGCGGTCCCCACACATTTATCAGCACACTTTCCCACTCTCTCTCTCGCTCTACTACGTACTCTCCCCCCCCTCTCTCACTCTCACTCTCTCTCTCGCTCTCTCTCTCTCTCTCCTCTTCCCCTCTTGGGGGGGGTGGGGGGGGGGGGGGGTGGGGGGGGGGGGGGGTGGGGGGGGGGGGGGGTGGGGGGGGGGGGGGGTGGGGGGGGGGGGGGGTGGGGGGGGGGACGACCCTAGCAAAAGATTCCCCCGGATTACAGAACCCTTGGTGAAGTCCAGGCCGTATAAAAATGGTAAAGGTAGTTACAAAGATACAAATACGATTGTTTTTTATGTTTTTTATATCTGACAAATTATTAAAATTCGTCCCAGAGCTGGTAAATGCAATAACTTTCAGAGATATCTACGTAAAACACAAGAATTGGTGCAAAGAAATAACACATTTTTGTTTTTAACTTAAGATTACTTCCATAAATGTTAAATGAAGGTCATTTTTTTCTTAAACAGATTTGTAGAAACATTTAATTCTGAAAATATTCATGTGAATTACTTAGGAAAAAAATTAATAATAGGTATTGAAATTTAGCTTTATTTAAAAATAAAACAGACGCACAAAAATGCATATTCTTATCTGCATAAAATATTAACTAATGTTTAGGTTTATGAGTAACAGCCTGATCATTTATTCTAGACTGAACATTAACATAAAATGTATTTACCTTTATAAAACTGTAATAATCACCTATAATAGTTTGCTCAAAGTGTCCTCCGTTGTTAGCAATGCACGTTTTCGCACGACGAATCCACTCTTTTTCTAGCGCGTTTCATAACGTTTGTACCATTCTTGATAGTTTCTGCCGCCTCTGTAATGCGATTACGTAACTCCTCTATGGTGTTAATCAGTTTTTGAATAAACAATTGACTTCATCCAACCCCATAAGAAAAAGTCTGCTGGCGTGAGGTCAGGGAGAACGTGGTGGCCATTTTACTGGTCCATTTCGACCAATCCATTGTCTACCGTATGTATCATTTAAATAGTTTTCACATCATTAGAAAAATGTGGAGGTGCTCCGTCGTGCATAAAACCATGCATTTTATTCTGTTTTGAACAGGAATATCTTCCAAGAGGGTAGGCGGGTTTGTTCTTAAAAAATTTAAGTACGCTACTCCATTAAGTCGATTAGGGGAGGAAAAATGGACCAATCAAATTATCACCCAGAACACCAAGCCATACATTGACTAAAAATGTATGTAGAAAATGCCTCGTCGCAGTTTCATGTGGGTTGTCGTACGCCCACGTATGGGTATTACGAAAATTTACAATTCCATTTTCTAGTAAAACAGGATTCATCAGTAACGAGAATACGCCGAAGAAAATACTGATATCGTAAACAATTTCTTCTTAACCAGCGGCAGAACATCTTCCGTTTATTAAGATCTTGCGTAATAAGTCCTTTGATAAACGTGTTATATGGAATGGGTACAACTGTGCTTCATGAAGTGTCCGCCATACGCTTGACTGGCAAATATTTAACTGACGTGATTAATCGTTCTGGTGCTTGTGGTTGGTGATAATTCTACAGGCATTTATTATTGCTTGTTCATTATTATAGTTCCTTGCGCTACACGTTGACGACCAGTATCTATTCGCTTCGGTTTAAAGCTACCAGTTTCTCTAAGTCGTCTCTCCACAGCTTCAAATGTTTTTGCGATCAGGTGTTCTTCGATGTGGAAAAGTATCACGATATTCCTGAACTGCAGCTAAACCATTCTTGTTAACTTTGCCGTAAATCAGTATCATGTCCCGTATACTCTTCAAACGAATACATACCATTTACATTATCTGCCATTATTTACTAAGATAATAACTTTTATAAAAATATTTAATAAAATATTTTAAAAATAAATATTCAATAAAATATTTTATACACTTGTATAAAATATTTTCCAAATAATCACAGGATCTCACAAAATACAATCTTCACACGCCACAATACAAAAACCTCCATAAAGGTTATTCAAATATTACTTCATGAACTTAATTGTTGATCAGCTGATATTGCCAACCTTTGCAAAGAAAATATGACGATAAAAAGTGTTGAATAAATGATCAGCTGTTACTCACAAACCTAAACATTAGTTAATATTTTATGCAGATAAGAATATGCATTTTTTGTGCGTCTGTTTTTTATTTTTAAATAAAGATAAATTTCAATACCTATTATTAATTCTTTTCCTAAGTAATTCACATGAATCTTTTCAGAATTAAATGTTCTACAAAATCTGTTTAAGAAAAAAAATCACCTTTATTTAACATTTATGGAAGTAATCTTACGTTAAACACACAAAAATGTTTTATTTCTTTGCACCAATTCTTGTGTTTTTACGTAAGATATCACTGGAAAGTATTGCATTTACAAGCTCTGGGGACGAATTTTTAATAAATTTTTTCAGATATAAAAACCATAAAAAAACAATCGTATTTGTATCTTTGTAACTACCTTTACCATTTTTATACGGCCTGACTTCACCAAGGGTTCTGAAATCCCGGGCGAAATCTTTTCGCTAGGCGTAACTCGCTAACGAAGCGTTTCCGGGCATATGGTTATATGAACTTTTTTACTTGTTTTTAGCTATAGAATAAGCTCTCGAGAGATTGCCGTTTAGTTTTGAAATCACCCCTGTATATAAGGATTTTACCGTTGGCTGGTTGTATTCAATCGATTGTATCAGATAGATATCTCGAGCGATTGGTATTTGGTAACCGGGCAATAAAATAAACATATGTATCATAAAAGTGTACTTTGTCACACCCACACACGCACGCATATGTATTGTATACGTATGGCATTGTAAGCGCTAGTTTATTCATACACAACAGTTATTACACTTAAAATTTAATACAAATCTATTCTAAATATATACATATATATATATAAATACATATATGTATATATTTAGGATAGATTTATACTAAATTTTGAGTTTCATATCTGTAGTGTATGAATAAACTAACACTTACACGTCATTTTATACGTATGTATGTGATGACGTAGGTTTAAACTCTATTTCATGTTTGTTGTTAACAATGGAGGGTATAAAAGGACAATAGGATTTCCAATTTTCGGCGTCGTCGAATGTTACAAATACATAGTAAGCCGATTCGAGGAATGAAATGTATCTTCCTCGTCAAGCAAGAAGCTAATTAGTATGTAAAAATTAGAACATGACGCAATGGACTATCAGTAAAAAAATGAAATATAAAAAGAGATTCAAACACCCGAAATCACTCAGTGATTATGTAATCGAGTATAAAATGTATTGCTTTCCTCCTTTCACCAATATTATAATCGTCCCAGGAGCTGCACCCGCCAAAGTTATATAAGCCGATTCACACAATCCTAGCAATGGGAATTACTGTCTAGCTAATTCCAGCAGCTAAAATCTTTTCTAAGATATATCCTGATAATTTCACAGATACTAGTATGAATTCAAAATCTTTAAGCATTGTCTGTTTTCACAGTTTCCGTATTGAACAAAGCTATACATTTATCCCTTACAGATTGTTTTCACTGAAACAACTACTGTTTTTTCCTCAGATACTACATATTATACATAAAAAACAGTAAAAAATAATAATATTTACAAAAACAATACTATTTAATACAAATTGCCTTAAAATAGTAATAGATTTTACCTTTTTCACTTGTAATTTTTAAACTCCTTGCTAGTCTACGCTTATACAAGACTTTAGCGTAATAAAATTGTTAATTTATTTAAAATCTACAATGTGTATTATTTTGAGATTTTAATGATCCTGTGTAGAGTTTGATTTATTCACTTTACTACTTATATAGTAGGTCTTAACCCATACTAGTAAATCTTAGTACGGTTATATTTAGGACGATTTTTATTATCACAATACAATTAGCTCTATAAAATGTATCCATACCAATAAATGCCTCATTATATCCAGGATAGCAAGAGACAAACAAGGATGTCATCTAGCAGGTAAGAAATGAGTTTGGGATTTCCAATTCACTGGGACCAGATGCCACATAAAAATAACACTAATTAAGGGTGCTTCCCTAAATTCACAAGTACATAATTACTTGATAAAAATACGAAGATAAGAAACAAAACACCAAATTTTTAAACCAAAGGGGTACATTGTTGTTTAAACTTGTGCATATAGTAAGTTATTGAAGTCCGTAAAAGCACCATGGTTAGATAAAATAATTTAAATTTAAAATTAAATTTAATACCATAAATTGAAACCATAATATTGTAAAATCTAATTTTACACTCATCAAGGACGTCATATTGGTACATATCCTACTCGTATAATCCTTGATGACTCAGTTTTATTTGGGTGCCGCTAAAATTTGGCCCTGTTTCTTTACGAACATCCTTTACAAATGACAGACTTTTATGAGCCCTTAAAGCTTCCTTTCTACAATTGCTGTGTGAGGGGTTTATCGCTGTAACGATTGTTCACTGTTTGGTTACTTGCATGTTTGTTGAATGTACATGAGTATTGTTGATTGTTTCACTGTATTGCACAATTATTAAATTCTTATAGTTTTATTTCAATGCGATTCACTTAAATTAGAATTGTTTTTTATTCTTAAGGATTAGAATTAGTTTGCTTCTTTATGGTCTACTGAATTGTGTGAATATTCATAACAGACACTTATTATATGTGATAGATAAAAGAATTGTATACATAATAATTTTTCATTTAATTTATTATTATTATTATTATTGAACATATATTGATTTCTTATATTTTTTTGTATTTTAATGATTCATAAAGTGACTCAAATTATTTATCAAGCTCTTAAAATTAAAGATTTGTAGGAGATAACGAAAATCTTTGTTGTAAATTTTATTTTGACGGCGCCTAGCTCTCTCAATACCGCTGACTGACTCACTCACTCACTTATCACGAAATCTCTAAAACCACAAATTGGATTGCAATGAAATTTGGATCATACTTTCCTCTTGCGTTTTAAATGCTTACTACCAAACAGTTTTGAAACAAGCGGCTTGCAAGCGGGTAACTCGCTTACAACGCGCATTGTAAATTATTCGAAATAACGGATAGTAATGAAACATTGTACTTTGTTTCTTATTATATGTTAGAAACACGATAAAAATTATTGTATAAGAGGTTTGCTCCGATTAATATCAAAGGATTCATAACCCATAAATAATTTTTAAGTACGATTTCATAGGAAAATTATTCCAACACGAGCTCTACAACCATAGTTTAAAAAGGGCTTGATAGTTTTTTCTGCGTTAATATTTTGTTTGATCTCAAATTCTTGAAGATTTTGTAAAGATATATTTTCACGAGGCAAGCAAGATAGCTGTTTTCATTTTTGGGTTTTGCTTCTTGGCTTAGTAGACATACTTTATTAAGTTTGTCCATCCATATTGTTAATAAAGTCGTTTTAGAGTTAAAAGCATAATTGACTATATTACTTATACATAAAACATATGCATATAAGCTTAAGAATTGTGCAATAGATAAACTAAAATTCTACCAAATTGTATCACAACTATGGTTATTAGGAGCAGCTGGGTTAAACAATATCCCATCGCATTCGTTAAATAAACCCCATTCCGAGTTACAATAGAAGGTTTAGTATTGTTTTGCTGGGAGAGTGTTGTTACATGTGCACCCATTTAAATTGCATTGGGTATAGTATGTGCTACAATATCACAATGTTTGTAACTATCTGGACTTGTTATTATTTCCTCCGAAATGTACTGAATATTACTCATTTTTAATAATAAAATGTGTAATATTTTTATAAATCAATTTCACCTTTTTAAAACTTATCTATTAAAATAATTTAAACTTATACATTTTCTTTGGTATTGTTTTTTTTAATATTCTTTATAAAGTATGTTAATGCAAACCCTACCTAATGACTTAGGTCATATTAAGTAAAGAAGAAGACGTCATACTCTTAACTGAACTTCCAACATATGTATGATTTATTCAATTTTTAAGTCAAAATTTAAGCCATGTGAACCCAAAACAAGCATCAGTCTCATCATTAGAATTTTTTCAGGTATTATGCAACGGGTAAAACCAAATGTATTGTAGGTTATTAAGCGGGTTTCTCCTGTATATTGAGACAGAAAAGTTAGTTTGCAATAACAAGTATATTAAATCTATTGTTTGGGTATATAAAGAACCATAAGAACATTTTCAATACAAAATATGTATTGAAATGTAATACTCTGTGTCGTCCAACTTGGACTAAAAGTTTCTTTTTATACCAAAAAAGAAAATAATAGGTTTTTAATACATAAATAAACATCATGCAAGTGCATGGTGCTAGCTCAAACATGTAACTGCTAGAACTTGTCTCGAGAAGTACAGTTCTAGAGTATCTGAAATAGAACTTCTCTCGCATATCCTTTTGATTTGTCAAGTAAAAATATGTAAAACATTGTGTATATATTATAATAAATTACATAATGCTTAGTTTACCGTTTGTCTGTCTGTTTGTGTTTTAGGCAAAAGGAAATACCTTCAAAATGAATGAAGAGATAAACATTTTCAAAATATGCAGTGTAATTGGCACCTGTTTATAAAAACAGTTTCAGAAGTAGCATACCAAATTTCACCATAAACATTTGTAACATATTATTAACTTAAAGTCCTGGCATATCTACTTATTTTTACCTGAAAAATAACAATTTAATTAACTTCAATTTAATACAGTAACTTATGGTCACTCTTTATGCTGTTGTCGGAAAATGTAAACTAACTACAGTGTTCATAAACAGCACACTCAAACTCTGCTGTGGAAATTAGTGTAATATTCTTGGTTGAGTGATGCATTCACTTCTTTTGCACAAAATGACTGTAGCTACTTAGTTTCAGTACAAAACCATCAGGATTTGCTTGTTGTTTAATAGATTCTGAGTTAGTGAGAAGTCTATATGAGAAGGTTGCAACCGTCAAAACCATAAATATAATTATTCTAAATCTTTCAGTGCTAAGTTTAAAACTACATGTTTCTCCCTGGATTGCCAGGAACTCCTCTAATATTACACGACGCAAGCTGGGTGGCATCGATTATTACTATGTACTTGGATGATCGAAAGTCAAAAACTTATCCATGTATGGTCCGGGAACTCCTCTAATATCCATACACTACAGCCTGAATGACATGAATTACCACCAAATATTCAGATGGACGAAGGCCAAGGCCTATTCAATCTTATTGTAATATTCTTTATGAACCATAAGATTATAAGCTTTACTTAAATGTTCTACTAGTTATTTTGAAACTAAGGAACCAAGACTTGCGTGCGTTGCTCTTGAAGCAAAGATTATAATTGTTGTCTGTGACGCACAATTAGAATATTCCCAATTTTATCTGAAAATAAAAATAGCAATAAAATACAGCTTGTTTAGAGTCTAATCTACTAGTTTAGAGTGGTATACTAAGTTAGAACAAGCTGCCAGCAAATACTCATCAGCCGGTGTGAAACTGAATTTCCTATGAGATGTAATAAACTTCTGTACTCAAACCTTGTTAGGGTTAAACGGAGAATGCTAGCTTTACAGATCTGTTGGTGTGGCCTGCGTTATCTTTGTCAATATCTGACTATTAATACGAAATTTAATTGAAATATTAAATAATATATACATTCATTTGTATAGTTTATATAATATTAACATTTATTCAAAGGAATATGAACCATATCACCACTAGGAATATGAAACGAAATGCAAGAGTAACGCTTTAGAAGTATTTATTGATTTAAGTTACTTTAGCTTCCGCTAAGTTTGTTAAGTAACGAAAACTTCATTACCGACTCTTGCCAAAAATTATATATTTTAAATACAAAGTTAAATAATTTACTTTGCATAGAGAATGTATTTTCATTTACGATATTCGGTTTTCTTAATAGAGATAAGATCATTTCATATTTTACAAAACCAATTTTTAGAAGTAATAAAACTTAATTCAATAATATTATCCAACTTAAATCTCGTTTAAGTTAATTCTTTTAACGAAAAGCATACAGTTCCTTTTGCAGAACTGTTAAAGTAGATAACTGCATAATGAATTTATTCACCGGATATTGGATAAAGATGAAAAACCTAAGCATGTGATAATGCTCTTGAGTAACTTTTTCTACAGCTTTTAGAACGAATATTCTCAGAAATATACGAAGTTTGCTAGAATACTCTTCAAAACTTCTAAACTCAACAAAAACTGAACTGTTTGGTGTTATAAAGTCAGTAGCTGGAACAAGGTCTGAGTGGAGTTTCCTTAGTGGGAACTGAATAAACTTCAAAAATTCTAAACTCAACAAACAACTGAACTGTTTGGTCTTATAAATTCAGTAGCTGGGACAAGGTCTGAGTGGAGTTTCCTTAGTGGGAACTGAATAAACTTCAAAACTTCTAAACCCAAAAAAACTGAACTGATTGGTGTTATAAAGTCAGTAGCTGGGACAAGGTCTGAGTGGAGTTTCCTTAGTGGAGACTGAATAAACTTCAAACCAACTCCAGTTAGTGCAGATTGAAGTCGTTATGCATGCGAATTGATGTTTTCTCCTTTTTGGAACTGAACATAGTAAGAGATTCATGTAAAAGTCTCAGGCTACTACAAATTAGTTAGTGTATATCGTTATGAAGTGTACAATACGAAAATCAATAAATATATAGTGAATTTAAATCTTTTGTGTTTTATATTGTTCTTAAGTCTCAGACTATCAATACATAGTAAATTAATTCATAACAATTTATTTTTTCTCATATCCTTAGCTATAAATGAAATTGAAAAATTGAGTAACATTGAAACATTTCAGCAAGTGCTGTCATAGTTGAGATTTATGATAAGCATGACATCTATTTTATTTGCGTTTTATTAAAGTTTTACCAATAAAATAGTACTGCACTAAAAAACCTTGAAATTTGGATTGTAGTAAAATAACATTACATAGCAGAGATGTTTAACTCATCTGGAAACATAGTATTCTTTGAATGGTTTTAAACGAATATACAAATGTTTGTTAATACATTTGTTCTAACTCTTTTTTTAAACTAATTTAACCATTCTAATCTTACAAATACACATCGCTTTGGTTTTTTTACATAAAGTACGTCCAGAAATTCAATATTTTCTCCAACTAGTTTATACACTTTTGTTTTGAACTAATATGAAGGTATGTCGAATTTTCACCAAATGATGGGAATAACTAATTAGTTTTTGTGTTGGGTTACAGGTACTGGTGTATGATTAGAACTATTAATTAGTAGACCCGTGAATTCATTTGTTAGATGTTTATATAAAGTGTACCTACACACGCAGGAACCTCGTTATAACATTATAATATAATTATAAAAAATGTTTATATCTCCTTGTTTATGCGGATTTTTTAATTGCGGTCTTAATCTATTATTTGCTGATTTTATAAAAAAATTTTAGTAACGTAAATCAGTATACAAATAAATATAAACATGTTTATAGATTTTCATATTTTTTAAAACCATTTCATGTTCGCACCATGAGTTTATTAGAACACGTACTTCATATGAATATGAATTATCAATAATACGTAGTATCAGAATAATGTTATTTTCCCCTTTATTTACAACAAGTAAAGTACCTTAAATATTAGTCTAAAATTGTCTCTGCCTACTAGTGTACTTTTTACACATAAGTGATTATCTGTTTAAACTGTGAAGCCATAAACAAATCCCAAGGAATGTTAATAGACCATAGACTTAAGTTAAATTACAATCACAGAATATGTGCAATGTTTTTTATTGTTAGACTTGCATAACGCTTGATAGAAAAGGCGAAGATTTTATTATTTCTTCTTAAAATGTGCTAGACAAAATGAGGAAAAATTAAACATTTACTAATAAAAACACGATTTAATCCGATATATACCAAAGTTATAAATGAAAGTTTTGAACAACAATGGAGGCAGTACAGTACATATATTTATCAAAAACGAAAAGATTTTTTTAATAAAACATTGATTTACATTAGTGCGCGTATTACCCTAAAATGTTTTTTGGTCGTATTTGAAATAATTTAAAAATTGCCTGATATACTTAATTTTTATTTAAGTAATCAAATGTTTACAAGTCAAGTTATGTTAGTGATTATTTGAATTTTTTTTTAATACAGCTAAACCATGAGTTCGGCAAAAGCAATTTACTGTAGGTTGTATTTAATAATATACCTCTCTTCCGTACGCCGGATTCCACACTCAAACATTTCCGAAGCATTTCTAACTGTAAGGAAAAAATCACGGCTAATTAAACCCAATAAAAACTTGATAACGGTAAAAACGTATTTTGCCAGCTATCCTCGATCTTGTGTTATATTTTCCTCTTTTCATATATTTAATCCTCTATGAGGTTTAGATTTTGGTGTGATCCCTTGAAAGGATATTTATCCTTTTAAACATGTTTGGTGTAGAGTCATTTTTAAAGATGCCGAAAAATTATAATCACAAATTCTACATACTGCATCTAATTAAAATTTTTTTCGATGTTTATAGATTTTTGTGTGTGTTAAACGTGTATTTATACATACATAAATTAAATGACAGTGAGCTGTCCTACTCTAAAACGTCCTGCGCACTATTAACAAATGAGCAGCGAGAGTTCAAAAGTGTTACAATCAATTTGTAGCTGAATTTTATTACCTATATTGTCGAAAAGGCCGCTCAATTATGAGTGAAATGAAAAGAAGTGCAAATTTGGTGCATGGAGGCTTTGCTGATAATAGCCATGATCTATAACATACATTTTCCACTTTCACCCTTGATTGTAGTCGGGCCAGTTAAAGATTATATTAAATTTGTTTATTTGTATATATAAGGACATACGTATAAGGGCCAAAGCGAGTGCGTATGGACGTTACGTTCTTGAATTATGCATTTACTGTAAACAATTCTTAACCCACAATTTACAGTTACTGACAGTTAATATTTTAAAAATCACATTTAATCATCAGGAGGTATGCTTAACTAAACAATATTTAACTTAATATAGTGGTTACACTATGTGGCACGCAAGATTAAATTATCCAAAAGGTACGTAATAGTAAAAGTTTTTGTAAAAGATGCACACTTTGTTAAAACAATTTTAAAGATAGTAAACTCAATCAATTTGAAAGCTATTTATTCTTACATATTTAGAACGTGTGGTCATGTAAAATACACTAAAAGCTGTTAAATTGATGCATGGTTGGTTATTTAATGTTTGTATTGGTTTCTTCAGGATCATTGCAATATTACGTAATATTTTATCATTAACTGTAATACATATGTTATACTAACTATAATTCACATGCAGTTACTTCAATTAGACCATAAGGAAAAATATAAGATACTGGATTAGGCATGTGTTGTCATTTCCTAATGCATCGTAAACACACTAAAGGTAGCACTCAACTACCTGTAATATTACAAAAAACCACTTTAGCTAACTCTATCAGTTTTGTACTTAAGTGCCAAGTACTTTGCTGAGTATGAACATGCCTTTCGCAAATAAAGGAAACGCCAGATACATCAATTTAGACTAATGGTATTGCTGCACTTTATAAATCATATCCCAACCATAGTCTTTGTTACACGAGAAGCATTAGTTTTATTGTTTCATGCTTGTTATAGTGATTGTCTTACTTTATGACCTACATTACTGAGTTCCGACATTCATAATCATAAGGCAAGAAAATCACATTGTTTGATAAAATTCATTCTATATGAACTGGATTATTGAGTAATAGAATTTTAGGCATAATTATCTTGGAAATTTTGTTTTCCTTTTAAGTTTTATATTGTTATTTAAATGAAAAACAAATACTGGAAGAAAGCTATATATAATAAATGGAAAGAGTGAATGTGTTTTCTTTTATTTTTAAAATTGCAAGAAGCTTAAATAGAAAAATTAAAGTTTTTTCTTGACATAAAACATCCATAGAGGCCTAAATGGAGTTGTGAACTTCAGAATTACTATGTTGTGTTTTTGAACATCACAAAGTCCTATGACGAAAAAATTTGACACAAAAGTGTATTAAAATCTCAATAAACACTGACACCGAAAATATTGTGAACCACTAGTAGATTGTAATGGCCAGGAGTAGGCATTGTAATGAATCAGAACGACGCCGCTAGAGAACAGGCCACGCCGGCGGTTTTGAATAGCGCACCTAGACTCTTTAATGACATTTCACAGTATCTCCTTGCATTTATTGTCATTCCTCGTAGCAGAAAGTATGAATTTGATTACCAGGTTGATTACCAGCAGTCACATAGCTGTAGCTCTCCAAGTTTCCGCTAGGTTTTGTTCATGTATAACACAAAGTACTCTCATTGCTGTTTGTAATTCATTTCGAGGTCTTCATTCTATTTAAAATTTACCTGTTCATTCAAATCTTTAATGGCATGAAAATATAATCACTCACTCAAAATTCATAGTTGATTAACTTACAGCTTAATCGCTTTTGCCTATTATAAATAGGTAGCGCAAAAATTCTTTTAATGTCATTCTAAGTAGTCCTAAATAATTTATGGATATTGAAAATCATTCATATTCGATATTCCAATATCATTATGTAATATTATAATTTACAAAAATGATTGACGATCCTATAAATTTTATTATTAATGATAAATATCCAATTTAACCTATTTAGGTTGACTTTACCCTTTAGCTTAGAACTTAAGACTTTAAAAGTAAAAATTTAACTTAAAAATAAGTTTAACATTTCACATGTTTATTGTTTAACCAATACTTAACTTAAATTTAATAAATAAAAAACCAAAATTTAACAATAATATTTGGTCTATCGGTAAATTGTAATAAACAAATCCTAAACTATTGTAACGAAATATTATCAGCTAAGAAAATAAAAATATCATTAAAAAAGAAAAACTAATTAGTATATTTGTATTATAAAATTATATTATAAAGCCACATGGTATCTATCGTATTCTTCGCAACCTCTCCAGATGGTCAAAGCTCCACATTATTTTTCCAACCCATTATTTCTTATTGATAAAGTTGGCGAATGTCTTGGAGTAAATGACTTTAGCTACATTCATGAAGTACTAATTTTGGTCTTCTTGTATTACATTATCCATACATGTTTTTTTGACGTGACAACGTCTTAAATTAGGTTGCGGCTCGGAGTCACTCATGAAAAAGTGTAACGCCCGGTAACGTTACGATGCCCGTCCAGTGGGTCCGCCGCACGGGATCCGCACGGGATAAAGCAGATAACTATGTTTATTCGTAAAAATGTGGAGTGCTTAGATTCGTCATTTACAACAACTACAACAATAAAGGTAAATAATTGTACACTGATATTTCATTATCGTAAACTATGATTGATTGATTAATTGTTAGATTGACACAAAAGTTGAGAAACTGAGTTTATAGGTTATGTCATACTATTGACAAATGTTGATAGTGTTAAGTAAATTATTAGTTTAAATCACTCTGCAATCAATCGTAATTCAGTCGATTGAGAAGAAACAGCGCGTATTGCTAGTCAAACATTTAAAATAACAAATTATAACCTCTAACCTGTCATAACAGTGCGACCAAACAAACGAACTAAACCGACCAATCACCACGCGCGGAGTTAGAATTTAACTGTGTTTAGCAAGAATTTCAAATTCCAATTTTAGTAAATGTTTTATTCAACTTTACCATTTACAATAACAAATTTTAATTAATTTCAAATAATGTACAATGTTTTAGTAAACAAAATATATTTCTATAGTTAAAATTTGTGCAATTCTTATTTTCATTCAATTCCTGGTTCCTATTGTGCAATTTAATAATATTCATATCAATAAATATTCTACCGAGAAAAAGACGTTGTCACGTAAAATCTTCGCCCGTAAAACCGACTTTACAGGCAACCATAATTTTTTTTTTAAATTTATTTTTATATTAGTTCATTATTAATGTGGTTGTGATAGATGTGAGTCATATGAGTTATGATAAAAAGAAAACTATATTTCGTTATTCAGTTCTCTTCTTTAGGTATACATATCAATTCACATTATTAAGTTATTATATTTTTGTGTGAACATTATCTTTCTATATTTTAACCGTCGGGTATGCCAATATCAACCTCATTAAACAAGTATTAGTTTGATGTACCCATTAAAAGTTTTAATATACAGTATATTTAAAATATTGCATTGCTATATTTGTGTTCAAATACAGCGTAAATACGAAATAAAAATAAAATTTAACTTATAAGATATTTTTCAAGTGGGTATCCAGTAATTTAAAATAAAAGAACACTGACACTTTTGAATATGTCTTGTTCAAAAGTTAAATAAGATACAATGTTTGAATTTAGTCTCTTAGACTAAAATTCATTCAGATGATAAATATATCACAATTTATATAATTTATTAAACTGGGATTAACTTCAAATACCGATTTATTTTAGACCTTTGTTTTATTTATAAAGAAGAACTACAATTTTACTTTATAATTAATTTTTTAATCATTTTCCATTAATGTTATATAACACTTGTGAGTAAATTATGTGTTGAATTTTATCATTTTAGAACATAGGAAGTTTAAAACAACAACATTATAGTGCTATAGGGCTAGACCACGATTTCAATCACATGAAAAGTTGATCTTCACGAAAATATTGTTGCTTTTCTGCATAAGTAATGAAGTGTTTGTACGTTTTATCTTTATTGGGCAGTGGGAACTTTAAAACATAAGATAAGAGTTATGTTAGGAGTTTCAACCGTATTTCAGCCCGTATAAATGGTTGGTCTTAAAGAAAAATCTTTTATTTGTTTGTTGTGCGCTATTAGAATTTCGGCTCCTACCTTTGCAGTAAGAAGTAACCCTTTCTCTCTACAATCGTATCTTAATTCACAATTGCTTTTGCTTCTTTATAAGGAGAATTGCACAATTTATTTATTGAAGGATACCAGAATCCTATAACTAGTTACCCAAGCCGGTTGTACACTGTCCCTGATTTGAAAACTTTTATCCGAAGATTATCTATCCAACAATAACAAAAATTAAACACATCTTTCACTTAGCTAAATAAAAATCAAAGTCTAATAAATGAGTTATGAACTGTCAGGGGACTCCCTCCCTTATAACAATTACTACAAAAGGTATAATGTTTCGAGGATTGAATTCCATCTTCTTCCTAAAGTGTACGAAATTTAAAGCATAAGCATGTAATTAAAACATACATGGTACGGCAACAAAATTTAAAAAAAAAATACAAAATGACCCCAACGAGAGTTTGATGTCTAGACAGGAGACAATGAACCCAGATGTTGCCATTGTACATAAGCTAATAAGTGCGATGGCATAATTTTCCCCAGTTTGGGCACTAAAAAAAGTTCACTTACGATTATATAATTTAATTGCCAGTAAGTTCCAACAATGGTTTAAGAATCTTAAGTATAATTATTTTTGTAACACAACACCAGAAAAAGATTGTCAGACGAGTCAAAAACTCCATTACTACACCATCAACATAATAGTAAAAACCCCACAACTAATTTACTAATAACTAATTATTTTTGTAACACAACATCAGAAAAAGATTGCCAGACGAGTCAAAATATCCATTACTACACTATCAACATAATAGTAAAAAACCCATGACTAATTTACTTTATCCTATCGTTCATATTACATCGTAAATTTAAGTAGGTGTTACAAAGTTAGAGAATTATGGTTGGTTTGTGGGATTTTTACTACGGATCACTACCCGTGGGATATCACCTTGTAGCGGGCTTTTGGAATGTCAACAGATATTGTGTGAATGGGAGCGTATAGCACATTGGACTAGATCCTGTTGTTGTTTATATACAGTGTAACTCCATTAGCTCATACAGACGGCAGTTTACTGTTGTGAATTTTACATATATCACTATGTTCTCACTGTGAACGTTAAATTTACACCCTTAAATGTAAGGGATTGTTTTCCCTTAACTTCTTCTAAGATCGTTGTAGAGATGGTTTGTTCATGTCATTGTGTTTCATGTAAATTTAGCTTTCAAATGACATACCAAAAGATAGTTGCAATTGTAAAATAATAAATGACCCCTCTCTACTCCTTTTTGAAAGGGGGGGGGGATATTTCTACCATTTAAAAAAGCCAAAAAAATATTTTTTTAGGTATGGTGAAGATTGTACATCGATATCTCAAACCGTATGGAATATATCTAGGCGTGTCAGGCCTTAATTTATACTCTGTATATATATATTTTTATTTTAAAATTGGCTGAGCGCTAACGAAGCCTATCAATAAAGGAGTTGGTGCAATATTATTTACGACATTATATTCGACTGTCCATTAAATATATCGAAAATAAACCGATCTTTAAACTTGAAATTCTTCGTGAACATAATGGTTTACTTAAGTAATATCAAGTTCAATGATGATGCATATAACTCATAGGATTTTCCTTATCATTAGTGAACACTTTTACACTAGTCTAATGGGAAAAGCACAGAGTAAATAAATTATTAAATAAACTGAGTAAACCAAATTATACTTTAAAGTTTTATATAAAGATATATGTAGCCCTACCACATGCAAGACATCCAGAAATAATCATATTGTGGACACTTCCATCAATTTGTAGAAAAATTACCGAAAAGATTAGAAATGATTACCAGCCAATAATGGGTAGACCAAGTTTACATTTAACGTTTAAATGATACTTTCAATCCACTCCTAACATTCTGAATGCATTAATAATCAAGCTATGTTTTAACAGTTATCTTTTCGTATAGTGTAAATTACTACCAGGGTTCTCACTACGCTGTTAAAGTATTATATAAGTACGATGAGGCAATGCTGTGAAATGGAAAAATTATGTAACCCTTGGGAACAAGGTGAGCTATGAAACTTTCCTCTTTTTATTGCACAGTGCTGCGGCGGTAGAGAGTAAGGTATATAGAGAGTTAGCGAGCGGTTTAATATTGCACAACTGTGCATGCGGCAATGCTCATACGGTAAAGTTACATCTCCTCTGCTGGCTTCCACAAATACTAAAATTTAACAAGTTACAGGCTGATTGCATGTTTGTTAGATTAATATAGGTAATATACTCCCAGTCCAGTTTACAAAACAACAGAAATAACACAAATTTATACATTTACCATTCTGAAATAGTGTATTATATTTGTTAGCAATCATGGTACGTTTGATTGCTATTAGTTAGATGTCAGTACGGTAATATCAGTTTAGTTAAAAGTTATTGTTGATTCCAGTAAAATAATCAATAAATTTGAATATATTTCAAGTATTCATAATAGGATACATTTCCAGAATTGCCTTTCTTTAAATATTTCTATTTAACCTTTATAAAATTTCTTTCCCTAACAAAGTGTTTCACATTATGTTAGTATAAGTATAAAGTTTCATTTTGCAATACAATAGAACATTGTATTTATTTATCCATTTTTTATGTTGAAGAATAGCAGAGGTAAAAGTGGCCCAATTACGGACAGCCTTTTTCTAAAACCATTTCTAGGAGGACAATATAACTGTAAGTTTATGAAAGTGAGGTAAGCATATTGTACACGATTTTTCTCTATATGATGAGATATATGAGAAAAACCAAGCCCTTTAAATCTGTTATCAAAATAAAATGAGGCATTCTTTGAATAAAACTACTCAATATTGAATTCAGAATTGTTCTTGTCGTAAATTTGCATTGGGACAACAAGACTCAGTTTATCTTTATAAATTTACCTTTTTTAAGTTTTGGATGATTCTGTTTTGAATTTTACATTCATACATAATACCTTTCAAAATCTCTTTGTGTTTTGAACCAGTGTTCAATGCTTGAATGAACTGAAATTTACCGTAATTATCCAAATTCCATGAAATTGAATGTACAATAATTTAACGATTAAATTACCCAAGTTCCCCTTTACAGGTCTCTATAGCTAATAAATCCCAATAAGAAGTGTGTTGGTGAATAAATAAGTTGAAATTTAGTTACATGTTTAAAGTAAACTTTGCATCACTACAGTAATCTTTTTATTAATCCATTTTATATATAACAAGCCTTTATGAGCTTAAAATGATGTAAAATACGTGTATTTTATTGTTAGTGATTTTACTGTTCTGTTTGAAATGTTTAGACGTTTAGACCACGATTGTGTGTAAGACTATTGTAAAATGTTCTTTACACATAAGCATATGATGTTAGTAGAGATGTTAAATTAAATTAGTGCATTTCCAAACTACTAATCACATAAAGCGTTATATTTATTTGTGCATGAAATTTATTTCACTTGCATATTGGTTGTAGTTAAACTATTAGAAACTATTATTTTAACGAAACTATATATTGCCCAATCTTCCCCGACATGATGCGTGGAATTAAAATACATGTACATAATAAACATAAACTCGGATAAATGGTAATACATGTCTATGCTAACTATAAATGAGAAAGGAAAGCGAGAGTAAGTACAACACAGTTCAAGTGACTGAGTTTGTATTGTAGCAAGAGAAAAGCAAAAGCGCCAAGAGAAGCTTGCGAATGTACAATTCATTGTACAAATTCATGTACAAAATAAGTCATAGGATAAATGCGAAGTACGATTAAATGCGTATCATGAACGATAAATATAACAGCACGCTCACTAGAAACTTTTTTTAATATAGTACGAGTTAATGAAACAAAATTTGTGTGTGTTTAAAAAATTTGAAATGTAAGAACTATTCAAGAATTATTTACAAAATACATCAATAAATCATTTAAGAAATGTTAGTAGGTCTCTCGTCAGAAAAGTGTAATAAAACATAAAAAGTATAAATAAAATCTATATTATTTTCATAGCCTATTGAGGCATATTCAACCGTATTTATTTGGTAGCTCAATATAAAATATACCATTTAAAAAATGAAATGTTTTTTAAAACAATTCATATACATTCCAAATATATAGTAATATTAAAAACTTTAATATTTGAATTTGATTAAATATATTATTTGATATATCCTTTTACAGTAGTTAATATTTATACTTGTGCGATATATTTTTTGGTTTCGTAGTTTCCTTTAAGTTTCTGTTTAATTCATCGCAGTATTGCTAATATCTTTGTATGTAATTGTCATTCATTTTCTTCTGTTGCAATGTGTATACCGATTTGCACAACTAAGGGATGAGTATATTTAGTTTTCTATGACATACATAATACCTTACATAATAATTGTTTATTACAATAAACCATACATTTTCCTGGGTAACATTATATTTGCACAGGTTGTTTTTTGTAATACAAATTTTCTTATTTTGCCTGCAAATTTTGGTAATCCTTTAAATGTTCTAGAATTAGATTTTTATAATACGAAATTTGGATTCCTAATCCCATTCTTTTATATGCTTAGATCCATTTTCATTTTTCTAATCCTTTTTCGCTCTATAAAGTGTATTATATATATATATATATATATATATATATATATATATATATTACGTCTGAAAAGTTTTCATATCATATTTTAAGAATATCGTGTATGATAATTCATATTTAGCACACATTTATGGTTAGTATGTCACTGAATTTTCCTTGATATTTATAGAGGGTAATGTTTTACTACAGAATACTTTTTTGATTTTTAAATGGATCTTACGTGAATTGTTCAAATAATTTTCATTCACCAATTTAATAAGAAAAATGTAACTAGGTTTTCATTTCAGAAGTGGTAGATAGAATTACTGAAATATCCGGTCCCATAAGAACACAAGAATGTACTAAATGTAAAATACGCTCTTTTCTTTCGAGTTCTTCCTTTGTGTCTAAAAGCCTTGGTCTTTTACTCCAAAGGTCAGAGAATTTTAAGCGTCTATAAACTACTGACTGAAAGATCCTGCCTGTGACAGCTCCACAGCTTTGGCAGTTCCTGGTTTTTGTACACTGTCAGCTCTGAGTCCTCCCGGCCTCTGTTGGGCCAAGACTTCGAGCAGGTTCAGGTATATTGTACCTCTCAGGTTTTAAAACTTCTTAGCTTCTGGAACCTCTCGACTTCTTTATGCATCCACCCTCCGACCCTATCCTCTTGTAGGAGTTAATTTATGGCAGTATTTTCTTTTAGACGTTCATTCCCTCGCATTTTCAGCCTTTTACAGCTCTACTCTGCTTTCTTTTGTTAAATCAAAACTCTTTTAATGATAATTAACCTATATAAATAGTAATCTTCGATCTACTGGGAGAAGAAAACTACTTTATAGCCAGCAATTCAGCTATAGGGCTAACTTACGCTGAGCTGAAGTCTAATGTGCGCTTATAATTTTAATCTTCTTCATGTATTACATAATAAAATATTATGTAAAATAATTATTTATTCACGTCAATAAATATTTTGGGCGAGATATGAAAATTTATATTTTATACGATGCTGAGAGTACAGGAATCTTAACTGCATATTCTAGGGTTTATTTAAAAATGTTTTTTTGTAATTCTAGTGTTATTCTATATACAGTATATAGACTTTTTAATTATTTAAAAAATGTATAGTTGCTCAAACTTATATTTAATTAATAATTGGAGTCAGTGGAGAAAATAAACAAATGAAATTTAATAGAGGCAATAGGAAGGGCGCAGTTTATTTTTTAACACAATTGCTTCGTAGTATCAGCCTACTGTGCTGAGCAAGTTATTGTTCACAAACTGCCTAGGAAGAGAGAGACTTCGGCCGTTAAATATTAAAGTAGAGAAATCTATAGAGCCGTGGTAAAAACTGAATTCTTCGCTACAATGTAATAACTTAACCTTACTCTGGGCTTTTAATGTGTACATTGATTTGATATTTGACAAACATTTAGTAACTTTTTTGAAAATTTTGCCTGTTACTATTAATTAACTATTACTATTAAATTTATGTATGTTTCAAACTTCTTTTAAAGTAGTTTATTTGTAATATCTACATACATAATCCATATATATATATATATATATATATATATATATATATATATATATATATATATATATATATATATACTGTATATATTTACTTAACCAAATTGAAACATATAGTCCTCTCTCTGAGACGTAACATGTATGAACTTGTCTTTATAGTTGAAATAATTGTCTATCTATAAATACTTATAATGAAGTGAGGAGAGCACAGCGATTTGTGTACAATAATTTTCTTTTTTTAGTAATAACATAATAGGAAACAACTAGTTTTCAATATTACTTATTGGAAGAATAAACTTTTTTTTCTTTAGAAAGAAAAATGCATTAAAAAACAAAATAAATATTGTATAAATATTCGTAGTTCAATAAACAGGATTTTATGGCCAGAAAGGCTATGATATGCCACCTCGTTTCAAACGGTACTGGTTTTTATAAAATGTAGGGAAGGGTAAAAGGAGGGCATGATGGCTAGCACCCCAGTGAATTTATAACTTGTACAAATAAATTTAATACCTGGAATACCCAAAATGTATGGTAAGAACCTTGGCAGTAAAGGGAGGTTATACCTCAGTAAATAATGCAGCGTACATGGTAGTCTGCAACAATAACATTTTATAGCAACATTTTTTTATGTCGATGAATTATGTTATTGTTGCTTATGATGCATATATTGAACTTCCAATAACATTATACTATATTACTAATATATAATTATGACAGCATAATTATTCATTTCGTATATTATGCAACTATAAACTTGAAGGAATTATTACATGGATTTTGTTTTGTTCTATTTTTGGCAAAAATATATTGAAAAATATATTTTAGATCATCTCTTTGTAAATTGAATATCTATTATTATTATTTATTTCTAGTTACTTACAGTTTTATTTTCTAGAAAGACTTACTTTTTTAGTAAAATACATTCTGCTATTGAATGCAGATCCTATTGAGTTCACTTTATATTTTCGAGTTTACACAAAATACCACTGTAGCTCTAACGCCTGGTTAAATTCGAACTATTATTAATTCCATGACCTCGCCTTCTGTATAGTTACAAAAATGTTGCATTCTCCTTCACACTTAATACGAATTGATTAAATATTTCAGCAAGAGTTTGAGGCATATTCATTAGATTTCTTTTCAACCTTTTCCTGTGTACCATAAAGAAAACAATTATTGCTCGTTGTATTTCCACCACTTACATTGAATTCGAGTTGCTTTTAGTACAATGGATCCATAGCTCAACCTACGCTTATGTTTACAATCTCAGAGTCGGATAAATGTGTCTCCTCGCTAATATGAATTATCACTTAAAAATTTTCCAGTGTAAGTGAATTTCCTTACTTTTAATCCAAATTGTAGACTTAAATAGTTTTAAATGCCTTTTGACTGTGTTAGACTTAGTAGTTTAAATTTGCATAAGTTAAACTACTAAGCTCGTATTCAAGTTCGGTCGCAGTAAGACGCTTTTCAATATTTTTGTCTTCTTTAGCGAATTAAATCTGTGTTTCTAACTCCTCCTCAGTAGTAATATTATATAAAATATTTTCTATCGCTAATTATATATATATATATATATTAATTTATTTATTTTTAACTACAACAAACCTTTAATGACCTTGCTACACATTTTTATTTCTAAAACATATTCCACCTAATTACCACCTTTTCATCGATTGAAAAGGCTTTGGACAGGTATTATAACCGTATCTGTAATGGATGGATTTGGTTTTACATCGCAGTTCTTCCAAGGTAATCGAACATTCATCTATCTCATTAGCCATGACTTCTAACACATTATACTTCATTCTGTTTGAGGCCAGAGTCTGCTTTAAATTCAATATCACCTTTCACGTGCAAGTAGGCTGGTTTTATTTTTAGTTTCAGTAATGTTCATAAATTTTTATGCATTTCTACGACCGTGTCGCAATTATCAGAGCCACGAAAATCAATTCATAAACTAATTCCTTCTTAGTTAATAGTTGAACTCCCACTAAGTCTATTTTAACCATAATGCCAAGAATGTTATTTTACAAACTTAGTTCTACATTTACTTACGTATAACTCAACATTACATTACAACCATTCCTTTAATGGTTTATGCAGAAATATGCATGGAAATAAATGTATAAGCCTTCACAATAAAGTTTACTTTGCCGTGTTAATGCAATTTTTGTCTAAGCAAGTAACCGCGCTCTGATACCAAATTTTTATACAAAAATCTTGGATATATAGTAATAAATCGGGATTCGTGGAACATATTACTTATTATTAGTAAATTAAATATCTCTTGCTAAAAAAATGGGATTTATTAAACAAATTGAAGAGAAATTCCACTTATTGCTAAAACCTTAATGAACTAAAATGGCGAAAATCAAAAGTTTCTTATCAAACATTATGTTATAAAAATTAAATAACATAAAATTTTACTGACAAAGTTCTTATAGCTTCTAGTTAAGTCTGCTCGTCTTATCTTGATAGAGCGATATTTTACTATATATTTTGGCTACAATGCTTAGTAATCATCTTTTTAAACCTTACTTCTGAATTATTTTGAGTTATTTCTTAATGGTCTCTTGAAAATACTCTGTGATCAAATGCCGGTCAGATAAGAAACATAGGCAAAAAAACCACACACTCCGACTCTTAACTCAGACTCGGCTTCCCATACCGAGCAAGTTTAAACAGGAACCATGCTACAAGAACCAATGACAAAATTTGTAAGCGCGAGTTGACCGCTCCCCAATGCTCACCACTCTTCACGGTTGTAGACGGTCAAGATCACAGCAGTGAACAACTAAAATTGATTTAATTTACATATTAAATCTTAGGGCCTAATTTTCGAGGTTAATTGCAGCAAAAAACAAAGCAAAACTATACGCCACAATTACTTTAACTTCAAAAATGTTACACTTTACCCCAAGTTTGTCCTAGATATAAACCTAAATGAAAGTAAAAAACATTATAAAGTAGGTTGGGCCGCAAGTCAGGAAATGATTAGCTAATTAAAAACAAGTACCTAACGAACGTATGCTAGTATCTGTAGTTACCTCTATACCCTTAGTGCATCTATAAATTTAACTTTGGTACAATACCAATCTGTGAGAAATAAAAGTAACTTTTTAATTTTAATATTGAGTTCTCGTAAGCAAACAGTAAAATACAAAAATTTAGAAAGGGCATTTAAAATTTTGTTTGTATATATAACTGAAAATAACAGAAGATAAATATAACCTGAAAAGAGTTGTAATTAATTTTAACGAGACATCAAAGGGCTAAACATATAATTTGGTGTGAAACCATAAACTGATGTATACTTTTTACATGTACTTACACATTTCGTAGTGATACAAAAATATCTACTTTGAGATGGTAAGAACATTTGGCCAGGATATGTAGGGTACGGTACATATATAGGCTTTATAATTGTTTTATCTCAAACACATTATTTACAGTTATCATTTAGTATTTCTACAATGGCATGCCAATATTGATTTCCCTGATAAATTCTCTTGGTCCTGATAGAATTCGACTGGCCATGCGCTATCTATGTTTTATTGTACTTGAAACAGTAAAAGCATTGCGTATAATATAGCATGTATAATTAGAATCTGGCATAAAGACTTTAGATTCGTATTTTAATGTCATGTTTTGTTACTATTATCCTGTATTCATTATGCGTGAATAAAAGGTACATAAAAAGGACGTAAAGGTTGTAAAACGCAGTGGTAGCTACAGATTTTGTTGTAACATTTGTTTATGACATTAAAAACATGATCATGTGTTTAACTATTAAACAGCCGGAAATATGCTGTTTTTTTATAGCCTACATTGCGTTTAGTGATAAGATGCTTAATTAACTATATACAAACTCCTGGTCTGCAGGAAGCCACAGTAGTTAAATGAGAATCTGCAGTTCTTGGAAGAAGACGTTCGGCGCAGTATCTTATTAAATTTTCCTCGGTGTATTACAGAATTCATTTCAGTAAATTAAGGCTTAAGGTGGTTGCGAATAGTTACAAATTTGCTCACTTAACAACAGGTTGTGTTATTAGTCTTCCCTCTATATTTAAATTAGTAATACGTGTACGTTTAAAAAGAATGAGAGTTGGTAGAGACCTTCCTTTAGGTTTGAAACCTCGCGGAGTCCTAGAAATTTAAAAAAAATCAAGGTTGTTTATTCTAAGGCTGAAACAAAAATCTAATTAAAACTCTGTTGCATAGCCAAAAAGTGTTGTGTTTACGATTGAACTAAAAACTGTTGAACACAATCTATTTATTAGGAATTTTATGCTTATGAACCACTCTAAAAGATACTAATACCTATTTGACTACATTGATATTTAGGAAAGCCCAGTTTTATTTATTCATGCCAGATAAGTGAAAGTTGGTTAATTTTGCTACGGGGTCTCCAGTAAAAATATTAATAAAGTAATACAATACTCTAAGCAAAACGTACAATAAAAACAAGGACTAATAAATAAACATTAGTATTTGTTATTATATACTACGCTATGCATATGATATGCCCAATATCTGACAATCAGCTTTACTTACAGATTATAAGTGACATATATTTATTTCACAAATATATTTCAGAACCAAGTTTCAGTAAACAAATAAGTTGTCTCCAACAGACTCTTTGAATTATTTATACGTGGAAAGTTTTATCAAGACTAAACTTTTAAATCAGACGTTTTACTAGCTTACGGAAACAAATGTTCTTTTTCAATACTGCTTCTCACTTTGTAAAGGAGTTCCGGGGGATTTCTGTGTATGTGAGCTCTGGTGTCCTTGATTGATTGTGCCTCTTTGGTTTTAAACCTTGCTATCCATCTGTCGCTTTACATAAAACTAAATGATTGTCTTTCATATCCTATTTAAAATTATGTTAGCTGTATCCCATAGTGGTTTATAAGTAAAATTCAATGTTAAACATTAATTAAAAATCAATTAGATTTTGTAAGTAATTAGTTACAGGCTGTACAATCTTCATAGTTTTGAATTTAGTTTCAATTTAATACAATAAACTTACTTCTAACCCATTTCTCTATTAACATATTATAATGTTTGTATAATCAGCTAAAAAATAATGATATTTTATTTTATATCTTCCTCATATGTACTTAGTAAAACTCGACGGAATCTTTCTAGTTTATTTACTTTCAGACCACAAATGGTCAAGTCATAAAATCTTTTAGAAAGTTAAAGGTCAAAATGAAAACCTTTCATCGCTGAAAGGAGATAGAAAGAAATGAAGAGCATCTTTTCAGAATTGATTTGAATAACGTTTCTTTACATAAACCTTCTTGAAGTAAAGCTTCCTCGTTTACAGACTCCGCAAACCAAATCCTTTTCTCAAATGTAGGAGAAAAATTTAACTTTAATCATTACGGAATAAATATATTGCACCAAGGGTATTACAGTGTTATTTTTTGTATCCAAATATATAATCAGGTAGTGCATGTTATTTGCTGTCAAACAGTTCTTATAAAATGTGATATAAACTAAAAATAAATACTTTCCTCTATTTACTCCTTTATATATATATATATAGGAACATGATGAAAAGTTTAAGTTAGTTATTTCAGGTGCAAGTTTAACAATGCAGTGAAGTTTTCCCTTGCATATAACTATATGTTAAATAAATATGACAATAACTGGTACAGAAATATTAATATATATTTTTTATTGCAATACACGATCATTTCTTTTATTAATAAAGTAATTATCACCAAACTTGATCGAACGGGTATGGCTGAAGCTCAAACACATTTTGATTCTGTGTTTATGGAATATCTTGTAGAAGATTCTACCTACTAACCCCCTCTCTCGTCTCTATTGTGCCTCATATGAAAGTCAATTTATTAAATGTATATAAAGCTTGTCTTGACTCCTTTGTGATATCTATTTTATAGTACCTATTTTTGGTGGTGAGCTAAGTGTTTGTCCGTTGTTCCAGCCGACAAAATGTCATAGATAAAATTACGCTTATATGGTTGTAGTAGGAGAAGGCGCACTTTTTTCAATTCATGGGAGTATATTTTGAATGACCACTTTGAATGAACGAACTCACTATTTTGGCTGAGAAACAAACTTCTCCCTATAAAACGTCCCTACCCACGTAATAATATTTTTCAACCTATATCCCTTTTTTGTCAATCAATAATGATTTAAATTTAGAGTGTGAAGATCAGCAAGATGATTTAGTGCCGTGCAGACCTCTATATCTCAGTCCACGTGGAACTGCACTGCCGCCAGCTAACCGATGATGGTTGCACAAAAATGTTTGCAGAGAAACAAAAGAATCTATTACTGGCATTGAGATAAACATGTAGAGGTCTTTTATTAAGAAGTTTGCATGCTGATAAACGTAGAAGTATTGATTATCAGTCATTGAGGCTAGATATGTTTCAGAAATACACTGTGGAATCAACTAACATCGTCCACTCAGCACCTTCTTTTTCTGTTCAGAACATGAGGCAATTGTGTGTAGTATTTCATAGTTGTAAGAACTTGTTAAATTGATATAGCTATAGATATTAGTTACACATCAAGTTTAATACAATAGTTGTATAGCAAAATACAACCAATTTGAAATTCAGAATTATTTCTAGTTTATGAGAGAAACAAATTAAAATGGTAGCATGATTATTTGGTTAGGAAATATGCAAATTTACAGTAAGCAGTTTTTATAAATATCTTTACGGATATTCAATTAAAGCATTAGTTTAAAACAAATACATATTTAAGTTATAAGGTTTGATAGATTTGTAGTATGAAAATTTTTAACGAGTGTTTGATTTATAGTTACAGTTTAAAAAAAACTGATTTTAAAGGTATGGTAAATTAGAAGTAAATTGATTTGTATAAAGTGTAGGTGTAATGTGCACAGAGTACTTATTGGAGATCGGGAATATTATTGAAAATTTGAAATTTGGTGAGTTGGAATTTGTAATTGGATATTGGGAAATCTGCTCCGGGTGATTAGATGTTGCTAGTCATTTCCAGTGTTTTAGTTTTGCAACTAGCATTTTGAAAATTTCCATTTTAGTAAAGGTAATCAAGGTATTCGAAATTTGTTTCACACTAACTACTCATCATAGTCTATCTGTCCTTCGTAACTTTTTACAGATTAAAAAAAATACTGAGCAAATCTCTCTATGGTCCGTACCCGACTTTATACCGTATATAATATGCATAAAACTGCTAGAATTTAACAAGTTGAATGACATTACCACAACCAACAGTTGAAGCTGAGTCATTATGGATTCCTGAAAGAAAAACCACCCGATCCTTCGTGGAAGGTCTAGGGCTGTGCAAGTTGACCGTAAAGGTGTGTAGAAACCATCCTACAAACCTTTACAAAGTAAAGCTATTTGTTTCATAAGATAAAGAGTTATTCATAAAGCAAAGGTTATTTATTGGCCTTGCTTCTCTATGTGTACTAATAAGTTATTACTGGTTCCATAAACCATGGTTTACGCCAGACCCTTTGAGGAATACTTTTGAAATGAAAAAGTCCACAATTTAATCAGTCAAATAAATGCTGTTTTAATTAGAAAGTGGAGTGTCACCATTAAACATCATTACATTATTGCAAAGTGGTTTGTCAATTACTCACTATTAATTTTACTCTACTCCATAACACACCGTTAGTATGTATTTTGCAAGATATTTATTAAAATGCAAGTGGAAAATGACACAATGGACCACTAAATTTTAGTCGAAATGAATTTTTTTATAAAAGATGATTAAATGTTATGCCTAAAGACCAAAGAATGCAGAAAAAATTAGTAATTTTACGTCTCAAACTAAAAAATAAAACTAAAAATATGGGAATTAAATAATACCCATATAAAACTAAACAAATAGGTGTTTTATATGACATAACATCTTTTCGGGTTTTCCATATTATCTAAAAGCAATATTTATTATAATAAATATTACTATACCAATATATATTGTAGAAAATATTATGGTAACTGTTATGAATTACGATAAATGTACCAACAATACAAGAAGTAGTTAATGTTCTTAGGGGACAATACATATTACATACTTTTGCACTGGTAATTGCGCAAAAAAAGTATAATTCTATTTTTAAATTGGATGATAAAAAAATACGGTGTATAAATATGTAGTTACCTCAAATGTGAAATAAAAACAAACAAAATATATTTTCTGTTTATAGCAATTTACTACTAATTATTTATTAATTATTGTCTTAAACTTTTTAATGCAACGTAGCAGTGTATTTTGAAAAGGCATTAAAACGGGCTAGTTAAGTATGAAAAATTCCAAAACTCGTACCATTAATTATTGTAAACAGCTAGTTCCCGCCCTGCAGTTGTGTTTTACAATGTTCTACAAAAATTCAAAGCGCCGAACACTAATGTCCCAACCGCTATTTTCTGCTCGATAAAGTTGGGTAATGTCTTGGATTAAATGACCTCGTTTACGCTTTATGAGGTCCTAAGTGTAGTTTCTTTTATTTCATCAAGAAAAATGTGTTTCCTTAAAAATAATGTTTCAACGTTTTATGATTAGAAATGGGGTTGTTACTGATCCATTTTATTGTAATAATAAGTATAAACAAACGCCGTTTGACCCAGCGATCACATAAGACCAATAGATGGAGCAGTGGGGTTGCCCGTTGAAGCCGACTCTGGCGCGCGATGTTACAACAATGGCGGCGACCTTTGGGATGATTCACCCTAGTGGCGAGCGCTCAGACAGTGTTCGCTGCTGTCTGGCAGTGTGTAGCAAGTGTGTTAGGCCCCACGTTTTTACATATCTTAATAAACACATTTTTTAAGTTTAGAAACTTTATTCTAAGAACATTTTGTAAAATAGGTCTAATTACAACTGCACAAAAGAAATCTTTATTAAATATTGTTTCCCTTTTAGAGATATTAATTTTTGAAAACTTGAAATCAAAAGGGATCATGTCCGTATTATCTAATGTAAATAGGTGATCTAAGTGCTAACAATTAATTTGGTTGTCTAAGTGCCATAAATGTCTCAATTAATTTGATTTTTTTGTATTAGGCCACGTAGTTAACATTATTTTTATTTACTTTAATGATAGTTAAGACTTTATTTTTTAAAAAACCTTAACTAGGCCTATACATTTTTGGGTGGTGGAGGATACATACGTATTAGGCAGTGTCGAGTATTACAAAAGCAAAATAATAGAGTTTTAACTTACTTTATTTACAAGAATTCATAAAATAAAATTTTATACACTTAAAATTGTAGTCTTGTTTAGTTTATGCCTACTTTATAGTGTTCATAAAAGTTTTTATGGCTAGGCTGAGTAAGAAACGGGATAACACTCTTTATATCTGATTTTATGTTTCTAATTTTCATATTTTAATTTCCATTATATTAAATTCATTATTTATAAACATAATGAATTACCATTTGGGTACTTGGTGTGCCAGCATCTGGACTATTTCGCATGTAGCTATAGCTTTTTTAGAAAATAGTCTTTTTCATCATGCTCAATGATACTTAATTTATTTTATTTTTTACGTTATTTTTTTCTAATAGCTTGGTGGTAAATTTAACTTATTTGTTTTGTACTTTTTTAATGAATTAATATTTGTTTTCTAAAATTGCACTGCTAAATGAGATTGTACATTGTTAATTACCTGATTTCTTGTAAATGTATAGATTTTTCCAAGTAGATCTGCTACATCATTTTCTTGTTGTTTGTTATTTGCTCTAAATTTATCTTGTAAATTCTTAAATGTTTTATCGTTATTTTTCTTTTATCTTTTTTGTTTGTTGTTGTTGTTGTTGTTCTTGTTATTATACTCAAGTTATATTAGTTTTCGAGTTGGTTAGTGTTATTTATGATTTGTTATTTTTTGATACTTATTGTATAGTCAAAACTAACACACCATGTTTTATTATAAATTTGTTTTATTATGCCGTCTGTCTGTCTTGAATTAATTAACTTGCACTATTCTTATAAAAAATGGTTGTCCGTTGATAAATAAATAAGTCAATGTCTAGTGGTTTTACTTTATTGTACCTTATATTGCCTCAAGTTTATTTAATATTTAATTGCACTGAATTGCAGTTTCTATTTACATGAAATGATAAGCGAATGCCTTATAAATTGGGGTTTAAAAATGTTTAACATATTAAAAATAATCAATTACATTTAAATGAATTTTTAAATTAACGATATGTTGAGTTTTAATTTAAGAGCCGAGAGCAGCCTGGAGTGTAGGCGATCTGTTGTAGGTCGGGCGATGCGGTCAGGGTTTTCGCCTATATTCTGCCGATAATATCAGGAAAACGACTGGTCTTAGAAAATAAAGTTTCGAATGAAAAAAATAATTCAACTCTTTATCTCAAACTTTCCCGCTTACAAAACGCCTGTCCTAAAAACAAAAAAATTCCTCACAGACCGACTTTTTTCATGTTACGATTTCAAATGTGTATAAAACTTTTAAAGTTTTTTGCTCATTAATACTATATAGAGATCAAAACTGGTAATTTGAGTTTGCGCCATTGGAATCGGTGTTTTATAAGATATACGTACACCAAATTTTAACATTTTGGCTTAATCCTAAGTGGGCTAGGTGGCGATTTATTTATGCGCGCGCGCACTGCAATTTTTAAGCTTCTCTGGACGGCGTTTTTGGCGTTTCTAGATGCTCTCAAGATGGCCGCCACTGGCTTCAACACCAGTAATGGCTGTAGGAATAGGAGTGCTCCATCTATTGGTCTTATGTAATCGCTGGTTTTGACCTGGATTGGTCAGGTATTTTCTACTGGCAAACATTATGTATGATTTACCAACTTGAGTAATAGTTTTTTACATCATATAATAGTCCTAGGAATATTCTGGATTGGTTAATGGACTACACTGGCAAAGACAAAATTAAAATAGGTGAACCTGCTGCTCGCTTGATAAAACCATTGAATTCAAAACATTTAATTACTAATACCCAAATAAATAATAATATATATTGGATGAGAGAGAGGGAGAAAGAGGGAGAAAGATAGAGAGAGAGAGAGAGAGAGAGAGAGAGAGAGAGAGAGAGAGAGAGAGAGAGAGAGAGAGAGATAATGGTTCATTATTGCACAGTTGAGCATACACCTAATACTCTCTCCAAACCCTTTTTCTGGTTTGTTCTAAATGCCATTAAAACTAGATGAAAGTTGGCTATTGGATATTGCTCGGGTTACTAATTGTATTTTATGCTAAAGTTTACACCTTTACAAAATAAATATTCTATCAATTGTTCTTAAATTTCATTCTGTTTATTTTTTTTATTCAGTTTCTGACATATACTATAGCGAGTTTCTTAAATTAAAACATTCCAATGTGTTTTGGGAATGCGATCGAAAAGGTATTCAAGATGGACACGTAATCATATGTTATATGAGCTCATAAGAGGTTAAATACTTGATATTGAATTATTTGGACATGCATAAATTCTTATGCAGGCCAGGAAACGTGAACGGCTTTTTAGAATATTACGGAACTGCTAAGATCAAAACGTATTTTTATTTTACAAAAGCAATACTTTACATTTCTTAATTGGCTAAAAGTTTATAAATGTATATTTTAAAAGAACCAAATTATAACCTTGACCCATCTCAAAATATAAGAACTTACGGTAATATAAATAAGGTAGCATGCATTAAACACTTAATTTCAGTAAAAAACTAATTAAATCAATGTTATTAAACTTTTTATCATATAGTGTGATTAAATATTAAAATAACTAGCAGATTATTATAGTTTTGCCATGCCGTTATAAGGTGTTTGATATGTTTTATTTCTCTTATTAATTTCCAATATAAACCACTTTCCTTTCGTAAGCATGTAAATATATAATACACATTTTCTAAAAACACCAAGCAGTTTTAAATGTTTACTATTGAATTTTCTTTTATTTTGACAATAACACTAATAGATCGGCTCGAAACAGTTACAATCCATACAATTTCACTTGATATCACGTCCGGTTTGGTCCATAATTTAGCAGGATTTCATAGTCTTTTTGTTTACCCGTACACCAAGATTAACATGACAAACAACGGTCCACTGAATGTCTTGGTTTAATGTTTACGTACGTCAAAGTTTGTAATGAAATTTCTCTACGACTATAATATATGACTGTGGAAGGGATGGTTAAAACTGTATACTTATAATACGTTGTACGCTGGAATCTACGTAATATGTTCATAAATAAGTACATTCATCGAGTTTAAATGCTTAACACATGAATAAGTTACAAAATATGACTCTTAGTTTTAATGTATTCCATCAACATTGGGCAAGCAATATACATTATATAATACATCACCTGGATGTGTTAATTTTGTTTCTGTAGTTTTTATACCTTTTGTGTCGAAGAAACATATTTGTTAAAAGAGGATTTTTACAAAATGCGGTATATCATGTAATACTAAATATATTATAAATGGAATATCAATCAAAATAAAATCGAGTATTAATATTGTGTTTGCTCATTTTAAATGGATATTACTTCATAAAACACATTTTTTATCATATTTATTCAAATACCAATGTTTTGATTTAAGAAACATGGAAATGAAATGTAATTAGTGTTTAAAAGTGTAATAAACATTTGAAGTTACTTTAATTACACGTTTATAAGTGACTTAACCTAATTTTTTCACAGTGTTTCGTAAACTATACTCAAATCGCCAAATAATGTCATTCAATAATACCAGCAGAAGTTACTACTACAATTCGGTGTGTATGGAGTTGTAACTAGATATAATGAGGGCAGTATTGTAACATTTAGTTCTAGAAACTTCAGGCATCCATGGAATAAGATAGTTCCGGAGGCTGAAATGTATCAATCGCCTAAGGATTAAAATACTGAAAGGCCATCAATGCGTTGTAAAAATGGAGAGACAAAAAAAGAGAAAGGAAAGAAGTAACATGAGGTAAATGGATGAATTGATAGGAAGAAGGATTTAGACGTGAAATAAAGTAAAGAAAAGCATGGCCCTGTGAAGCCTCTTAGGTGCCTCTTCTAAAAAACAATTACAGTTAAAAAGCAGTTTCGACATCATTGCTTCATCTGTTAGTCCAACAGGTAGTTATTAAGAAGGGTGAAATTGAAAAATTTATTGTTATTGGAAAATTTTAAATGGGGTTATACTCTGCAATAGGAACATAAAAAATAAAACCGTAGTCCCGGGTCAGTGGGGAAATATAAATAGATTTTATAATGAGATACATATGCTCAGAGATATATATGAACAACCCCAACCCACTCTTTAGTATGGAGCCTCTCAGTGCCTCAATGTTGAATGGTTCGCCGGCTTTAATTCTATTTTATTAAAGCATTAATATTTCCTGCCCTAATCGAGCTGTCTGAAGTTTGATCTTTTAAATTTTTAATACAAGGTAAGTCGTTACAAAACTGGGATTAACTTTAAAAAGTGAAAACATTATCGTTTAATAAAACAGGTGCGTGTAATCTTCCTACACACACCCAAAACACAAACACGATGCTAACTCGTTGTTACATTCATACTTTTACTTACTCGAAGCCTAGCAACATTATATCAATGGAAGAGGGATAAAAACGAATAATATTAGTATATAATAGAGACTCGTTATTTTTTAGGTATTTGAATAAGGTTTGTTGAATTCTCATTTACCCAGGCTAATTGTTAGCAACCAGATTACTGCATCTCTCAAGTTTCCGCAGGGTTTTTATTGATGTATAACACAGAGAGCGCTCATGGCTGTTTGTAATTCTTTTCGAGTTCTTCATTCTTTCTCAATTTACTTTTTATTAACATTTTTACTAGAGCGGAAATACGGAAATAGAATCACTTACTCAGGATCCTTGGCTTTCATAGAAACAATATTTGTAGACCTACATTATATTTTACAAACATTACATATTATACATATATACATACATAAACATTATATATTTTACATTTATTTACTGTCAGGTGTAATGAAAACAGTACAGGTTTTAAATGTTTAGTATAGGCATATTGTTATTTAAAATTAAAATTAAAATTTAAAATAAAGGACAATAATACTAAAATATTTTACTACATCCATTATGACTGTTATCATCCATACAATTTTATGATTGGTTCCTATGATATTTTTGAAAAAATATTACAGTGAGCTGTTATATAAAACGTACAAAGGAGGAATTCAGATTTATCTTTCCTTTAAACCGTCAGGTTGATTACATCACCTATATATTAACATCCTCTCACTTGCCTGGTGAATGTGCTACCATTACACCACAGAGCCCTCACTTTTTACGATTCAATTATATTGTATTTGTTTATTGTTGATTCAATGTTTATTGAAATTAATTTATGCTATTACCACGTATACAAATTTTATAAATGTAAAAAAAGTCATTTGACAGGTATTTGGTCTTCCGATCATATGTTAGTTTGGTTATTTAAACGCATGTGAGACAGATACGGCCAAATACAATATAATTGAATCGTAAAAAGTAAGGGCTCTGAGGTGTAATGGTAGCACATTCACCCGGCAAGTGAGAGATCCGGGTTCGAGTCCCGGCGGAGCAAGTAATTTTTGTGATTCAATGTTTATTGAAATGTTATATATATATGTATATATTACCACAGATGAGGTAAACGATTCTGGTAAATAAAATCACTTTTTCTGTGAAAGATGGACTCTATGTCCCATCAACGATTCGATGGTTTTCTGTAAAAAAATTGCATTTAGTGTCCATATCTAAGTCATATTGCAAGTGACCCGTGGCTTTGCACGCAATTTCACTTCTGGTTAGAGTGGATGGTATTTCCGACGCCAATGCGTAGTTTGCCTGATTGTCAACAGGTGTATATTTATCGCCACAGAACAGTTTATTATATTAAACAGGCACTTTCAATAGTAGGGATTTTCGAAATAACGTTAAGCCTATATTTATACAAGGAACTCTTGTATCGAATTCCCATGTGAAATATTTAGTATAATCGGTTCAATACCTTACGCGTAAAAGCAAATCAAAGACACTATCGCATTTGTAATATTACTAGAATTTAAAATTGTATTCACTTAATTTTGAATAGAAATAATAATTTTTAGGTGGTTGCTTGTTTCTAAAGATAGAAGTAATTCTGGATTTAAGATTTATTCTACATATTGTTATTATGGGGATACGTTGAAATAGCTTCAGTGATAGAATATTTCTATAATTTTCTTTAAACTAGCAGTTTATATTTGAATGAATTGTATCCATTTATAGGTGTATTATTCTACCATTCGTTTAACAAATATTTACATTCATCCGTCATCAAACTAACAATCTGTTGTTATATTCTTCAAAAATAAATAAGCTACAGATATCCATATTGTCTGTACAAAAACATTTAAATTCAATAATATGCATGCAATTCATGATTGTTAATAACATGAAAGTCCCATTTTTTTAAAAACCTACTGATATGATTCGATACAGGAAATGGCTTTTATATTATAAGTAATCCAGCAGAAACACACAAGCACACTTTTAATTTTAAGTAAATTAAAATTAAGTTTAATTCTCTATAATACTCATTCATTACTATAAAAGCGAGCTATCACAATTTCGGTTTCTACCTTCAAATATAAAATATAAACCCTTTAAATCGAATCCTAATCCAAATAGGTGCTGCCTCTTTCTAATGAGAATCAATTAATTTTATTCGAATTAATTTATGAGAATTTATGAATTCAATAACTAGTTAACGAAGCATGTTAATCGTGATCCTTTACATAATTCATTCCTTTCATCCCAAAATCATCTATCTAACACAAAGAAAAAAGTAATCAATCACCTTTCAACCAGCAAAATAAATATCTAAGTTAGATAGATCAAGAAGATTATTGATACTTTTATAGATTATAATTACGATACACTCACCCCCTCTCCACTAAAAGTTTGATTTAAAAATGTATAACATTGCGTTTAGGAGATTTATATCTACCCTCAACGTGCGGCAATGGACTTATAGCAAAAAAAAAAGGAAGTCATACACGACAAAAATGTTAACTCTTGACAAGAGAAAATAAACCTAGGCATTGTCACTGCACATACTCGTAAGTCAATAACAAAAACACACGTCGCGCCCATCTCTCAGAACGTCATAGTGTGATTTCCTCCTATTAAAAACTTTCCCTTGTTTGCTAAAAACAAACAGTTTCTAATTATTGTCCTCAAGTTGCCACAAGAGGTAAAAGTTTTAGGCATTAACATTTTTTAACACAACAACAGTAAAGGAATGTTAGACGAATTAATAGATAAACACGTACTTTCTCTACCAAAATAAAAGAGATAAAACCCATAAATTACAAATTTACTTTATATCACAGTGAACACATACATCGGGAATTTAAGCAGGTGATATAAGGTAGGAGAGTTAAGGACGGCTTGTGTATTTATTACTGCGGGTAGAGGATATAACCTTGTAGCTGGCCAGTGAAATGTCAACAGCTATTGTGTGAGTGGGACCGTATAGCACATTGGACTAGATCCTGTTGTTTAAATACAATGTAACTCATCCGCTCACGCACATGGAAGTTTTCGGACATGAGTTATAGTTATGTCACTATTTTATCACTGCAAAGGGCTTTTAAGCCCATAATTTGAGAAATGTTGTACCTACGTTAAATCTATGCACAAATGCTATAATAATACTAGTTAGTTACAAAGAATCCATTTCCACGTTAGAATCTATAACTATAAGTACAAGTTAAAAAAAAACGCAAAATGACGATACATTTTATAACTATAATCCCTTGTTTAGGTTAATAGTAATGTTGCATGTTTATAGATGAACTTGTTACGTAACCAAAATGGTGGAGTGGAATCGAAATAACTACTTTGGAAGACAGAAAAGGTTTACCTCTTTATAAGGTACCTTGATGTCAGTATAGTGACATTTATTTTTCTAGTTATTTTATCACTACAGGAATACTTCTTACATACGTTTCATCAAATACAGGTTTATCGTTTTTATTTAGGCAAAATCAAGTTCAATGGTGAAGATTTTCACTCCACTGGTTTCTATGACTATTAGTGAAACTATTTATATTGGTCTTATGGATAACTATGGTGGCTTCGGAAAAGTACAGAATAAATAAATTTCTAAATAAACTGGGTACAACTAAATGGTATTTCATTATTTGTTATAGTAACAATGCAGCCTAACCAACTATAATATATATATATATATATATATATATATATAGTAATATCTCCATTGTTTATGGAAGAAATTGTATATTGTTTTAGTCTTGTGCCACTGAAGTCTATCCATCAATAAACTGGCACAATTTCTCTTTCCATGTCTGCCTGTCCTAAATATATCTCGAGAATTAATTGAGATATTGGCCTTTTACATGTATTTTATATAAAACCTCACCTCACGTTTATCTTATTTACATATAAACGGATACAAAAATAAAGATGTGTTCTGATTCAATAGAGTCATGCAACATTCAAAACTGTGTTAATATGGACTCGATATAAAACAATACATTACCAGAAAAAATGAGTAATCCCAGTTTAAATTTACCTTAAAGTTTAAAAAGTACTTTCATTTACACTTGACATTCTGAATGCAATAACCGCAACTACACCTTCTCAGGATTTTCAAATATTGGGGGGGGGTGGGGGGGGGGGGGGGTGGGGGGGGGGGGGGGTGGGGGGGGGGGGGGGTGGGGGGGGGGGGGGGTGGGGGGGGGGGGGGGTGGGGGGGGGGGAAATTTACTATCCCTCAAAAGGGAAAAAACTGCAATTTTGGAACAAGCATAGTTCGGACTTTTAAAAAGTCGGGTTAAAAGCAAAAAAAACGTAAAATTTGGGAGAAAAAGAAACGATTGAAACAATTAAAACTGATTACATAAAAGGTAAAAAGTAAGTTTTTCCCTTCCCCCAAAAATTGACGGCATTCATTTTTTTCCCCAGTTCCTTTTCATTACAATGGTAAATGGCAGCACATACCATTTAAAAACCCACAAACCCACGTTCAATCCAATTGATACGTTTAGTCTGAATTTTTTTCAACGGCTTTCTAGAAAAGGTCGGTTTAAATTATGGGACAGGCTGCGGTAAGTAGGAAAACTATTGAGGACCTTACACTTATGTAAATAAATACTATTTCTTTTCCCCAAACAATTTGTTGGAGTATTAAATTTTTAAATGACCTTCGCTCATAACTACAATCAATGCTTCATTGATTAATAGGTATAACCTCATTTGTCTAGTTAGTATATTAATAGTAGTCAAGGTTGTTTCCATGGATACTTGTATGTATCATAGTAGTCTAATAAAACCTTTATTTAATGTATGTTCCCCAAACCTGACTTGAACATAATCGTTTGGACTTGAAAAAACCATTAATCGTTTCACGTGTGTGTGCTGTTTTTTTTGCTTTCGGGGTTGTGAAAAAAAAATGCCTCGAACATTGGCTGGTTTGTCTGTAGCCAATGCTGAACATACAGACTAAAAAACATTCCCCTTTACTCCAGTCTCTGGGATCACCTGTGGAAACCGCCGTTAGGCATTTACATCCGCACGGGAGAGAATCTAGCATTACTGACTCTTTTCATCAGGTGGTTAAAGGCAGTCTTTTCTTTTTCGTATTGTTATAGCGGAGTTTGTACCTCTGCCTTTTCAATTTAGACCTTAGTTCTTTTCAGCACCCGCCATGGCGAATGTGACTGGTGGCGTCCCATGTTGCCTTTCGATGACAGCCATAGCTTCTACTAGTCCGTTTCTGGATGGCAGTGTCCGGTTTAAAAGAATAGTTCCCCCAGGTTGGTCACGCTGCAAACTGAATCTAGGGCACATCAAAGAATACCGTGTTCTTGCATCTTCGGAGACTCCAGGGACAGGACGGACACATCCGGCGTATTTAAATCGTTTGCTTTAAAGCGATAGAGATATGCTCGGATGCAAACCGTTTTGTCCTGATTAGTATTTGTGTACATATAGTATAGTGACCCTCTCCGTGACTTCTATTCAGGCCAGGCATTCCAGTTGTCGTATTAGGCGGATGCGGAGAGACGCAGCGGGGTACGTCCACCTACCTCTTTCTCCGCCGGGTCATCCCACTTGCGCTTGCCAAACGGCGTATACTTTACTGCCGTTCTTCGGTTCCTAAGTTCATCAAGAATCGACTCGCTAGATGATTTTCGTCGTTGATAGAGGGGCTCGCCTTTCTGTCGGCTAGCACTCGGACAGGCAGCATTTCCGGCAATAACGCACGCCGCTTCTTCTGATTACTGTTCGCGGAAGGGCCCAAATGGACACTCTCAAAGGCGCTTAGTCGATAGATGGATGCGACTTTTCTTCTTGTCTCTCTGGACCTTCAAGGGCATCGCCGCCCATGAGAGATTCCATAAAAGTCAGCACCGAGGTGAAAACTGTGTGTGTGTGTGGTCTGTCTGTGTTGTGTGTGTGTGTGGGTGTGTAGTGTGCCGTGCGTCGCGCGCGGATGCCCGCAGTGTGGGTGTGTGTGTAGTGTTGTGTGTGTGTGTGTGTGTGTGGGTGTGTGCGCCGGGAGTGTGTGTGTGTGTGTGTGTGTGTGTGTAACAGCATGTATAGCTATGTGTATCTATGTATCTATGAAGTTTTAAAGTTTAATCTATGTACTTAAACTGAAATTATTAACTTGAAGTAACTGATTAAAATTTCTTTTATAGTTTTTCGACACTAATAAATTGTCCACATGTTTCACAGTGTGTTGTACTAGTAAATTCTTATCCTTTAATAATGCCAGAATTTTTAAAATCAAGTGAAAACCTAATTATATGAGAAAAACTCCGTTTAAGATCCACTATTGTTATATTTTAGTATCATCCCGTATCAAGAATATTTAAGGCATTAAACAGACGAAACAATGCATTTCAAACTATTGTGGGTGTATTAGAAAATGAAAACCCATACTGGAGACTCTACATAAATAGTTTCTTTCTTGCAAAAGTTTAAAAAAACGTCCAATAAACTGTGTGAACTTGCAGAATGTTTATTACCAATGCAAATGAAATAATACTGAGTGATTTTGTGTTTATTATTTCTAAGTGTGTTTGAAAAAAATCCTCTGATTTCAATTAAACTAATTAAAAAAGAATGCTCTTATGGAATTACAGTCATGTAGCCTACCTTACCGTAACTCATTATTAAATGTTTAATGGAAAAGCTGATAGCGGTGTGGGCCGGACTTAAGGCTGCAGAATTTTAATTACTTTGTTACCGTTTTTAAGATTTTTCCAAAAGGATGGTTTCATAATTACAATGTGTTTTAAGTACTGAGAATATTATGTCTAGTAAAATTTGATACATAAAGTGAGTTCAAATTGTATTGCGCTAAAATGCTATACGTTCTAAAGTTTATTTTTATATTAAAATTGGGTCAAATTTTACGAATACGCTAACTCAGCTGTTTTTAAAACATCCATACTCCTATGGTTATTGTATTATTTTTCGACACTAAATAATTTGTGGAGTTAAATCATATGATAGAATAAATATATAACTATGAGAAAGAAGCTGTCAAAGCGCTGAAACGTGCCGCGGCTCGAGAACACTATGGTACTGGCAGGAACCATACCTGATAGACAGCAGAGAAGTTGGACGGCCAATCCGATTGGGGACCTGAGAGAATATGAGGAGTGGATATACGAGGAGGTGAATTCTATTTTTTTTCGGACAACTTTCGAGTGTCCTGTTCAATTTGAAAGCTCTGAGTATCACTACGAGAATACAGAGCACGATGACGCCAACCACGCTTTCTGCTTTTGCAGGCGGTGAGTAAATGAAAGAAGGAGCTCTAGATTACCGTAGGCCAACTGTCTCTGGACACCATTGTTTGGGAAATGGTCTCTCAGAGACAGTCTTGGAATACTGTCTTTGCATATGAAGAGAGGATTCTGAAAACCAAGAAACTATAAGAAATGTATTGTCCAACCGATGTCCTCTGTTGGTTTAAGTAGGCCCTCTTGACGTCATCAGGAAAACAGTCCCGAAAGGGAATGACACTTAGGACGGTAGTTTTAAGTGTGAGTGTGTCCCCACTTTTGAACGTCACAAAAAAGTATACCAACATATACCTTAACTGCGAGACAAGTTTATACTAAAATATATCCCTCGATTGTGAGGAAAAATTGTGAAATTCCGTAGGTGGAATATGGATTGGAAATATAAAAACTAAACTTAACCAATGTGTTTGAGGAATGGCAATCTACTTCAGTATTTACACTCACTATAAGATTTAAAATATATACACTAATATCAAAAGATTAAAAATTATTGAAAATATAATACATATTAAATAAGGCACGATTAAAAATACTGGATTAAATCATTTATGCGAGATTATTACAGTGTCTTTAATGAAGTATACATTAAAATAAATTGTCAACAATTTAATTTATTCTATTTGTAAGTTTTGCAATGAAAGACATACAACTCGCTAAATCTGATTATGCCCTTGGAAAGACTAAATCATCAGCTTCTGCCGACTAAATCCACATCGATAAGGTTTGTAAGCCTCTTGCAGCTGTAAAGCGACCAAAACAGTCAAAAGCAAGAGATTTGGCAGGATATTAACGTTCGCCATTCAATGAGTTTTCAGGAGATGCTTAATCATCGCAATAATAGCTGGAAATACCAGTCCGATATAAGTAGGTACATTGTTTTGTCTACCAAGTTATTTGACGGATTGTTGAAATGTTCACCACTTCATATAAACAGGCACGTATCATTGAAGTTCATTGAATATTTGCCCCACATTACACATCTATGTTTCAATTAATTTATTTAACTTATTTTCACTAGGTAATTTTATATGCTTGTATAAAGTCAGTTTCTTGATGTATCGTTTTATCCATTACTTCATGGAAAACCTCAGTAAATAATCTTTTTGGCTCAATCGGAAGAGCTAGGTAGATTTTGTAACAGCTGAAATATAATAGTTTAATTTTTATGTAATATAGATTTATCGTAATTTATGAATATATTAGAAATGGTTCGCGTTAAAAATGATATTTTATTCTAAAAAGTTAAAAAAATATTATAATAATTAGGAAAATTTAAAAAATTATCTTGGTGAATAAATAACGGAGTTGTGATTTTTTAGGATTAAACGCTTGGAAGAAAGTGGAGTATCAAGCTGGGAGAACTTAGCTGAGATATTTATAGACCTTTTTAATCGTTTTTACTTAAGAGCCGGCGTAAAACTTACGTTGAGATTTTCCTTGTAAGAACAATGTTAAACCTAGTTGAAAAATTATGGGACCTTACTCAAACCTTAATTTAACTCATTATGTAAATATTAAAAAAACTATACATTTCACAAAAAACTAATAAAGCGTTTGTATGCGTATTCATTGTTCCTTTATAATCTCGCATAACGTTATGATAAAAATGGCATTTAAACTTCAATTTGGTTTGATATTTTTCTTTTGGAAAATATCAAGGTCAGTTTACTACAGACGACTCTGATTTTAACAGGGTTATTAACAAGGGAAGTCAACCTAAATCATCCGTTCTCTAAGATCCTTATTTTACGATGCGGCAATGATAAACGCTTTCTAAACCGTTAATTATTCGTTCTTATTTAACTTCGGTAACTGTGATTCAAACCTATAATGCTGATCTGAGCTAAAGTTAAAATCTACGTTTATTCAAAACTTGAGAATTATAACGCTTGAATATTCTACTCAACGCTTTCAAGTAAGTATTGCACAACTCAATCTTCGAATTACCTAACGAAAGAAATTTCAAGGATTTGAGTTTACGGGCGTGAGAGGTCTAGAAAACAATAGGGAATGTGTACGGTTGTATTCGTGCGTGTATTGTTTAAACCGTTCTTGTGTATTTATGTTATCAAAAATATATGATACACCGATCTTTACTGAGCATTCTTATAAGTAGCACTCCATAATCTGAATGTGATGGTGGATGTGACCATCATACCATTTATATAAATAGGAAAGGAACATAACTACGACACGTCCTTAATGACGCCTATTTAATCAATATTTTCCCACAATTGATAAAGATGAACCAATCCCTTCATTGCTACTATTGGTCAACGTTGTTACCTGATTATATATAATAGAGCTTCTTTGGAAAATCATAAACTACTTTTCTACTGCCAGCCAATATATTCATTCTAAACGTGTACTGTACTTTTAATTAATCAACTACTGCAGGCTCTTATGTGTAGATTACGTGCTTTATTTTGAATTTTATAAGTCTCAATAAATAGGTACCACTTTTTAACAAGCGGGTAGTAAAAAAACAATGTTTTCTAATGCTTTATATAGAATGTTCCCAACACTAGTTTAGAAAGTGTTGTAGCTCACGGCATTAGGATTCATAGTGTGTAGAAGAAAGTAAGTACTCTAGCCCATTCTGGAACAATAAACCTGAATATAATACTGAATTAATGTTTCTAACCCAATTCTTTTTTTATATTTTTATTAGCCTCTATCTCCAATCCTATTCAGCACTGCCCAGAAACTCAAAGCACAATGCTCAAACCCTCTAAATATTACTGTGAATCCCATATGGATCTATAATTTCCGTCAATTCAGTGGCAAGGTCACTTTTTTTAATGTGTTACATAATGATATTATATTTAAATTAAGAATACCGTTGGGGTACAATCTTAGATTGGCTCTTTTTTTGTCAAAAGCATGAAGAACGGAAGTTCACAGCACCTGGTGTAACACAATTTATTCTTTATTAATAACTTTAAATGTTTTATTAAAATTTTGTATAAGTATAACACGTGGTTTTATTATAAAACTTCACTACTGTTATCAAGAATACTCGTACAATATAGAACATAATAACTGTAATCCTCAAACTTTTGTCATGAAAAATTACAAAGCAATGCTATTGCCTTGATATTATATTACTAAATATAAACCAGTTTCTATTTTTTAGTCTATTTGCCCATTTGGGCAACATGCATGTCACAATCATAAGTTTAGTGACAAGTTTGTATGACATGACAAGTGGTATCTGAAACTCGGCAATCAGCTTGGAAATAAATATCCAAGTGCCGCTTTCTTCTTCTCGTTCATGTTTTTTCTTAGAAGGCGTTTTATATAATATTAATATATATTATGATTAGATTTATGGCAATTTTACAGCAATCTTGACTATTTTGTATTGATCGAAGGTGACCAACTCCCCTGTTAGCCACTCAAATATGCTACTAAATTTCACAGGTCTGAATGTTATGCAGGGAGTATTAGATAATAGTATTAGAACTCCAAAGGTTGTATTTAATAGTACTATAGACTACCTATAGTATACAATGCATTTATAAAGAAAGTTAATTTCCAAACCTGAATTTCCTGGTCTTTGATATTCAGAGATTTTTAGAACAAATCAGCTGACCCCACTAACAATCCTAGTCGTATTGAGATTCGCAAAAATCGATGACAGAATACTGCATTATGGATTATTTTGAACTATATGCTGTATCATGAACACTGCCCAATAAAGTTTTGAACAATAAACCAATATAGTTGTTATTACCAATAGGCTATGTAATCTATGAAAATAAAGATAGCCGTTGTTTTGAATTAATGCAAAATAAAAAGAATAAACTATTATAATCAGGATATGTGTAATACTCAAAATACACAATGGTTTACATTATAGTACAAATATGAAAGACACTTCAAAGAGCTGCATGAAAACTAGTATTATGAAAAGAGGCGTATTCTAAAGCACACAGGTTCTATTGTGGAACTTGTGCTTTACAGACTACAGATAGTCTTGAATGGAAGCAATATTATAGTAATAAAACAGAACAATGGGCATTGTTCTATTTACAATGGAAGTTTCTGCAGTTTTATTTTTTATTACGAAAATGTCTATCACTTCCAATTTTTTAAAGGAATTTTGAAGAAAACTTTATCTCTTCTTGAGGTTTAATTCAATCCATTCAAAATGGCAATTGAAACTAAATTGAAATGAAGTTTATTACTATTAGAAATAACTAACCTGTTGGTACTAGTTATAACAGCTCCATATCATTTAATTTATCTTACCCTTATATCGATAAATATTGCAGTCCTCATAAATCAGAACATATTAGTCTTCGTCTTATATGTTCTGATCGATTATACGTTTTATTGAAAATTTTCAACCATGATACTATTTTTCTTACATCTTAGCCCACAGTTTTACAGCTTCCAGATCCATTGATTCTTCGGTACACCCGGAGTAACAGAACTATCGAAGGTTTTAGGTATCTAGGGACTCTAGGACTTCTCATTATTTTCACTCTAGATTTTCTCAAATGTTACATCTTTGGAAAATTTCTTTCCTCTATCACATTCTTTTCCCCATATTTAGATATTCAAGATGCCTATCCTAACAACTAAATAATTTTGCAGTCAATATCGTATTTTTCCACCCAGTGTATTCAGCGTCCACATTCGCATTGTTGTTTTAGTTGTCTCACGAGTTACAACAAAACAAGTGATGGCTTGTGATAAAGGGAATAAACCACATCTTGAAAACCAGGCTTCTTTTATTTCGATTATAAAGAAATATCCAGTTATTTTGGAAAAGAGTAATATACCAAGTATAAAAAACAAAAGAAACAGAGTCATTAAGAGATTTAAAATTGAATCGATAATGAATTGGGATTGCATCTCGGCTCAAGCAAAATATTGAAAAAATCAATAATATGATGAGTAGAGTGAAGTCAAAGGCGGATACTTACAAGACTGGCAACAAGAAAGTTATCTTGAAACTATGGGAGGAGGAGATACTTATACTTAATTTTATTGAAGGTGACACCGACTACCCGGCTATTGTGCGTTTAAAAGGTAAGTTCAGTTAAAACTGCTAAAAAATAATTTTGACTTTTATAACAGTTATTTGATCTTGTTGGCATGATAAATAAACTCTTATTTTTTCTTCATATTGTACTGGTATACTTTGTGTTAATTTTTTTCAGAACTACGCTTGTAATAAAAAACTTTACGTTTTCAGGTGATGTTACTGCGGGGACTAAAGAGACTCAGAATGAAAACAGTGTTTCTTTTGACTCTTCGGTGGATTCCACCAACTTTGAAACTAGCTCGAACAAAACAACTGAGAATCGACAAGGAAAAACGCAAGATTCAACTGCTGAACAACGCAAAGTAACAGGACCTAACGTTAAACAAGCAAATAAAAAACTTAAATTAATTGAGACTGAGGAAACTAAAGATTTGACCTTGCCTGAGCTACAACGTTTGGTGTTACTTAAGAAGCTTGAGTACTTCAAAAAAGCTGAAAAATTGGTTGATATACAATTGAAACGAGAACAATCTAAGGAAATCGATCAGCCACAATCAACAGCACCATCTAAGCAAAACGGAATTTTAACAGAGGAACTACAAACTATGATTGGAACTTCTTATTCAACAACTTACTGTGATGGATTGGAGTTCACTACTCTGTAATAAATGTATAATAATGTAAAATAAATTCTCATCCTGATCCTAGGATAAAAATACCTACCTACTTCCAATTCCTAAAAAAATAACAAAAAACAAAAAACAACTCTGGGGTCGTAATGACCGTGTTTACGTGCGTACGACTTTCAATAGAGCCAGTCTTACAGCCGTAAAGCCAGTGTCTGGGACAGTCGCTCAAGGGTCTTATGTAGGCAGTGTGTACAACCGCGTATACAACACGGCCACAAGCAAAGGTTAGGTCCTACTGTGTTACAACTAGGTTTGTGGCCGTGTTGTATACATACAAGAATTTTCAATATTGGTTTCCTGACTAGGCTTGTAGACTCAGTTTTGATATCAATACACTGCAGCACATTTTCCGCGATATTATATTCCACAATAACTGCAAATACCAGTATCACAGTAAGAAACTTACATATAGTGTGTCATATCCAAGAGTAGAACCTAGAGAACTTATGCTTCACTACTTACTCATTTATTACTTCAAGTGAATATTTAACGATACGCTGCATAGTAGAACTCGACTGTCTAACTATAGCCATCATGTTGGAGTTATTGGGGAAAAGTTACTACAGTTGACAGCTCTAGTGCGATCTTTGCTCAAGAAGTCTAACGCACTTAAAAGGGAAAACGTGAAAATAGGTCACATTCCATTTGATGCGTATAAGCTATGTTCCCGGATGCAAGTACAGGATACAGTCTAGATACACAATTTACTTTGTTTGTTTAAGGTGTAACTTATGGAGTACTAGCTCTTCAACTATGCGCATTACTATTTTAATGCTAATGTAGCCTATACGTAATATTGTTACATAAAATATCATTTATAAATTTAATGAAAACGATACAAATTTTTATGCTTAGAGCATTTGTAAACAGTGTACTGTTAATAAACTGAAGTATCAAAGAAGATGTGGTGCGTCATTTCACTAACTATATTTCATCTCAAGTTATTTTTCTTACATTTAATTTCTTAAAAATATATCGCTCGTAGTAAACCGTTATTGCATGTAGTAGGAGTCTTATAAAATGTTTATTTTAATGTAAATAAGTAAATATATTTATTTGGTATAATTCAATGATTCAATATTGGTATAGTTTTAAAATACCAATACTTAAATCAGTATCTATTATTGGATGATACGGTATTTTACATTTGCAGAGAAAACCATATTTCAGATGTACAAACAGATAATCTGAATAAATTGAGATATATTATATGCAAATATATTTTGACACTAGTAGCACAGTATGTACAGTACATAAGTTCCATTTTAAACATTACAGAACTGTACTTATGAATAAATCGTATAATGTGAATCTATGGATGTGAATTAATTATCAGCCTCTAAGAAATGGTTTTATGTTGTTTGCGTCAGAGAAAGTGTTGTTTTAATTTCTCGTCTTGAGAACGATTGATTTTTTCAGCAAATCATCTAGTGGCGTTGTGTTATTTGTGTATTTAATTTTGAGTAATAAACTTTAAAAATTTAAAATCCAAAACAGTACGGTTTAGTTCACGAGCTTGTTATTATATTCTTGAATAGCAATGATTTGGCTATTAATTTCATTCTTCAAAACTAAATAAATAGCCTGAGATCTTGACTTCTAAAAACATTACAATTTTCAATTTCATATTGTAAGAACCAATTTGTTTTTATATATTATATACACATAATCTTGTACAATCATTCACAATCTTGTCTAAGCATATACAGGGTGTCAATTAAGTCTGGAACCTCTTTTTTAATTTTTAAACCACAATATAAAAAAATACCAAAGTTCACACGTGCTTACTGGTGATAGTAACGCACATATCTGCCCAATTACCGACCAGATAATCCCTTTGGGGGACGGTCCACAAGGAGTCGGACAAAATTCTTAAATAGCAGCATAGGTCAAGTTTGGTATCAAATTAAAGGTCTTACTTAGCAGAGTACAATGCTGCAAACCGGACTTCAAAAGGTGGATTCATTCAGTAGTTATAGCTATTTGAATTTTAAAACAATTGAACAATGTAAATTACTAAGTATTACAAGTAAACACCAATTTTTAAGTACCTGTGATCAAAGTAAGTGTTCAAAATGTTCCCCTACCATCGTCTGGCAATGTAGTAATCGAAGCCAGGAATCAATAATTACCAAATTTGACCTATGCTGCTATTTAAGAATTTTGTCCGACTCCTTGTGGACCATCCCCCAAAGGGATTATCCAGTCGTTAATTGGGCAGATGTGTGCGTTACTATCACCAGTAAGCACGTGTGAACTTTGGTATTTCTTTCTATTATGGTTCAAAAATTAAAAAAGAGGTTCCAGACTTAATTGACACCCTGTATAATGCTCATCTACATGACGTAAACACATTATAATTTAATAGAATTCATTAAGATTTAACATACCTGAGGCTCAAGTAAGCGTGTGTTTAAGTACCCTTTAAAAAGAACATTGCTATCTCTCTTCAAATAAAGAGAAATCTTTTTAAATGGAAATTGTCTATTAGATAATTTTATAATTGACGCTTAGTAATTTTCTGGGTGCAATATATTTATGAGGTCTGATAAAAACTCTGTTACTTAGGCAAATAGCACTGACTAGGAAATGTTCTTAAAAATATGCTAATATATAAAACTGTGTGTGTGTCCTATTAATAAAGGGTTTTAGATACATGGTTGTAATATAGAGGGTTAGGTGTTATTTGAGATCACCTTTTGAACTTACTAATATATATATATATATATATATATATATATATATATATATATATATATATATATATATATATATATATATGCCTATGAGATAAACACCGATGTAAATGGGAGTTATTACAGTAAAATTAAGTTATGAGAAATAAGAATATTCAAGCCCTTTTAGTTTTTAGTGTGCAAGGAATCCTGGTCATAAATTAAAAAGGCGATAATGAAGAAAGAATTAAATCAAAATACTAAAGTTGTTAATGCATGACTGGTAATATTATTGGCATATTTTAAAGACAATTTCTTATCCAGTGATATTTACTTTAGTAACTGAGTTGGCACATATTTGACTAAACACTTGATTCTTAACCTTAAATTAACCAAGCAAAGTGTAAATATAATTGAAAATAAATTTCCTGAAAATGACCTATATATACACACACTAATATATATACATTTTAGATTAGGGTAGTTTTGGATATTGAGAGTGTTGATTGGAAAAAAATACATTTTTAATCTTACTCAGATTTTTTTACCCATACATTTTTATCATAAAAACGTATATACGTGTGATTCTACACTCGTAATTAAATGTTGCTGACATCAAATATTTTGGATATCTATTATATTAATATTGTTCTATATTAAGCAAGATATTAAATGATAGTTTAATTATAATATTAAAACAAAGTGTATGGCAGGATAATCATTGTTTTCATGCATGATAGCTAATTAAATAAAAGAGAATCACCATACATACATACTTACAATAGGCACAATACATTATTGTACCTCTATGGTACATTGTTCCACTTAGCATTATACGAAAGAATACAACTATTGAAGTCTTTATATTTCTTTGAATTGACGATTGATTAGTTCAACTTTAGTCTAAAGTTAATTTATAAATGGTTATTATGTTCTATTGTATTTGGAAGCGAATCGGGCACATGAAAGTTAATTGCAATTAAGACACGGTTCAGTTTTAGTATTTATACCGGCTCAACAATCTCTACCACTATCATACCTCAAGTCTTCATTCTTCAGGTAATGTATGAATTAAGTTTAAGCTTATTTTTATATTGTGTGGAGATATATATAATGCATGACTTAGCCATAAAAGATACCACTCACACATAACGTATATATGTAAACAATATAATCACTAATGTGACTTATCATATTGTTACAAATTTATACAAATAGCCAAAAACCAGGAAATTAAGAATGAATTCAATCTTATATAATTTAAGAGGAAAATTAACTGTTGCCTTAAACTCTTATGAAGAATAACTGAATTTTGTTTGAAGAGGAACACATCTAAATTATGTAAATAATGTAAGTAGTGTTGAATTTTGTTACAACAAATTTGTCAATAAACGTATATGTTGACAAATGTATATTAGAAAAGAAACGTTACTTAAAGAAACCTTAAGTAATTTTTAAAATGACTTACATTCATCCATTTGGTAATATTATTATTTAAAAGTAAAAAAAGAATAAAAATTTTTCTTTTAGATCTAGTAAATGATCAATACATCAGAATATTTGTAATATAGTACCTCCATTTATGGTATGGGTTTATGGTTTATAAATAATGACTGAACTAATTAAAATCAAATTGATTAATCAATTTATAAAAATTGTTGTAGTTCTGTGTCGTTTTGGAAGGATTACAGAGTGAAATAAAAAATGTATTACTTTTGCAATTAATTTTAATAAAACAAAGGATATAGAACTTTTATATAAAACGTTCGTTATGATTGATTTGTTCAGTGTACATTTCGAATTCAGAGAATTCATCGTCAGTTACGTACGTTAAGGTAACATAAATAATATGCTAACAAATTATTAGTATAGATCTAAAACAACATGTGTTACCTTTATGGCTAAATTAGGTACGTAATTTATGTATGATTACTTTTTATTGTTTACATAAAAGTAAATAAAATAATATTATTTTTTTACATATTGTTCAGTACAATCAGGATTAACCTCTGCACTTAGTAATTTTCTCAATGTTCTACATCTGGCATTAGGTAACTTTTCTTGCATATATGTAAAATTTAGAGATTCATTTTAATGTTTATGTATGTACGACTAGTGTAATTTAAATGATCAATTTATTTTTTAGTTTTAATGCTGTTTTTAAAGCTTTTATATTTTCATAAAATTTAATTTTGAAGGTACCATGGAAATTTGTATTAAGGCATAACAAATAGCGGTGATTAATTTAAATGAACAATTGTGTTCTTTGGCTGTTCAGATCATGTTGGTAGGAAAACAATTGTAAAAGACGTCTATGTAATATTAGTTAAATTATATACTTGAACTTGCTCTCACTAAATTGCTCTCAGTATACTTCGCATGTAGTTTTAATTTGGGATATTTGATCATCAGTTCATTAATATTGATCCGTGTAATTTTATATGTAGTCAAATTTAAAGGTAGCTTTTTATTAATTCTAAAATTGATCAATTTACATCTGAAGGGATTTATGATATCAGCTATAGTTTAGATAACAGCTATTAATTTGTTAACAAACAGAATATTGTAATCCGTATTTGAATTACAAAGATAAATTTCCCTAACTATTCAGTTGTAATAGCACTAGGCAAGAGTCGTAATAGGGTAATAGCACGATAAGGTAAGAACGCACAAAACATTCTGCTGGTGGAATTATCCAGTTGTAACTAACCTGAGGAAGAAAAAAATGAAACTTGTTAATTTATGTTTCAGCGTCTTCGTCAAAGAACGAGAATGTGGGCTCTTCTGACTCTTACACTGTTGGCCTCCATGGCCTGCCTACCCGAGGGTGAGGGAGGCAGGGTCGTACCTGATAAATTCAGAGCACACCACCACGGTAATTTAAATGCAAATATTATTGATCACAATAGTTGTAAAATGTACACCTGATGAATGGAAATTCGTTTTTAATAATCTTTTTTGAAGATGTGACATTGAGGCTGGTTATTTTTACTCCACTTAGTGTCTCCATGGCAACGAATTACTTATTTCACATTATCTGTCTGTATCTTTTCTATTATATATCGTAACGCCGTGTAAAATATAAGATCAAAACTTATCCTGAGTCATTAACAAAATAATAACCGATCTTAGAAGATCTGCCCTCAAGAATATTTTAGCAAAGTTATCTAAATAAATTATTTATTAAAATTTTATTTTAATATAGGCCCCAATTAGGAAAAATGAAAAGTTTAATTCTTCAGAAGTCAAATAGAATACATATTGCTCTCAATGGATAAAATAATTTAAAATTATAATATTTACCATTCATAAGTATATTTAAATAAAGAAATGAATACAGTAGAACTAAGACTAATTAATAAAATACGAGAACTATGCAGCGCCGAATTCTTCCAATGTTTCTGAACTACTAAAAAATTCGTATTTCTGGATTAACTTGAATTAAAACTGAAATAACAACTGAAATGTTACAGCTTATGTTACAACCATGATATAAACAACACTCGTGGACGATGGCGCATGGGCGAATCATTTTTCGCACCATAATAAATATAACCAGGATTGTACGCTCAATATATGTATAAAACTCTAAATGTGTTACTTTTATTTATTGACAATCCCTATAGTAACACAATAATCTATTTTCAGAATATTACCACCGCGCTGAAGCATTTTCACACATAGTAGGTGAAAGCAGGACTGCACTCTCAATATACATTGAAACTACACTTCTAATGTGTTACGGAGTATGTGTGTTAGCAATATCAATAGTAACATTAAAACCTATTTCCAGAACATGGGCACCACTCTGAAGATTCTGATGATGACACATCACTGAAGCATTTCAAGCATCATAGTAAGTGAAAACAGGATTAATAATGTCTGAAATATAAGTTAAAATGTAATACTTCAGTACAATAATTGTTAGCAATCCCTATTCTAACACTATATTTCATTTCCAGAATTTGGAGACCACTCTGATGATTCTGATGATGACACATCATCGAAGCATTTTGAGCATCATAGTAAGTGAGAACAGGGTTAAAAATGTCGTACTATAAGTCAAAATGCGATACACCAGTATAATATTTGTTAGCAATCCCTATTGTAGCATTGTAATTTATTTCCAGAATCTGGACACCATTCCGAAGATTCTGATGACGACACATCATCGAAGCATTTTAAGCATCATAGTAAGTGAGAACAGGGTTAATAATGTCGAACATATAAGTCAAAATGTAATATTTGAAGCATTTTAAGCATCATAGTAAGGGAAAACAGGGCTAATAATGTTGAAACTATAAGTCAAAATGTATAATATTTGTAAGCAATCCCTATTGTAACACTATAATGTATTTCCAGAATCTGGACACCACTCCGAAGATTCTGATGACGACACATCATCGAAGCATTTTAAGCATCATAGTAAGTGGAAGAAATACTGATTAATAAATATACTGTTAGCATTATTACTCGTATAAATAAATGTTGCTTTAAAATTATTATTGTCTAATTAACAGGCAGCAAAATATATTGAATGTATTTCTTAAATATTATAATCATAAGAGTACTGATAGACGCAATGGCAATGAACGTTCAGTAGCTTTCCATGATAATACAGTTGATTCCTTTGATTTAACTATAGTCGAAGAAATTATAAGAAATTATACTATATAAGAAATTATCCTGAGAGTACATGATGTTGCAACATCTCAAAATGAAGTAATAACATTTATTTTAAAAAAATATTTTTGTATTTGAGTCGTTAAGAGAACTAAAACTTTTTAAATGATGCTTGAAAATTATGCTCTAAATGTTTGCAGTTGGTAGCAATCTTGCTTACCTTTTAGTAATAATATAACTATTTCCAAACATTTAGACTTATTTATCTACAATGATCAATATAAGAACAAAAATTTACTCTTATCTCTGCAGCTATATATTTGCTAGTACACGCCCATGTTAACGATCACAAAAAGAGATCCTTTCTAGTTCCAACCAATCCAGAGGTAGGCAACAAGGTTACCTTTACATTCTTGTATAGATGAACGCTTCAAAGTTTAAGAATCTTTTGTAACCTTTTCTATTCATAATAACTTGGTAAAGTTTTCACAAAAATTATGTTTAAAAGTTGTATTTTAATTCGTTTTGGGATTATTAAAAACAATTCTTATAAAGGATGCTGTTAAATTTGCCGCAAATGTTCATTCTGATGATTTTACGTGCTATTTTTGTTTTTATTATAGTTTTAATGTCATTCATAGAAAGTCAAGAAATCAGCAAAAAGTATTCAACATTTATGTAATACATTCGATGTATGATGAATAAATGAAACTTTATGTATAAAAAATAATCTTTTGAAAGTAAAATAAGTTAATTTATATTTTGCACTAATATGTCACAAAGCCATTACCAAATAGCAAATGAATTGATCTCAACAAATTTGAGAAGCAGGTGTAACTCATTTTATCTAAAACAAATATGTCCACATGATTTTCATTGACGGTTAAAAAATGTACTTTTGATGGAAACTGGGTATTAAAGAAACTAAATAAATCATTATTAATTATTGATTAACTATATAGTTCAACTAAGGCACCGAACGTCGTTTTCAGCAGAGGGAACGCGGTAAATAAAATTTTAATCGTTTAATGGAAGAATGTTATATTATTTCAATAATCATTTAATACAGCGTTACCGATTCCTTTTCATCTACCTTTATACGATGTAACTATCAAACAATAATCTGTTTACAATTTTAGTATATTATTGTGTACTAGAGTAAATTGAGTGTTAATTTAATGTTGTTTTGTTATAGAACACCATTCTCATCATGGCCGTTACTAGTCGTCTGTTCAACTAAGTTGAATTATCCGCCAAATTATTTGTTTAAAATGAATAAAATGAACTTCTAAATATACTATAGCCTAACATTATTTGGAAGTACATGATTTCCCGTAAGGGTCTTATTTTTTGCACAAAAATATATGTGTGTATGAATATGTTTTTGGTAAATATTACATAAATAAACTCAGCACAATATTTGTTTGGCAGCATACAAAATTGCATAATTTACTCCTAGTACAGTATTTAGTATTGCGCTGTGTATCTTTCGACTCATCCAGCTCTGGGAGCGAATGTGTTAAAGAAAGATTTCCACTTAATGTTGTATCAATCTCTAATATGAATAATATATACGGAATCTAGCTTCTTTAGAGTCCCGATTATATCATGTTTCAAATCACTTAACTAGTACGTATAAAATAGCTTACTTTATACAATTTTGAGAGGCAATAACAGAAGACTGAGCTCTTGAAAAATCATATGTGCACAATGTTCATATTATCGTACACAATTAAAACAAACAAAATACCCTATTCGTAGCTTTATTACTTAAATACTTATTTGTTTCATACAAAGTTAATAGATATATTATTTTATAGAGGCAACACTAATTTTTTAACTTTAACTTCTCAGCTCTCCAAGATAATTAAATGACTAAATAATTTATTAACTTTCATGAACATAGTACGAACTCGAAAAGTAAATACATTTGAATAGTTATGATTTTGCCTCCAGTGAAAAATAATTTCTTTCCTACAACTTGACTTGAGTACACAACTTGAGTAGTAGTTAAATATACTCTATTATAATTTTCTTTTAGTTAAAAATATGAGGCTTAACAAAATTTTCAGTTCAAATCTTTTTGAATTATAACGATAATGCAAATTTAGCATATTCATAATGCTGCCTACAAAGACAATGGAAAATTAAAATCTTAGTTTTAAAAATGTTTTCCATAAATATTTTAAGGCTGTATAAAACGGCGGGATTATTATTAACATTTACATTTGTTGTATTAAATAACGTTTGAATTTTCATCTCAAAGGTAGGATTACTTTTTACCCATAAAATCACTTTTATTTCTGAGAATATGTTACTGATTAGCTAACACATGATAGTTTGAATCATACGAATGTCAACAGTAAAACTAGAAAAACTTTCAAAAATGATCCCGTTCGAAGGATTTTCATTCGATCTTAACAATTATTTTCATGATCAGTAATGATATGCTTTAATTTATCTCCGCAACTTGGTAACTAATTAAAACTAAAAACAACAATTTAATGTGCTACACTTGATTATAGTGACGAATTGTATTTATTTACGATGTAAATGTTTTCTTAACAAAATATTATTATAATACGTATTTTATAATTATAATATGAGAGCGATTCTTATAACATGATAAATCCTTACGTGCTATAATGGAATATGTAGAGAAAAATCAATTGAATGTATGGGTGTTATCAAAATTGTGAAGTTGGCTTCTAAAAAATGTTGATCTGTATCATGGTTATTTTTCATATAGAGCTTTCTTCTTAAGTTATATTTCAAGTTGATTTATCTATTCATTCCCAATTTAAGATATAGATGTCTTCGATATGAGAAGGAACAATCAATAGAAAAAAATTTTAAATAAATTTAGTACATTCTTTCAAAGAACTTATCGAAAATGTAAGATATTATCTAACAATTAAAGCATTTAAACAAGTGCATGTCAGATTTAGGAGTGAATACAATACAACTTGCTAGAATATTAGGATCTATTAATAGTAATATAATGGTTGATTCAGCGAAAATATGTTCATAATGGCGACGAACTGAAATATATCACAGTATTCTTCGTAGACTTGCTTTTACCCCTATCCACTATTTTCACTCTCTTTGTTTTCTTGCTTTTTATATAGGCGTGATGTTAAGCTGTTGTAATTTCATCAAAATCATCAACTCATCAACAAAAACGAACAGGAATTAGTAGAAATTATCTATGGTGGTATTAAATCCTACTTTCCAAAAATTGCAGAAATTTCGGAAAAAACTTTCAAATATAGTTAGTAATGAACATGATATTAAACTGTACTGCGTATTAATTGATCTATTATTATGGATTTTTTCGACAGAAATGGAATTTTTAGTTGAATGTACCAAATTTTCCAAAGGGGGAATCGAGCCAAACCGTATTGAAAATGTTATTGGTCACCCCGAGAATTGAAACCATTACATCTTAGTTTAAGGGCACTACGATGAAGAATTTGAGTAGAATAATAGCTTAAAATTATTATTAATTGGTTTAATGTTTATGATTAATTAAAATTATCATAACTTTACTCGTTTTAATGTACTATTACACAATACATAGAAAAAGTTATTCACCTGAGGAAGATATGTCAGATCTCGAAACGCAGTTTTATACATTTTGTAACATATAACATATATGAAAACTTTCCGAAATCCTTTTATTCTTTCGATATATATATATATATATATATATATATATATATATATAATATATATATATATATATATATATATTGGATATTTAAACACATATGTGAAAGAAACGGCCAAATACAAAATAATTGAATCGTAAAAAGTGAGATGTTTTATTGAAATAAATTAAATTCGGCTATTGCCATTTATACAAATTTAATGAATGTAAATAGAAGTCATTTGACAGGTATTTGGTCTTCCGATCATGTGTTAGTTTGGATATTTAAACACATATGTGAAAGAAATGGCCAAATACAAAATAATTGAATCGTAAAAAGTGAGGGCTCTGTGGTGTAATGGTAGCACATTCACCCGGCAAGTGAGAGATCCGGGTTCGAGTCCCGGCGGAGCAAGTACTTTTTGCGATTCAATGTTTATTGAAATAAATTAAATTCGGCCAATGCCATTTCTACAAATTTTAATGAATGTAAATAGAAGTCATTTTACAGGTATTTGGTCTTCCGATCATGTGTTAGTTTGGATATTTAAAACACATATGAAGGGCTAACGGAAAGAACAGGCTAAGTCCATTTTTCTCAATTTTGATTTTTTTGGCTTATATGTTGGTACTCCTGTTGCGGCATATGTAGCATGTGCTAGTTTGGGAAATATCAAGCTCCAGTCCCGAGAAAAACAACAATTAAAAAAAACACCAAAGGGAAAGAATAAGCTCAGTCCATCCAGTATTGGAAAGAACAGGCTCAGTCCATAGTGCTTGTGTCTGCCACTACGCGCACCACCTGACTTCTTTACACTTGAATACTGAATTAATGTGAAATAATGGTGTTATAGAGTGGTGGTTTTTCAATGCTTAGTGAGTTTAGTATCTAATTATCATTAATATTACGTGCTATTTTTTAATAACTATGGAAGGTGACATTCCCTCTGATGGTTCTCCAATGAAGCTTGAAAACTTCGAAAGAAAAGGAAAAAGGTATGGTAGGATGTCAGAGGTAAGAAAGAAACTTAACCTATCTTCACATACTATGGGTGAAGATTGCCAATGTACCTTGAAGTGCTTTGAGAAAAGTCCCAGAGGCGACTAGAAATAGTATTTTAAAGGAATTTAATTTACTAAACTCTGTTGACATGCAAAATAGTTACTTGTGTGGCCTAATTTCAGTCTTGCCCATTCAACGTAGACGGCCTAGAAATGCAGAAAATGCCCGACAAAACAATGCCTCCTACAAATATAGAGTAAGGGTGAATATTAATGGAACTGTTGAGGATACTGTAATTTGTCGCAAAGCTTTCATTGCTTTTCATGGCATAACTAAAGGCCAAAGTTGAGTATTTAGTGTCTAGTTTGAGGTCAAGTTGGTCAATCCCCTTTAGATAAACGGGGTAAACACGATAATAGGCCTTGGAGGCTTTCAGACGTAACTAGAAATTCCATCAAGGCCCACATTGCATCTTTTCCTTCCCAGACGAGGCAGTCACTATGGATTAAAAGACTCAAAGAAAACTTATCTTTCTGAAGAGCTGAATACAACAAAGATGTATAATTTATTTAAAGAAGCATACCCATCAGTTAAAGTTTCTTACCAGTGTTACAGAGAAATCTTTTCAAGTGAATTCAACATATCTTTCGGATATCCTCGCACAGACACGTGCAGTACTTGTGATGAATTTTCAGCCAAAGTTAAGGTATTAGAAAATGAAAAAAAAACACATAACTGACAAAAATTGTTTGACAAAAATTAATAAAGAAATCGAACGTTTACATGTTGAAAACCAAGTCCATAAAAGAAAAGCAAGCGCATTCTATAACAAGAAAAAAGATGCTAAAAGAGTTTAGTAAGACTCATGCAGATTTATGAAGCTATTGCTTTTGATTTTGGCAAAAAACCTGTCTTTGCCCAACATCCCTACTAACGATGTGTACTATAAAAGGCAATTGTCTGTTTATAACTTCAACTTTCATTATATTAGCAAGTAGAAAAAGCGTCTTTTTTCATCTACCCAGAATGTTCAGGAAAAAAAAAAGGAAGCGATGACGTATGTTCAATGCTTCACAAATTTGTTTACGATGAATTGGACGAAAGAGTAAGGAAACTGGAAGTGTTCTGTGATGGATGTTCAGGACAGAACAAAACTTATACATTGGTACGTTTTTTCCACAATTTAGTTCATACTGAGGCGACGCTTTGACTTAATAACAGCAAGTTTTCCAGTGAGAGGACATAGTTACCTTGAGACTGACAAAAACTTAGGGTTAATCAACCAAAAAACTCGTACTGAGCTTCCACATGACTGGATCGAGGTATTTGAAACAGCTCGGACAAATCCGTCACCCTTTATCGTTGCACGAAGCCACGATTGATACATTTCGTCAATGGACTGCACACTTAGCACCGTTTTACAAGAAAAAGTGTCCCTTTGCTTACCCGCCCTGTCAGAGAAATTGTATTTGAAATAAATCTCAAGAAGGAAGTTAAGTTCAGAACAAGTTTTAATGGTGCTTTTGAACTTGCATCCATTACCACAATGGATCTGCCACCACATGGAAAAAATGAGGGAGGAATTCAACCTACCAAACTTTTCATATGAAGGTAAGCAATATTATTTCCACTAGACACAATTTTAACTATATATAAGGTTGTATAACTTAGTTTATTATACTTTCAATACATTTGAATGTCAATTAAAGTAATACTCATTTAGCACCTGGTGGTGTAGCTACCTAATCTACACTGACGTAACCTCCTTATTCAGTTATAACTTATAGTTTTAGGTTAATGACATAAAATACATGTTTTTTGTTGTTCTAGGTCTTCTACCGATTCCATTGGCCAAGTACCAAGATTTGCAAGCCTTGAAAAAATTCTGTGGCCCACAAGCTCAAGAATACTATGGAAGTTTGCCTCATGAATAATCTGGACATCAAACTAAGATTGCTAAGTAGAGTTTACCTTGTATCTTTATTTCATTTGAATAAAAACATAAATTTCTATTTATATGTGGCTTTTATTTTTACCAGGTTTGGTAAAAAAAACTGGGTAAGCCCATGGACCTGAACTTGTTTTTTGCCGTTCTGTTTTGTACTTATGACTTTTTAAGTACGAGTTTTGGGAATAAACAATACAATAATGACGCTTTTGTTAATTTTAAAGCAATGTAAAACAACCATTTACTATAATTATTATATTCTTGTAGTTATTACCCATTGGTAAGGTTTTATTTAACATTTAAACATTAAAAACGCTCTCCTGTTAAAAATTACTCAAAATGGACTTAGCCTGTTTCTTTCCGTTAGCCCTTCATATGTGAAAGAAACGGCCAAATACAAAATAATTGAATCGTAAAAAGTGAGGGCTCTGTGGTGTAATGGTAGCACATTCACCCGGCAAGTGAGAGATCCGGGTTCGAGTCCCGGCGGAGCAAGTACTTTTTTGCGATTCATGTTTATTGAAATAAATTTATATATATATATATATATATATATATATATAATATATAGATATATATAATATATATATATAATATATATATATATATATATATTATATAATATATATATATATTATTACCAAAATTAAAATTCACTCTTTCATAAACTAGCGTTAGATCTTCATTCTGGTATTAATTAACATACTTTAGAATTTAAAACATGACAATAGTTTCCATGCAGGATGAAACTCATTTAATTATTAAAGATATCTTTCTCTTAGTTTTAAAAATTACATTACCAAATTGACTGACATATTTGAAATTCTGAGCAGTTCTACCGATTATATTTGTTTTCACATTCATTAACATAAACTACTAACGGTCGAAAAATGGAAGATTGTAAAGCCAAGCTCTGATAACAGGCATTATGTAATTTCCTGTTTCCAGGCAACTGTGTCTTCACATATCTATGCGTGGTCTCAAGGTGTAGATGAATTTAAGTTGTTCAAAATATTGTTAAAATCAAGATACATATTTTTGTAGGAAATTGAAATATAACAGTCTCAAATAGTTAGTTACATTAAGCTATAACACATTATACAATTTTATAAATAACTATATGAAGTAGAACTTACCAGCATGATAACTTTCACAGTTTGGCACGTAAGTACAATCTTCTAACTATACCCAAAACAACAATCTATTCTAACGAAAATAGGACTTATCCAACCAGAAAGTGTTATATTATCTCAAACTGAATATATTAGCTATCCACTATTAATCTTTAATGGTTGAACAGGCAAACACCCATGCTGGGGCAGGATGTAGGTTATGGGCACCCATCCAAGGAACTTACACGCTTGTGGCTTTTTGATAACAGTTATCTTGGAGTCAAATGATATATGTACTTTAAATCCTTGTAGGCAAAAGTATATGAAGACCTCTTAAACAAACGGCCTAATCGACCGATCTAGTTATATAAATATACCATTATTAATTTTCTTGTCGTACCTACACAGCTGGAATCGCTAAGTTACTTTTCTGGATGTCTCATCAAACAAAACCCAAAATAAATTCTTAAAAACAACAATTTCACAAAATATTTATTCACATGGTTTGCTTATAAATGTGTTCCGTCATGGATACTCATAAGACCAATGTAAAAATATTCACTAATTATCAGCCCAATCCCATGGAGTGACGTGCACTACAATCGAACTCAGTGAAATATATCAAATTTATAGGTTAGCTGATTTTTATATATCGCCGAAAAGACAGAAATTAAATTTTTCTGTCCCTCGAAAAGGGACTTACCTAAAATTCCACCAATTATACAAAAATAATTACAAAAATTAAAATATACATTACGTGCCTTCTTTTTAATGATTTAATTGTAAAACTGTTGTATGGTAATTCCTCACATATCAATAGCTACTATAAATACGATACTGCCATATAGTGTGGTATGTATATTGACTCCGTTTACACAAGAGTTGTTGACATTTCTCGAGTAACGCTTCAGTTTATACTACATTAACCAGAGTAATATGTCCACAACCTGTTACTTTCTCATTCACTTTGCAATAAGGGACTATTAATAAAGTTTCAATGATAAAAATATGGCTATTTATCTTTTATTAACATGATAATTATATATATGAATACATGAATTTGTTTCCAATCAATATAAACACAATTGTAAACATTATCATTTTAGTTAGTAAATTGAAAAAGGAATAAATACACATTTACGAGAGTGTAGCATCTTATATTAATATGAGCTGCGGTTTGGGTATCTATTAATTCAGAAAATAAATTATATACAATCAACAAATACACAAAACAAATAAATCATGCACCACAACTGCATACACAAATATAATTAACAATAAATACTAATAAATTAATATAAATATCAATAAACAATGATAAGAAGTATAATATTTACAAAGACCACGAAACTCTATCAAAGTACCTTACACCTTATGAAATTACAGTACTCAAATAACCAATGTCTTGCTGCAAATTAAGCCACATAATTACTTGTTGACAAAATATTTATTGAATTTTGAATATTTTTGTGTAATGGAATGTGATTAAAAGACTTTGGTCACAAATACTGAAAATAATGGCGAAATATGGATTTATTTACTTTGGGTAGTCTAAAATTATTTGTATATACATATTTAGTACAATAACGTATATTGCCATTGCCTACATTCCCACTTCTAAAAAATATTATATAAAAAATATATAATAAATATTACTTTTCATGGAATTATATCTTTTACAAATATTAGTTTGGAAGATAAAACTAATTTCCATAATAAACGATTTAATGGCATTGAATCTCTTACTCATTACTTCGGTTTAACATTTAGGATATTGATACTGTAAGGAAAACCAGATTTTAAACTTTCAAATTCAATGTAAGTTGGATTACAAACGTTTCATAACAGTTGTCAAAACACGTAAACAAGAAACTATAGATAACTTTACGCAGAAAACGAGGTGCAAACTTTTAATGCTAAGCTGTGCTGGAAAACCTCTGCTTCTTCGAAGCAAAAAATAAAATTGCTGTCAGCTTTTAAATGACAATACATTATGTTAATAATGCAATAATTAAATTCATTAATAGATGTATAATACTATACCACATTATTTTTTCAATTACTCATCAGTTCATACCAGTATTGAGCAAATACGTAACTCAATCAAAAGTTTCTTTTCATAAAGTCGAATCAAATATAGCCATATTAAAATAATATAGTATTTTAAAGTTTTGTTACATAATTTTTATATAATGATCGGTTTCAAAACATTACAACTTTCGAATCTATTGCTAATATTATTATATTATATTTGCTTATATTTCTCCTGTCTATTCAGAGTACATCCATAAATAATAATAACCATTAGTTCGGGAAAACGTGTAGAAATGTTTGATAAATTTTTTTTTAGCTAATATAAATACATATCCAAAGGTATTACACGTGTTGTCCTACTACTAAAAGAGGAACTTTTAGAAATATTCTTTTATGTTTAATGAGTAGGTTTATAAATTTTACTTCGTGACGCCAAAAACTGTGAATAGTGTAACATCCGTCCGTAGCCTTGCAAAAGTCTACATAAAAGGTATTGCAGCTTGTGAAAATCTTATTAGCTTTAATATGTTGTTTGGATAGAAAGTCATAAATAAATTATATATCGTAACGGATATTCATTTTCCGAGCTAGTGTGTTTTTGATTTAAAACTTTCATTTCACTGAAAAAGTCTAGAAGTACTCCATGAAATTATGACCAAACAGTTTAATCAAATTCGTTATTCTTAAATCAAATTCAAATTTCTTATTGGTTATTTTTAATTAGACGAATAAACCTTTTTTCCCTATTAGCTTTAAAACCTTTGCTGTTCAATCGATAAATAGAGGGAATAGTTATAAAGAGACCTACAAACGGATAGAAGAAACTGACATAAATGGTAAGGTCAATATCGAAGTTCGCTATTGTCTAGCTGTTGGCCTAGAACAAAGAGCTCGGACACTATTTTTACTGTTTCATTCCTTTTATAAATTCTTTCAGATGTTTAATTAGCACGATTAAAACACTGCTCGATTAAATAAATAGTTTGATAAAGCATTATGTCACTAAACTTTAAATAGAGCGGATAAGATACTTTGGAGTCATCCCGTATAAAACAAAATCGGAAGAGCAAGTTGTAAATTGTTGTTGAACAAACTTTGTAGTGAAGTCAAACTAAGGGTGACGTCGGTTTGACATAGAACTTTGTTAGCTCTGAGTACGAAGTGAACAGCGACAAACATTACTAGAACACTAATGGAGCTGGACACATTCCTTTGTACCTTTATAAGTCTTATACTTTAAAACCTACTAATAAAAACTAATGGTACCGGATTTGTTATTATAATGGTTGACTTTGCTCGTGATTGAAATGATCTATTGTGGTTGCATTCATAGGCGAACCTAACCTATACAGAGTAAAATACGATCTAATTACACCAATCTAGGTATTAAAACTTTTAGATTCTCCTTAAAAATTAATGGAAATAGGCTTTTAATATGAAGGATCCTTAACGACATTCTTGCGCATTAGAGTACACATTATTATGATCTGCATTTTTAATCAATATTTAAGCAATTTATATACAACTCTATTCATGTTATTCTTAATTCATCTAGTATGACAGACTTGCTCATGCCACATAAACGTCTTTACTTTAGTACCTCGAAAATGGATTTTATACTATATGATGATAGGATTAGAAAGAATTGATAATGGAAACGAAAGTGTAGAAACAAAAATCGGTGATATAATAATAATCCTATGATGCAATTAATATAATTTTGTTGAATTTGAAGTAGGTGCCATAAAACAAGTGCTAGAAACTAATGCCTCGCTCTGGTGAGTTAGGCTACAAAGGTGAGGTTGTGGTCAAACGTTGCAGCCAACATTTAAAACGAGGATTCCACTCTATTTTTTTTATCTTTATTCTGCATAGTTCATTCTAATCTACATTCAAAATATTGTTAGAACCGATATATTTGGGTACCAATATGTGTGAGGATATTCGTGATAATATCATTTTCCACTATTTGAAATAAAATATTTTGTACTGTATTTTTCCATAGTTTTGATGGTCCAATAGGCTGAGTTAAAATATTAACATTTTTATATTTTAATATATAAATATAAGACATAATATGCATAGAAACTTAAGTAATGGAAAATATTATGTTTTTATGCGAGGATTAATTAAAAGAATACAATTGAAAAGACTTTATTGCATAGTATTTCTATTTATAATGTATTCGTGCAAGGAAATTCTGTACGTAATCTCGAAATCAGTTCGCGTGTTGTTGAATGATATAGTATAAATTTTACTTGAAGTAGATAAAATTACAACATATTGATAACCAAACTTTGTTATTTGTTATAATCATTCGCTTTTTTATTTGTTTCTTGATTGCTGGTACCTTATTTCTAAGTAACATACGAATTATAATATTTTTAAGAAACAAAACCTAATAGGTTTATTAAAATGGTGCAATGTAGTTTTAGATCTAGTCAGGTAATTTTGCTAACTTCTAGAAGAAGTAAATATATGCTCATAATAATGTGTGATATTATGTAGAATTTTCGCCGTTATTTTGTTTGTATCTATTGAAAATAACTATTTTAAATCAGGTGAGGTTTTTAAGAAATGTGTTTAACCTAGATCTGATTTTTCTTGAAATATATGCTTTCAATCCAAGGAAGGAACTTCAAGAAATAACACTAGTTACGAAACTAATTTTAATAAACCACTTTTATTTAAGTAAGTAATTCTATCATTCAAAACAAACTGGTTTTATTGTGTACAAATTCATGGATTTTCTGTCTTTCCTTTGTGTATTCGCGTTGTATTATTTATATAGATAAATACGGAATGTCTACAACGTCTATAAAAGGATTTTTAATTTCTATTTAACGTCATGGTAACGACTTGAATGTAATTAAATGTAAGAACAGTTCGGTAGTTTCGTCTGCCTTTGGTCTTATACGAACGGATGTCTTGACCAGTAGTCATGGCACATTTAGACATACAGAACAGAGTTGTTTCGACATTTTAGAAACTTGGCTGAGTCAACAGCTGCAATTTTGTGAAGGTTACTCTACAAGACTCCCTGAAATTCAAACGAGCGAATAATCGTATCGCTCGCTTTTGCAACTTGATCACTTTCATCAACTGGTTGCTTGCATTCGCACCCCACAATACCACACCGTAGGTAAGGTGGGGGTAATTGAAGCCATAATACGCTGTCATCAGAACCTCAGTCCGGCAATACTTGGCTAATGACATCAAAACATAAATACCTGGGGATAATTTGGTGCAAACATGGGCAATGTGATCAATCCATGTCAACCCTCGATCAAGTTCCAAGGGATTTTGTGCCGTAGACTTCTTCCATAATTGAACCTACCAACATGACAGCATGGCCACATTCAGGGTCTATATGCCGCAGAGTAGTTTAATTTAATTTAATTTTGAAGTGTTGTTTATTTCGACAAAAGTTCGTTCTTCCAAAATGATTTAGATTTTCCACTGAAACATAGAGTCGTGTCATTAGCATACTGCACGACTTTTTTCCTGCAGTAGTGATGATCCAATTTCATTGACTTATATGAAAAACAGAATTGTGCTAAGAATTGACCCCTGGAGGACTCCATAGCTCAAATGAATTGAGTTTCAATGCTGATTTGAAATTAGGACAATTTAAGTTCTGTTGTTTAGAAATGATTTAAGCGACAAGTATGACAAGCCTTAGACACCATCAGATTCCAGTTTATCGAGTAGTGACTAAATTTCAAATTTTGTTTTTATTCATGTAATCCTTAAGATTAAAATATTAATTTATTTAAGAGACATCCACTTGTAAACAATAAGTAGGTCCATGTATTCATTAAAATGTCTCGTAACAGGAAAATAAACTAATAAGTATTGATTGAAATAAAAAGAATATGTAGAAAGTATGTTATATATCCTCAATTGTAATACAGAAAATCCTCTACAAACGTAATTTCTATAAGCTTTTCTTATTATTTATAAGAAGTTTTTGTTCTTTTACAATACCTTAACTTAGTAATAAACCTCTTGAATATTATTATTTTCAAAAGTCTAAAAAACTGTATTATTTTGTATTGTGACTTTGATTTGAATTGACACCCAATCAAATGAAAAGAATTTGTACAAAACTGTAGAAGTGTTGAAGTTTCAAAACTTTTATTTAAAAGGAATATTTTTTATATCACTAGTATAAAAAAACTAATAAAAATGCAATTACATTAGGTCTCCCAGTTGTCTACCGGATTTGGCCTTGATTGTTACCAAATTGTATTCTCACTTAATTTAGCACCATAACAACGATATCTTAATAACTAACAAATACTGTAGAGCTACTGATTTTGTTTGTCACAAGTATTTGTTTTATTAACTTACTTCTTTATATTACGGGAACGTTAGTACAATTTTACACGTTACAGGAAAATTATTTTTACAGTACAGAATACTCATATATACGTTCAGTTGTAGTAAACATTTACATATTATTGTGAAATTATTGGGAGTATTCAGTTAAAACATGGATCAGAAGACTTTTGGTTCGAATTTAAATTATTTTAAAATGTTACGTTAAACATTGTATATATGCATGAGTTTTTCTGTTGAATTTAATTCAAGTAAACTAAAATTTAAAGTTTACGAAATTTGTTTTTAGTGACATATATATATAAATGATTGTTATACTATGGTTTTCTAATTTTTCTAATATTAGATAAATTGTGATTATTAGGGTAAACAACTCCCGTTTTTACAAATGGAAGTAGACTAATATAAAAATAAAATAATTTAAACTAAACATTTAAAATAATGTACCGTAACTTGATGCAACAAATTTGGGAGGAATGGCTAATACTGTAAATCCTTTAAAAATATTGGTGCTGGAAAAATTATTATATAAAAAGTCACGATGTGAATTATTATATTTAATTTCAACTGCAGATATAACACCATAAATAAAAAAAATATTTTACGTAGACTTATAAACTCGATAATTTGTATACCACATGAGTAAAAAGTATAATAATCCATATAGAGTTCATACGGAAACTATATAACGTGGATGGTTATGCCTATTTTTATTTCTAATGTTTGAATGAGATACGCGTGACAAAGGTTTGTTTGCCAAGCCTTCTCAGAATTTTGGTATTTGGATATCTAGAAAGAGTAAACGGCAAAGCCCATGTGTTCTCAGCGGTCTGCAAGGTGGCTAGATAGTGTTGAGACAAATCTGCATCAAGAGTGGTTACATTTTCGATACACTTTAAAAATTAAATTTGACAACTTTGAGTCCGATATCTAGTATAAACCCAATTACTTAGTAAATTGTAATCATAAAGTTGTATTTTAATTGAAATATTTTTTTACATTTACCACATTTTGCAACACCATATATTAACAGTAACTTTTTTACTAACCAGAGTTCTATTGGTGTAATGCCGTTAGGCAGTGTATGATTATGGTAAGAGGCCCAGAAGGATGCTACTATAATTTAAAATTTAAGTAAATAAGAATGATCAACTAAAATGTTAAAATCAATAATTATTTCGGTAATTTCAATATATTAAATCAGTGCATTGTGTTTAGTACATATTTTAAGGATTACTGCAAAAAGATTTAAATATTAGGTTCACTATTGACACTAACTTATAAATTAAATTCACACTTCAATAGTCATATCTGAAGTGTTTGTCATATAAAAACACTTGCATGCCTAAGAATTCCGAGACAAAGATGAATAAATCCCAGGACTAGATTAATGAACCAGTTATAATGGACTGTTGTTGTCACAGATGGTAGCGCCTCAATAATCTCTGAAATTGCTGAGTCAGCTGATGTTGACATTGATCATCTGGTGAACACCATTGCTGCCAACTGACAATTAGAACAACTTGGCTCTGGCTTACTATTGATACTATAACAACTGAGCAAACAATTATAAGATAATCGTTAATTCAGGCCCTTTAACAATTGTATATTATTAAAAGAACTATTTCATATATTTCAGTAAATAGATGAATCAATGATTTTTACAGATTATTGAAGTGAAAACTTCTTTAGGCGCGTTGAGCGTTTTGGTAGAGGGTAAAATCCTCGGTTCGCGTCACCGACATGCTAATGATACTAACCTGCATGAAAAAGTCAGTCTCGCTGTGTTTTTTAACCGTAGACTTGGCCGCGGACTACTAACCTGCATGAAAAAGTCAGTCTCGCTGTGTTAAAACTGTCCCGGCGGAGTATGAAAACAGACTGCGAAAATCAGTGACCTTTACGGCTTCCTCTCGCGATTTAAAAGTGAAGCCAATGTCGTACAATTCTGTAAGATGCGTCAAATTAAAGCTCTTAATATTGGCAATCTATTGGTTACATTTTTAAATATTAAAAAAATTTTGAAATAATTTCGAAATAATTTTGATTATTGTTTACATTTTACATAGCGTTTACAATGACAAGAAAAAAGTAGTAAGCGAGGATTTTTTTTTATTTTTTGGTCAGACAAAATTTGTCAGCGAGAAAGTTGTGTGAAAATAGATGAATATTTTTTTTGTAATTTATCATTTTTTTATTGGAAGTTTAGTTTAGCCTGTAGTAGCGTATGAAGTGATGAGTGAACGTTTCTGCCGGAACTGTAGTTGGCGCATTGGCTCACTGATACTGTATTAACTCAATAAATTAGTTTATTGTGCAATAAAAATACCTTTACGAAAGAACCAAGTTAATTTAACTAATTTATTAGTTTTAAAAATATTGTGGGTTTAATTGTTATTGCAATTATATACTTTATCCGTAGCAATAACTGTATTATTTACAACGGTGTTCAACTCACTGTTGTTCACTCGGTGTTTACTCACTTGTATTCTATATTTAACTAACTATTAATATTGATCAATTATAACATATTTTTATACAGATAAATGAATAATGAAAACAACGAATATATTTTTAAACGTTTTTAATATTTGTACGAATATTTGTATTTAAAATTTAGCATTATTTATTTTAATTATGTTTTTAATATTTAACCTCTTCATCATGAAATGAGTATTATTACGGTATAAGATTTATCTTACTAGCGTGGTAAAATAGATTTCTAGTTATTTGATAATATTTTTTCGTGGATTTTAAAATTGGAAAATTAAAAACGCGTCACATTTACAATTACAGATGTACTGCTACTATAACGTATTGTTAATTACTCTCAACTTAATAGTTCCGTTTTCACTTCTATCGGCAGTCCCACGACTGCTACTGTTTTTTTGTAATTTGCTAACTTGTAACTTAGCAAAGACTAAAAATACAACTTAATTTTGAAAAATAGTAAAACTTGTATTAAGTTTTTATTTTATTCTCGTGAGATAAACCAACTTCATTAATGATTTTTAACACGTCTTGTTCATAGTTTAAATGTATACGGAATCACATAAAGTACCAGCTCTCTCAAGACTTTTTGTAATTTAATATTAATTGAAATTAAAGCAGGATATTGCCATTTATACAAATTGAATTTAAATACACACACGCCATATTTATTTAAATCAATTATATGGACATATAAATATATATATATATATATATATATATATATATATTATTTTTTTTTTTTTTTTTTTTTTACAGGTATTTGGTCTTCCGATCATATGTTAGTTTGCTTATTTAAACACATATGTGACAGATACGGCCAAATACAAAATAATTGAATCTGAAAAAGTAAGCGCTCTGTGGTGTAATGGTAGCACATTCACCCGGCAAGTGAGAGATCCGGGTTCGACTCCCGGCGGAGCAAGTACTTTTTGTGATTCAATGTTTATTGAAATTAAATAAGGCTATTGCCATTTATACAATTTCATGTAAATAAAAGTCGTTTGACAGGTATTTGGTCTGCCGATCATATGTTAGTTTGCTTATTTAAACACATATGTGACAGATACGGCCAAATACAAAATAATTGAATCGGAAAAAAGTAAGCGCTGTGTGGTGTAATGGTAGCACATTCACCCGGCAAGTGAGAGATCCGGGTTCGACTCCCGGCGGAGCAAGTACTTTTTGTGATTCAATGTTTATTGAAATTATATATATATATATATATATATATATATATATATATATATATATATATATTATATGTCCATATAATTGATTTAAATAAATATGGCGTGTGTGTATTTAAATTCAATTTGTATAAATGGCAATATCCTGCTTTAATTTCAATTAATATTAAATTACAAAAAGTCTTGAGAGAGCTGGTACTTTATGTGATTAATTCTTTTTACTGTTATTTTTAAGGAATAGGACTCATCGGATTTAAAATTCCTTAATGTCATGCACAATATAAAATATACATGTATGCCTATAAAATACTAACCTGCACATCTAGTTCACTTAACAAACTAATTAAGCTATGATTGAAATATTCTTTTTAAGAGTAAAATACGTTATTCGGTAACTGAACCCGGCGCAGTGAAGTGTTGTATCGGCACACCCTGAACTGTGTACACACACAATCTTTCATACAATCTGAGATAGTATCTGTTCTGTAACTTTACTCTTACACGAACATTTTGATGATCATACGATATTAACTTAAACATATTTTCTTTAAAATAGAAATTATTTGTTTGAAACAACAACATTTGGTTTTACGTTAAAATTCCATTATTTACAGTTATGTTCAATTGGCTGAGCAGTTAGCACATGTTGTTCGTTAGGTTATCATAAATCAGATCTGTATGTTTCCATGAAATATTGTCACTTCAGAAAGATTATTATTCAGAAACATAATACTACTAAACAAAAGATGTGCAGAGTTTAGTATCCTAGTAAGATCATTTAAAATATTAACATGGGGTCTCCATGCATTTTAATAAGATGCACCATTTTCGTTGTGCTTTACCTTCCCTTTTAGTTTATATTCGTGTTAGAAACTAAACTAAACTTGTGTTATGGTGCAGAATTATGAGCTGGCATTACCACCGGATATCTATACTATACTATATCATATACTCTCCCTTTAACATGTTGATTGTGGTGCCTCCGAGCGTACTGGACGCTTAAGATTACTCAGTATCACTCAGTACAGAGCGGCAGTGAAGGTTTTAATGATAGCCTTACATAGACCAGCGTATCATGTCACCAGGCAGACTATTAATTTCAAATTATTACGTGATTATTAAAATAACTAATTGTAAAGAAATTTATCTATGTACGATCTAAATATGAGTCCAGTATTATAAGTAGGATGTGCCACATCGTATAAATTACATAGATAAAAAGGTGTTATCATTAACAAAAGTTGTATATAAGGAGCTACGTACCATATTTTTTAAACTGTAATTTAGCAGTTCTAGAGCTTAAGTATAAATAATTATCATAAAGCTATAAGCATCAAAACAATAATTGGACTCTTAGTTAACATGACTTACTCGAGTTTTCATAACTAATTCCTTTAGTATACACTCATATGTATTCAGTTAAATTAACTTATAGAACCATTTTAGATTGTAAATCAAATCAATTTTGTGACGATATTTTTAAAATGTATCACAACACAATTACCCGTGGACTCATAGGTTTATACGCGTGCTTCAGAATTAAAATTTTTGTGATCAGTAGTGATTAACGATCAAAGTAAAGGCAAACTAATTTTACCGCAGCTCTACCAACAGTATTGGTATATGTTGCACAATATAATATCATTGTTTTATTTTATTTTACATACTGGAGCACTGTTTGGCTGGTATGAGTTTGAGACTCAATAATACATCAACTGGTTCACCAAATCTTGAAATTTTACACACAAGCAAAAAAGTCGCTTATTATCTACTTTAGAACATTTTGAAATTTACAAAAGTGCCAAAATTAATCATAATATATTATCAAATGACAAATATTTTCTAACAAAAAAATGTATTATTCGATAGACTTTTAAACAACATACATTGATCACACATAAAATTAAATAAAACAAATTTAGCCACCAAGGTAGTGAAAAAAACACATGACAAATTGGTTTTAATTATTTATTTTCATAATTAACTTAACCTTAGTTAGTACCTGAAGATGAAATCGTAGATTTCGAAATGTACATCGTAAGAAAAATAAAATTTAAAAAAGTTTTAAAAGGTTTATTCATATTGTGTTATACATATGATTTGACAGTTGTAGTATTCAAGTACATAGATGATGAAGCATGAATGATACTCATGGTTTTGCTTACCAAGTTAAATTTATCAGAATATCTAGAAATAACTGCCTTAAATTAATACAATGATTAATTTACATTACAGCTCATTTGTATTATAAAAACATGTTTTGCTAATCCTATAGTTATTCTTTTTACTATAGCAAGAAATTGCTTGGTATAAAATGACTGAATTTTAAGGTAATGAAAAGTAACTTAAACCCTTTAAAAATGTTTTTATTGACATGCAAGTGTTTCGGTATTAAACCATCATCAGTGTACATTAACCTCCAAATAAATAATAAACAATTAAATATACACATGTGGACCATTTAAACATATGTTAAATTTAAATGACACAGATTTTATTTTTGATTAGTAATCTGTATTTACTGTAATATTTTAATTTTTTCAAAAATTTGGTTTGTCTTATTTTTCAGATTACTATTTAAAATGTTATGAGGATCTTTATTTTAATTTAGATTGATATGTAATTCTCCATGTGTGTTTAATTTCTTTCCTTTCGTTTCGATATCTAAAATGTCTACGTTCTATCCCATATTTGTGTGGTTATGGTCAATTTCCAATAAGTGTTCAGCAAAATTTGATTTTATTGTAGACATGTTATTTATTTTCAAAGCTTGTATATGTTCTTTAAACCATTTATTAAAATGTCTACCAGTTTGCCCAATATAATAGCCTTCACAATCACTTCATTTAATTTTGTATACTCCAGATTGTTCGTATAATTCATGTTTGTCATCATTTTGGTTCACTTTGTTCAATAAGTTTAAATGTATTATTTCTTGTTTGGTAACTGATGGAAAATTTTAAATTTCGAAAGGTTTTTCTAACAGCTTTGTTTAATTTAGTGTTGAAAGGTGCACACATATACTTCTGAATTTCTTTAGTATTAGGATTAGGTAGTATTATGTTGGTTTTATTGATTTTCCTAGTTTTCTTCTTAATTATTTTTTCTAATATATGGGGTTGATATCCATTTTTGACAGCTAGATATTTTATTATTCTCATTTCTTTAGTTTTATTCTCATCACTCATTGGTATATTTAACATTCCACAATATGGAATGCCCATTTAGTATGTAAATGCTTCATTGAAATTAGAAATGAATCAATGCTTATGTTTTATAAGTGGATATTACTGATTATTTTAATTGACTGTGATATTATCTTTCTGGTAACAAATCTACAGCATTTATTCTTACCAAGGGTTTACGTTATAATTTATTGATTTTATTTTTTGAAATTTGTTTGTTGAGAATAGGTAGGGAATAAATTTAATTAGAGTGCCTTTATTTATCAAGCATTCCTGAAAATAATATGCTGGTTACGAACAGAATTCTAGTTACAATAAGTGCATTGAAATATCTTAAAGACTAGTATTACACTTACAATTAATTGCTACTTTACCTGTACATTGCACTACATACAGTTAGTTCCAAATTTTGCTTTCTATGTGCTGAGGTGGGTAGATATTTGAAGGTATTGGAGTGGTTTTTAGTCATTTTATTGAAATATTATCCTTAAATCACAGTCATGCTCTAAAGGCGAAATTTAAAGTTAATAATTTATGGAAAGGTGGTAGAGTTCCATAATTGTTTAAGCTGGTTTCTGCATATTTTAACGTAATACAATTATGGTGGGTATTATAATTAAGGTACATCCGAATTTAATTATTCTGAATTTAACGTTATTTGCGTCATAAGGAAAAACTTTACTGATATCCGTTCCAAAATAACCAATTTCCCCTGAAATTCATTCTTTTAAATCTATGACCAAATTCTTTCTTCTCTCTGGTTTAAACCCCTCCTATTAGTTATTTTGCTGTGGTTACAATCTTAATTAGATGGAAAATTGCTTAGAGGACGCTTAACATAATATTGTGAGAAATATTATAAATCAACTTGACTTGATTCATTCACCTTGATTGCAAGATTTTTAGATATAAATTTATTACAAGTATCAACATTACTGTGTCCCAAGGTATACCTTAAAATATGCAGAAACCAGCTTAAACAATTATGGAACTCTACCACCTTTCCATAAATTATTAACTTTAAATTTCGCCTTTAGAGCATGACTGTGATTTAAGGATAAGTTATTTATTTTGGTTAAAAAATACATCAATATTAATAAAAGCCTTTAGGATTTATTATCAATGCCACTAATCAATAATTGTAGTATCAAGTGTCTAAGGTAAAATCGTTAATTATAGTTATCAATATTTAACTTAAGTACCTATTATAGAATATACGGTTCAGTTTAGCACAAAATAATGTAAATAACTGTTACGTTAAACTCCTTTACCTCCTGAAACTAATTAAAGTTCTTCGGTACTCTCATTCAGGTAATTACGTAACTCTTAAAAATGTGAAATATTTATATACATACGGATTCAATATTTAAATATAAAAAAGATTATATTTAACATTTTTAGAAGCAACCAAATTATAGCTACCCTTTTATTTAACATATCAAAGTATCCATAAAGCCAGGTCAAAAACTACAAAAACATTTACTGCTATTCATTATTATAATATCTACTATCAGAATATAATTTTTACGTTGTTGTTAGTAAAGTTATTTCTTAAAAAATCTTTCTCGTCATTATATCAGTGAAAGTATCTAAATAGTATTGATATGTCTTTACAAACATTTTTCCTAAGTCATACCGGCCTAGGGTCCTATGAGTTTTTTTTAAGATTCGTATTTTAGAAGCTTACTACTAGAAATATTAAACCTGTTTCTGTAAACTTTAGTCACGATCAGTCTTTTAACGAAATGTAATTACTCCATTTAAAACTCAAAATAGAAGGATTTAATTATTAGCTCGCAGTTACAATACGAATTAAAAATATATTTCAATTGGTTCATGACTTTCTTGTAACCACGAGGTTTAGTAGCTCGCTGCAAAGTATTTCAAGAAATGTTTTAATGAAACAAACTATTAATAATTATGAACTATATAATAAATTTGAATTTTAAGTGTATTTCACTCGTATGTTACCATTAAAGATTCTAAAAAACAAATTTATAATGTGTTAAAACAGCTCTGAATTGTGATAATATCTTCAAAATATATTATATATTTTGGTGGGCTCATATAACGAGTTGAAAAAAACGAAATGGCTTGACAGCTCAGTCTGACTCACAAGAGGTCTAGTGCGTGATTCAGATGTAAGCTAGTGACGTATAGAGAGTTAGTGAGATTTAGACACTTCACTAAGTTAAGACAGTAGCCTAACAAGACAAACATGAGATAGTGAAACTTTCGGTACTGATGATAATCTTCACTCAACGCCTCATGATAACACAGGTTACTATTTTAGGCTACAACCTCCTCGAAAGCTTCAATTTTCCCCTTAAGATGAGATCATGCTCTCCACTTCTGCCCCGCGGAGTTCTCGCAAACATATATTTACGGCCTTAGGTTGAAATATTGACAAGCAACCGTTAAAACACCAATGCAATGAAGGCAATCATTATTTATTGAGATTTGGATCAGTAAACTAACATCAAGATCAAAAACTCAAGATAAATATTTTAGTATGGATTTTGGTCCTATCTCACAGCAGCATATGTAGAAAAGATATATCTCAAACTTGCCTATATTACATTAATCAGTATAATATTGATATTGTTCTTGGTTCTGGCGTTTTGATTCAAACATAATATGGTTCTGTGCCACCTTTTGTATGACATTTCTGGCAAAACCTGCAGCATTATAGTAAAAGTATAACATAATGAGCAAGTACTGAGTCTTTATCTGGTTATAATGGTTATAAACATTGGAGTGCGGATTATTTAATCGGAAGTTCTCATTAAATGATAACTTAATATTTTCAGCACGGTTATTTTTAATATTGCAAAATTATCTACAATCAACCCTAATGTTTTATAGTTATACTGTATGTAAAAGATTGGGAACAAAATTTACATTAGAAACAGTAATAGAAAGGATAAATTACAGTTAAAGGCAGAAATCTTAAAAAATAGTAGACCTCCGAATTATTAAAACAAACAAATTTAAACATATAAGAATAAAATCGGATGAGATACATAGGTAATTTATATTTAAAATATCCATTTAATACAAGTAAACGCATTGTATTGCACGTCAATCACTGTAAAACTGCAGTGAGATCTTGAAAGCATTACATACATTACATATTGTTGCAAAATTCAGGTGATACGAATTCATAAGATTTAATAAGTACGTAATTCGTAAAAGTCAGAAAATCCCTTAATCTAGATCATTTCCCGAAATTGATAAATTAACTGTTACGGTTGAGAATTCTAACTATCTAATGGAGTGGTGTATTTAGTGGACATGAGAGGGTTGAAGTAGATATTCAGTTTAAAGGGTAAACTCATAATAGTTGACTAAACAAAACAGTGGCGCTGGTAAAATTTAATTAACTAGCCAATCAGCCAGTAATGTCTATTGTGCACTGTTACACCATTGAACTCTGTTCAACCTCGTTGACACTGGTTAGAACGTTTTTAAACAGCAGATTTAGTATATCAGCTATATACGTAGTTGGCCGAGTGTCAGCGAAAGGATCTCTTCAGGGTTTGGAAAATGTTATTATTGTCTGTATATCTGTCTGTCTACACAATATAACCTATACATTTTGAATAATCCATGAAGCTTCATTTCATTATAGGCAAGACGACCAAACGCTTTAATCCTTGTTCCATAGCAGGATGTCACCTGTCTGTCGTACCTGACAACGTTCATAGTATGAAGTCGGGATCTTGCTTTGTGGAATAGTTGCTAAAGTCAAGCAAGCCGTACTCACATCTATTTTGAACTTCGCAAATGCTTATATACTATTTGCAAAGTTTTAGCTTGTTTATACACTAAGCTCACAAGTTCTGCCATTGTAAAAGCTTAACTTAGCATTATAAAGTGTTTAATGGCCTCCGTACAAATCCTCAGCTATTACTCGCAATATCCCGGAATTTCTGAGATCTGCCTTGGTTGGGCGAGAACATTTCAAATATCACATTTTTGGATTTCACATTTCCCCAATGAGCGGTACTGCAATTGATTAATTCAACAGTTTTTTCAGAGAAGTAAGAAATATTCAACTGCATTTTTTTACCTTTTCTAAAGTTGAATATGTCCCGATCTCTGGAACCAACACCGAGTAGTTGTTTAAGTAGGTATACATATAATAATATTTAACCAGGAACTAATAAGGTATGTGTTTAAGTAGATCTAAGTAAAAGTCCATATATTTTATTAAGCAGTATTCATGACTGTACTCATTTTAATAATGATCGAAAGCGTTTTAGTTTCTGAAGAATCAGAAATAATTTAAATTTATGTGCGGAATTCATCTGGAGATGTTATAGCTTAGTGCCAGATGTCAGTAGTTTCTAACCATTATCATCAATTCTCAAATATTAGAGCACAACAAAATTCTTTGTAACACAAGTCGTTTAAAGATCACAGGGTTCGTATTATATAAAGTTTCTTATGTTAAACGAATTTTTACAGAAATTTAAAAACCTAGTGGAAATTAAATTCATGTTATCTAAGCTGAATTCAAAAGTATCTAATTCAGCTGTACTTGACATCATCTCTCACTTGTGGTGGCAAAAAGTGCCACCCATTTAGGTAGTTACAATTTTTTATATGCTTCTCCTACATAATAGTTTTAATAGTATTTTAGAGGATATTTCAAAGATTATTTTCAATTATAAAGTAAAAGTATATATTTTATTGATATTGTGAGTACAATGCTACTTATTAAATGTGTACTTTTAATACATTGCTCACATCAAGTTTTAAAGATATTGATATACCTACATTGCCATTCTACGTATTACACATCAATTATATATTGCTATTTTTAACTCCATTACTCGTCTATATAAACTAATGTCGAAAACCAGTTTAATGTTGAGAGAATGATTGAAAGAAATGTCAATATTTTCTTTGATATTTTTATTCCGAATTTATATATAATAATGTTTAAAATAAAAAATATTTTACTATTAATATTCTGTTACACTTAAAAGTAAATATATTAAATTAAAACATAAAAACTTCTCTATTTTAAAACACATAGCAAACCTGCATTAGGTTTATGTAAGCGTAATGATAAATTATGTTGTTCCATTTATTTAAATAGAATACCATTGCTTAAAACCACTTAAACATAATGGGTTATATATAACATGTTGCATTTTGGGCAATAACTCAGTAAATCCATGATTATACTAAAAATTACATTTAACAGTAACATCAAATGTTTGCTGTGATATACCAATAATACAAGTATATGATCAATCACGCACATTACTAAAACATGCTTAGCACATTTAACCTTCTTAATTACTTATAATGAATGCGTTATTTGTAATGGAAGTAATCTGATTTATATTGTTTGAACTTCAATAAAATATTATTACAATTTTATCCGCTTTTGTTGTTGTTATTTTAGTTTGAGTACAAAGAAATACTTCATCCACATAACTGCCAACCCTCTAGCCAGTTGGATTATTGTGCGGGTTTGCTGTGTTTCCAGTAATCCAATTACACGCGTCTCACTATAATCCTGCAGAGCCGAGCAACATTGATAGAAACTTACTGATTTACACAAACACGCTCTGTTCTAGTGGACGGCAATAACTGATTTACAACGCTCTGTGACTATGAGCATATATTATCACATAAATCAACTTATTTATAAGTTGACATTTACCTGAAATTTTTAGATTTCTATTTTGTTGTTTGTCAGGGTTTAGTATGATCTATTGATATTATTCGTGAAAATCAGTGATGTAGTAAACTGTAATCGTGCGTATTCCATTATGAAACTTTTAGTTATGAAAACTGCACTGAAAATGTATCTTCCTAACCAAAAAACATTGAGCATTATCAAATCGTTCGTTACATTTACACTTAAACATAATGTAAAAATATACAACGATAATCTTGAGGTGAACTATCAGTGCCTTAACAAGCCATGGGAAACAAATGTCATAAAATCTGGTTTTAATTTATGTATGTTTCAATAAATTGTGAAATGTGTAAGTAAACATATATAAGATACACACGTATAAGATAACAACTCCTTTGTTTTTATAAAGTTGTGGCGCATACAGATTGCAGGCAGAAACAATTAGTTGCACTCCTATCACTATCTGAAGTGACCTAGTTTGGTAAATTCCACGTAATTAAAATCTCTCAATGCTGGTACAGGACCAAACACACGTGTGTGTTAATATACACTGTTTGCTGCAGCACAGCAATCTCACTTAACTATCTTGGTCATAGTAGCCTATACGCTTTATATCGCCTTAAACTATAACAGCTGCCTCGTTTATTCAATAAAATAGACTAGGGAAAAATCTAGCTGAGGTAGTGCGATAAACTACATGATATGAATGATAATAAAATCATGTAATTGTTTTCTGATTTTAATAGTAATTTTATAACGAATTTAAATAGTATAACTAGCAGTGAAAAATATGCTTAATATGCTTGTATGCTTAATATTTGCATAGTTAATTATTTCATAATAATTTGTTTGTCTAGTTGATTCCACTCTCGTATAATGATAAATAAAATATTATTGCATCTGTTTTATACTTACATGTAAATATAAAATTGCAACAGAGTTATTATTCTAGTATAGGCTGTCTTATTTCTTCATTATATGGCATATCGTTACCATATCTTGACTCACCATAAGGAATATTCGAAGGATACATCACTGGATCACAGTGGGGACTAAGCAACTTTAAACTTACTTCTCCTCTATGTATAACTACATAAATATATCACATCTATCACAATTTCAACTAAACAGAGCAATACAATCAATAAAAATTAAAATAATAATTTTTTAATCATCCATCATTATAATATACGCTCTACTTAATACGGTTAGAAAATAAGCTTTCTGGAAATCAAGGTCTATACATTTCCATGCAGTATAACATTAAAATGAATAAATAGTAATACACGCAATTGTTCCATCAGCTGTTGTTCAAACCTGCTGCTTTATTTTAAAACAGATGATTAATACATGAGTGATGTAAAATTTACTTTGAACACGTGACTAAATTCAGATCTTTATTCACTACTACATTTCTTTTTAAAATGTTTTCAACTTTAGTTGTCATTGGGGTTTGATCACGCAAAATGCTTGTCGTATCTCGCATTTTTCCTACCTTTCATGAAACTGGTAAAGTTATCTTATAATTTACACAACTCAAGAAAGTTCCTGGGGACCGATTAGCTTACGGAATTAAATAATTTGACTTTGCGAGCAGCTTTGTAGCAAATGGAGTGAAGTTTTACATGCAAAAATATCTAAAATTCCTATATGTCTTATGAATAAATAAATTTTACCCAAATTTTGCATTGATATCTATGGAAAAAATAGTAACAAGGAATAAGTATGCAGCGATGGGGCTAAACCCAAGGGCAATAATAATTTTCCTCATAAACCCTACACGTCTAAGATGCATGGAGTTCCACCTAAATTGGTATACTGATTATAAACAAACATCCTAAGAGTAGGAGACTACTCTTAGGGTAAAGTGTGTTCAGCCCTAGAGCAAAATTGTTTTCCATTCATCTACGATGGACGTATAATAGAAGCTAATATGATACTTTATTTAGGCACTTTTGACCAGCTATAAACACAATACAATTACTTTCTTAAGTTGTAATCGATAATATTAAGGTAGAAAGAAGTCACACTAAGTATCACGTAATAGACTTCACTGAAATTGTTTTCTTCTCGAGATGTTATGAAGACAGACACACAGACGGTCAGACATTTTACAGTCCCAGGCAGACAGAAGAGAAACTCTGTGGGCCTACAGAGTGACTTCAATGACAGTTGTTAGTCAAATACCAGCTGGACATGCATATTCATTGAACTAATTCTTGTATAATTATGTAGAAGGTTTCATTCAATAATTAAAGTCTATAGATTAAATTATTTTCTAGATATATCGTAAAACACGACGTTGGCTAGTAGAAATTAATGACGTTGCATGCAACATTTCAAGTCCATATTCCAATACGTTCTTCAGACATCCATCCAGACATACAGGCAGATAGAGAGAGGAGAAATGACCCACTAGGAATATTTTAGCAAAATATTTAAGATTTCAAGTTTATACCGCAATTTTTCAACAGATATCACCCTGAGATATATGCTTTGAAAACACTCGGCCAGTAATGTTCATCTCAATGAATCCACCGACAATAGTATTGGTGTTTAAGTGTTGAACTCATATTTTAACCCTCCAATTATATATAGCGTATACTATACATTACAATACACATTTAATTTATATACTAAACGAGTTTAATGGTTAGTTATTTATTCCATGTGAAAACTTTACACCATTCTGTAACATTGGCATTTTGTCATATTATTCTTTTAACCACAACTCTGTGATATTGGAACAAGTTGACCAACATTAGTTGTGGTTAGTTGTACGAGACTAGCCAAATTGCCCGCGGTTACATGCAGTGATTGTACAGAATACCCGTACAATATGTTACGCAACCTGTCATTTAGTAAAACTTTATTTATAACCAAATATTTATTAAATTAAAACCAATTTAATTAATATCATCTATACTCATTTTCCATGTTTTGAAGTAACACATAATGTAAACAAATTTATTAATAAAGCAGCTCTTTAATAAACTATTAACTTCACTGTTAATTATCTTCTATTACACGGATTATTTATTATTGTTATTTCGATTACTTATTAATTTTGCATACTGCTTATAGATACGATTCGGAATCAAATCTATTTATATAATAGTTCATGAACACAAATATATATGGCAACGTTAGAACACATAACATAACATAAAAAATAAGTATAAACTGTACTTAATATAGTATATAATTTTAAAACTAATTTATTACATTAAACACTGAATACTTATTTGACCGTTTATTTATAGACTCCAAGCATTTACATTAAAATAGTTTAAACATTTACACAACATAATTTTATCGCACTTTAAGGTTCTCATAAACTATTAGTAAAATATACCAAAAAATAAAGAAAACATTGTGTTGAACAGTATCAGAAGTTTACGAGAGAGCATGAGATAAAAATCTATTTTGGTTTTTCGTTTATTTCTCTCTAGTTTATAAGTGTGTACTTAATATCTAAAAATAAAACTATACATTCTCTTTCCTATAAAAATTGTAATTACTTTTCAAACTAGAAATACTAAGTTGTATTACTTTATTACTCTATGTAATTGTTTATTTTTCAAAAATAATACAACATTTACTTCTTTATATAAAATGCACGAAGTCTTTTTTGTCTTTCAACAAGCAATGTAAGGTCTGCAGTAACTCTTCCTGTAAAATATATCACAAATAATTTACTTTACATAAAATACAACACGTATGATATTAGCGGAGAAAAAACAGATTAAACAATGTTAAATATGAAAATATTCTATTACTTTAAAGATCAACGTTTATTAAAATCTTCTATAAAATTAATTAGACATTATGAAGGCAAATATATTATTAATCGTGTATCTGTTGAATGCAAGAATAAGTACGAAAGCATGCAATTAGAATAGTTATTACTTATCGGTAATGTTAAGCATTCCTGAACAATGCAGACTCTATGCTAATGCCACTATGATTAAAATACATGTTACAAATAAGAATACGACTCTGACCTTGTAATTAACATTTATTTCATTTATTTAATGTTTTTAAGAGAAGTTAGTTACACAGTTCTAAGTTGGATTGTCTGTGACATACACGCGTGTTAGTCTATACCAGACAAACGAGTTTCAAATTCAATTTTCCATGCATATTCATTAAAAAAATATGATTAAGCTTTATTAAATCATCAAAATCTAATTTTTTTCTCTAAATTCTAGTCATAACCAGTTATTGGTTTTAGTTCCTTTTGGGTTATTAATGCTTAGGGTATTTTTTGGAATTATATGTTTTTAACTCAATTAATATTTGCCACTCTCGTTCAACCCACTCGCGTCAAAAGGTGAACACTCACTTATTACGTCAAATTGTTAAATATGTTGTACTTTTACTAAATAATCAGACTGGTGAGTGAAGGAAAATAGAACATAATGTTAATTGAATACATTATATGTACAGTAATCTACATGTGTATCGGGTTGTCCCATATAAAACAGGCTTTGAAACACGATAACTACCGTAATATTTATTAGATGCAGTCTTTAAGAATCGTCAGTGTTATAGGAGTTACATTTTTTACGAAGTAATCCATCTTCAGTTTGACTTTTCGAAGTAACAACTAAACGAGGAATCTAGCTTTTATTTGACAAATCCGAAGGCTTTTTTATATTTGAATTATGTACAAAACAAATTTGCTTAGCCATTTGAAACTACTAATGGCAATATATTTCAAATTTAACCGACCATAAACCTTTTTAGAAATTTTGTTTAATTCAGTCGCTACATAATTGGTCTGTTTGGGACATTTTATGGTCCTTACTTACATAACTGTTGAAAGAAGTTGAAAAAACATCAAATTTGTACAAAAAATACTTTGCATTTTAAACATGTAGTTTTTCAATGATTTAAATTATAAAATGCACCAATAACACTCCACTTTTACGAATATAGTTAGTTCACTTTCCGCTCATCTTTAAAACGGTAAATTAATCCAGTACAAGTGTAAAAACCAACTTTATTAACATTTATTATATAAACATTTAAATGTTCTACTACGGAAAGTATGAATACGTTGTTCAACTCAGGTCATTATTATATGAGAGTATTATATCCTACGTTTATATTAGATGAAAGTGAAAATTTCACGTCTGGTAAACTTTGTAAACACGGAGCTCACTCATCAGTCTCTCATTTCCTGGCAATATCTCATCTCCCCACTCACCTCCCCTTCATCTGCTTCTTTATCCAGATTACTTAGCCTTTCTGCAGATGATGTTGCCTTATCATCTTGAAACTTCACATGACTATAGCCACATCAAGCTGATACCACTATCATTGTTTTATGCCTCTAGTCAGTACGGTTTAGTACCTCAACTTTATTGACTTCAGTATTGACTAAATAAAAACATGAATTTGTCTCTTTTATTAATACGACTATAGTCGAATTAAAGGATTATTTATGAGGGTGCCTGTTGGGTCTATTATAAACCTATCGTATGTTTTTTTATACATGTAGGCCTAACAGTTAATTTTTTATAACTGTACCAGTTGTATATGCTTTTGTCTCTAGTGTTTTAAAAATTACATCTCTAGAACACAGTAAGCGATTCTAACAGATTTTAGCTGTCTTTAGTTCATTTAAATAACATTTAGTGTAGTGAAAATAAAATGAAATACAAATAGAATATTAAAAACGTATCTCGTATAGTTACAGAATATGTACACTAAATGTAAAATTGGGTTCTTTGTATTTTCTGCTATATGTTCAAATGTTGAGAATAAAGTAAATCTTCGACTAAGTGGCCTAAAAAATTTCAAACTCATTTATTTTTTATAGCTTAGTAAAAGACTTTTTTATACATTAAAAGATGAAAAAAGTGTAAAGTACTCCTTAAAGAGATCTGTCTTTTAGTGTACCTCCTTGGATAGATTACTTACATTACATTAACTTCTGTCGATATACATTAAGGTGTGGAAACACTGATAAAAGTTACTATTTTCAGTTTAGTTTGGATAAAAAAATCATATTATAAATTCGAAAATGCTTTTGTTTCTTTTCTTCATTTCACGCATAAACTATTTAACTGTTTGTACTGACATTAAACATAGGCACTTTTACGGTCCGTGGTATGAACATAGTCCTACTCTTCTTTCGAAAAACCTTTCAGGCTCCATTTATCATTAAATTAGCAAAAATTCCATCTTGGTCTCTAACCAAGATGTGAAATACTAATTGAAAGAGCCTGCCAAATGTAATCAACTGTTCTGTGTACACTAAGTAACGGAACTTTTAGTACTCCTATTTTACACTTTCTTCACATTTTAATTTAAAAAAGTCTCTTACGAAACTATGAAAAATGGTTATAAAAATAAATTAAATTGTGTCAGCTTAACCATATGTTTATTTGATTTAAGGAGTCACCATTAGTTTTCTCGCCATTTTTAGATTTCAGCGATTAAGTAAGTACTCATCTACCTCAAGAATTATGCTAGGTTAAAGTTCACTGGATTGTGCTCTAGAACTAATGTACCAAATCAGCTCTAAATGTTCTAAAATATTAAAAATATTTCTCAGTTTATAAAGGAGGAAACATTTTGATAGTATCATTGTTAATGTACTTTTAACCGAAACTTTTTATCAGATATTAAGTATAAAAGACAAAGTAACTATCTAACTTTTACTATAAATATAAAGACTAGTATAAAACAAATCTTAGTTCCCATTTAACAAAACTAGTCTTCCTTCTCGGATGTGTGAAATGTGTTTTTTTGGAAGCATGGAACAAAAATTACTAAGACCGGAGTTAATTACAATGGCCATAAATACACACTTATTTGAATACGAAATTACGTGCAAATCGACGGGTAATATTATTATATTATTTTAAAATGTTCATGACAAGATTAAGGATACCATCAAAACGTTAAATAAGAGTTTCAACTGACAACATTGCGTTTCCCTAATTGAGTTTAGTGTGACAAAAAAAAGAGATACAGTCCACATCGCGATCGTGGTTGTCCCAAAAAGGTCTGTTAATAAAGTCTTCCCTATATACCTCACAACCTGAACTGAGGTATTATATTAAGCTATACAATTACATGACTTACATTTACAACTTTTTAATTAAACCCCGGTATGAAGCCAAATTTTTTTTTTTTTTTTATTAAACAGTTAAAAATTAATACTTTTGTTACAGATTTCAACATTGGGGATTCAATTCCTTTACTGCATATTTGACTCGCTTATCATTGACTATCTAGCAAACGTTTCTGTGGTTATGTTAAGCATTTATATATTAGGTAATGTTAATTCACATACGCGCGCACGTACGCACACAATGATTTGTCTTAGTAATTTTTCTTCTTACTTACGTAATTAATTTATTATAATTGTATAATTAAAAACATGACGTATATTTAATTGTATAACTCATTTATTATAAATAATTTAAATATATTAGAAAAATAAGCAAAACGCACATTATAGGGACTAGCTTTAGTTTTTTTTGCTTCTAGATTTAAAGGTTAATTGAAAGAGGGCTGCAGTAGTTTAGTCTCCTTAGGGATTCAAATTGTTAAAGAATTTAATAATATATTATATGCCTTGTATTTTAACTTATTGAAATCTGTTGGTGCCACAGTAATATGACATTAGTTCTTTATCTCACGGTATTTATCTTGTTGGACATGACATTTTTGCAAAGAAGCTGCTTAGAATAGCAATAGTATTATGTTCACTACAGTCAGCTTTACTACTTCTGCGAATTTATCAATAGCCAATATATCTGGGCAAACAAATTAAATAATTAATTAATGTTTGAAAAAGATTATCTCATCTATTTCTCAATTTGCTTTTTAAAGTGAAATAAACTGTGTTCTTAAAGTGTTCGTATTAATACAAATTATCCCAGGAGGGTTCACTTCTGATTGGTTTATACCTTACAGTTGCACCTACAGTAGGTACAGCAAAAGACAATGTTCACAACCTTATGGATGTCCAGGAGCGGCATATATTAAACGCAAATTTCGAAGGATATATCTATAGGTCTATTCTACTGTGGAAGATGACTACACCACAGTCATCACACACAGTCAGTGTGAGTTGGTGGGGTTCCCTGAGTGTTGAGAGCTATTGCTAGCCTAGACATAAGAGTGTGTGGCCCTACCTGCCTACTTTGACTGGAGATGCTACTATAGGCTTCGATACCTCTTCTTCCGTGGAGACACAACATAGATTAATTTCCAAAATCTTTCCTCATGGATCTTGAAAGGAGGTGATCTCAGATTTTACCCATACATAATATATCGCCACTTCGGAAACAGCGCAAAGGTCCTTTTAAGACTAAGTTTAATTTCTAGCCTCTTGCCTAAATAGAAAAAAACCGGAAAAACAAAATAGAAAAATTTACATTTACATTTTGTGACGTATGAGACGTATAATGTCAAATTTTACGTTACTCGCCATTAACAACAAAGAAAATTAGTATTAATTTAAATGAAAAAAGGGAGTATCAAATAGCCCCGTTACGAAACGTTAAGAAAGGGTGAGGAAGATGGACGGATTGCCCGTTTATTTTTTGTCACCAAAATCAAAAATGTTTTTTATTGGCCCAGGAGGAACCTGTATACCTTTGTACATGTCTATGAAGGGTTATCACATAGATGGACAAACGAACGGGCAAAGAAACAATTTTAGGAAGGCCCTGTTGGGCTGTTATAAAATGTGTTAAGATGTAAACAGAAATCATCTTATTTAAAAAGAGTAATAAATTATAGCTGTAATCAAGTCCGAATAATATAAAACAAACATTGACAACACAATAACGGAAACATAATATGTTTACAACAAATAAGTGAATTTTCAAGAATGTGATAATGTTTTACTAATTTATAACACTTCTAATAAGATTTCACTTTGTAAACGAACAATTATTTGTTGTATTGGAATGCATATTCAAATTTAAAAAAAAAACATGTACTGTAAACATCAGGTATGTCAAAAGTCAGTTTACCATCTGTAACAAATACAAAGCAAGAACGCATAAAAAATCGTTTATTCACACAAAAATGTTTTGTACAATCCGTCAGCTATCTTTGACTTCACAAACATCTTTGATTAATTGAAATATGACTGGATCTCGTAAATCGGATTATCGATAAGTGATCAACACCTTAAAGTTCAATCGGGGATATTTCCTGAATAGGCTATTGTTATTTATATCAAAATAAAATTCAGCATTATATTCTTAAAGTCCATAGTAAGGTGAAGTATTTTTTAAAATAAAAAAACTTAGGTTTCGGAAAGACGTGCGCCCTACAAAAAAACAGATTTTACATGATAAAACTAGCCTATTTTTGTTTTGAAACATTTGTTACCATTAAACATTATTTCAATCGTTAAAACTTGGGTCTACACACTTTTGCAGTGATGGTGACGATGGTATCTATTTTTATATATCTGTTTTAAATATCCATTATCAATAACAATCTTTTAAAAACATTGTAATTTTCTTTTCTTAAATATTTCATTGTGAATGTTCACCTATAAATCCAGAATACTTAATTACATAGTTAAATGTGTAGTTTAAATAAATCATATTTATTATTTAAGTTAAACTATATATGTCACCTACAGTCTTACACATTTTACTTAGTTTAGATCTTAAAAATGTCGTATTTCTTAAACCTTTAAATATTTATACAATGAACATCTTCGAAAAGAAACATTGCATTAAGGATGCTGCCTACTGTAGGTGGCGAGCTATGTCCATATACGTTGAAGACAGTGATGTTATTTTTAAAAATAATCAACTTCACTCTGTCCCCTTAGTAACTAACTCCAAGCCAAAGCCAGAAAACCCAAGTATCCCTAATAGCCAAGTTAATAAAGGTTTGGTATCATATTTAATTCACTGCAATCTGAATTTTTCACACATTGTTAATATTTCAGACACGTTTTTTTACAAATATTTTTCGACATAAGGAAATACCTTTCTCCAATCCAGTAACTTTCTGTAACTGAAGTAAATATACATGTAAATGACATCAGCAGAGTAACTATTAAGAAAAATTATTTAATGGCGTGATATTCTACACATTGCGATCAGTGATGGTCATTGGGAAATATTTGAAATTTGAACCCCTCGATGGCCTGAAAATATAATGTGTTGCGACTGGGATGCACCCTTAAATTGCACTTTATTATGGGTTTTAAATTTAATATCACATAAAACACGCACATTTTAGTATATTAATTTAACTTCAACGTAAAACTCTTCATTATGTTTCATGTCAAGATGATTTGAAAAATATACTATAACAACACAAACCCAACGTTTTGACTCGTATATCGGAATCAAATAAAATGTTTAGTTTTGAAAATAACGTGTAGTAAACCATTTACGAATATATTTACAAAACAATGATACAAATTATGCCTTCAATTATTTCTTGTAGCAAACAATCTACACAATATAATTGTAACACTTTAAAATACAAAATAGAATACTTTATATAGTTTTGAAATATTGCATGAAAGCCCCAACTGTAACAAAAGCGGTTTCTAAATTGAGTTTTAAGACGAAGACGAGATTCAGTTAACCTAATTCTAAATCTATTTCACGAGCTTTTCCTTATTTGTTTTTACAACCCAAAATGACTTAATTTTGATCAAAACTCTGATTTGTAATTTATTTTAAACAACCAATAAGATATTATTATTACAAACTATATTGCAATAGAAATTTCGATAATTCATTCATACCATTACTTCCTAATACTTATACAGAGGATCGAATACTTAAATTTAAATTACAGAAGCTAGTTAATTATATGAACTAGTATGTGATAAACAAGTCGCATATTGTATATTGTTCATAAAGTGAATATATCATATTTTTTTAAGAAATAAATGTAGATATAATTTCCCCAAAATTAAAGTTATATTTTATTTTCAAACTATTTTAATTTTAAATTAAATTGATCTACCAATATAATCACAATACACACCACATGCTCATCCAAATTCATTGACTACCCTACTAATAGTAATATCAATAATCACTATATCAATATCATTTAAGTTTCTTGCGATATATATATATATATATATGTGTGTATATATATATATATATATATATATATATATATATATGTGTGTGTGTGTGTATATATATATATATATATATATATATATATATATATATATATATATATATAACAGGTCTGTAAATGTCAACGGACTCTAACAGGTATAAAAGAAAACAGAACACGTTTCTTTTAAGTTCATATCATTTAAGTAGATGTAGAATAATACGATTTTACATGAGACTATTGTTATCAACTTCAATGTGTTATTCTTAGCATGGCTTAATAAAGAATATAGTAAAAGTCCCTTTTACAGGGATATAGCAGAAATGTGGTAATAAGGTGATAACTCCACATTATTTTAATCGGTTTCTATAAAATTACACAGCACTGAAAGCAAACAAGTTTTTTTTAAGTCACTTTATTCTTTTAATTATCTTGTTCAGGTTAAAACAATGAATACATTAACCTAAACTTCTCTTTTTGGTTATATTTACAAATACATATTATTATTTGATGTGAGTACTCAAAATAAATACAAAAAGCAGTACTATTTAATCTAATACTTGTACAGTTAATGGTTTTAATAACGAGATTACCACTTAGTCACTTGTGGCGTTACAAGTGCCTGCAAATAATCTGCATGAACCAAACATACTCGTATAATTGTTTGATGAAAGCATCAGAGTCAAAGTTGGTATTTGCTGGTCAATTTCTATACCTGATCAGTGGTCTAACGAAGTGCCCAACATAATTTAGAGTGATTGGATATAATTCATCGTTGGAAGCTAACTGCGTTAGCGATCGAGCTACTCGTGGGTTTCAATCATTGTGTCCACCAACCTATTCATGTGACGAAGGATCGTAATTGTACTGAGTTGTCACGGCTGGTTATGATGAAACAAACTAGTTTCGCAATTTTAAACACATTGATTGCTTATTACGCTTAAAAAGCTGTTAATAAAAATAAATGTTTCTAGTTCTCACAAACTAAACTTATGAAAATTGATTAGTTAATTAGATTCTGAGAAAGACTTGTAATTAACAATAAAATATTCATAATATCAATGTAAAACATGTGATAGAGATTGATTCAATTAAAAATGCAATATAACAAAAAAGAAAAAAACTGAAGGTTTAGATAATTCAAAAATATATTTTAAAACTCTCTCTTGCATGAAGGAAATATTATCGAAATATTATGGATCTACTATGTAAAAACTATTATAACTAATTCAGTCTGGGAAGCTGTTACATTGAGTCTGTTACAACGCTTGACTGGAAAACAAACCTAAGTTTTGGTTTCATAATAGTATTGACTTACTTTCTCACTTCTAATTAGCTAGCTTCATAGAACTTTAAGAAGTTATCAATTACGGTTGAAGTTTGTATTTTATTGAGTTTAGATTGTATAGCAATATTTCATCTCGTCAAGAGAAACAATTTGTCATGAAATAAAATTTACCTTTCTAATAACGCTGTAGTTCTAACTACTGCGCCGCAAATTTGAAGTAAGTAAACTCATGTTTACGTTTCCTGCTATCGATGTTGTCAATGTATGTCGGATTGGTATATCTAGCGGAAACGTAAATGTTATTCAAATTTACTAATCAATAAATTTGTACAACAATCTGATATAACATTTAGTCCCAATCCTTATGCAGATATGAAATATTTTAAAGGAAGACGAATTAAGTAGAAAGTGAAGTTACTGGCAAGTAAAGTATCTAAAAAAGTAAAGTAAAAACATTCACCAAAGAACCTAGCTCAAAAGTTTATCAGTGCCTGTGGAGATTCTATAATGCCATGGAAGCTTGTAATAGGCCTATCATAGCACAAAATAAGGATATGGGAGATAAATGATGGAAAGTTTGTAACTTTTAATAGGAAAATAACTGGCCACACTTACACTGGCAATATATATTATACTCGTAAATTTCTAGTCAGTTTTCGAGAATGTGCGACTCTGTAGCCTGTGAAAATGTGACTATCGTAAGCAGGATGGCACGATTTTCATGTACATTTTTGAGGAAGGTATTGGTCATAATCAGAACTATTAAACTCAATTCTTTTATGAATTGCTATAAATGTACGATTCTTACAGTAACTGTAAGTTACGAAGATCCTTGATAGGAATCCATAAATTTGCAGCAATCCATTCCCAATTCTAACAGGATCATCATCGTGTACATTCAACTGCTTGATGAAATATCAAGTAACCCTGAGCCTATCCAAATAAAGGTTCTGGTTCCCTTATACCTTCCAGATGAACCATCACTTGGTGCAGCCAAAACCGATGTGTCACTTAAATCTACCCCATGAATGTCCAGGAGTGTAAAACTAACTGCTAATAACGAGATATTGGAATTTAATGGTTGATTTTATATCAACTGCCTTTAGACCATATTTATATGGGTCTTTGACAATTATATTGTATAATATTCCACAATTTAAATAACTAAGTCTTTGTTCGTTATAAACGTCAGATATATAGATAATATAATTTATAATTTAATTTAATCTGCTATCAAGAACTAATGATGAAAATACAATAAATTGAAGGTGAATGCTGTTGACGTTTAATTAAATCTTACTATATTTTACTCAAGTAATTAAAAATTAACGATATCAGTTTCCTGAGAACTGAACGTTCAGGTAATCACATAATAATTATTACATAACTCCCTCTGTATTTGTTAAAAAATATGTTTACTGCCAATATTGGTTATGTAGAAAATAATTCCACTCTTAGTAACAATATCAATACATTTTTATAATTCTCATCATAACTCGTCAGTATTAACGTAGTTTTTCAAACATTAGTTTACTGTCAGGGCATTAGTAGAGCATTATTGTCTTTCCCTCTGTATATCTTTCCATACGATATTACGAGAACGAACTCACTTGTAGGCTTGAAATTTTGCATGAACCTTCATTTCTATATTAACAATATCGAGTTTGATAATCATCATCTCAATCCATGGGTTGAGCGTAAGCAAACATTTCACATTTACCTTATGGTTAACCGAGATGGTAACTAGAAATTCCTCGAACACATACATGTATAAACTAACTGGATACAATAATACAATTTTTGATATGTGACATTGTAGTATTTGTAGATTAACTATAGGTGAGCTATATGCTTGAAATTGTTATGAAACTTAATTAAAGCCTATTAAGGAACACGTGGTGTGGAACAAGTTTGAATCCTACCTTTTAAACAATAAATATCTGGATGTGTTGAATAATTTATATAATAAATCGAGTTTGTTTCTACCCTACCAGTATTCCTCTGATAAAATTAGTAAATGTATCCATTTTCACATAGGTACTTTAGTGGTCGTCCATAACACTATAATTTAATCAAAGCTCAAAAATTATATGTATATATTGTTATGGGCGTTAAAATAGAAAATCACTGTATAGTAAAACTTAAAAGGAAATTCGAAGAAGATTGCGTTAGACAAACATTTTTAATTGCCTTTTGTTGACGCATTGATTGAATAACAGTAATCTGTTGAAAAGCTAGGTTTCCAGTTATTGAATATAAAGTGATTTTCCTTTGATGCCTGGTAAAAAAATATTTCCATTTGTAACTCCATATATAAGTTAGTTGTGAACGCTTAGTATTGTGCCTTTATTAAATCTCATTCTCTTTTAATTTTGCAATATTGCAACAATTTTATAAGATATCACCAATGATAAAGAAAGCGTACACCTTACATTACTAACACTAAAGCGTATATAAATAAATAAGTTATTTGGTTTTGTCAAAGCCTACCTGCAAATTTTTAATTCCAAGGTGGTTACGGTCACTCAGAGTGATTTAATTAAATCACGCAATTGCGTGGTCCTCTGACTATGGAAATTTTTTATGATTTAAAAGGTGTTTTGGATGTTTATGGACTTTAAATTAACCAAATATGTGGAAACAGATCCGTTTCCAGCACTTACTCTTAAAAGCCACATTTTTACAAAATATTTAAGATACATAAAACGTGTGTATATAATAATCTAGCTACACTTCTCATCCTGTAAACACAAGATGCAATGTTTTAATTACGAAGTATATTTGCTTTAGGGCTGTAAACTTTAAACTTACTGAGCTATTGCTATCAGTAAGTTTGGTATAATCTTGGTATTACGTTAGTGGAAGCTAACTGTTATGTTGGCAGGAGGGATCTCTTCTAGGATGGCGTTCATTTTAACCGTTAATGTGTCACTCGTCTAAGGACATTAATGGCAAACGTAACTTCCACTATTTTACGGACGCTGGAAGCATCACAACTATCTCCTCTTAGTAACAGACATTAGGTATGTCTCTCCGTGATCTCTTCCGCTTCTAGATCTCGGGACAGGGGTTGCTGGTAACCGCAGTATCGGGAAACTAGACCTTGAGGAACGACGGGCGCAATGTCAGAGCTCGTCTTAATACGTGACTCACAGAGATGTGTACACTGGTGCATGACTTGTAGTCCAGAGTGACTGAGACATGGCACCCAATCCGACAGCTTTAGCATACAAGGTTACATTATGTCCAACTGTGACCATTATACCAGTTCTAGTTTGTCTCAAGATTACGAAGAGGCAGGTGGTATAGACGATCTCTACATAAAGCAGGATATAATGTATCAAAAACACACATTACCAGAAGAATTGGCATGTGATATCAAAGCTCTTTTTACTGTATTGTCTGTGAAGAGGAGGAAGCTTATTTTATGTGTGGCTTACAGACCACCCGATGTCAGATACACTCATCTTGCTAATGTGTTCACTCCCTGTTTGTTGATCTGTCGGTCGAAGTTTACTCTGTGATCTATATAGGTGAAATAAATATTGGCCTTACGTAAAGAATAATAATATGCAGTGATTCGAAATGCCTATACCAACTCTTGGGACAAGACCAATACTAGCTAATTGATCAAAGAACCAACAATAGTAACAACAATCTCAGCCACTTAGTTAGACAATGGCATAGTGGACAAGTTGGTTGAGGTCAAGGGGACCGGCATTATTGATGCATGTAGTATAACATATCACAGAAGGAAAGACTTCACGGGCAGTTTATAGTTAATTTTGAAGAAGGATAAGGTGAAACCAAAGACGATCTGCTATAGAGACTTTTAAAGGCTACCGATTATTTTAAAACACTGTCGTAGAACACACTTCAAATTAAACGATATCCAAAGTTGAATACTTTAATTATATTGAGATAATGATTTTATTCTACGGTGAAGTGAGCAGTAGTTTTGAAAAATATGTTTTAGAGAAACACTATTGATTAGAGGCATTTCGAGTGATATATATATATATATATATATATATATATATATATATAATATATATATATATTATAATATAAATATTGTACGTTTATATATTGACTATTCAACAATAATATTTAAATATTTACTATCTTACCCTATAACACGATTCATAATAACATGTTAATTTAAATTAAACACAACAAAAATTCTTATTTACTAAGTTAACTAATCCTTTTAAGTCCTTTAGATATATATATATATATATATATAGTTCTTAATGCAAAAACATTTGTTAATTTCATCTAATATAATTTACTTACAAATATATTAAACTACGCATTACAGCATTAGTATTTATATAAGCTTTAATTTATCATTTAATCAGTATTAGCGTTGGAAATTTTTTGGTAGTAACACAGTAAACAATAACAAGTGTCACATTTAAAGCTTACTATTAGTGTTTTTTTGTAACAAAAAATATATTTGTTGCGTCTGCATTATCAGAATCAGAGACAGAAATATTCTTCAGACGCAACTTTAAATGTGACTTAGAAGATCTATTGCTGAAAATTGAATCATATAATTTACAATAGTTATTATCAAATAAATGTGCGCAACCCATGTTGTAATCAACGACGACGGTTTTCTATGATACACGATACACTAGACTCCAGAAACCATTACTGGTGTGGTTGATTGGCTTGTTAATTACATTTTACCAGCGGCATTGTGTTGTTTTCCATTGTCATGGGTTTAAAGCTTACAATAAAAATATACTTTCACCCACCTTGTTAAAACCTGTTGTAGAAAATAATTTTGCTTTATATTTAATATCATGAAACATTGGTCATGATTGAATCGTTTGGTAGATAAATAAAAAAATTTTCCTTATGCTTTTATGAATATTGCAATTTTCTCTCCATGAGATCCGAAATGGTTAACTTTAAAATATTTAATTATTTTGAGATTTTATTTAATTATTAACTTATAAACCTACAGTAACTATAATTTATTCTTAGTCTACCGGTGCTACCCTTGCAAAACGATTACCAAATTTTAAGCATATGCTTTACCTTAATTTTTTTACTCCCAAAATTATGAAAATCTTAGTGTAACATGGGTATTGAAATTAGAATTTTTACTGCTTTATTTTCAAAACATTGCTTGTTTAAATTGAACTTGCCGGCCCTTATATACACAGGAAGCCTTGGGGTCACCAATCTATTGTACCACTCGACCAACAGAAGGTATTTGAGACAGCCAGTACATTAGAATCTCCCATTCTGTGTATGCCTCTATTGATGTACCTTACTGTTCTTTGTGATTCGGTACTCTCTAAGTGCTTTCTACATAAGGAATACGACGTTTGCTGAAATGATCGTCTCAAAGAAGCCTTTAGAGTGCTGCCTCAAGACAACAGTGGCCTTCAGAACATCTTAAATTTACTAATTGCCAGGGAAGGGTAAAACTACATTTTAGAGTCATCTGGGTGTATTTTTAGGGTAATCCTATTTATTATCTTCTTAGCTTGTAGCTCTTTCATAACATTAAAAGTCTCTTGTAATGGGGGACAGTCTTTATAATGGATTTAGGGACATTGTGTACCAACAGGTTTTTACGTATTCAAAGGCATTTTCTCTTTAATAATTACATTTTCTATGCAATTTGAATCATGGATCTCCAGCTACCTCAGATAATATAATATCCCGAAAACTTTGGTATCTAATACAAATAATTATCCTTTACAGTAAAGCATACTTAAACATAATATATTTGGCATTCATTTGCACCATTCGTAGTGATGATTCTGGTCTCTAGACCTTTCGATTTCTGAAATCGCTTATTATTGCTCCCCTATCTTTGGAACATATAGGAATCAAAACCACGTGGACATTTGGGAATTTGGAGGGCCTTTTATAGATGGGCAACATAATCATTTAAAACACGTAGCCATAGCTTATAGCGATTTCTAAGAAACTTGGGCCGTGAGAGTAATGGGCTAACTCCAAATGAATGTTAAAATTACTAAATATATTGAAAGCCTCTAATTCTGGAAATCCCACTCATTTAGAATAATAACGGGGCCTCATAGAATCTTATTATTATATGGTAAATATGAGTTTCTTATTATGCTCCACTGGACTTCCTAAATGTGGAGGAGATTTCTAAACGTTAGAAGCCAGAATGACACATCTTGGTTTACACCCCTCTGAAACTACTTTGTATTGTGATAGGAAACCATTACTATTCAACTGAATCCTAGTAACTGGGACCGTCCCAGCAAAATTGACTGTACCTTTTCCTAGGTACTAGACAATTATAAAGTACGCATGAAGGTTGTGTTAAAATCTGTACGATTTTAAAATTGTTTTCTCAAATTAAATTTGTCGCAAAATTCTAATTAAGAAGTAAAGGAATTATTTTTTCTAAAAAAAAATTAAATTGTGACTCAAAATATATGTCAAAACACCGTATGAAAGGTATACCTGCAGTTAATACAGTTTTGTCACTTTTAGAGCACTTATTAGGAGTTTTGAATCTATCCATCATTACAACCTGAATCTATGCTTGTCTTTGTTAAATTGGCTGCTGCCGTTGGAAAATAAATAAATAAAAAATAAATAAAGACAGTAGAGCATTTATGCTGCTATGACAATATGTACCAACAAGTTAATGTGGGTTAATGATCTTTCTGTCACCAAAATATATTAATATTAGTTCATATTTTAAAATAAGGCTAAAATCGTAAATGGTGGATGTCACTCCATTGCAGTTGGTCATGTGTCGTTGAAGCCTATCACTCAGTAGAACGGCACAATTTTTTTATTTTCCTGCCGGGGATAGAAACGTTACTTTTTTTTCGATTTCCTTCCAGTTTATCTGTCCTCAAGTATACCTAGAATGATAATAAGCTAATTATTTTTAATCTTTGCAGGCAGGTTTGTAACCTTGTACAAAAATTACATCTCAGCATTGTTAAATAAGTTATAAAAATTAAAGCATGTGATTTGTGATCCTATAAATGTGTAATGAGCTTTGAAATATCTTATCTAAGTAATGGATTAAAGCTTTTTGCAGTACAGTCCATAAACAAACAGAAACTTCTATTTCCCAAAGCTAACTTTGTGGGTATCATTCAATATTACGTATAATATTTTATTAATTTCGCACCCGGTAGGAATATTCAAGGCGTTGTAAACGGTCCACAGCTCTCGTACAGGTTGGGCTGCGGGACGAATATCAATCAGCGTCCAATCACCATCACAAAGAGAATATTGAAGCCCAGCAATAATCACTGCTGCATTTGGAACTACGTCACGCCATTTAGTGGCGTTTTTGTTGCGGAAAGGTAGTTAATGTGATAAAAACGTAATGTATTTCTAAATTTATAAAGTACTTTTATTATTTTTGTAGAGAATATAATAAAACACTTTTTGTTGGAAGTAAAACAAATACAGTTTGTTTTAAATGGTTTAACTCCACAAAGTTCACACTTAATTAAAATTGGTTATTGATTTTTTAATGAGATATATCGAGAAACATTGATTTTAAGTTCAGGAAATATTGTAATGTAATCAATATCCATTTTTCAGTAGACAAATCATCTAATGGCTGAGCGTTAGCGAAGATTATCATGCAAATGACTAGGTAAAACTAATTTATACCTGTCTGTCTATCTAATCACACAGTATTTCGAGAACAAACTGACCTATAGTTTTGCATGAAGCTTAATTTATATACAGCCAATATAGATATTCTGAAGGTGCTTGTCAATTCAAGGGGAGGTTTTTCTGAGCGTAAATTGGTGGGGGGGGGGGGGGGTGGGGGGGGGGGGGGGTGGGGGGGGGGGGGGGTGGGGGGGGGGGGGGGTGGGGGGGGGGGGGGGTGGGGGGGGGGGGGGGTAATTTATACATTTAGCAGAAGTATAAAATGTTAATTTTTAATCAAATATACCTTGCAATATATGCTTATAACAGTAATATCAAATTTTATCCCCGTTCCTAAATTATTAACAGATAGCAAACTTTTGAAGGAAAATAGTTTTAGTACAACAAGTTACTGGGGAGCAATGTCTCCCACACAACTCACCAAGTCTCTAACAAATGAACATATCGAAGCTTGTCATAGGCCTGATATAGCAGACAATAACATCTAAGATAAATAACATTAGACAATTTTTTTTATATTCGCTATGAACATAGTTGCCATACTGGCAACATACATTATAAAATATTTACGAGGTCAGCTATAAAGATAATATTGGTTAACACGATAACACTGGATAACACGACTCCCATGTACATTTATGAGAAAGTTATCAGTTATTATCAAAATTATCTAACTCTCTTTTCTGAATAACTTTAAATCTACAATCCATACTATAACTGCACGCTCCTATGTTGAAACAGATCTCTCACAGGCTTTTCCCCTTCTTCCGAGAAAAACATTACTCATCCTTGCATGCAAGGGCAAGAGTAAAGATTATTTTATGGCTAAGTGCAATAAGATATTTCCTCAGCTACTTGTTCTAAGTGAACAAAAACATTGAGACGTGTTTCATAGAGAAAATTAAAATGTTTAAGAAAGATTTCAATAATAATTTACGTTCAATATTCCTGCGATTACGAGAATTTCGTTATTCCAATTTTCGTTGCCATAAGTAATTTTATAATTCATTAATAATTCAGTAATACGATAATTTATTATTGGTTGTAATCGTCAAATATACAGAGGATATTACGATCTATATATCTGATGATTTTGCTAAGAAAAATGCAATAAATAGAAAGTGAATATTATTGAAGTTTAATTAAACCTTAATACTTTTAAATCACTTAATTAGTTTATAACGATCTCAGTTCCTGAAAAGTGATCAGTCAGTTAATTACATAATAATTATTACATAACTTCATCTATATTTGTTAAATCGTGTTATTGGAAATATTGTTAATCAAGCAATAACTTCGTTCTTAGTCAGAAAATCAATACATCTGTAAAATTTTAATCGACTCGTTATTCAATGTTACATAATTATTAAATAATAATGCATTGGCTGAACATTAACGAAGCCCATCAACTCCAGGGTTTGGAAAAATGTATTTTCTGTTCATCTGCATCCAAATGACATCTCGAGAACGAACTGTAGGTTTGAAATATTTATTAACTTTCATTTCTATACAGACTTCATCGAGTTTTATGATGATCATATTACTGTATGGGATGCTGAGCATTATCGAACATTTTTACTCTTGTTTTAAGGGTAACCATGATAGCAAAGAGAAAATCGTAGAATTCATAAAATTGGAAACTACTATTACAATCATAATACATTTTGACATGTGATATTGTAATACATGTAAGCACTATATACTGAGCTATAGGCTTGAAACCTCAGCAACCCTGTTTCGGAACACGTGGTGTGGCGTACTCCTACCTTGTAAATGATAAATAGCTTCACATGTTGAATAATTTATCTAATAAAACTAGTGTGTTTCTACCCTACCAGTACTGCTCCGACTGAATAAGAGAGTGCATTATCCATCGATCACATTCTTTATTGGTCTTCTTACTTTACTTAATAATACTTTATTTCAATCAAAGCTTCCAAATTCTATATATACTTTTATGGACGTGGTAAATATAAGGTCTTATAATAAAAATCTAGAGGAACATACCAAGTGTGTGATAAAAATATTTTTAAATGCTACCATTAAATAGCTATATTCTGTTCAGTTTCCCATTCTTGAACATAAAGTAATGCGACCCCTTATTTATGGAGATTTCAAATTGTAACTCAAGTCTCCCTAAGTAAAGGTCATATCTTTAATTTTGTATCCAAATTTTCACAACCCGCCAGTATTGTACCTTTATTATTTTACATACTTTTCTTCTTTCTTCACTTTGCAATTATTTTTCAATCTCTTAGAATAAACAAATGATTGAAGAATGATAAAAAAATTCTGACTTTACAAGTTTTTAATAAGAACCTGCTTTAATTTTTTAATCTTCTATGAATAAATAAGTGATTAAACTGTAAATGAAGCTTAATCAAGCAAATAGTTTCTTTTCGATGGCTAATTTAAATTGCTACAGTCCTAATAAATGATTATATGAAACTTATGAGACAGAGACTTTAGTATTGTACTTTTTATTACTTTAAAAACCTTTCTCCTCTTTTAATTTTCAAATATTATGATGGTTTTCATAATGAGCGCATGATAGAAAAAGCTGTGTATTTATTATTTATTTTAAAAGAATAACAAACTGAAAAACTGGGACTTTACATGTTTTTAGAAAGTGGTATAATTTAACTTGGTATAGTAAAAAAACTTGTATTGATAATAAACTGTAAACAAAGCTTTATTGACAAACATTGTGTTCTTCCGGTCCTTATCTACATCCCATAATATTATATTTTGCGATGGGGAAAAGAGATACACAGCAATAATGTAAATTTAAATTGTAGCACAAGTACAAAACAATTTACTTCAGTTATATTTTGTGGTAAAAGTATTATTGGTTTTTGTTTACAAAAGTAGCAATATACTATATGTACGTCACTACTGACTATAGATATTAGGTATTGTGATATTGTAATTTTGATATTATAAAAATTACAGTTCAGATTAAATGTAATTAGTCGAAAATTTGCTCTCTCCTTGTTTGCATGACCACTATATCATGCTGTTGGAGTAGAAAGTATAACGTCTTGAGTAGCTTACCCAGAATAAATCATCTCACTAGTCAGTAGATACGCTGTACACAGAGAGGACTGAAATGGCCGTAAAATGTATAAATATAAAGTTTTATTTTGTGACTTTGGAATTTAGTTCAACTAAAATTAGTAAATTAGGATTATTAAACTTACTGGCACACGCAGCTCCATTTTAAAATATTTTTAATTTTATTCGCTACTTGTCACAGAGAGCTCTCTAATAACCTAGTGACCCAACGAAACTGCTAAATTAGTCGAGTGTAATGAACTACAAAAAGAATTAGATGAGTAGATCCACTCAACAAAACTGTTAAAAAATAAAATAATTATATTACTAAAGGGGAATCTAAACGTCACATATAAATTCAATGCTAACTGCATTGATATTTGATATTTTTTTACGACTTCAGATAGAGCATTATTTCTGTATATTTTAAACGTTTCCTTAATGCATGATTCATTATAAAGTTATTTTATATTTCATTCAAAGATAAAATACTTATGAATTTGTAAGAACTTTGTGTTTTAGAAGAAAAAATTAAAATATTTTATCTTATTTCGCTAGTGAATAGTCCAAATATATTTAAAATCTTGTATAAGGAACTAAAACAAAATTATAAGTAACATACATTGATACATATCTATATACCATGAGAATTGAAAGTCAATTTAGAATCGTTAGTTTATGTTAGGTTGGTAATGAAAAAAAACACATCGAAAACGTGGTTGACATGTTCGATGTTATTTATGAACTTCATTCAGGATTTTGAAGTGACTACAGAAACTTACTGATATATAAAGAAGAAGATTCAAAAATACTTTGAACACTGGAACGAAATCATTTTGAGTGGACATATTCACAAAACTTTGCGCTGAAGAAATGTCAAAACCATTAACTGACGTTTCAAAACATAAATTTAAATTTATCAATGTCAATCGATAAAAAGATAAGTTAAACAAGATATGGAATAACGAGACATGGATGCTGTATTTACAAGATAATTATCAAGGTTTTATTCCAGAGTTGTTATTTCTTACTTCAGTTATCATACCCATAATTTCATTTTTAGAATATAATGACAATGAAAATGAAGTAATTATTTCGAAAATACAAGATTTTAGTAAAAATTATACAGACCAAATTATTAAAACTAATATAAAAGATTATAATTAGGGTATAAATATTTATTACTTCAATATTTAGAAGTCAGTTATCATTGTAACATATGAAATGTACAAAAAATATAACAAAAAATAATAAACTAAATAGAAAATAGTAAACAGGTTTATTTCAAAGAATTTATTTTCTTATAATATATTAAAATATAAGAAATAAAAAAATAGTAAATGTACTTTTTCAAGATATATGTTTACGGCCCGTTATAAGAAGTAGTCATTTTTGTCTGTCAGTTCTGCGTGTTCCTTACTTTTTATTGCAATTCTATGTACTTGCCAAGGTATTACAGAAATGATTATGACCATGGATCGCGATTTTATAGATCGATACACAAATGTCCAAGATACCGAGATCGACAAAAGTTGTGAGACATTATCATATGATTATATTATTCACTTTACATTATAGTTTCAAAGTTTTTGATCATGTGGCATAAATTTTAAATTCAAGTTTTTTATAGAAGAAATCTGCAAATGTTACAAAGAAATGAACAATTTTATCGCCCTGGCTTTGAAACCTCTCATCAGTGTACAACTTCGTCTCTCGCAATACCTTCTGTTAAGAGAAGAGATTTTAGATATATCTAACAAGTCTCCGTCTAAATATTGAAGGAGTAATATTCCTATTTCCATAATAACAGAATAATTGTGGTAGAACCACACAAATGGTCAACCTCACTTCTGCTCGGGACTGTTTTACCAATGCTGTGGTATAAGCCAACATCTGTGTTGTATTATTAATATTCATTGCCACCATATTTATGCTTTGTTCTGCAATAAATAATCAATATAATTGCTTTATATTATATATAGTGTAGTTCACGTGGATCATTTAATTTGTATTTATTTTATGTTCCTGATATTTGCGTTACATTCTTACTCTAAATTGCGAGGTAGTTTGTGCTAGTAGCAGTAATCGTATATTATTTTTTGAATACTGGTTTACACAATAAGATTTCAAAAATTTACAAATAAAGATGTTGAATATAATTAAAAAATATTCAGCCTATCTATCAATATATTCAAAAGACAAAAATCTTCACTCACTAATATTCCAACTCCCGATATAAAACTTTTATTAAATATAAAACCAAACTATGTTAACGCATACCAAACATTCATAGGGGTTGAAATCGGGTAACTATATGTTTGTTACTCCAACTTCCCGATGCCCGATTAAGTTTGACACACGTGTTCCTCATGACTGAAGTAGAAGAGTAAAGCATTTTTTTGAGTTTTCTACAGCGCAATTTCTTCTTAGTTCAGTATCTAAAATTTGACGTCACACATTTCACTCCTGGAATCTTGAGTTATGTTCGTCTTAAGACATAAAAAAGTGAGCAACGAAGAAGCTGAAAACCAACCCTTTCCATCGTTTGAAAGTCACATACTAGAATAAAAATGTAGTTAAATCTAGGCCTCATAGCTTTATCAGGTTCAGAACTTAGTGTGCAAGTGAGACACGATCACAAAGCACGGTGGAGCAACAGAGTTTTCTACACATTATGTAAGGTTGAGAATTGTTGATTCAGCTTAAAAAGGATAAGTTTGCTCCAGTTTCTACCTTTCTCTTAGTGCAGTCTCTGAAATTTAACGTTGTAAAAAACCAAAAACAATGTCATTATTCACAATATAATTTGAAGAGTATTTTATTATTGAAGGTAAAATATTCCTATATATTGTAGGAGTTATGAGTAAAAGTAGTTGTTCCATGCATTAACTGATTACAAAATTCTAAATATGTTTTGCAATTTTTCTACAGCCTGTGAGTGTCCTCATGGTTTTAAGTACCAAGACAAACATAAAAATGAACGTCAGAATACGAAATAACTTATACACTAAGGGGGCATAGAGAAACTCCTCGGTGAATGTCCAAGGTACTGTGAAGCATTGATATTGTCCGCTCAGCCGAGCATCAACTTTGAGAGAGAAAAAATACTAGTATTTCCTTCTTACGTATCTCTAAATAAAGAGAAAAATCAGGCAACTTAATAATTTAATGTTCCTACAAGCTAATATAATTCAATAACCTCTCTTTATTTTCATAGCTTATATTCTGTTTTATACCATTGTTCATTCATTAAATTATAATAAAGTTAAAGTACTTTAGATCTGTTTTGATGCATAAGTGTATGTTAACAGCAGAAAATGTTTATTTACTTTATCGAAATTAGGCATTTTTCTACCAAAATAATACACAAGAATACTGAGCAAATCCACATGATAAATTGCAATATTTATATATAGTTGCTAAATTTTGAGGATAACAGAAATGTTTCCAACGTTTCTTATCGTTCAGTGATACAAAAACCCAATAACAGATTATCTTATACCTTAAAAACTACTGTTTGGTTAAATTTGTTTTTTTAGACCGTCATGCTGTACTAAAATTGAATATTTGTTAGGGTTTTACATTTCTAAATTCTGCACCATAAAACTTTCCAATTTAAAATATAAATTATTAAAATTACATCTAAGCCGTATAGAAAACTTTATTTAAAAAGGCCAGAAGATATATATATATATATATATATATATATATATAATATTGAAACAGTATCAAATTATGCCTATATGTACAATTTAAGTAATTTTAGTAGACATTCTGAGATCTAGTACACATTAGCTAAATACTTGGTTAAATAGTAATGTAATTAAACTCGTCCTGCTCTCGATCGAGATTTATATGTTTTTAAAGTAATTTGATAGAAATTTATCAACCAGTACCTAGTTTGAACTATATCTCAAGTAATATTGATCATTAATTTAAACTTACTTATAATGTATACAACAATTAGGCTTTATTTACTTTACTTTAAATAGTTCATCCTCCTTTATGAATATTTTTAAAAAGCCATGATTATCAACTCTAAAGCAGTGTTGAAAGTAAATCTGTAGGACAGCTGAATCTGCTTAAAGTGCAGAGTCAGCACCTGCGTGTGCTTGAAGGCAGTGTAGATCATAACCAGTCACAATGTGACTTAAGAACTCATCACCATCCTTGTGATAGCACTCCAAAAGGATAAAGGTTTATTGTTCCATAAGAAAGTGCCATACTTTATGTTCTTGTATTGGCACCCATCTAGCACGCATGTTTTTGTAACGAAATGTATCAGTAACATATTATATTCTACACACATTAAAACTTATGGAAATTTCTGTTTAAGTTCGTTAATAGATAATCACATGATTTGAAAAATTCCTACATCAACTTTCCTGTTAAGTCTCCGTTTAGCGACAGTAGGACGTATGAGTCATTCTTCGTCGTGAACATTTGTAATAAGAATAAAAAAAAATAATTATGTATTGGTAAAATATTACTTCAAATTGAATACTATTCCAATGGACAGCCTAATTTATATATTAATAATATTCGAACTACGAAAAATGTACGAATGAAAACTTTTTATCAGACCAACTGTAAGCAATTGATATTAAAGTTCAACAACCATTTGAATCATGTTTTATAAGTTAATGGAATCCAAGAAACTAAATTACTATACACTACATACTTTCCTTTCTTTAGTTTAATTTGAAAGAATGATAAGTGATATTAAGGCGCGGCTTGCTCAGTATTGCACATTTAAAGAGTATTTAAGTTTCCAGAGTAGTTTCCATCGCAGAAAGTACTTACGAATGTTGATTTTTTTCTATAAATCCCAACATGAAACATTTGGTTTCACAAACCGTTTTTACAAAAACATTATGAGCCTCTATTATTTACTTGCACATGATTTTTCATTCCATATAATCGTTTCTTTACCATGTTTCAGTGATTTCCCATTAAAAACGTGTAAATATTACACATAGCAGCATAAAACTTCTTATCTCTATATCTTCGAAACATCAGGTCAGGCTAGAGCTTATTTATATTTTTGCAAAACTTTCTGTTTATAGAAGGAATATGATAGACTTGTTAGCACGTTTGCCTCTAAATATTGGAAACAAGGAAATTAATATCTCAACAGTAACAGAATTGTGGTAGAACCAGGCGAGTGGTCAACCTCACATCGGCTCGGGATTGTTTTGCCAATATCAGCATCTGTGTTATGGAAGGAATAAAAGAACAATAGGGCTAGTGACTCATTATATGTGTGTAAACCATGTAAATTTATTGCAAAACGAGGCATAAATATGATATTATATACCACAACACACCACGTTACAATGTCCAGAAATCCCAGTTAAGAGTACCGAGCATATAATCATATTTCTTTAATAAAATGTAATTTTATAGCAACTTTTTAATAATATCCATAATACAATAATTGGCACATATATACTAAAAGTCAGATAATGCTTAACATTATTATCATTGGTTTTGACGGTACCCTAGTATCACTCGAATAATTGAAATTTCCTGTTTCATTGGAAATTATGGGATATACACATATGTTCCTTCCTACAAATTTAATAATAGGACTATTGCGAGTTTTTAATAAGTAAAAATAAACACACAGGTCCAGCGGTATATATATATATATATATATATATATATATATATATATATATATATATTATAATATATATATAATAAAAATAACAACACAGCAAACAAAATTTACAAAAGTAAATAAATAAAAATGTACATCAAACATGAGACCATTGTGTACATTTCTGACCGGTATGAATTTAACTGATTCAATGGTCAGGCACACAATTTTTACATTTCGTCCAGCTAGTAATCTAGTAGAGAATTCTTAGACATTATGTGTAGCAAAGTCATTAGTTACGAAAACAAGATATCAACATATTTTAATTTGAATAAAATTATGTAGCTGAATTTAATTAGCTTGAGATGAATTATATACTCCCTCCATATCCATCAACAGCCAGTTGGATTATTGTACGGGTTTGCTGTGTTTCAAGTAATCCAATTACACGCGTCTCACTATAATCCTGCAGAGCCGAGCAACATTGATAGAAATTTACTAATTTGCACAAACACGCTCTGTTCTAGTGGACGGCAATAATTGACTCTTAGCTCTATGACTATGTGCATCTGGAATATTAAATCATAAACCATTGAAAAACAAAGCTGCGTGATTCGATCTATCATCAGTTCAGACGCCCTATATTTGTTTACGTAGTGTGTAATTGATACCTATTTCTAGGTTACAGTTACACCAATATTTTGCTATTATGTTCTATTATATTCAAGTAGTGTATACAAATTTATTAAAATGATAGGTATGTGCAAGAAATGGGATACGAGAGTCCATCCAACTTCCTTTGGTGTTTTTATGTTTTATTTGAAATAATTTATATACAGCTTTCAAGTAAAGATGTAATATTTTCATGAATCCAATGTTTTATTTTATCCTAAATTAGAATGTTTGCGTTAGTTATTTAGTGGCAGCTACACGCCTCTACACCGCTCTTACTTAATCTCCACTCTGCCTGTATTCCGTATGTCAATATGTATAGTCAAATGGGAGCCCGTCTTCGGTCAGTCATCGAGGTGAATTTGTAAGAGTTGCGGTTGGAGTTATGACACGCTGCTGGCTCTTAGGCTGAAAGCCAAGTAGTTATTTATGAAAAATATAAGAAATTTAAAAAAATAACTTAATTTACCGTGTTGATTTTTATATTCTTGTATCGAGTTTCATTGGAGTAAATATCAAAGAATTTGGAGGCAGTTTCCTGTCCTTTCTGAACTACTCTTAATGATATTTCCAGTATAACTGTTATCGACAAGAGAAATATCAAAGATAAACCTAATTGTTGATTAGAATAAAAACGATTCACTGCCTATGATACAGAATGCTAATCAGGTTAAAATTACAATCGCAAAGAGAATACACGTATCAGGAAATAAATAACTGTCAGCGTTATCCTCTGTATCGGTGGAACAACCCTATTAAGGGTGGTCTTTGTGGTACCACAGTGGATAAATGTGGTTACAGCGTAAAGTGTTTCTGAGAATACTGAATATTGTAGCGTTGAAGACTGAGGAATATTGTCACATGTTATGAGCCAAACAAAATATGTTATTTGACTTAGGGAAACTTAATTCCATTATTTACGTATGCAGTGGGAAACAATGATGTGCTTTATATGGAAGGTTGTATTAGACTGAGGAATATTGTCACATGTTATGAGCCAAATAAAATATGTTATTTGACTTAGTTAAACTTAATTCCGTTATTTACATATGCAGTGGGAAACAATTATATACCTTACATGGAATATTGTATTATCTCATTTAATCTCCTCTCTGTTTATTCTATCTAGAGTATTCCCCTTAAAACTGTAAAGGGGGCAACATTTTAAAGATGAACTGTTCATTATCTGCAAATAAACTTGAGTCTTCTAATCTCTTGTACTCCATGTAGGTCGTATTTCTGTAATATCCCAATATTAATTAGCACAAAAACTTGTATATCAAATTGTTTTTAAAGAAATACATATGCAGCAAAAACTTTTTCAAGTTTATCCATTAAAACAATTTTTTATACTAAATGTGTCTATTGACGTTTTATAATAGGACACAATAACTCAAAAACTACTACTGAATTTCTTTTTACAAAAATAATGACATTTGTAAAGAAACTGCATTAAATTGTCTAGTTGGTACTTATATAAAAACCAGTTGATTTCAATATGGAACTATAAAGTTCTCACACCCTCCTCTTTACATTTACTATTCAAGGGATGAAGTGGGGAGATATATGATTGGTAAAAAAACCCTTCTTCTGAGTTATAAAAAGGGTTATTAGTTACAGAGCAGAAAGTGTTGACAGGCCTCATTACGAAATCCCATTTGGGTTATATACATTTATTTATTTATTTGACAGATTAAATATGAACTTCTCACTGCAACACTCATCAGCTCCATCTTCAAGTACATTGTTAGACCTATATCAGATTATCTAGCTTCTATATATTTTCATATATAAAAATATGCTACGTTTCTGTTTATGATATTCGCACATCCCACAGGAGGATCTCTTTACTTCTACATTGTATATAAAAAAGCCTTCAATATTTTGCCTCTGAGACCTATTCACAATGATTATCTTCAAAACATTACAATCAAACCCCGTATTTAGCCACATACTATTCTTTTCACCAAGCACAAAGCAGCAAGTTTTGGGTGCGACAAGTTTTTAAAGTTATTTTTTATAATAATAATAATATATTTGCAAAGTATAAAAATAATTACAGTACGTTACAGTATTATATTGGTTGACGGAATGTAGACGGTGCACCGTATATACATAGGTTTGTGTATATCAACAAGTATTATTCAGGGAGAAACGTGTCACTGTGCCACCGTGCCACCTACCACTCTACTACTTTCGGAGCAAAAAGTACAGGGAACCGAATTTTAATTACTACCAGTTAAAACCACCAACTAACTAGTAATACTTCAAGTACACTATTTAAATTTAGCGTTCTGTTTTCTGCGCTTAGGTACATAAAGCAAATATTTTACAAACAATAACTTCTACTTACTTTGATATCAACAAAAAGAGTACCGGTTAGATGCTTTTCATCCATACTTGATATATAAAAAATCATATATCGGAAATTTGTGATTTGATACTTATAAAAAATCAACTGAAAAGTAATATTTTGGTATTATTCTTGGTATGAGTCTCTTAAAGTCTATTCAAAGCTTTAAATTTTTGAGAACAATAGAATAGAATTTTTGTCGAATAGAATTTGTTTATTCGCGTAATCCAGACTGCCGAGTGCGATGTTTCACCGACCTTGGCCAGCCCATTCGTTCCCAGGAATGCAAGAAGAATTCTTAATAACTATTGTTTGAATACATTTGACCAATTTTCATAATCTTTGGACTTTATTTTCCAACCTACATTAAATATCACAATGAAAGGTTTTAAATTAACTGCTCAATTCGAAGCCCGTATTAAATATTACATTAATTACATGATCTGTTTGTGCAGCACAGCTTTGGATTGAATCAGAAAAAAAACTTTTCTAAGTTTTGATGAAGTAATTGACGACAAGTGTTGTGTATATATTTTACTATAATTATTGTTATTTATGTCAATAATGATATGTAAATAAATAGGCTTAATTAAATACTCTACAACCGATAATGAATTATTTAACAAATGTAATTGTAATTTACAGAAAACCATGAAGTAAATGTATTTTAAATCATATCCTTGTGTCTTATGTGAAAGGTGTAAATTAATGTATGAGTTACTGTACAGGGCTGACTGGTGGCTGATTGGAAGTGGTGGTGGTGAGCAAGAATTGCGGGGGGGGGAGGCAGTGAACGTTTAATGACACAGGGTTGCACAATTACTAAATACGGGCATGCTTACAATGTAAGTTATAACTTTCTATCGTGCGTTAGTCACTATGCCTGTAATTTCAGGGACCTAAAAATTCTCTCTGCTCCTAAATCTCCTTTGCCCATTAGTCGTACATTTTACAAGATTCTCTTTTCTCTTATCCCCGTAAATTCTGTAGCCCACTAATAGAAAATATTTGGTCCTGTATTCAAACAATAGAGCTGTGTGTGTTTTTTTTGTTTTGGTTCTGTATTAGAAATAATCAAGCTATTTAAGCTTTCATTTCCCTGGAATATAAATCCCTGACCTCAGTAGTTCCTGATCGATGATTTAAACACTGTTTTGGATTCTCGGCGACTAAAGTCATTCCTGAGTCTAATACCTTTGTCATTAATTTTTGCAGCTTTCTTCTCTTTAACCTTCTTAGAAGCTGAATATCGTATCCATGTTGAGTGTTTTAAATAATCCTCCTTTATCAGTTTCCAAAGCTTTATTATAGGCGCACAGTATTTGTTCATTATATTAACTTGTGTAATTAATTTTCCTCGTATAGCATTTATTTAAAAGCTAAGTCCAAATCGACTTCTTTCTCTTCGTTAAATCCTCATACTAACTACTCGTAGTTCGTTGTGTTTACAATCTTCATTTAATTTAACATTGTTTTTATTCTAGGACTGAAAATAATGTTGTTTGGCGTGTTATAATAAACATGTCTTACTTTTTACATCTTAGTTAACTCAGTTAGATTGTAACATCTTTAGATACAGTATAAATACTTTGCTATAAGTATTGTTATTGTAATTGATGTCTCCATCTGTCACAAAGTATACTAATATTTGAATGGCTTAAAAAATGAAGCGAAGATTTATAAAATGCTGTTTAATTCATTAAACAATATCACTGATCAATCTAGCAGATATCATTCATGAAAAAGCAACAAACAGCTGGTACGTCTATAATATGGTTAAAACTATAACAGTGACAAAGGTAAAATTATTGAATATATTTATCAATATTTTTGAAGTACATATTTTACAATATACGGTACAGTTGTAGACACATTACTTCACACAGCTATCACGTTAATGAAACTAGTACAGTACTATCATTTATGTATTTACGCACGTCGTAAATATTCGAAAATATTTAAATATATATGATACAATATGTAAGCATAAGATAAACTTGTATATAACGTTTATGAAGCAACAATATTATAGTTACACGTTATATAGGAAAGTTGTTTTATATATATATATATATATATATATATATATATATCTTATACACTGAACCCAGGTCTAAACGCAAATCTGAGAATATAACTTTTACATAGCTGTTAATAAAGTTATACGTCAAAACATCTTTTCTAATTATAATAACATTTAAAGTATATAGACTGTATTTATACGTATTCACTAGCATTTATCCTATGTTATACTGGCCTAAAGAACTAAGAGATTTTTGTGTTTGATTTTCAGAAGCTTGCTACTAGAAATATTAAACCGGTTTCTATAATCATAGTCACGTTCTATCGTTTAACAATATTTAATTATTTTCATTTCAAACTCTGTAAAAGAATTTAATTACCATCTTGCAGACAATGTAACAAACCATAAATTTATTTCAATTGGTTCGTGACTTTCTTGTAAGCACGAGGTTTAGTAGCTCGCTGTGAAGTATTTCAAGTTATTTGTTTAATGAAAGAAAATGTCCCGTGTGTTATTTATGAAAGTATATTATACTCACTATTACTTATACAATAATTTGAATGCATTTATTTAATATATTGTCATAAGTATAAGTGTTAGAGTGTTTCAGTATTTTACCAATATATTTTGCTTTTAAATATTTTCTAAAACAAATTTATAACTGTTTACTTACATCATAACTGAATATATATATATATATATATATATATATATATATATATATATATATACCTTATATATTTCTGTATGCTCATAGAACGAATTGACAAAAGCACGCATTGTCGTAACTCTTTGAGCTCCATCTGATACGGCAGTGAGATTTAGGGACATCACTTATTTTTACTATTAGAAATTTACTTACAATTAATTTTAATTTTTTATAATTATAATGCATGTTAAAAATTAGGAACAAACTTTGCATTAGAACCAGTAATAAAAAGGTGGAATTACAGTCAAAGGTAGTACAAAACTTACTGTTCTAAAAATAGTAGGTCTGAAAGTTATTAAACACAAACAATCTCAAACATATAAGAAGAAAAGAGATGAGAGACATAAATTAAAGATATTTAAAATAGCTAATTAATAATAATAAAATAACATCATTGCATTGGACCTCAATAATTACTAAAAAGATGCAGATAGTTCTTGGCAACCTTGCATTACAACACTGTCTAGGCACAAAGTTCAGTTAATAAAAATGTATAAAACTTGTTAAAACAATATTCGTAAAAGTAAAAAAATCAAGGAATCAGGGAATAATCTAGATCATTCCTGCACAATTTATCAACCAACAATTAAATTTAAGAGTTCTAACTATCTACTTTATTCATATTTTGTAGAGAGGGTTAAAGGAGATATTGAATTTAAAGGGAAACTCTTAACAGTGGACTAAACAACACAACACAATGGCTTCGGTAAAATATAATTAACTACCCATCAGCCGATTATGTCTATTGTACTCTGTTACACCATTGAACTCTGTTTAACCTAGTTATCACTGATTAGAACGTGGTTAAAACAATAGATTTTGTATATCAGCTACATATAATTGGCTGAACGCAGCGAAGCCCGTCTCTTGAGTGTCTGGAAAAGTCACGAATGTCTGTATGCCTGTCAGACCGCATGATATATCGAGGATGGATTGATCTATATTTCCAACCTATGTATGAGGCTTCGTTTGTATGTAGGCATAACACACACAAAATTTGCGACAGAAGTATGGTTGTTATCCATTTTATAATCAAACGCACAGGCGTTTGAATCCTTGTTTCCATCGCAAGATGTCACCCGTCATGTCGTATCTAACAATGTTCACAGTATGAACGGGATCTTACTTGTTAAGGCAGTTTATATCCATGAAATCTCATTGACAACATAACGTACAAACACACTAGCTGAATTTTTTATCTGAGGATTCTTCTTTTTGAGCCTAATTGATCTTAATAACAAACAAAGTATTTTGTATTTACGAAATCAAAATTTGAGATAATTTAGTGAAGATTGGACAGAAAACACCGATTTTGTAGTAATTAAAGATCAACCTAATAATATAATAATGCATTCAAGGGTATATTTCCACTTAATAAAAGCAATTAGCCGGATTGGATTTATTATTAATACTTTGTTGTTAATATACAGAGTGTGGAAAGAGAATTATTTAATATAGTAATCAATATTTCTGTGAAAATGTAAAATATAATGAGTCTCCGTTTAATTTAGCAATAGAAAATATTTAACGAAATGGGCTGTCTACAATCAAAACAAATCAAAAATAATATAAAATTAACAAAAATATAAATTCTAACATTTAGGAGAAATATTTTAGTTATCAGAGATCATATACAATCTTATCATGTAATATTGGTTCCTATTTCTGACAGGAATAAGCACAAAACTCAAGGCAACAATTTACTATATAAATATCACATTTCCTAGCCAAAACTGCCACTATTGGAATTCTTCGTGACCAAAACCAATGTAAAGATAACCAATAGGGAAAATAATTGGTTTATTCAGGATCACTATGGAAAACAAAAAAAAATGTATATTAACATTATAAGAAAATACATTTATTAAAAGGTTACTATATATGTAGTACTACATGAGAAATGTACGGGACAAAGTTTTTCATAATTAATTGCTATAAAGCGGTAGCTTTTGTTGTAAAGTTATTTAAAGTTTTCAATACTTTTAAAGTAAGGTCTTTCCTCTTTCCAGAATCAGTCTCACAGATACCCGTCCTCATAGATCTTTGGTACGAGAAAGGATGTTATTTCGTGATTCTTTACTTTTAATATTCATTTCAAATATAAAGTGTACACATGCTTAAGTACAAACTCTATATATAAATGTTGAAATTATCAAATACGCTGGATTTAAAAATTATAATTGTATATCGGAATATTTCTATCATATCACTAGTTTAAGTACCGTTTTTAAACCTTTTAACATGAGAGCCCTAATGTTCATAAAGTTCTATATGATAATGCTGACTTGAATTTTATGCAACTGTAGTCTCTTTTTACTCATACTCAAAATCTATCTACAAGCTTAGTATCTCCGATATTAGGGAGACAATGTTTAAGTGGATCTAACTAAAAGGACATAGTATTTTTATTCAGCAATTTTCAAGTTTGCACTGATTATACTAATGATTGAAAGCATTTTAGTTTTCTGAAGTATGGGAAACAAAAGAGATATTATAAATGTATGTGCGAATTTCAACTGGAAATTGTTTAGCGTAATGCCACAATCAGTAGGTTTTTAACTATTAACACGAATTCTGATATATAAGAGCACAAACATTTCTACGCAAAACAAACTTTTTTAAAGTTTATTAGGTATTTGCTATTTATGTCGCTTTATTTAAATACCCATATTTAAGGTATTTTTGTAGAAATGTTAAAAACTATTAGAAACTTAACATAAATGACTAAGCTTAATTAAAAGGTATCTACTACCGTAGTTTTGACATCATTGTGGTTGGCTTACCTGTGGTGACAACAAGTGTCACCCATTTAGGTCATTACAATTTTTAATGTGCTAATCCAACATAGTAATATCTAGTTCTATTTAAAAGTTAATTCCAGAGGCAACTTTTAACAAAGATGTTATTAATATTATTTTTTAATTTGTGCGATGCTACTTGTAAAATCTGTAATTTTAATGCATTAAGCATATCAAGGTCTAAAAACATTAATCTAACTATATTACAATTCTACATATTACAAATCAATGGGGCATTGCTACTGTAACTTCTATATTTGATTACACTTATGGATACTGACGCTGTGCACTGTTGAGAGATTGACAGAAATGTCAATACTGTATTGGTTTTGATTTTTTAAATTCTTGTTTCGATTTAAAAGACTAGTGAAACTTTAAATCAATAATAATTATTTTAGTACTTAAACTTTTCCTACGATTAATATATATATATATAAACTACTCTTTTTTTAAATGTTGAATAAATTTGTTTTTAGATGTATATAAACATAACGAAAAATTACTTAATTCCATTTACTTTGTTTCAAACCCCTGAAACATAATGGGTTTTTATAAACCTATAATATGTTGCGTTATTCGCAATAACTTAATAAATCCACATGTTTTACTAAAAATTACACTTAGCAGTAATATCAAATCTTTAATCTGGCGCACCAATAATGCAAGTATACGACATAGTATATTAACATTTCTGAAACCATTTTAGCACATTTTATATAGTTAATAATTTATAACACATTATTTCTAATGAAAGTAATCTGATTTATATTGGTTGAATTTCAATAAAGTATTATTAGAACTTTATCCATTTGATTTTTTTTGTTATTTTAAATGGAACAAAATTAAATGCTTCATCCACATAACCGTCACCCGCTAGCCAGTTGGATTATTGTACGGGTTTGCTGTGTTTCCAGTAATTCAATTACACGCGGCTCACTATAATCCTGCAGAGCCGAGCAACATTGATAGAAATTTACTGATTTACACAAACACACTCTGCACTGTCGGAGGGCAATAATTGACTTACAGCACTCTTTGACTATTAGCGTCTTAATCATTATCTCTTAAATAAGTTGAGATTTACATGAAGTATTTTAATTTATGAAGTATTTTTATTTATTGCTGTTTTTATGAAGTTGTGGCGCATACGGTAACAGAAAAACTATTCGCTGCACTCCTCACACTCTCTAAAGCGACCTAGTTTGGTAATTTCCACGGTATTAAACGCTCTCAATAGTGATAAAGGACCAAACACACGTGTTGTGTTAATATGTCCTGTTGGCTGCAGCACAGCAAACAGCCCTAACTATTTTGGCCATATTAGCCTATACACTTCAAATTGCCTTGGATAATCCATGCACTTGTTAACTAACTCGTTATTCAATAGTTATACACAATTCTGGCTGAGTTTATGGTAATGGGACATAAAAATTAATTATTATCATCAAGTTTTCTGAACTCTATAATTTTATAAAGTTATAAAACTCTATAGTTTTATAATTCTATAAAAAATTAAAATAATATAACCAATAGATAAAAGGAACTAAAAGTAGACATAAACAGTCAAATAGGGAAAGAGTTCAAAGAAATCAATGAGCAGTCAATTACTGTTTTAATAAGTTCATCTAGAATGAACCAATAACAAGAAGGTCCAGTCGGTCGATATTTACCGTGTACTGGTCTGGATTTCAGTAGTCGGTTATTTTACATCCACGTATTGTGTTTTGTTAAAATTTGTACTCGCATACTTCATAATTATTACACACTACTAGCAAAAATTGGCATGGGAGCTTCTCAAGTATAGGACAAGTACAATGTAGTTGCTGAGACCAACGGACTCGTATTCTCCAGAACTACCCTAGACGTCTTATAGTTTAACATATTCCAGGCAATATTATCTTGGAGGTTGTATTGAACAAATGTAGCTTAGCGCTTTTCGCTTAGTGCATGGGTAAAAAACCATTCTAAAAACAACAATTTACTTTGGACGACCTCGTTACCCAGGGATCACCTAAAGTAGAAAGGGTGTTCTACAAATAAATGGCAATGTTAATTTCATTCACAGACTCCACACACTCTACAGGCAATGTCACAACTTCATTTTGTTGTGGAATGTATCAAAATATTCCATGCGTATTATGAAATATGGCTTCAAACTGAACTAAATTTTGTCACCCGTACGTTTCTCAATCCATTCAAATGTATTTTTGTGGTGTTTCAATTATAGAAATCAAATTACGAATATTAGGACGGTTCTCTCATACAAGAGGTACAATACGTGGGAACTGTAATAGGCATTTCTATTCATATTTCGAGGTCCTAATAACCGATCTAATGCAAAACTGGTGCAATAGTATGCATTTTCTACAATATCATCCTCTAACTTTCGAAATAACTGCTTACATGCTCAAGAAAGAACATTATGGATCCATCATAACGAGCGGATATTTAATTATTTTTAAAGCAATCCTTAATAAATAACGTTTTTACAGGTATTTTACCAATACAATACAGGTTCTATGACCTTCTTTAAGTAAATTTTATATTAAAAGATATAAGACTGTATTTCATTATTTAATTCTTTCCCTCTCCAATACACGTAAAACGTTATATTCCAATAAACTGTTGGTAGCTGTAGACACCAATAACTCTTCTACTGACCAACAATAGTACATAACAGTAACAATAACAATAACATCTTAGGAGTAACTTCATGTTATTGTATACTTTGGACATTTTTCTCTAAGTTTATGTGATGACAGATAATAGTAAATAATAAATTTCGTCCCTGTAACTAAATCCATAAATTATTAACCATAGAAATATAGCTTAAAGAAAGCCTTGCCTAGTTTATAGTTTTTATATCCCTATTGTATATGTATTTATGTAATCTAATCACCACCAAGATTTTCAATAAATTTGCATTGGCTCTACAAGTAAATATAAAAGTCAAGTTTGTGATTTGGGCCAAAAGAGACCAAAGGTTTTAAAAACTAATATCGTTTCTACATACTTACAATCCCTACATAATCCTTGTTGTTTATCCTATTTAAAACCAAATTAGGAAATATATTACTCCTTGGCCGATGACAGCTCGTACATAGATTTGGAGAAAATACATTGTGGTCGTTAGACAAAGAATCTTTCGTAATCCTCGAAATTTGAAAAAAGATTTTCATGAACGTTATGTTTAACATGTATAAAAATATATTTTGCGAGCAAATTTAGAACAAAGGAGGTGAAGCCTTAGAGACATAACCTTACATATGTAAAAATCCTAGAGGCCCTAGAAAAACATGACTTTAACGAAATTTGGCATTGGTTTTCTATAGAACAGTTGTTAAAAAATTAATACGAGCTAGTAGCACCAACTGCTGCTTTTTATTGTTATCAAATGAACTTAAATTAAAACTTTTTCTCCTGTAGGCTCTGAAAGATTTGTTCCATTGACATGAAGTCTATAAAGGTCCCAGATGTTCTATGAACACAAGGACTTTAACCAAAGTTGGCATAGATGTAATATAAAATAAATTATAACATATAATAAATACCCAGAGCTTTTAATCCGATTGAGCTAAACTCCAGGTAAAAGAATGTTCCACACAGCTACTTGTCCGTCTTATACAAATATATGCATGGATGTTCACCTAAACTGGCATATGCATTACATTGAAAGTGAATCTACTAAGAGTAGATTGAGGAGGCTATTGGAGGAAAGGGTGTTTTGTGCAACAGTAAAACCAATTTCCGTTTAGGTAGATGAACGCCTAATGAATCTATGGAACTGTATTTAGGCTCATTTGACCAGCTAGAAACAAAATAAACTTATTTTTTCATTTATAATTTATAAAAACAAGGTACGAGTACGTCACACTAGGCGTTGCGGTAACAGGCTTCACTAAATTTGTATAAAACATTGGTTGGACAGAAAAGGGATATTTTACAGTACCCAGACAAACAGAATTGAAATGCAATGTACAGGCGATGTATTCAATACAAGTGTTTAAAGTTTAATGGATATAGATTTATTCAACTTGAAAATATTTATACGGCCTGTAATAACTTTAAATTTTTCATTTGTTCTTTTTACCACAACTATAATATGATTGGAACAAGCTGACCAACATTAGTTGTGGTTAGTTGTACCAGGCTATCCGCATTGCCTGCGGTTGTATGCATTTCGTATGTGCAGCTATTGTATAGAATACCCGTACAATATATTATACAGGCTGTCATTTAGTAAAATTGTATACATAATAAAACTAATTAATTCATGAAAACAGGATTTAAATTCATGTTATTTTTACTTAATGTTTTTGATGCAATTCAAATTTGAATAAGTATATATGAACTAAATATAGAATATTAAAACTACTCTTCAAGATTCTCAACCTACCTATATTAAAACTGCAGTGAATAAACACAAATGTATGATAAAACTACAAAGCATTACATTATAAAATGTGTACCTTTATTTAAAATGTACTTAATACTTTTTGATCTTTCACACTATACTGTAATATTTATTATTTCAAACATTTACCCAGCAATCATATTTTTGTACTTTAAAATTTCAATTAAATATTAGAATATACTTAAAAATTAAAACTCTGTTTTGGACAGTGTTAGGCGTTTAACGCAGAGGATAAGATAAGAAAACTATGTCATTTTTTAGTCTGTCACTAATAATAAGTGGGTACGTAGCTTTTTATAAATGAGTCGTTTCTGATAATTTTTCTGATAAATGTTTAAATTACAACTTGAATTAAAAATAGGTTATATTACTGTAATATTTTAACTTAATAATACTTATTATTAAATTATATGACAAAACATACTTCTTCAAATAAAATTAATAGTTTTATGATATCGTTTTTACCTTTCAACAGGCAATGTAAGCTATACAGTAACTCTTAACCCCACTCTTAAACCCACAAGAGTAACAGAACTGTCTACAACTTGCATTGATCATATTTTTATAAAACACTCTGACTGTAATGCTGTAACTGCCGGAGTTCTAACTACTGACTTGACTGACCACTACGCGGTGCTGGCCGGGGTGGAGCGCAGAGCTCCCCGCACCCGTCTTAATAGTGACATTGACACTTACCTGGACCATGGAGCTACCACAGAAACTGTTGGGGGAGCAGTCATGGGACCACGTGCTGCAGCAGGAAGACGTTAACGTCTGCTGTGACATATTTTTACAATCTCTTGAAGATCTAAAAAATTTATCTCTTAAACCGAAAAGAAACAGTACGCGCAACAAAAAGCTTAAACCGTGGATAACAGTAAATCTAATTCAATCTATCAGAAAACGAGACAAACTTAGTAAAACATTAAAAAGGCAACCATTTAATGATACGCTCAAAAATTAGTTTAAAAACTTATAGGAATAACTTGGCGAAAGAGATAAAAAAGACAAAGGCAGCTTATTATAGAGAAAAAATTACAAATTCATCGAACTGTCCAAAAATGTTTTGGAAAGTTATCAATGAAATTAGCGGTGGGGCACGATCCAATACCCCATTCCCCATTCACAACTTCCTGCAGGCTTCAGATCATGGGGGCGCTGAAGTTAAGGCTGTGGCAAACTCTTTTAATATTTTCTTTTCTAATGTAGGTTCACATTTAGCAAAGAAGTTGCCGCGGTCCGCCGACCCGCCCCTCGTGGATGATGTCGCCTATAGAACCGATCATGTGTTCCGGCTGATGCCGGTCACAGACAGCCAGATGGAGAGATGCGTTGCCGGATTACGCGGTGGCTCTGCTCCCGGGGTCGATGAAATTCCTACATCTGTTTTAAAAAATAATATTAAGAATCTTTTACCACCGATCAAACATTTAATCAATCTCAGTTTTACCTCAGGAGTTTTCCCAAACAAATTAAAATTAGCCAAAGTAATACCTTTGTATAAGTCTAATGATAAATCCGATATGAACAATTACAGACCGATTTCATTGCTAAGTGCGGTCGGTAAAGTACTGGAGAAGTGCGTAAAATATCAGTTTCAAAATTATCTTGAAATAAATAATATTATATCAAAATCTCAATTTGGATTTAGGCCAGGTAAAAATACTTCTGACGCCCTTTTTGAAATCAATAAACTTATAATAGACGCTTTAAAAGAAAATTATAAATCATTACTTCTTTTTATTGATCTAGCCAAAGCTTTCGATTCTATAGATAGAAATTTGTTATTTAGTAAACTTGAATGTATTGGAGTCCAAGGGATGGCCTTAAATTGGTTCATAAGTTATTTAAGCGGTCGAAACCAAGTTGTGTGTATAAATAATATTAGCAGTGAACCTCAGGAAGTAAATTATGGAGTGGTTCAGGGAAGCACATTAGGTCCTTTATTATTTTTAGTGTATATAAATAACCTAGATAAACTGTATCTCACAGGAAAACTACTCCTGTTTGCAGATGATACAGTGGTAATTCATAGCGAAAAAACTTGGCATGAAGTATATGAAACTGCTTCCCAAGAATTAAATTTATTACATAAATGGTTTTCTGACAATATGTTAACTATGAATGTCAGTAAAACAAAGTGTTTACCGATCGCACTACGCGCTGCGAGCGGGCCACCTGCGGACCTGCGGCTGCTGCTACACTCGTGCGGTGACTCTCTCAATACTGCATGTGATTGCCAGCTGATAGAGAGGGTGGACCAGTACAAGTATCTCGGTGTAATTATTGATGCAAAACTCAAGTGGGAACCTCTTCCGTTAATTGTATAAAGTCCAAATTAAGGAAATTAATTTATATATTTCGTCAATTAGGCCAAATTCTATATTATAATGAGTTAAAAACAGTTTACTTTGCGTATGTACAGTCCATTTTACAATACGGTATCATCGCATGGGGAGGGGCCTATAAAACTACATTAGAACCATTAAATGTTATTCAAAAATCAATAATAAAAGCAGCTTTTAATAAACAAAGACAATATTCATCTACTCTGTTATTTATGGAGACTGATATTTTTACAATTAGGCAGTTATTTATTAGGACTGTACTGGTCTACACCTACTCTCATAAAGATGCCGTCCTCACCCCTATTGTTCACAGTTACCCTACAAGAAACGCTGTGAGTGTGGGCTTGCAGGTCCCTTTAATTAAACTGTCTATTAACCTCACTAACGCATACTATGTCGCTAACACACTGTACAGACACTTGCCTTCTGTGATAAGGGACCTGCAGGACGAGCCTGTTAGTGGCTTCAAGCGGCTGGTCACTGCCTGGCTTCGTATGATCGGTCCGGACGGTGCTGAGGCCCTCCTCTCCCCCACTTACCGTTACCAATGAAAACAACGAAATCATTGCTTATTACTAACTTTACCGATACAGTCATTAACTTCCACTCATCACTGTCATCCGTGCGTCATCGTCTCTGAGATAATGTATTTTTTGTTTGTCCATCTTCATTTGTTTTTACCGTGTTTGATTTAAATGCTTGCTAAGACAGCATATTCTAGAATTTTTGTGTGATTCTGATTAAATGTTATACTTTAAATTATGTATAGACTGTCAAGTTTTTATTTTTTAGTTAAAGTTTCCTTTAGTTCATTTCTGTTTTTATTTATTTATTTTTCATTAACATATAGCATTTCTTATTTTATTATTAATACTTTGTACATTCTAGATTTGAACTGGACAGCACGCACAGACTTTGTTCTATGTGCTGTCAATTTTCATGCATTAACATGTACAAGTGTTGGAAATTTGTTTTTGAAAATAAAATTTATTTGAGTTTTGAGTTTCTTGTAAAATATATCACAAATAATCCACTTTACACATCACACACATCATGTATGATTTTAATATAGCAAAAATATTCAAAATTGTACTAACATATTTCATTACTTTAATGACCAACTTTCCAACACACTGTATTAAAAATCCTCTACAAAATTAATTAGACATAAGGCAAGGATATTTATTAATCATGCATTTCTGGAAGGCAATAATAACCGTATATAGCTTGTATAATAAGTATTTATCCCTAATGGTAAACATTCCTGAACACTGCAGACTCTGTGCTAATGCTTCTTTGATTAAAATACCTGTTACAAATGAGTATATGACTCTGATGTTTTAATTAGCTTGTCCCGTGGGTTTAATGTTTTTAAGAGAAGTTTATTATTAGAGGCTTCGCATTGCTATTATAGTCGAAGTTTTATTAAACTTCTAAGAACTAAATAAAATATTAGTATCCTTTATTTCGAATTTAAAACTGTGTTACTGTCTTTCCGTGTTCAAAGAACTGAATTAGTTTCGTTTACAGTAAAACATAAATATAATAACATAAATTATTTTCTTAAATATTTCGCCTGTTCACATTTAGTTATAATAGCTTCACAAATAACCAGTAAGAATGTATTAACAACCGGTTATATTTAATACCACCATAACACTTCATAAACTCTAGAATAACTAGAAATTCCAAGTGCTCCATCTGTAATGATCTCTACGTGATGGTCATTGACTGATCGGTATACCTTCGGCTTCGGTATTTGACAAACGATCATTAAAACATTGAGATGGTTGTATCTCATCAATGTTTTGCAGAGCTATATGTCTGTCCACAATGAGACTAATACCGAAGTGATTCACAGGCCGCGTTATGATGTACTCAGTATGTGGAGTTCCGCAGGTCTCAGAGCTATTAGACAAATTAACGACTCTTTCCATGAACCAACAAACTTATTAGTAATAAGGCTGGACAAGTCACCTTACTCGTTCTACAAAAAGCACTTGTTAGTTTCGACTTTCAGGTAGCATCCGGAATTCTTAGTATTAAGACTAAAGCTTATAAGTAAATATTTTCAAAATCTATTGATATAGTTGAGTTGTCAGACTCGAGCAATAATTTTTTTTTTCTTTTTCTATAACGCCCCTAGAAAACTAAAAAGTTTTTTTTTTACCCAAAAAAAACTTCTTGGGTAGTTCAAATCCACCATAGAAATGCTACACGGATCGAAGGTGAGTAGATGACTATCCGATTTTGTTATAAATTATAGTTATATATTTTCTGTTTCAACCGTTTTAAGGTAAAAGTTGCATTTTCTATGACATGCACACTAGTTACCATACAAAGGGGATAAACGACTCAAATTCAATTTTCTAACCGTAGTTCAGTACAAAAATGTAGCTCTAAATTGTAGCCTTCAAACAAAACTTATTAGTGTTAGTTCATTTTGGTTTAATAAATTTTCAGGGTACCTTTTTAAATTATTTGTTTACAACTCAATTATTATTTTGCTACTCTCGTGCAATCCACTTCATACATTAACATTGTTATCTAAATAATTGTTTTTTACCTAATTACGTAGGAAAAACTATTATTTAGATACCTTTCATGCATTTTATTAGTGTTTTGTCTTTTATCGTCAGTTATATATTAAAATTTTGTTTTAAACTTTAAGTTTAAGTAAGAAGCCATTTTGAAATTATGATTAATACAGTTGTTTTTTATATTTTTGGGTCGTTTTTACATAATTGTTTATGCTCGCAAAAAATGTTAAATATGTACAAATATATACTGAGATTTTTGAACATGTTATGTCCGTAAATAATTTCAGTTACAAATTCCAGGAATGACACCCGACTTTCACAAATATATTTAGTACGTTCTACTCATCTCTGAAAAGATTGAATTTTATGTTTATATTTCGAAAAGTATGTGTACGTTGTTCAACTGAGGTCATTGTTACATGAGATTATTATATGCACGTTTAGATTAGATTAAAGTGAAATTTCTCGTCTGGTTAACTGTGTAAACACGGACCTCACTCATCAGTCTCTCATTTCCTGGCAATATCTCCTCTCCCCACTCACCTCCCTATCATCTGTTTCTTTATCCAGATTACTTTGCATTCTTGTTCCCTTATCATCTTGAACTTTACAAGAATATAGTCACATTAAGCTGATACCACAGTCAGTGTTTTATGTTTGTACAAAACACATTTAGTTGCTCATCCTTTAAGATGTCATTATTAACTAAATATAAACAAGAATCCGTCTACTTAAATATATCAGATGTAGTTTTTATAATTCACTTTGCGATACTTTGTATTTAGTTTAATATATATTTGCGTTCATAAACTGTCATTTGTTACATTGATAAACAGTTTTCTTTTAAACTTATCTATATTATTAAGTCCTAGTTTGAATAGGACAATAGGAACTATTGGTACCAATTTGTGTCAAATAGAACTGCTTCAAATTACCAACCTGGAGTGTTAAATCTCTTATTTTCTTACAAATGTTAAGCATTATTTATATGAATACCAGTTGAGTTTGATATAACCATAAAATATATTTGTGCTATAGCTGTATTTTAATTGTACCAAATATGTTTGATATACATGCAACAGTTATTTTTTTATAATTGTACCAGTGGTTTTTGTTATAATGGTACCTATTGTGTCTCAAAGTTAGTATATCAACAAAAAAGCCACAGCAGCTAGTTAGCGATTCTAACAGATTTTTGCTATGTTTAGTTACTTTAAACAACATTTAGTGTAGATAATATAAAATAGAAGGTTAGGAAAACGAAACTGTACTCTATGTGTATCGTTATTTCAGAATATGTACACTACATGCAGTTCTTTGTATTGTCTTTCGTGTGTTAGAATAGAATATTGTGTCATCATGATAATCTTGTACTTAACACTTCTTATAATGTCAACCAATTATTTCTACATAGGCCAATAAGTAAAAACTACTTCATTCCTGTAGCAATCTTTTAGAGTTTAGTATGATAAAGGTTTTTTTCTTAAAGATTAAAATATGAAATAACGTTATAGTAGTGTCCATCCATTCAAGAGTTCTGTCTTTAGTATCGTTGATCCCAAATTAACTTATTACAAGATCCTGCTATTAGGATAAATTACTCACATCACATTAACTTCCGTCGATAAAACATGAAAACACGGTTAAAAATTTATATTTTTAAGCTATTTTGGACAAAAAATGTAAAGGGTAATATTGTTATAACTACATACAAATATTTATAACGATATTAAGGATAGTATTGAAACGTCACATAGAGCTTTCAATTAACAAAATTGCGTTTCCAAATTGAATTTAGTTTAACAAAAACACGAGCAGTCCTCACCGCGGTCGCGATTGTCCCGTATCGGTGTACGTGTATTAACGAGGTCTTTACTGTTAAACCTCACAACCTGACCTGAAGGATTTTAAATTTTGTTGTTTTTGTGATTATGGTTTTATTAGACAAGTAAATGTAAAAATTTAGCCTAGCAGTTGGCCACCCAGAGACCACAATCTTTTCACTCTCTATTAAATTAGCTTATCATTGATTATCAAGAAACGTTTGTGTGTGATTATGTTAAGACATAGGTTAGGTAATATTAACTCAAACGCGCGAGCGCATGCACACAGTTAATTTGGTAGTAGTTGTTTTTGTTACTTAGTAAATTATATTATTATAACTGTATGCATAATTATTTTGAATTATATAATTATATCAGTCTAGCTCCGGTAGCCGAGCTGATAACAACTAGCTCGTGTCGCTCCGCTTCAAGGTCACGTGCGCTTGTCTATTCGTGCAGCTCAACCTACACATTTGTCTTATAACGTGATTTTTACTTTAAGTTTTATGTTTAATATTAATAATGTCGGCCTGTGGCGTCTGTGAATTACAGTGTGACTCGAGTGCTGAAGTTTTGAAGTGCAGTGGTTGTGACGTTGCCTTTCATCTGAACTGTGTTATTAAGGATGGTGGTGAAGTAAGAAAAAACTAGATCTGCAAAGGATTGGAAATGTAAGAACTGTAAAAGAGCCAAAATTCTAGCCTTCAATCTCAGTCAGGTACCTGTCTGATAAGGTGGACGACTCTAACAACCTAATGGCGACTCTGAGAGAGGAAATACTTTCCTTGCAAAAAGGAAAATGAGTCTCTACGGGCTAAGTTAACTGATTTGGACAAAAGGCGTGGCGGATCTGAGGGAGAAGGTGCGAGGCCTGGAGCAGTACACCAGGCGCCTCAACGTAGAGATCAGCGGAGTTCCTGTCTCACCGAGGGAGGACATCGTCAGCGTGGTAAAGGATGTGGGAAAGGCGATGGGCGTTGAAGTCCTAGACAGCCACATCGCAGTAGCTCACCGAGTTCCGTCATACAACAAGGAGCGCATCCCCTCCATCGTCGTACAACTCCCTGAATAAAGAACTTAAGGGACACATGGATCGGCAGCTTCAAGCAGAAGAAGACAATAAGGGCTAAGGAGGTAAATGGTGGCTTTCCCTAACGATCTGGTATATGTTAACGACCATCTGTTCGCCTGAAAACAAGTTCTTTTCTATCCAAACTTAAAAGGAAGTGTAGAGAGGTAGGGTTTACTTATGCATGGTGCCGAGACGGCAAATTCTATGCGAGAAAGGCACCTGGTGAAAAGCTTAAAAGGATTTTTACCTATGAGGACATTGAAAAATTCTTGTTTAAAAACCTGAAAGCAAGGCAAAAATTCATAAAATGGTTTTATAAGCTATATAAATTAACCTAGTTTTAATAAATAAATGATAATTTCAGACAGTCAGGTTGTAGATACAGATATTAATAGTTTTTTTGCCTTTCAAAGTCCCAATAGTGAACCCTTTTTCACCTTAATCCACGTCAATATAAGGAGTGTAAGGAAGAATTTTAATGGTTTAATTGCCGAATTGCACCAGTTAGGAACCAAAATCACTGTTATTGTTCTTAGTGAAATCTGGATAGGGACTGATGAATCTGATTTAATACAATATTCCTGGCTATAATTTGTTTACCCAGGTGCAATGACAAGTATAGAGCTGGAGGTGTTATGTGTTTTGTCAGGAAGATATCGTTGCCAGTAAGCTAGATGTAAACATGACCACTGCTGATTTTATTTTATTGGATTTTAAATTAGGAAATTGTAACTATCAGTTATGTTGTGTGTATATGATTACATAGTTTCTCTGAGAGCGCTTATGTAACCGAATTGCAACAAACCATTGTAAAAATTAATAAAAGCTCTTTTTACGTAGGGGACGTTAATATTGATATTTTGGATACTATTTCACCTCATGTTCAAGACTATTTAAGTCTAATGTATAATAATGGTTTTATGTCTTTTATCAACACTCCAACTAGAATAAGCTTGACTTCCAAAACCTGTATTGACCACATTTTTGTTAAGTGTCGAAATATTGATTGTTTTCAAAGCGCAGTTTTTTGATATTGACTTAACGGACCACTGCTTAGTTGCCTTAAAATGTAATTACAATGGAAAATTAAATAATAATCCTGATTTTGAAAATATTCTCTATAATACGATTAATAAACCAGTAATAAATATGAAGCTTTTTGAGCAGAGAGTCAAAGATGTAGACCCCTAATCAGTTTCTTAATGTTAGTGATGTGAATATTTGTTTTGAAAGTTTTATCACTGTGCTAAATAACTGTTTAAATAACTGTAAAAGCAATATTAAAAATTCCAATATTAAATTGTTTAAAAGCCAAACTAATTAGTCCTTGGATTAATACAAATATTTTTATATAAGATGAAAAAGAAAAAGAACTTATATAAAACTCTAAAAAAAAAGACCTTATGATTTAAATTTTCGTACATATTACAATTAAGTATTGTCTAAGGCTGAAAAGTGGAAATAGAACTAACAAAAAAACGCGTACTTTGCAAATAAGATAAAAAAATTGTAATGGTGATTCGGCTCAGCAATGGAAGGTTATTAACGGGTTGACCGGGTCGTCTTCAAACAAGTCGGTAGATAAGATAGAGCTAGATAAACGGGGACATCGTAACGGAACCCAGCAAAGTTGCAGACCATATCAACAAACTATCTAGTTTCAGTGCAGTCTGATAACAGCACTAATCAGACAGTTCAGACAGCTAATCAGTTACACCCGACAAATCTATCACGCAATCTTTCTTCATTCCTCCTACTAATGAATTTGAAGTTCTAAATATTAATTCGTTCTTTTAAAAAACAAGAAGTCATCGGGTTTTTTTTTTTTTTTTGACGGAATTACAGTTGATTTAGTCAAAAACATATCCAATTTTATTGCTCCCATTTTAACTCACATAATAAATATTAGTTTCAGTACCGGTATTTTTCCCTGAGCTTTTGAAATCTAGTGTTGTAATTCCGATTCTAAAATCGGGAAAGTCCATAAGAGTTGATAACCTAAGACCCAATAAGTTTACTTTCAGTTTTTTCTAAAATCATAGAAAAAATCATCAAAAAAAATTTAATTGCTTATCTTAATTCAATAAATTTTTTTGATCCAATTTGGCTTCACAATAAATAAATCTACTGAAGATGCCCTAATCCAATTCACGAACAAAATTTACAGTAGTATAAATACGGGTCAGAAGACCACGGGGCTCTTTATCGATTTTAAGAAGGCATTTGACCTTGTACCCCACCGAATACTTTTGGACAAGATGGGGGGACGCGGGGGTGAGGGGCGTGGCTTTGGACTGGTTCGGGAGTTTCCTCGCCGGCCGTTACCCAGCGGGTGCGGGTGGGGGATCACCTGAGCCGGCCACTGCCGGTCACCAGAGGGGTTCCACAGGGCTCCGTCATCTCTGCTACCCTCTTTTTGATTTTTATAAATGATCTTTTGAAACAAGGCTTCGGTGGGGAGTGTAAGTGCAATTTGCCGATGATATTGCGTTTTTATACTCAAAACCTGATCCACACGAACTATATTGGTTTATTGATAGTGACCTTTCATTGTTGAGTTTGTGGTGCAAAGAAAACATGATGCAAGTAAATGTGAAGAAGACTAAGTTTATTAACTTTGACAAAAGAGGCTTTGACTTGCCTTTACCTTTGTGTATACCATAATGTAGATTGTAATTTAAATCCATGTGTTTGCCAACCTTTAGAAAAAGTTGATAGTTTTAGATACTTAGGTGTGATTATTGATAATAAGTTAATTTGGAATATACACATAAATACCCTGCCATAGTAAGCTTAGATCTACTGTTAGAACATTCTATTTTTTGAAAAATTTTTGTGATGTCACCCCCAATGAGAACCATTTATTTTGCTTTAATTGATTCGAAAATTCAGTATGGCATAACGTGTTGGGGAGGATCTTTTAATTACTTGATTAAAAAAATTAGAACAACACAAAATTTTTTATTAAGAATAATATTGAATAAAAATAAAAGAGAGAGTTCTTTCCCCCTTTTTAATTTCTTAAAAATATTGCCTGTGCAACATCTTTATGTATTCAAAGTTTTGAAAATTTTTTACGTAAGAAGTGGGAACAGAGGTACTTTTAACACTGCTGTTCAACACTAGAAGTAATTACCAACTAAACTTTAGATTACCCAAAGTAAATAAATCAATTTTCAGGTTGTCCTTTGCCTATGTTGCTCCCAAATTTTTTAATCAATTACCAATAAATGTAAAAGAAAATAATAATTTAAATAAATTTTGTAAAGCTGTAAAAAGCTGGCTCTTTGAAAAAGAAATACTTAGTTTTTAAAGTTTCGTACTGGAATAATATTTAACTATATTTTATTTAAGATTTGTGGTTTAAGTTAAGTTTCGTTTTTTTTTGGGTAGATAGTAAGGATTAGTATGTTAGATTTTACAATAAGTGCAGACGTCACTGAGCTATTTTTGTTTTTATGTTGGACTGGACTCATTTTTGTTTCCCTGTAAAGAACTGTACGTTTAAATAAGTAATGCTGCCACGCAACTTGTTATTGTGGTAAGTATATGATTCCTGATTAAAATTTTGTATGTAATATGTATTTATGAAAAGGAATAAAATCATTTACTTCATTTACTTCATTTACTTCAAATACGTTATTAAAATATATACTTCTTTATAATAAAAAATCGTAAAAACATATATGTATCCTGAAGCTTTGTATGTATGCCATTCATTCTAACACAGATTTAATATTATTAATAATGATACAAAGAAACAGTACGATTTGGAAATCAGTGAATTCTAAATAATTAGAATTGAATAATTAGCATTTGTTTTAATTCTTATTTCATAACAATATAAATCAAATATAAAATTACTCAAAGGTTTGACAGTTCAATGTAAATTTTGAGTGTGACATATCATTTAGGCTATGATGCCAATTTCACCCTTGATGAATTGATTGGTTATTTATATTTATCACATATCAATTTAAAGTTTAAAATTACTTCAGTAAATGGGGGGTGGGGGGGGGGGGGGGTGGGGGGGGGGGGGGGTGGGGGGGGGGGGGGGTGGGGGGGGGGGGGGGTGGGGGGGGGGGGGGGTGGGGGGGGGGGGAAGCACTCATCAAGGCGTAGGATCACGATGTTCTCAGACGCACGTATTGAATAAATCAGTTCCGGACACTTGTACCTACATTTTAGTTGTATCAATATGTCTCAGCACTCATCAAGGCGTAGGAACACGATGTTCTCAGACGCACGTATTGAATAAATCAGTTCCGGACACTTGTACCTACATTAGTTGTATCAATATGTCTCAGCATTCATCAAGACGTAGGAACACGATGTGCTCAGGACGCACATATTAAATAAATCAGTTCCGAACACTTGCATCTACATTAGTAGCCAATGAGCCAGAAACTCTTGTTATAGTGGTGAATACTATTTTATGTTGATATAGCACACTAAAGTAATGAAAATGTTAATCATATAAAAAATATGCTCCACCACTCTTATGCCCAAAGTTTTAGATAATATACCATGATCAAGACAAAATATAGATAAATGAATTAATATACAATAACACCGTTATGATAAAAGAATTAGATTACTAAAATTTTTTTGCAAATAAATTGACCGAAATGAGCTTAGGAAACTTCCAAGGAATTTATGGTTAGTATTTCATCAACCTCTACGCATCATCGGTCCCTGCTGTAGGCAATGGCCATGTAAACAAAGTGACTTCGTACTAGGAATCTGTAATTAAAAAACAGGTGATGCAATTTATTATACCCCTACCTTCTGAAATAACTATCAAGACTGTTTAGTTCAGAAATCAGGAAAGGCAGATTAGTTTATCGCGTTAAAGTATCTAACTCCGGCATTGATTCTAGCCCAACGTAACGCAGAATAAACATGGTTGCTCTTATCAATGGTCTACTACTTAAGTGGTCGGAATATACTGTTAGCACAGAACAGTAAATTGATTGCTGTAACAGTTCAGTTTGCCTGTTGTGCCTTAACAAGAATACGAGCAATTCAAAACTTAGCTTTGATGGTCTCTACTAAATTAAATTTTGAGTAATAAAAACAGATAAGATTTTCAGCAAGCAATACAGGAATAACAATCAAAAGATGAAAGCTTCTGTTAGAAACTTGTGTGTAGAAGGTTTGTCATAAGTTTTTGTCAAGCTAGATTTATAAACCTTACCTTGTCTCTCAGCCATAGGAACAACCACTATAGAAAATGACAATCCTATAGTAGTTTCAACGAGTCTATTAATGCTGGTGAGGAAAGATTAGATGACGGAATCCTTACAAACAAAACTACACAACGGGATTATAAGAGATTTTAATAGCAAGTTAATAAGAGCAATGCATGTACTATGATTTTTCCTGAACCATTGCGAAAGAATTTCAGCGGAATCAACGCGGATCATCATATTATTTCGAACGATTTTCTCTAATACATTTTGAAATCACAAGCAAAATTGGTAATGGTCCTAAAGTTTGTGGACTGGTCGGTCTTACTTCCAGGCCTTCGAAGTTTTCAATTAGCCAACTCTTGATTTATTGTTTATAATGAAATTGCTCCTAGTGCTTAAGGGCCTGCTGCTTTTAACATCTGCATCAAGACTTCATGACCAACGGGGAAAGAACTAAGAAGCCTTGTGTATATTCATGAGTTTTTCAAGACCCCCATAGATTGGAAAGTGGTTTAAATCTCCGATCGATTCCTAGAAGCGAGTGGTCCCAGACACATAATCATTTAAGAGAAATGGAGGCGATACTCTGTGACGGAAGAATTCATGATCATGTATACCTAAATTTGGAGTGATCCTATAAGGTTGTGGACCTTTTGTATTTGTTTCAAAAGTCCATAAGTCTTATAAACTTGATGTGCCCCTCACTATACATTTTCTGTTAATGTTTCCATGACGAGTTGTATCAATATTTATCAGCACTCATCAAGACGTAGGAACACGATGTGCTCAGACGCACGTATTGAATAAATCAGTTCCGGACACTTGCACCTACATTAGTTGTATCAATATGTCTCAGCAGTCATCAAGACGTAGGAACACGATTGTGCTCAAACGCACGTATTGAATAAATCAGTTCCGGGCACTTGTACCTACATTAGTTGTATCAATATGTCCTCAGCACTCATCAAGAACGTAGGAATACGATGTGCTCAGACGCACGTATTGAATAAATCAGTTCCGACACTTGTACCTACATTAGTTGTCATCAATATGTCTCAGCACTCATCAAGGCGTAGGAACACGATTTCTCAGACGCACGTATTGAATAAATCAGTTCCGGACACAATGTACCTACATTAGTTGTATCAATATGTCCTCAGCACTCATCAAGGCGTAGGAACACGATGTTCTCAGACGCACGTATTGAATAAATCAGTTCCGGACACACATTGTAGCCTACATTAGTTGTATCAATTATGTCTCAGCACTCATCAAGGCGTAGGAAAACACGAATGTTCTCAGGACGCACTATTGAATAAATCAGTTCCGGACACTTGTACCTACATTAGTTGGTATCAATATGTCTCAGCACTCATCAAGACGTAGGAACACGATGTGCTCAGACGCACGTATTGAATAAATCAGTTCCGACACTTGTACCTACATTAGTTGTATCAATTATGTCTCAGCACTCATCAAGGCGTAGGAACACGATTGTTCTCAGACGCACGTATTGAATAAAATCAGTTCCGGACACTTGTACCTACATTAGTTGTATCAATATGTCCTCAGCAGCATTCATCAAGACGTAGGAACACGATGTGCTCAGAATGCACATATTCAATAAATCAGTTCCGGACACTTGTACCTACATTAGTTGTATCAATATGTCCTCAATATTCATCAAGACGTAGGAACACGATGTGCTCAGACGCACGTATTGAATAAATCAGTTTCCGACACTTGTACCTACATTAGTTGTATCAATATGTCTCAGCACTCATCAAGGCGTAGGATCACGATGTTCTCAGACGCACGTATTGAATAAATCAGTTCCGGACACTTGTACCTACATTAGTTGTATCAAATATGTCTCAGCACTCATCAAGGCGTAGGAACACGATGTTCTCAGACGCACGTATTGAATAAATCAGTTCCGGACACTTGTACCTACATTAGTTGTATCAATATGTCTCAGCATTCATCAAGACGTAGGAACACGATGTGCTCAGACGCACATATTAAATAAATCAGTTCCGAACACTTGCATCTACATTAGTAGCCAATGAGCCAGAAACTCTTGTTATAGTGGTGAATACTATTTTTATGTTGATATAGCACACTAAAGTAATGAAAATGTTAATCATATAAAAAATATGCTCCACCACTCTTATGCCCAAAGTTTTAGATAATATACCATGATCAAGACAAAATATAGATAAATGAATTAATATACAATAACACCGTTATGATAAAAGAATTAGATTACTAAAATTTTTTTGCAAATAAATTGACCGAAATGAGCTTAGGAAACTTCCAAGGAATTTATGGTTAGTATTTCATCAACCTCTACGCATCATCGGTCCCTGCTGTAGGCAATGGCCATGTAAACAAAGTGACTTCGTACTAGGAATCTGTAATTAAAAACAGGTGATGCAATTTATATACCCCTACCTTCTGAAATAACTATCAAGACTGTTTAGTTCAGAAATCAGGAAAGGCAGATTAGTTTATCGCGTTAAAGTATCTAACTCCGGCATTGATTCTAGCCCAACGTAACGCAGAATAAACATGGTTGCTCTTATCAATGGTCTACTACTTAAGTGGTCGGAATATACTGTTAGCACAGAACAGTAATTGATTGCTGTAACAGTTCAGTTTGCCTGTTTGTGCCTTAACAAGAATACGAGCAATTTCAAAACTTAGCTTTGATGGTCTCTACTAAATTAAATTTTGAGTAATAAAAACAGATAAGATTTTCAGCAAGCAATACAGGAATAACAATCAAAAGATGAAAGCTTCTGTTAGAAACTTGTGTGTAGAAGGGTTGTCATAAGTTTTTTGTCAAGCTAGATTTATAAACCTTACCTTGTCTCTCAGCCATAGGAACAACCACTATAGAAAAATGACAATCCTATAGTAGTTTCAACGAGTCTATTAATGCTGGTGAGGAAAGATTAGATGACGGAATCCTTACAAACAAAACTACACAACGGGATTATAAGAGATTTTAAATAGCAAGTTAATAAGAGCAATGCATGTACTATGATTTTTCCTGAACCATTGCGAAAGAATTTCAGCGGAATCAACGCGGATCATCATATTATTTCGAACGATTTTCTCTAATACATTTGAAATCACAAGCAAAATTGGTAATGGTCTAAAGTTTGTGGACTGGTCGGTCTTACTTCCAGGCCTTCGAAGTTTTCAATTAGCCAACTCTTGATTTATTGTTTATATGAAATTGCTCCTAGTGCTTAAGGGCCTGCTGCTTTTAACATCTGCATCAAGACTTCATGACCAACGGGGAAAGACCAAATTATTTCCAGAGTTACTACCTAACTTACATTCATTATTTGTATGTAAATAATATGGAATGTATCTTATGTGAAGGTAATCGAACGTTATTTTGAATGCAAAGAGGATTAAATCTTCATATTTAATTACGATGATGACCTAATCAGTTCGTGGAACGTTTATTAAACACGTTTATTGAACACATACAACACTGTGAAACAGGCAATAAGTACACGTTTTGCTCTTGAATTCAATTAATAATATATATACTGTATATATATATATATATATATATATATATATATATATATATATATATATATATATATATAATACTAGCTGTTTCCCGCGGCTTTGCACGCTTTTCGTAACCTTTGCCCGTGTATGTGAACTTCTGGTTTAATTGAATTATATTTACAACGCCGATGTAGAGTTTGCCTTGTTGCCCACGATCAAGAAAATATGTTTATGTTTATAGCCATTGTACTTTATTATAAAGTGGTCTAACACTCAAACTTTAAGTTCAATCAGAAATGTATCTTAAAGACAAATATACATAATAACTTAGCGCCTTCAAATAGTGTTTAGCTATGTAATATACGTAACTATCTCGTAATTGCAGTTTATAGTGTGCAGGCGCTTTGAAACCTTTTCATAATGGTCTGTCTAAATTTTGCGATTCCATAAAGGGCAAACACACAAAACATTCATTTATATATATATATATATATATGAACGCTAAAAATACGATCGAGTCAAAATTATAATGAAAATATGGTACATTACCACAAATATAATTAAATTAGTACAGTTGACCAACAACAGTTTGTGGTTAGTTGTACTGTGGCTAGCTACACCGCCTGCTTTTATACAAATGTCAAATGTTAATGCATGTTGTGTTCTATAAACACATGTTGTGTTTATGCGTGCGTGCGTACGTGCGTGCGTCATGATATCGTTACTTCTACTCTAATCCTATGTTTCTAATGTTTTAAGGAAACACGTCTTACAACATTTTAATGAATTGCTCAGTCTATTGCTAAGATTAAAGCACGAGGACGGCAATTCAGCTCTATTTTTAAATATTTATAAAAGTTCAAGGAAGCAACAGAAGAAAGAAATTGGAACAGTTTCCCGGAATATCATTGAATTCTAGAATATAATAATACTGTACTCATAAAACATTATTCTAGTTTAGCTGACACTAAACAGTTTTTGACACTTTCAGCCGAATTTAGCCAAAGGGACTGTGATGTTTGGTAGTATTTTATTTACTCTTAATCTCAGTTGAGCACAGAGTCTATCCAGATAAGAAAAATCTAAGTTTTAGTTACTGCATAGTTTCAACTGTAAATTTTATAAAATACTTAGAATATAGTGATTTCTTGATAATTAATGTAATACAGTGACACCGCAGACAAAGTTACTGTTTAACTTTTACTTAAAAATGAGATTAGGCCATAAAGAACCGTTGTTTCTTACAATATAGCTGTTAAAAATCGATTATTTTAAAATATTGAATAACCTTAGTAAGAATTTTTTATTTTTCCTCTTTTACTAGAAGATTACAAGTGACCGAGTTGGGCTTCTACGCTTGTATACTTTTTTAATCGGAACAACAAGGCAAACTGAACTATGACACCGTAAACACATTAGACCAGAAATACATTACGAGTACAATTACGATAACTACACTTTTGGAACGAAGTAGGCTTCTGAAACCTACGTATATACTGAAAACACATTAGGCTGGAAGTAAATTATTATTGCTGAAAGTAAACGATTTTTGGACTAAATATATATTGACATGTTTCCAGTGACACCATTTATCTGAGAAGTGTTTGGTAAGCTGTATCCTTTGGTGTTCCTATTGTTGGCGGGAAAATGGGTGTGAAACAACGCGTAACTGCTAGTCTTGCTTGAATGTTTAAGTTTTAAGTGAGCTCAGTGTTGACTTGAAATATAAAATATCAAAAAAATCCCGTTTTGTGAAACATTATGGATCATAATACAAACTCTCCAGTACTTTTATAATAGATATAACTGTTAATTATAGAATCAATGTACTTTGGTAATAAAATAGAATGATATTAATATGAATTATGTTCGCAGTTTAAACATACAGTACAACCTCTTAAAGTCGGACTGGCCGAGACCGTAGCCGATCCGACATAACAAAAGTCCGGGTTAAACGGAGATGGTAAAAAATAAATTACAACATGTACAAACAATAAAATATTTCTTTATTGCCGGAAAACAATTAAAATACACATCACGATAAAGTGTAATACTGTATATACAGTTTAATTTTTCGGATAGAATTTCGTTAATTTGAGTTGCGTCAGCTTGTCGTGCGGTCATGCATCCTTTTCATCACGAGAAGCTCGGCCGACTCTCTTATTGCTGCTTGAAGTAAACCAGTAACTCTCAGCCTCTTTATGGCAACGAATAGCAATACATGTAATTGTTGATTACTAAGAAGAGTCTACCGATGAACAAACATCCTCCACACGCTCTGCAGTCTTGGTGGACGACAAAAAGCTAATTTTAAATTGTCCTGAACTGATCCGGGCTACCCGGAGATCCGACAAAGAGGTCCGACTGAACAAGGTTACACTGTATGCATAAATAACACTTATTACATTCCTGTGCAGAATAATTAAATATTATTAAGGCAAAGGTAGTATTGAAAATGGTTATTATTAATGGTTACTACTACACAGTAACCCCTGTTCTAAAACTATTTTGATTTAAATACCTGTTTTATATCAAAACAAGACTGACATTTAGAAAACAAGCATTGGAATTTTAAGATTTATAACATAAATATTTCCGATTGTACAATAAGAGTGTTATGACACTTTATACGAACTAAACGAAATGTTTGATTTTCTTCATCATGGACTATGTCTTACTAATTTTTTCTTAGTAAAAGAACTGTATGACTTTTATTTGTGTACATGTTTTGTAGAAATCAATGGTGAAATAAACAAATAATTACGAATACAGTCAACACAGAGTAAACAGTCGATTACTCCGTATACGAAGTAAATTGTATAATAATACAAAAATAGTAAAATTGGTTGTATAGTCAGGAAATAGATTGCTTTAGTCTTACAAGGTACTTTTTCAAGAAAATTACGGAGTTTAAATTGTATGTGTAATGACGAGATTTATATAACAGTAAAATAAACAAATTCCCTTTGTTATATTACATAGAAGTAATTATTATTTGGAGCACAAAGTCCCTGAATTAATTTAATTACATGGGAATGCCATGTAATTAAATTAATGCCGATGACTAAGCGGTCTAAGACGTTTGTCTTTGGATTTGAGATAGGGATATGCAAGTTCAAATCTTGTCTGTGACCCTTGCACATTTTATTAGTACCATCGATCTTGTACTTACATCGACTCTCCGCCTTATCCTCGTACAGCCCAGAGCCTCATGAGGACGGGGAGTAAAGGCTTAACAGGGCATCGGCCACTACTATAGAACCCACTAAAGCTTATTTTCTGACCTTTGGACCCTCGGCAGATGCATGTGGGCTCGTTTGTGTGTATGCTATGCATGTTGTCTGCCTGTTTGCCTGTACCTGTCTGTCTGTCTGCTAAGCTGTCTGGTTGTCTGTTTTCCTGTCTTTATTTCTGCTTATCTGCATGCCTCTCTTCCCTCACGTATATCTTCCTTCATGGTTGCCTGCCTGTCCGTCTATCAGTCTGCATGACAGTCGGTCTGTCAGTCTGCATGACAGTCGGTCTGTCAGTCTGCATGACAGTCGGTCTGTCAGTCTGCATGACAGTCGTTCTGTCAGTCTGCATGACAGTCGGTCTGTCAGTCTGCATGACAGTCGGTCTGCCAGTCTGCATGACAGTCCGTCTGTCAGTCTGCATGACAGTCGGTCTGCCAGTCTGCATGACAGTCCGTCTGTCAGTCTGCATGACAGTCGGTCTGTCAGTCTGCATGACAGTCGTTCTGTCAGTCTGCATGACAGTCGGTCTGTCAGTCTGCATGACAGTCGGTCTGCCAGTCTGCATGACAGTCCGTCTGTCAGTCTGCATGACAGTCGGTCTGTCAGTCTGCATGACAGTCGGTCTGTCAGTCTGCATGACAGTCGGTCTGCCAGTCTGCATGACAGTCGGTCTGTCAGTCTGCATTACAGTCGGTCTGTCAGTCTGCATGACAGTCGGTCTGTCAGTCTGCATGACAGTCGGTCTGTCAGTCTGCATGACAGTCGTTCTGTCAGTCTGCATGACAGTCGGTCTGTCAGTCTGCATGACAGTCGTTCTGTCAGTCTGCATGACAGTCGGTCTGTCAGTCTGCATGACAGTCGGTCTGTCAGTCTGCATGACAGTCGTTCTGTCAGTCTGCATGACAGTCGGTCTGTCAGTCTGCATGACAGTCGGTCTGTCAGTCTGCATGACAGTCGGTCTGTCAGTCTGCATGACAGTCGGTCTGCCAGTCTGCATGACAGTCCGTCTGTCAGTCTGCATGACAGTCGGTCTGTCAGTCTGCATGACAGTCGGTCTGTCAGTCTGCATGACAGTCGGTCTGCCAGTCTGCATGACAGTCCGTCTGTCAGTCTGCATGACAGTCGGTCTGTCAGTCTGCATGACAGTCGGTCTGTCAGTCTGCATGACAGTCGGTCTGTCAGTCTGCATGACAGTCGGTCTGCCAGTGTGCATGACAGTCCGTCTGTCAGTCTGCATGACAGTCGGTCTGTCAGTCTGCATGACAGTCGGTCTGTCAGTCTGCATGACAGTCGGTCTGCCAGTCTGCATGACAGTCCGTCTGTCAGTCTGCATGACAGTCGGTCTGTCAGTCTGCATGACAGTCGGTCTGTCAGTCTGCATGACAGTCGGTCTGTCAGTCTGCATGACAGTCGGTCTGTCAGTCTGCATGACAGTCCGTCTGTCAGTCTGCATGACAGTCGGTCTGTCAGTCTGCATGACAGTCGGTCTGTCAGTCTGCATGACAGTCCGTCTGTCAGTCTGCATGACAGTCGGTCTGTCAGTCTGCATGACAGTCGGTCTGTCAGTCTGCATGACAGTCGGTCTGTCAGTCTGCATGACAGTCGGTCTGTCAGTCTGCATGACAGTCGTTCTGTCAGTCTGCATGACAGTCGGTCTGTCAGTCTGCATGACAGTCGGTCTGCCAGTCTGCATGACAGTCCGTCTGTCAGTCTGCATGACAGTCCGTCTGTCAGTCTGCATGACAGTCCGTCTGTCAGTCTGCATGACAGTCGGTCTGTCAGTCTGCATGACAGTCGGTCTGCCAGTCTGCATGACAGTCCGTCTGTCTATACCTTCTTAAGAAAAAGTGTGAATCAGCTGTGTAGTCCTGTGGTACTGACGCTGAGGCAGAGTAGGTTTTTTATAATACATTTTCCTTTTATAGGGCTGTATTAATTCACAATTCATAAGTAGAAATCTTTAATGAAACAAATAGAAAAACCTACTCGTCGATAAAGATAAGTAAACACTGAGGTTGAAAAGAATCGATGCACTTTGATATATTAAAACATACACAATCAAAACTAAAAAGTCTTACACACCAAATTTTAAAATTATACTTTTAATTACTTATAATCTACAATGAAATTCTCATGTAAATGTGTATACAGTTAGTTAAATATTTTATAAAATATGAAAATGTAAACCTATCAAAGTTTATTTTATTCTAGTCGAAAAATATTAAGTTTATTATTATGTTTTTTACTTTATTTCGAAAATACTACAAGAGGGGGGAGGGATTCTTATACAAACGTGATTCCTTTGCCCTGTTTCAACCTACCTAGTATTTCATTTCATCACTATTTATTACATTATACATTTGTTTATTCACCTCGCTCCTTACACGATCCTACTTCAAAGCAAAGATTAAAGATGCAGTTAGAATGTTCTGAAAATCACATATTTTAATCACTCTTCTTGTGCCATAATTAGTTATTGTATTGCGATATGTTTTACACACCTTTGGACATTTCAAATCCTGAAATAAGAGCTATTCGTAATTTCTCGTAATCTGATCCTCTTAATCATGAACACTGAAAAAAAGGAAGTGATATTATATGCTATATCCGATTGCAGAATATCGTGGGATATATTATGTTACATTATAAGATCTTTCACGAAAAAGCTTAAAATTTTCAAAATTTTGTACGAAGACGAGGATAAATGCTAGTTTTCATATACATAATAGAAAAAATTAAATAGATTAATAAGGGAATTTTTATAAATCCGTTTTCTTCTTCAAACAAGCTTCAATAAAACGTTTAATTTAATAAGGATTCTTTAAAATTAAACTGATTTAAACATTTAGTTGTGAGGTGAAATCCTTGTTATTTAAAACCCAAACGACACCAGCTAGACTGGATATGACACATTAGAACACATCAGCACAACGTGACGAGGTACTTCAGTGTTTTATTTCAAGCCTTTTTGTGATGGTGATTGGCCCCGATTATTATTCATTCCTATAGACTGGACAACGGTAATTTTTCCCTCCGACCGTTTTTAAAATGGAATTTTGTTTATTAATTTATGATAAAATATATGCTTCAAATATTTCAGTGTTTATAAAAATTATTATAGTTGTTATATATAAAAGTCACATTTTAGTGGATTCACATCCAAATATGGTGTAATCTTAGATTTTATTGTTAAAAAGAAACAAATATGTATAATTTGAAGATTTGGTTGTGTTTTAATCATGTAAAAAACTGCTTGATTGTATTTACTGAAATTTAAAATAAACATTATTATGGTCCCTGGTTATCATATAGACCTACTCCTATTCCAAAATCCCTCTAGGTACGCCCTACTGATTTCGTAACTCCCTTAACACATTATAAACAACATTTAAGGATTTAACTTAATCAGCAGATAGTAAAATGTGTAAAAGTGTAATAACCCATACACATTTAAACAGGTGATAGTAGATGTTTGTTATTCATCTGTCAAAGTCAGTTACACTTTAAATATGTCATGTTACGTGTAGGAGCTTTTCTTTGCCTGGGTTTGATTTATTGGGATTTTAATCCACTAAAATAAAATGCCATAATTTATTAAATCATATGACAAGCTAAATACCTCGAATTTAGTCTTCCCTTACTCTCAGGATTTACTTATACTGGCCTAAAGTAGTTCAATTGTTACTGAAATCGCTGGAACTGTTCAATTAAATATCATATTAGGGGAGAATAAATCGATCCATTTTAGAGGTACTTATAAAAAAACCGTGTCCCTCTCGAACTTCAGGGCCTTATCTTAAAACTTCTAAAATGGACCTAGAAATATTGTTCAGTGCCCATCTCAGGATAAATTAGGATAATTTAAAGGAAAACATGCTCATTTTGTCCCTGTTTTTTCATAATAAAAATGCGTGCGAAGACGTGGGATACTGCAAGTATAAAAACGTCAGCTACAACTCAAAATTTTCCATAGAGCGATAACCGAGTCAAGCAAAACGGAGCGTTGCTTCAACTTGAATGGGTGACCGCTGAGCGATCCTGTACTAACAATCAGTCCGCCTACCGGACAAACACTCTCCTCCGTTGTTGGTTGTGCGGAGGAAGTCACTTATAAAAAGTTGACTTCTAGGTTATGTATTATCGAGAGGATATGTGTTATATGGTTTTTGTTATAACCAATGGTAGATAAATAAGTATACGATTAATGGTTCTTAAAAATTAAAATAAAAATAGATAACTTTACATTATTCAAACTACAACCAGCCAGACACTATTCCCGTTAAGAAGAATTAGGAGAGCAGAGGAGTATTTAGTTAAACATGAAGATTGAGTGAACAAAACAACACAATGCCGCTGGTAAAATGTAATCTACTGGCCAATCAGCCGCAGCAGTAATGGTTTAAATGCATCGGTGTACCATTGAACCTCATTGTCTGTAGTAAACGTGGTTAGCGCGGCACTTTTAGAACGCAAGGGACTCGTTAAAACCTTTAATTGATATACATTTTGTAGCTTTAACGTGAAACTCATTCTACTAGATAAAGTTAGATATTATTACTGATTATCAAAATACTAGTTGATAAAAATGTCTTTCTTCTCTTAGGACAAGAAGCTTATAAATTGCACTTACTCCGGTAAGAACCTTTGCGTTGCTTCCGGAGTGACGGGATATTCAGGATAGATAAGGTTAGGAAGTAGGGGCCGATTCTAATCGAGATCCATGAGGAAGAATTAGAGCACTACATCTCAAAGTCATGTGTCCCCGGAAGAAGGGAAGGCCCGCTCTGAACCAGCCTCTTCAGTCAAAGTAGGCAGGGGGTGGGACACCCTTGTTGAGGCTAGCAAGAACCTCTGAGGTTATAGGGTACAAGCCCCACAAACTCCATCAATCATCTCTCACAGTAGACTAAACCTATCGAATTGCCCATGAACCCCAGAATCTCGACATTTACGGTTAACGATGTGCCGCTCCTGGACATCCATAAGGTTGCCCAAATTTACGTGACACATCGGTTTTTGCTGTGCCCAGTGGTGGGTTTCAACTGGAAGGGATAAGTGATCCCCGCTGGGTATAAAAATGTCTTTACATTGAGTGATTTTCTAAAACTTGGAAATATTAAACATGATTTAATATACATTCTGAACATAATTAAAGGATAAATATTGTAATTTGTTGAAGAATACTACGTTGAAATGGAAGTTGAATATTTGATATATTGCCTATAACTTGCTATAATCAATATTTATTTATGTAAAATGAAACTTTAGACATTTACAATTTACATGAAGTATCACTATATCCCTTTAACCCCAAAAATTCAAATATATTAGGAGGGTTTTGAGTTGACTCTTCAATATATAAAAATGGTATATTTGTAAAAGATAAATAAACTAACTATAATATTATATGCGTCAAAAAATAACTTAAGTGTGTTACATAAGTGTGTTAGGTGTGTCAGTTAGGGATGTACAATATTAATAAAGATGTGTAAAAACTTATTAATTACAATGTATTACTTAATAATTACTACTATTTATTACAATCACCGATTGTTAAACTATAGTGGGTTCGAGACTCTACCGTTTGAAACATTATAAGTGGAGATGATAGTAAATTATGAGCAATATTTATGGTGGATTTAAAATAATTTGTATTGTGCAGCAAAGAACACTTGCACGAGTAATAAGATGCAGGTCTAACATTTTCATGCAGTGTTAGGTTCTTTGAAGTATTACATTTGAACTTACAGAGTAGTTAGGACTGATCTCACAAATAGTCTCAAACATTTAATAAGAAATGTACTTACAATAGGTCAGTATAAAATAGACTATTAATAGTAACAAAAGAGAATAGAGTGTGTATCGTAAAACAACAGGAAAATGGTTGCATTTTCCGTTCTGTTAGAGTTTATTTAAAAGTAATACCTGTATTGTGTTGCAAATATTGATAAAGGAAGTAAGCCATTACGATAATAACGATAAATGTTTCTTCGGGTATTTGTTAAATATGTTATTCAATAATTTTTTGTCTAGCTTTGTTTAAATCAATTGTCTGAAACTTTTAAGGATTCTTCCAATTTAATAAGAAAGCCCTTCCAAACGGTTCATAAAAATTAGCGCGGAAACAGTTTAAAATTATTGCAAATGTTTATTTGTACTTAGTAAGCCTCATTACTCAATGGTATTATTGGTGGTGGAGTTGAAAGGGATATTCAAAGTAAAGTTAACCCATAATGCTTAACCAAACAACACAATGGCGCCGGTAAAATATAATTAACCATCCAATCATCTAGAGCAGTAATGTTTATTTGTGCATATTTGCATCGTTGAACCTCGTTGTTATTGATTATACATAGCGAGACTGATTTAGAACTTCGGGGGACTTAGTATACTACCCTTATTTCCAAAGCTCGGATGCAAAGTAATATTTCAGGTTTCGTGGAACATATTACTTATATTAAACATATTAATAAAAAAAAATTAGTCGGCAAAAAGAATTTTACTAAACAAAATGAATTGCAAATCTATCATTTCTAAATTTTAACTGTAATAAACAAAAATAACGAAAATAAGTTCTTCTTAAATTTCATTTAAAACAAATAAATAAAAATAAAATCTCTTTCACACAGTTTTTACGGCTTCTCTGCACAGTTCTTATGGAGTGTAACTTCTACTACTAACTAGTAACTAGTAAATACTCTCGCTGAAGAGTGGGGACCAACGAAACTATACTACTGGAACGCGCGCTGTCCATAAGCCCTGTACTATGTTTTCCGGGCACACACAGCCGTGTGCTGCGGGAGTATCCATAGACTTGCAGGCGCTCGGAGTGGGCAAGAACTCAACCGCACTAATCGACTACACAGGTAACCCGCTTTTACATGTCACAACATGAACTTTTCATGTCACAACACGAACTCATCATTGGACATACTTTACTTCAGTCTGTCTCAACGTCTGCTACGAGAAGGTCAATTGTTATTTTTATCGTTTTAAAGTCAATTATTATTTTAATCGTTTTAATAGGTGTTTAAGAGTTACAAATTTGTTTTATATTCGAGATGCTTTTTAACAATGGTAAAGAGTTGTGCTGCGTACAACTGTACTTCGAGATGGAGTAAAGGCTGCAACACTTCTTTTCACAAGTAAGGGACTTAACATTTTTTAACCATAGTAATACATTTAGCAATTATAAAATTGTAACATGATATGTTGTATTTTATATACTTGTTTCATAAACTTGCAAGATTATATAGGACCTAACAGAAATAGTTCAGTAAGTACGACTGTTGAATGGTATATAAAAATAAATAATTATGTGTAAAGACTGATTATCCGCTAGTCAAAAATATATTTTTATATTTTTAAAACTATAATTTGATATTTCTGTAAACAATTTAAAAATCCAATTACTCAAGAGAGTTGTTCCAAAGTTAGCCTATCTATTCTTAAAGTAGATTTTAGCCTTTTTACACTATGGCACCAAATTCCAATCCAGTACGAAACTAAAAACATTTGTTTTATGTACTTCAGAATTATTGTTATGTTTTGATTTTTTTCAGTAAATTTATACAGAACTTTTTATGTTTTAGCTTTCCGTTGGATGATGACAAACTTTTAAAAAAAAAATGGATTATTGCATTGAAAAGAAAGAAATTCAAAACCAACAAAACATACTGTTCTGTGTGGTAAACATTTCAAAGAAGACGATTTTCATTTAGTTTTACCAAACACAACTAAGAAAAGACTAAAAAATGAAGCAATTCCGACATTGTTTGACTTTCCATCAAATATCCAACCACCGCCAAAAAAAACAGAGGAGGGTTGTCATCAAAAAGAAGTTACCCGTACTATTCAGCACCTAGTGCAGATCTTCGATTTGAAGCCAACACGTCTATGTCATCGGTAAGTTTAACATAATTATTTGTGTTGTCAGAATCAAAAAGCAAATGTGTAATATGATAAACATAATTTTTTAAAAGAACGTATAAAAACTACTTTGCTCCCCTGCACAGTGTTAAAAAACATAAAATCATTATATTAAATTGTTATATATTCTATTAATACTATTGTAAGTATTTTTTATTTGATATAAAACTATAAACAAATTTTTAAGCCAGCCTTGTTGCCGCAAACCTCAGTTATAATGTTCTATTGTTTTTATTGTCTGCAATTTTGCTGCGATAGGGCTATATTCAACGCAGGTTAATCTAAACAGCATTTTTGTTGTATTTTTTGAGGTTCTGCTGCTGCCGTTGGAACACGACCAGTCAGTTTCCACACCAAACGAGCAAAAATCAACAGTTGGCCTACATCAAACACCGGTAAGCTGTAGTATAGTTCGTTGGTAGACATAGACACGGACATCACGTAAAAGGTTTTTTTTAGAGGATGCGGCTAGATAAAAATGTCTCATGAATTGGAGTGGGGTTCTTATACAAATGTTTTTTTTTAATAAGTTTGGGTTAATAATTTTAATAAAATTCACGAATGATAATTACAATAATTTTAATTGTTGTAATTAATTCAATGCTAATGATTCTAGGATAAGCGGGAAAACTGCATCACCCATCCACATCTCTATCTCCCAGAAAAGTGCTATTGCGCGGAAGGTTAAAGCTCTAAAGCAAAAATTAAAAAGAAGGGACTGTAAAATTAAGGTCAATGAAAGAATTGATTTCAAATTTGAAAAACAAATTTAAAGCACCAGATTCGTTAATCGAAATTGTAGAAAACAACTTTACAGGGTTGCCTTTCGAGTTATTGTTGAGTAGCCTGAAAAACAAAGGAAAAAGTAAAAACAAACATACTTTTCACAGAAAGTGTTAAGGAGTTTGCCTTAACACTATATTTTTATTCACCAAAAAGCTTATAGATACTTGCGGGCTTCAAATTTAATTTTAACCACATCCTGCCACATTAAGAAAATGGATTTCAAAATTTAATTGTTGTCCAGCGGTTTTTTGGAGGAGGTATTCATGTATTTAAGACATAATGTTAAGGAACAGGAGCACCTAAGAAATGTAAGTTTGGTATTTCGATTCCATGAGCATTAGAAAGCAGATAGTTTATGACGAGCAACTAGGGAAAAAATGTAGGATATGTAGATGTTGGAGGATTCAAAATAGACAACAACGAGGAGATTGCTACAGAAGCTTTAGTATTTCAAATTGTTTCTTTGAGAGGCCACTTTAAATGTATCGTAGGGTATTTTTATGTAAATAAAAACTTCATCAGTTTTTCTGTCGCAGCTAAATTAAAGTGGCTATAGTTAAACTAAGTGAAGTGGGCGTTAATGTACAGAGCGTGACCTTTTGACGGAACCAGCACGAATCTTAGCGCATTGAAACATTTAGGTTGTAAAGTTCCCTGAAGCGCCATTTTTTTCAAACTCGATACTATGAATTACGATATTTGTGCCATTTTGGATCCTCCACACATGTTAAAACTAGCAAGAAATGCACTAGCGGACATAAAGGTTTATAGACTCCGAGTCAGGGAGAATTTGTTTTAAGTATATAGAGGATCTTAATAATTTACAGAACAAGCTAGGTCTGAAAATGTGTAAACAAATTATCAGACAAACATGTTTTCTACAAAAATAGAAAAATGAATGTAAAGGTAGCTGCACAGACTATTAGTTCCAGCGTAGCAGACGCTTTACAATATTTGAACATTAAAGAACATCCACAGTTCTCAGATTCAGATTGTCTAGCAACTGTAGAATTTTTAAGAATAGTTGACAATCTTTTCGATTTTATGAACAGTAGGGATCCATTTGGAAGAGGCTACAAGGGCCCGATGAAACTAGAAAACAAAAGCAAATGATGATTTAATGCTTAAAAAAAGCAGACAACTATTTGTCAAAACTTAAAATTGGAGGACAATCAATTTTAAATCATGCAAGGAAGACGTTCGCTTTAGGTTTTCTAAGTAATATTAAGAGTTTTTGTATTTTTAAGAGACAGATTGTTTAGTTTTAGAGGATTTTAAATACTTGTTTGTCATACAAATTTAGTCAAGACCACCTGGAATTATTTTTCTCCTGTATTAGAAGTAGGGGTGGGAATAATGACAATCCTAATACAAAAACAGTTTACTTGGGCAGTAAGGCAACTAATGTTTAGGAACAGTGTCAGGGCATCTGAAAAAATTCCAACTGTCTTGAGTTTGACCCCAACTCACACTTAGGCCTTCTTGAGTTAGGCCATGGTTTATGTGTTGTAGATGACATAGATGACGAGAGTGAAATTGAGAGCGCCATATGTGTAATGGAAAATTATGATGACTCTAGTTTTAAGGATGAAATCTTGTAATTATATCTGTGGAGTCATTGTTAGACGAATGGAGAAACAAATCAAATGTAAAGATTGTTGTTATGTACTCCATGCTAATGATTCTGATCTTAGAACATATACACGCCTTACTGAATTTTAAATCTAAGGGCAAATTAATCAGATCAAGTGAGGATGTATTAAAGGTTGTTAAATATGCCTATTTGCTCAAGCTATCTGAGACTAATTTGACTACTGTAAATTTAAACAATGAGAGTTTGTAACCATTTAACAGGTAGTGTATTCAAAGGACATTTAAGTAACGATGAATTTACTGGAAGCCATGAATTATTGTTAATTAAAATCTGTAACTCAATTGTTTTTGAAAATAATATCTCATCACATTGCAAAACAAAAAACCTTGCCATGTGACGAAGAAATCTAACTTGGGCATAAGACAAAAAACTTAATAAAATGAATTTTGTTTTCCAACACTTAGACTAAAGTTTATCATGTTTGTGAATTGTTTTGTGACATGAATTGAAATATACCACAAGTAATAAGAAAACATGTAGCCTACTATTTTACCTAGACTATATCTGGTTCCTGTTTGTGTTAGTTACTGTCGTAGCCTACGGTAATTTGATAACGATTACAGGTTATTGTTTATAGTAATTTAACATACACCTCAAATGCTTAAGAAAAAAAACGCTGTGTAACAACAGATGTTAGAAAATTATGTTGTAAAATTTAATCATATTAGAGGCTACAGGGCGATTTTAAAATGCCGCGAAAGCAAAACTGCATAGCCTGCTTGTACGCGGAGCGTGTTCTTGCCCACTCCGAGCGCCTGCAAACGTCAGACGCAACCCCGGATTTCGGCCCGGTTCTGTAGCCCAGCGCGCGTTCCAGTAGTATAGTTCGTTGGAGTGGACACCTCGCCCAGAAGCCCCTTTTAACGAGCCACCCCTGGCGAGGTCCGCTCATCGCCCATCACGGTTGTTGATTGTAAGTGAATGAGTAGACCTTAGATCTTGCCCTGCCAGCAAAGGAGTCTCCACTGATATTCCCTGCAAACCTATGTTCTGTCCGCATACATATCTTTCAGTACAACACACTACAGGTCTTTTAATATTGGAAATGCCCTTCGTGTTTTAAAGTGACTACTTCTTTTAGTGGGCTATGGTTGAATGGTTTGCATGGGAGAAAAAAGCTTTCGTTTCGTATCACGCATGTTATGTTTTTCACACGCTTTAAAAGTAGAATAACAGCTTTACCGATACGTAAAAAAACGGATGTATGAACATCTGATCTGAACTAACCTAAGTTGACGTAAATGAAAAATCAGTTAGGAGTGATTAAAAGGGACATATAAACCACAATGATATACAACATTATATATGTATAAGGAAAATAATGCTTTTCAAATCTAGTAATATATAACAATGATTTGTTTTCTTTTCGTTAATTTTTATCATATTATTATTGGCGTAATGTTATTATGTTCGAAATATCACATCGTCTGGATCTAGCCCAGCTTCTGCAGACTTTCCTTGCTTGTTGAATTTGTCTGTTTAGGTTACTCAAGGTTCAAATTAAAAGCTGTAACAATTTACAAAATTCATACTCTGCAATCAGTAGCTATGTTGACTTTAACAGACTAAAACACTTCCGACGACAAACAATCGTTGATTCGCCAAACAGACTTAATATATGTCAAATACTGATTTTAATTAATCTACGAACTGGTAATTTATTTATTAATGGATTCAACGTAAACTTGATTAACTTATTGCATTATTTTAATAGCAGTGTTTAAATCTCATCGGTTTCTAATTTGAATTTAATATTAATTTATATTTCAATTCACATCTAGTTTCGTCCTGATGAGGGTTGAAAAAATTATTATGTAACCTAATCCTAATCTAACAAAGCCGTATGTAATTTAATCCGGGAAGAAAAATTAATCTTTCTGTTGATTATAATTAGAATAATTATTATAATTATAATATATATATATATATTATTTATTATAAAAATAAATAAAAATAATTGATTAAATAACCTTTACTCAATTTCATTAGGCCTTACCTTACATTCATATTTTAATACAAACTTCGATAAAGAAGATTCTAAACGATAAATTAATACATTAAATTTAACAATTTCAAAAAATAAAAACGTAAGTACAACGGGATATCGAACAACAATAGATGCTGTGTTTACAAGATATTTAGCTAGATTTCATTCCAGAGGTTTCACTTCTTACTTCAGTTGTTATAAACCCATAATTTCATTTTTATAATATAAAGACAATGAATATAAATTATTTATTTAGGAAATACATTAATAATGAAGATGTATAAATATTTATTATTTTAATATATACAAGTCAGTGATCGTTTAATATACGAAACGTAAAGAAATTACAAAAATATGTATAAAATAATATATAAAACGTTTTATGTTAAAGAATTGAGTCTTTTGTATTATTTTAAAATATAACAAAATAAATATTTTAATAATTAGCAAGCAAAGTTTTTCAAGATATAATGTATATTTACAGCCCTTTATAACTAGTAGTCACTTCTGTCGGTCAGTCCCGCGACTGCCTCTCCATTTTGTTTTATAGTTTTCTTTGTGCAAGGGGAACATACTATGGTCTTTCTTATCTGTGTGTTTACGTACCAGTTTAGTTATCTCAGATTGATATTTACACCAATTCAATATACTACAAGTTGTTATACTACTTTCAAAACATACATCTCCTTCTTTTGACAGTTAAATCTGTGAACTTCAAACGTCATAAGAACATAAGTATAAATCTTCTTTAACTTCAGTCATTAATAAAATACACGGACTTTGTGTATCCATCTCTTTGTTTCAGTTAAATATTTTTAAAAGTAATTCACCACCTTTCTTGACTTATTAGGTCCTGGTTCGTTAGCTAAAAATGCGACGCTTGCAGAATTTCACTCACTGGTTTTGATTACGTCCTCTGCCAATAACTGGTTTCAAAATCCTTCTCAGCTCCGGTAACTGGATTAGTGAGACTGGTTATGGTTTTTTGCCTCATCGGTTATGGGTCACTCACCTAAATGTACCTCGTAGTCAACTGTCTGTCCGGTCTTATTGGTGAGGACATCAGAGAATTCTTTTAAAATGTCATTTACATCCTGAGTCGCTTTGTTACATCATATTATACGAGTAGTATTAATTCATGTTGTTACTTATTATCGTACTGTTCATAAATAGTTTCTATTTTCTCACTAGAATTAAAGTGACAGCTATCACTCATTAAATCTAACACAAATTCAGTATTCTTAATAAAGTCAGTACCTAAAATTGCTTTCCGATCTACGTACTTAGCAATAACAAAGTTTACTTTCCATGAAAAGCCATAGATTTTTAATGTTTCGTTGTATACTAACCAACTAATTTAATGCCAGAGTTATCAGCACTTATGCACTTGGTATGGGTAACTGTCTTATCTTTAACTAAATTACTTTCTTTCAGATCGTCATAAAATGCTTCACTCATTAGGCTCGTTAGAATATATTAATACCTTTTCATTGTATTTCTTTCCAAATTCAAGTTTCACTTCCAAAGGACATTATAATTGTACACAAGTTTAGAGGTAACACAATTTTTCAACACATTATTAAGTGTAGTACAATATTACCCTTACAATTACGTCTACATGATTTAAATTATTTACCTTTGACCCGGGCGAAATTGCATCACTCTCAGCCTGCTGCTGAACAAATTCTTCCCAACTTTTTTAGGTCGATGGCTGTATTTTTGGAACGAGTGGCTACTTCTGTTTTATTTGCTAACAATTCTTTGCTAGGTGGCTTACCTTACTGCACACTTTCTTTACTGTTTGTTTATCTGTGGTGTTGTAAATTTTTCCTGGACTGTATACTAAATTGTTTCTGGTTACTTACACTTTAGTTTTCTAGACAGGTCCCTCCCTTGGTAAAATACATTCTACTCCTGAATGCAGATCCTATCGAGGCCATCAAATGTTTTTTGGGTTCTCACAAACTACCAGAGTAGCTCTAAAAAATGTGGTAAATTCCAACTTACATATTGTTTCCACGAGATCACCTTCTGTATAGTTACAAAGCAACAATTTAGCATTCTGCTTCACACTTAATATGAATTGACTATGTCTTTCGGCAGATGTTTTAGGACTATTTACTTGACTATATTACTATATTTTTCTTTTTAAAATTTCCCTGCGTTTCATTGCAATACAGAAATGAATAATTATTCCATGTACAGTACATAGGTTTGCACCAGTTATAACTGCAATAGAAATAATGCAAATGTATATTATTATGAAACGTACCTGACGCATGCATGCAATCTTGTTGACGCAATAAAGATTATTACAACCTTGAAATCGACTAGCTTTTGGTACAATGCAATGGACCCATAGCATAACATATACTTATGTTTACAAGTTACACGTACATAAGTGCGCAATATTTCAGAGTCGGATAAATCTCCTCGCTAATTTGCGGTATAAACTTTATAAATTCAAACAATTCACTTAAATTTAATCCGTTTTATTCGTTTCTAGGCTTAGTTTTCCATAACTTTACCTAATAAGTTCATTTCAACATACGGCCGCAGTAAGAGGGATATCAATATTTCTTACCTTTTTTAGCGGGCGATATCTTTGTGTCTAGGTCCTTCTCAGTAGCAGTACTATCTAAAATATTTTCTATCTCTAACGAAATATCTATTTTTGAACTAAGCCGGTCTTTTATGAAACTTAACTTATATTTTAATTTTTGTAAAACACCTTCTACCAAAAAAAAAACTTGGGACATGTTTTCTAACCGCATTCTGTAGTGCTTGGCCTTGGTTCTACATCGCAGTGCTTCCAAGGCACTCGAACCGAAATGTGTGTAAACAGTTGACCACTCCTCCTCTCACCTGCCACGCGCCGCAATCGCGAGGCGGCCAAGATCAAGGTAATGAATAACTACAAATTATTTAATTCGCATATTGCCTCTGAGAGACTAATATTCAAGTAACGCAGTAAAACACACAAAAAGTACCCTCCACAATTACTTTAACTTTACAAACGGTACAGTCTTTAGATGATACTTAGATTTTAGCATTAAAGACAGAAAGATTTTTAGCAAAAGGAAAGCTGGAACTTTTTAGTCTACCTATAATAACCACCTCTATTGGAATAATCAGCTTATTGATAGTAAGTCCTCTAAAAGGGCTTATAAATATTTCCCTTTTGTGACGTTCTATGGCAGATTTTAAAATATTATAAAAATAATTCGGTTACTGGTTGTATTACCAAACCGTTGGGTTAGAAGAAACTTAATGCAAATTCATCTAGCTCGGAAACGTCCTTAATCGTTAGAAGAAAATGTGGTAAGTTATTATTAATACTCCATATAAAAGTAAAAGAACAATTCAAATACCAAAATTTAAAAAGATTTATACTAGCCGACCTTATTAGTATTATTAAGAAATTAAATGGAACTAGTATAAAAAAATCGAAATAATATTTTTAATTTACTTGATCATGGATGCAATACTAATTAAATAATGTCTTTCTTGGTAAATTGTTTCTTGCTGTGAGTTGCTATAAGAATGAAATTCTTGTAATAACTGCTTGTATATTTGTCCCCACCAAAAAAGGGGGGGGGGTGGGGGGGGGGGGGGGTGGGGGGGGGGGGGGGTGGGGGGGGGGGGGGGTGGGGGGGGGGGGGGGTGGGGGGGGGGGGGGGTGGGGGGGGAAAGTAAATTTGTAAATAGTAAAGTAAGTTACCTGTGTAAATATTTTATATCCTAGATTGAAGTAGATATAAATTGTGGTGCTGTCCTTCTGACGAGACCACGTTGTCTTAATAATAAGTTGTCTCGATAAACTTTTAATCTAGTCATGATGTGTTTGTGAGTGAGACTTCTTTCCTGATAATTTCCCTAGATCGCATTCTTCTTTCATTCCTAATTCCTTTTTCGACTACAAATACAATATACACGATTTAATGTGTAAGTCGACGTCAGCGTATAAAATAAATCAATTTTAATTTTTTATTAATAATTATGTTTTATTTTGAATGCATTATGAAATTCCAAAGACCATTAGAACTATTAAGCCCACCCCAGATAACATTTAAGTTCATTCTCACTATATTTTGGCAGCGGCGTTTCAAATTAATATTTGTATTCGAGGCATAGACGTGGTGCATGTAATTGTTTTGCCGCAATGAAACTTACACGTAAACTTTTTGAAATCTCGAGTATTTATTACTGCGACCTCAGACATCTAGACATCTTGAGTTTCACCCATTTGGTATAACTGGAAAGTCATCATTAAGTTGATCTTCAAGTTTCAGGATGATTTTTATCCCTAACTTTCACTTCAAAGGTAAAAACATTTTTCCTTCTTTCAATTGCTAGACTATTATGCATAGTAAAACAAATGGGAGAAAATATTTTTTTAATGAACACGAGATTATGACAATGTAAAAAAGCCAATAACAACATTAATTATAGTATGTCTGTATGTACATACATTTTTGTTTCGTAAAAATATGAAACGAAATACCTGTTAAAAAGGCATCTGTGGTAGTTTTCTACATCAATGCATCTTTAATGTTTTTGAACCAACACATAGTACATATAAACTAATGGTAATGTTTACTACTAGTAATTGTTAATGAACCATTCATTTAGCAGGTGTAGTGAAAATATTTGATTTTCTAAATATTTGTATCTATTCCTAAAATATCTTAGCCATTTAAAAAATAAACTTATCTATTCAATAAGACTGTTATTACTTTTCTCAATAAGTTGATGACACGGAGATATGATTGTCGAGAAATGCAATAATGAAAGGAACAATGAAATGTAACTATGGATATTGTTAGGTATTTAAATTTGCAATAAAATGAATGAGTTTAGGTTCAGCTTAGTCATATTATTTTAGCTTTAGTTCTGATATAAAAAATATTGAAATCAGTGTTAATAATATTGTTTGCATATAATCATTCTCAAATCTTGGACTTTAATCTTCCTTTTCCTAATTAGCTGTTATAGTTAAGGTGAAAATGTTTTTACACATGAAATGTATAATAGGTTACAGTACGTACCAAACGATTCTTATATAAAAGACGATCATTTTAAAAGTTAACCTTCTATCCACAGCGTAAAGTTGTTAAATATAATTAAAACTGTAATCGAAATTCCTCTCTCCTTTTAGTAAAAGCATCAGCATTAGGCAAACGTCTGAACTGCAACCCGAGCTTTTAACAACTTTAGATCATACTCTGAACATCACTTAGATACTTCCCGCCCTTCACAGAAAAGCTCTTTATATAAAACAATGTTAAAAGCTCGGCAACCAAGTATAATCATAGACTATGAGTTTTATGTTAGCGTTTCAAAGATATACGTCACAATTTTAAAATACCTGTATAGAATGGAAGCGCTTTGTAATGTTGCCAATTTTATCGCAAACCGAAAAGTAGGTTTGTGGAAAGATGTTTAGTAGTTTAAGTAACATTTCATTAAAGCCTTGTATTGAATCTCTTATACGTTGGTCTGCAAAAATAGCTAAATAAATAATAGCTTAATTGGAGTAGTGACCCTTACTTTAGAGTTGGATCGGTAAGCTTAAAACGTAAAAAAGTGACACAAAAGGTGTCTTTAAAAATATTAATCATTTCTTAGTATCAAACAAGTTGGATTCCAAACTGAATCGTGCTTAAGTCGGACTACGTATTATAATTTATAAGCGCATAAAGATCAATTAGATCTTTTTATTTCAATATATTAATGTAAACACAAACAGCAGTAGATCTAGAGTTGGCTAAGTATATAGTTACGTTTAACATCACCATATCGGAGTACGATATACTGTATTTGAACTAAACTGACCTCGAAAGCTCGGTGTAATATTTAATTGAGGCGAGGTTATCCATTTTGGATCCGTGTGGAGGATTATACGTACTATTTATAATCCGATTCGCTTGTTATTTCATTTCATAGCAATGGTATTTCAATAATTGTTTACGTTTGTGTTCGGTAATTACTGATATTTCTGCATAGAAACTATTTCAATTATTATTTAACGGTAAAACGCAACCGCATAATTATATAAAAATGTTTTGCTTAATAATTAAGGCAACTACGTTTACTTGTGTAGAGCAGTTTTTAGGATAACATTGTTACAGTAGAATGTGGACAGTCCAGGGCCATTATTTTGTTTCTGATCTATTACACAGTTTTCAATTTCCCATGTTATATCCCTTTGTGTACCTCTTGTGGAAAATTGGCTCTAAGAAATAATTCGATCGTCAGCCGCTCTAGTTTAGGTGGGGATTGAAATATGAGGGTGAATATAAAATAATTTATTTTTCTTAAATAATATTTTTTAGCTTAATATACTTAAAAATAACCTTCAGACACAAATAAATGTTAAGCCAGCGTCAGGTAGCCAACGTGAGGGTGGAGACTTCCAGTACCTACACGTAGTTGCCTGATTCACTCTTAATTCCTATCTTTTATTATTCTCCCGTTTTAACCAGCATGGCCGAGGCTCCGTTCTTTAGCATGCACGTCAACCATCGATATCCAGAAAGTCAGTTATGATGAAATTTCGTTGAAGTGATCATTTGAATTAATGTACCAATTCCAGGTCAAATGTTCTAAAATATTACAAAACTCCAAGTATAAATTTAAATACTGATATAATACCCATCTCAGTTCTCTTTTTTCCAGAAGTAGGCTTCTCTGATCTGTGAGGCGTATTTTTTCGATCGGGCAACAAAACACAATTAAGTGTAAAATAAACATACTAAGAACGAAGTAAGCTACAATTGCCATAATTATAAACTTTTTAATGTATTTTCGTGATCCTGGCATCAAAGCAAACACAAAATTGTCGTCAGAAATATCATTTACTTGAACCATGCCTTCTAACGCCAATTTATAAACGTGCAACGTCTAGTAAATTGCGTGGAAAGGAGGTGGGTAACAGCTAGCAGTACAGATATAAGAGACAATGTAGTGTAACTCTTACTATATATTTAATGACTGTTACGAAATCTAACAAAGTTTTATTTTGACAGAAGTAGGCTTCTCGGACCTGTATAATATATGTAAAAAGTAGTTGCTCCGCCGGGAGTCGAACCCGGATCTCTCACTTGCCGGGTGAATGTGCTACCATTACACCACAGAGCGCTTACTTTTTCCGATTCAATTATTTTTGTATTTGGCCGTACCTGTCACATATGCGTTTAAATAAGCAAACTAACATATGATCGGAAGACCAAATACCTGTCAAACGACTTTTATTTACATTAAACTGTATAAAATTGCAATAGCCTTATTTAATTTCAATAAACATTGAATCACAAAAAGTAGTTGCTCCGCCGGGAGTCGAACCCGGATCTCTCACTTGCCGGGTGAATATATATATATATATATATATATATATATATATATATATATATATTCTTGATCTATAGAGAGGAAAAATCAGATTTGGAACAAAAATGCTATATTTTATTTACTATGAGTAAATTAAAATATAAACTTTTTGAAATTTTTTCTTGTTCGTGGGAAGAAAGCAAACTCAACATAGGCGTCGGACTTCACACGAACCAGAAGTGCTTGTACGAGTGCCAAAACCTATAGAATTCCGTTAGTAGCCGCGTTTTAACTACTAGTAAGTATATAAAAACAATAAATACACTTCAAGAAATGAATACGATTATAAATGCAATAGATAAGTTTAGTACGATATAATATTCTAAAATAAATACATAAAAAGCAATAAACAAACTTCATGCAATACATAAGAATATAAATATACTAAAAATGCGAGAAATACCATGCAATAAATGTAGTTGAAACACACACACACACACACACACACACACACACGCACACACACACACACCACACACACAACACATATATATATATATATATATAAGTAGATAAGAATATAAGGTTCCTAGCGCACTTTCGGAGCCAACAGAAAATCAAGGGAAAATACTGTTAAAGGACAATAAACGAATCTGTAAAATCAAACAGTAACTCACGAATGAAAAATTACCGAATCTATAGCTGTTTGCTTCTACTTTTCTTGAGCTGTCAAATCAATCTATTTGAAATGTCTGCTACGAATAAACGAAAAATCTTCTACTCTACAAAATTGATAGTAACACAGTCTTTATCTTTAATAGTCTTCTTTCCAGTAACAACCAAGTGTAGTTTATCATGTTTATTCAATTCTTTAATCTTTTTTTTCATCCAAAACAGTCAAAAATCTTTTCGGTAAGTGTACTTTATAATCTTACAACTCGGCAATTATTGTCATACCAAATTTATCTTTCATTTTCTCCAGATTCAAAATTTTGTATTTCTTATTTTCTTCTAATTCATTCAACTTCTTATATTCTTTAAATCTTAGCTCACCAACTTCATTTAATTCCTTTAGTAGCTCCATTTACATAGGAAAAATTTTGAGTGTGTCAAGTTTCACTATTTAGTAAAATATCTTTTTATTAAGGAAAAGTTATCAACTTTTAAGCTTAAAGTTGGCAATAATTTGAGATAATTCAGTATATTTTCAGGATTTTTTAAAAAACTCTTTAAAAAACCTTGATTATCTACTGAATTATCTCAAATTATTGCCAACTTTAAGCTTAAAAGTTGATAACTTTTTCCTTAATAAAAAGATATTTTACTAAATAGTGAAACTTGGACACACTCAAATTTTTCTTACATAAATGAAGGGTGAAAAAGTAAACATGTCCGTTTTGTAAGAAAGAAATCCTAAAACATAACTATGATCGACATTATAGCTCAAAAATCCATTTAAAAAACAAACAACTTTACGAAAGTGAACTGAATTATTTGAGGAATTGGGCTAAAGAAAATCAAATTGTCGATCATGAAATGATGTACAATATAGAATAATTACGAGAATTAAAGAAAAACTTTAAGGAAGATAAAAAAGATCTCAATCTATTTAAAGATGAAAAAAATTCAATCAATCGCTGAAAAATTGTCCATAGAAACAAACGATAAAACTAAGTCTGAAATGATCGAAGAAATTGATAAAACTCTTAATGAAAAATCCGAAAATATCGTTGATGTTGAAGTTTTATCCTCTATACACGGTCTTTTCAAGCAATACATTTTAACAAATTTAAACGATAATTCCATGTCAATTTACAAATATCTATCAATTATGAGGCCAGAAATTAAAAGTTTAATAGAAAAATTTCAAGAGAATGTTAAAAAAAATTATGGTTGCCTGTAAAGTCGGTTTTACGGGCGAAGATTTTACGTGACAACGTCTTTTTCTCGGTAGAATATTTATTGATATGAATATTATTAAATTGCACAATAGGAACAAGGAATTGAATGAAAATAAGAATTGCACAAATTTTGAACTATAGAAATATATTTTGTTTACTAAAAAAAAATTTGTACATAATTTGAAATTAATTAAAATTTGTTATTGTAAATGGTAAAGTTGAATAAAACATTTTACTAAAATTGGAATTTGAAATTCTTGCTAAACACAGTTAAATTCTAACTCCGCGCGTGGTGATTGGTCGGTTTAGTTCGTTTTGTTTGGTCGCACTGTTATGACAGGTTAGAGGTTATAATTTGTTATTTTAAATGTTTGACTAGCAATACGCGCTGTTTCTTCTCAATCGACTGAATTACGATTGATTGCAGAGTGATTTAAAACTAATAATTTACTTAACACTATCAACATTTGTCAATAGTATGACATAACCTATAAACTCAGTTTCTCAACTTTTGTGTCAATCTAACAATTAATCAATCAATCATAGTTTACGATAATGAAATATCAGTGTACAATTATTTACCTTTATTGTTGTAGTTGTTGTAAATGACGAATCTAAGCACTCCGCATTTTCACGAATAAACATAGTTATCTGCTTTATCCCGTGCGGCGGACCCACAGTTATCTGCTTTATCCCGTGCGGATCCCGTGCGGCGGACCCACTGGACGGGCATCGTAACGTTACCGGGCGTTACACTTTTTCATGAGTGACTCCGAGCCGCAACCTAATTTAAGACGTTGTCACGTCAAAATATGAAAGGTTATATCTCTTTGGAATGTGAATACGAAAGAACTTTAGTGAACGGTGAAACACAAAACGTGTCCAATGTACTTTACTATAAAAGCAGACGAGATCTTTGATGTAAACGACTTTATTACTAAGCAATTTAATAAATTAACACATCGAGAACAGACAAATCATCCAAATAGAGGTTCTGGATGGACATTTAAAAGTTGTAAAACAATTAGTTTTGAGCCTTAATAAACACGAATTTATGAACGCAGGATCATATATCGATTTGCCAAAGAAAATCAAAGATAAGAAAGCTTGTATAAATATCAAAAATAAAGATGATTATTGCTTTATTTATTCTATCCGATGTGCTATTGAAAAAACCCGAAAGAGACTGCGAAAGATCAAAACAATATGAAAAATTTGTAAATGACGAGATATTTTTCAGGTTTTCGAGTATCCAATGTCCTTAAAAGCTATACAATTATTTGAAAAACGAAGTCACAATCCCAAGTACAAATATCCAAAAATGTCTATAAATATCTACAGTTATGATGAGAAAACTCAATATTGTTCCATTACAAATTTCTGAAAAATACGACTCTGAGTTAAACATTGACTTATTGTATGTTAAACAAGAAGACAAATCTCATTATGTTTTGATAACCGATTTAAATAAACTCGTTTTCTCTCAATTATCTAAATGTAAAAATAAAAAAATTTTCTTTGTAGAATATGTTTGAGTCATTTCTACAAATATAGTGCTTTAGCTGATCATTTAGAAATTTGCAAGCAACATGAAGTTTGTAAACCAATTGTGCCATTTCCAGGTCAAACAACAACATTTACTAATTATCAAAAGAAATTTTCTCATCCTTACGTTATTTATATGGATTTTGAAAGCATATTAGAGAAGATTCCAACATGCAAAAATAATCCGCAAAAAATCGACTACAACCAAGATTCAGAAGCATATTCCTTATGGTTTTACTCTATATTTAGTGTCGAATGTGACAAATCGCATGTATAAACCGATATGTTATCGAGCCAAAAATGAAGACGATTTGCCTAATGTTCCTGCAAAATTTTGTTGAAGAGCTTAATAAAATTATCGAAATACATAGCTACAAAATATAATTCTAAGAACAAAAAAACCTATGAAATTGACCGAAGAAGAAGAATTAGCTTACCAAAATTCTAGTCTTTGTCATATTTGTGAATGTGAGGGTTTTGATAATCAAACAAGAAAAAAATTACGAGATCATTGTCATTTAACAGGTAAATTTAGAGGTTCAGCTCATTTATCTTGTAACTTGAATCTAAAATTTCCTCAAAATATTCCAGTTTTCTGTCACAATATGTCAAATTACGATACTCATTTGTACATAAAAGAATTGGCTAAACAATATGGAAATGTTGATTTGATCGCAAACACAGATGAAAAATATATAAATTATTCAGTAAATTCAGGATATGGGTATGAGTTTGAAGATGATAAACCAAGAAAGTTCATCAAGTTTTCATTCGTAGACACGTTCAGATTTATGGCATCATCTATTGAAAAGTTAGCTAAAAAACCTCAAAAAAGATGATTTCAAGCATACAAATAATTTTATACAAGATGGACGAATATTGAACGCAATTCTAGATAGACAACCAAATGACGAAGAAGAAATCTTTAAAATTCTATCTGGAAAAGGCATATTTCCTTACGAAATTTATCGATAGTATTGAAAAACTTGATTACACAGAAGACCTGAAAATTCAAGATTTCTATTCACTTTTGACAGACGAGAGCATATCTGAGAAAGATTATCAACACTACTTGAGTGTTTGGAACAAATTAAAAGATAAAAATCTTGGAAATTACTCTGATTTCTACAATATCCAAGATGTCGCTGATATATTTGAAAACTTCAGAAACATTTGTCTAAATTGTTACAAACTTGATCCAGCACATTATCTAACAGCTCCAAGTCTCGCATGGGACGCTATGTTAAAATTAACGAAAATAGAATTACAATTGATTAGTGATTTTAATATGTATTTAATGATTGAAAAAGGTATTCGTGGAGGTATTTCTCAATGTATTAAGCGATATGTGAAAGCAAATAACAAATATTTGAAAGATTTCGATAAGACAAAACCTGAAAACTATTTACTTTATGTCGATGCAAACAACCTTTATGGTTATGGTCTTATGCAAAAACTGCCGTTTAGTGATATCAAGTGGATGAATCCTAAAACATATACAAAAGAAGAGTGGCAAGAAACAATTTTAGAACTCACTGGCGACGAAGATTATGGCTATATTCTCGAAGTTGATCTAGGATATTCCAACAAATTTACATGAACATCACAAGGATTTACCTCTTGCTCCCGAACATTATAAAAACAAACTTTGCACAACTTTACTGGATAAAACTGAATACGTTGTTCATTCAAGAAATTTGAAATTTTTACCTCGAACAAGGGATGGTGTTGAAACATGTGAATAGAGTTATAGCGTTCGATCAGAAGCCTTTTATGAAAAAGTACATTGATTTTAACACAAACATGAGAACCAAAGCTACAAGTGACTTTGAGAAAGATTTTTACAAGCTGATGAACAACTCAGTTTTTGGAAAATCTATGGAAAATGTGCGAAATAGATGTGATATCAAACTAGGAAATGAAGAATTTTCAATGAAACAGGCCAAGAAAACGAACTTCAAATGCTTTAATATCTTTGACGACAACTGTATAGCGAGTCACATGTAGAAACAAAAAGGTTAAATTTAACAAACCGATTTACATAGGATTTTCAGTTCTTGACCTATCAAAATTGTTAATGTACGAGTTTTATTTACGATAAATTAAAGAAGTTTGACCCAGATTTGAATCTGTGTTACATGGATACAGACAGTTATTTCCTAGAATTGAAACGAGATCCTTTTAAAATTATTAAAGAAAATATAGATGACTTTGATACAAGTGATTATCCAAAAGATCACGAATGTTTCACTACTAAAAATAAGAAGGTAATAGGGAAATTTAAAGATGAGTTAAATAGCGAAGTTTTAGAAGAATTTTGTGGATTGAGATCGAAAATGTACTCGTACAAATATCTAGACAAAAATCCAGTAAGATGCAAAGGGATTAAGAGAAGCGTTGTAAATAAAACAATAAATATCGAAAACTTGAAGAAATGTTTTTTTCGAAGATAAAGAAGAATTTAGGGAGATGACAGTAATCAAAAGCTACAAACATGAGTTGTACACTGTTACTATAAACAAGTTAGCACTGAACGCTAAAGATGATAAGAGAATTGTCCTAGAAATAAGATCGATACAGTACCGTATGGATATAAAGGCGAAATTAAAACAGATATTTTAGAAGAGTTAAACAAAGTTGGAAACTTTGATATATAAATGGAAGATGATTTAATTCACTGTCACAAGTGTAAAAAGAAAACGAAAAATATAGATTCTAATATTGTTCAAACTCAAAACGGATTGTATAGAATTGCAGCAAAATGTTCAAAAATTTAAGACAAATAAGAGTAAATTTATAAAGAATCCTTATGAAAAAACAAGTAAAGAAAGAATCTAAGAATAAGGAAGAAATCGAGATTGAAGCTAGAGAAATTCATGCACCAGTACGAAAAAAGTTTTAAAAAGAGAAAATTTATAACTTTAGGAATTGACGATTTATGGGCAGCAGATTTAGTTATAATGTCTAACTTTTCAGATCAAAATGATGGATTTAAGTATATGTTAAATGTTATTGATACTTTCTCTCAAAAATATGCTTGGTCAAGAGCTATCAAAAGAAAAAACGGCAAGGGATGTTTCAAAAAGCTTTCGAAAAATAGTAAAAGATGCCATAAGGATCAATCACAAACCTCCTAACCTACTTCATACAGATAAGGGTTTAGAGTTTAAAAATAAAGAATTTAACGATGTTTTGAGAAAATACAACATTAAGATTTATCATACTGAAAAACGAAGAGAGAAATCAAGTATTGTAGAGAGATATAACAGAACTCAAAATGAGAGAATGAAAGTAATTTTTGAGATTAATAAAAACTTTAAATGGATCGATATTCTTCAAAAAATCGTAAACAATTTATAACGATACAGTTCACAGCACAATAAAAATGAGGCCCAAAGACGTAGATAAGGATGCAGAAAAGGAGTTATTAGAGACCGTTTTTCAAGTATATTCCACCAGAAATTCACACGAAAACTAAATTTAAAAATCAATGATCATGTAAGAATTGTTAGTAAAAAAACAAACATTTTCGAACAAATATAAGAACAATTGGTCAAGAGAAATCTTTGTGATTTATCAAATTAATAACACAGATCCTGTAAACTTATAGTATAAAAGATTTAAATAATGAAGAAATAACCGGAAAGTTTTATGAATATGAATTGAGGAAAGTCAAAGCTATAATTTTTTGTATATAAATGGAGAGGCTCAAAAGAAGTGTACAGTTTGTCAAGAATATAAATATTTTGAAGAATTTCATAAAAATAAGAGTAAAAAAAGGAGGAATAGTGTCTATGTGTAAAGATTGTCGTAGTAAATATAACAGAGAATTATACGATAAAATGAACAAATTAACTTTAGAAGAGGAAAAAGTGTTTACTTTTGTAAAGAAATTAAAAATATTTCTGAATTTAATAACTGGCATATAGTAAAGATAAAAAAGATACATATTGTAAAGATTGTGCAATAGGAATTATTAGAAAAAGTCAAAAGAAAACGACCCTTTGCGAGTGTGGACGAATCATTCAATGGTTACCTTATCTTCAAAAACATTTACAGACAAAATTTCATAATTCGAGAGTTTCATAAAATGTAGTAACATTTTCATCGTGTAATAATTTTTTCTATATAAATGGAGTCTCAAAAGAAAATGTCCAAAGTGTCAAGAATTTTATAAGGAAGAGAATAGAAAAGACGGATTGTACTGTTATTGTAAGGAATTATATGATAAAATGGACAAATTAACTTTAGAAGAAAAAAAGTGTTACTTTTGTAAAGAAATTAAAAATATTTCTGAATTTAATAACTGGCAGTATAGTAAAGATAGAAAAGATGCTTTTTGCAAAGATTGTGCTAAAAAAATTAAAGTTATAAAAACGAAATGCCTTGTGAATATGAAAAAAAATTCTACAATGGTTACCTAGTTATGCTAAACATTTACAAACAAAAATATAATAAATCGAGAGTTTTTAGTAAAATTTAGAAACATTTTCATCGTGTGTAATTTCGATATTCTATAAATCAGTCGATATTCTGCCATATTTGTAGTTAAATATGATTTCCTTTGTATAAAATATTCACAGATTCTTTAATTTGGTTGTAGAGATTTATACTATTTGGATCTCCATATCTTAATAAAATTTCCATTTCTGGGTAATCAATTTCAAGTTCTTTCAATCTTTTCGGTATTTCTCTCTTTTGAGCTCTGATAACGTAATAAGGATATTCCCACATGTGATTCTTCTTAATTAATACAAAAAAACATGGTGTTTTTTTTTTCTTATCAAAATCTTTACAAACAAGGTCTGGTTTCATTAAGTCAATTTTTACACTTTGTTTTGCGATTATTTCCGTTTTTATTTTCATCTTTAATTTGCAAGTGTTTAACTTCGTCCTCTAAATATTTAATCTTGTTTTCAAGTTTGTACTCACTAAATTTACGAATACTTGACAAAACTTCTTCTAAAACCCAATCTTGAAACATTTCTGCTATTTTCATTTTAGATTTCAAGATTAAAGAATTATATGCCTGCTTCATTAATGAAAAACAGTGTTTTTTTTGAAAGTTTGAAGGCGGGGGCGAATCACCCCTACCTTCAGAATGTATGTTTTCGAAGCTTTTTTTATATTTTTCTTTAACATGTTCTTTAATTGCTTTCTTCGTATCTTTATATTCTAACACCTCTGCAACATCTTTCGCCTTAAACCCAAAAAATTCATTATTTTCGTCAACAATTGTAAAGATATGTTTTCTTTTAAATCTAAGTTGATTATTGAGTAGGTCTACAACTGACACTCCATTTAGATAGAAAAGAAATTTAACTAGTAATTTTTATTTCGAGAATAAAGGGCCTGCAGATTCATTGATCAAAAACAGTGTCAGGATGAAGATTGTTAAGGGGCCATTCGAATAGCCCTTTGTTTTTTTAAGTAAAAATATTGAATTTTGTCATCATCATCAACTCATTTTTATTCCTTTTTCAATCTTAAATATATTGTTGTTTTACTCTCATTATTTAATAAATTTCCCTCAGAGTCTTGTATAGTTAGAACGATTTTTTGAATTCCTTTTAATATTTTTTCTAATTGGAATATAATCGATTTCATTCGGTTTTTCACTGATTTTTGATGATCCATAAGCAACATTTGGGAAAAATGTGTACAAAATTTCAGATTCTTTGTGTAAATGTTCGGTATGATTTTCAAAACTAGGTTCAACGAGATTACAATGTACTTTCAATTACATCGAACGGTCTAAATTTTGGCGTTTTATTTCTTAAAATATACCTGATTTGGCTCAATAGTTTCTTGAACAAACCCTAATAAATCTACTATAATTGCTGAAAACATTATTCTTACTGGTGATTTTATTTGAATTTTATTAGAGAGATAATTTTTTTGCATTTCAAACTTGTTTTCGTCAAAGTTTAAAGATTTATCTGATTGTTTGAATGTTTTCAGATAATTTTTAAGGGAATTTTTTTATTTGATCGAAGGTATAATATCCTTTGTTTAAACCATAATATTTTGTTATGTTCTTCTCACTAAATCCTATACAATAAGGAGAACTTTCACTAATATTTATTACAAAATTGTCAGAATAAAAACCGCTTTAAAACCGATAAAATAATTTGATTCTTCCTCTAAATGAATAGGATGTTCCAAGTTTAAAACTAATTTAGAGCTTTCTGAAGTCAACTTGAATAATTTCATTTTTGCTATCTAAATGGAGAAATTTTTAAAGCACAAAGATCAGATAAAACTACAAACGTTTGAAGAAAACAAGAAAGATCAACCTATTAGATTGTTAATTGTTGGTTCAAGTGGATGTGGAAAAAAACAACTTTATTATTGAATTTCATCTACAATAGATTAATTCCCTATTCAAATTTATATGTTTTTAGTAAATCTTTAGAACAAGACGCCTTATAAAAAATTACAAGAAAGATTTGAAAATATTGAAAAAAACTTAAACAAAAAAATATCACATTTTTATAATGCTTCCGAGGACATAGTTCACTTAAGCGAATGTAAACCAAATTCGTTAATCGTTTTCGATGATTGTATTTTAGAAAATCAAGACGTTATTAAAGAATATTTCGTAATGTCTCGTCACAAAAAAACATATCTTGTATCTATCTTTCCCAATGCTTTTCAAAGGTTGATAAACAAGTTATTAGAAATAATTTGAATATGTTGTGTGTTTTTAAGCAAGACGATCACTATTCGAGAACGATTTACAACAATTATGTTGGATCTGATATGAGTTTTAACCACTTTAATGAATTATGTGATAAAATTTGGAAAGAAGACTATGGATTTTTAACTATTTAATCTAACTTTGAAGCCTAAAAATGGTAAATATTTGAATAAATTTTCTAATATAAATGCTGCTCAGTGGTCTGACAAATCTACTTGATAAAATATTTGTTACAATTATTTTTACATTATCTTTACTTTTTATTTACATTATGAAAACAACTGAAAAACGGTAAATCTGTTCACGTTTTTAGGTTCCACGTTCACGTTTTTACGGTCCACGTTCACGTTTTTACGTTCCACGTTCACGTTTTAACGTACCACGTTCACGTTTTACGGCCCACGTTCACGTTTTACGGCCCACGTTCACGTTTTACGGTCCACGTTCACGTTTTACGGTCCACGTTCCACGTTCACGTTTTCACGTTCCACGTTCACGTTTTTACGTTCCACGTTTCAAAATTTTTCTAATTAAATGGTGAACGTAACTTCTGAAGAAGCGAAAAAACTTGATCAAATCGAAAAGGAAATTAATCAAAGAATTTAAAGAACAGATTCGAATTGATGAAAAAGAACAAGAATTTATTCAAAAAATTAATCAACCTGTAACTTCTGCAATTAAAAATGTTGAAGGTAAAATTGAAAACGTTTTAAGCGATAATCAAAATTTGATGAATTTGGTTCCAGTTGTACGACAATTTGCTGATATTTCAATTCCAGAATCTGAAGTAAAAGAGTTTGAATTGCCAAAATTACCATCTTCAACACAATTTAGACCTCGAATCATTGAAGACTCTACCATAGTTGAAACCAATAAGTCCTGGAACAACGGATATAATAATTGGTGAAATTAGTAAAAAATTCCTTCCTAGAGTAAAAGATGATAAATTTTGGTTTGTATTGGGATAAAAAAAAAGAAAAGTTTTATGATTGGAAATTTTACCCGTCCATTTTGAGCATAATGATATCATTATTAATGAAAAAAACATATGAAGGAACTCAAGGTTTATGGAGATTATTAACAGACTATGACGCTCCAAAAGATAATTTATATTCTGAAGAAGATTTGAAAAAGTATACAGAAATTTTATGGGAATCTGACTCAATTTACAAAAATAATGATCCTTCTACTAAGAAGCCTAAGTCAAGTAGAGGTAAAAAATATATTAAATTAATTAAACCAATTTGGGAAAAAAGAATCGAAGGATCAGGTGTGAGAAATACAGTGATAATAAGATTGAATACAGATATATCGATGATTTGACAAAAACTTGATGGAATTATTAATTATATTTATGCTCAAGAGAAGGGCTGGAAATAACAATTTTTTGAATGAAAAGAAAGCAATTAAAGATTTTTATTCGAACAAACTTGACGAAATGATTGAAAAACCTGATGGAATTAAATATTTAAAACGAATTTTGCCGGCAATAAGTTTCATCTATGATTGAGGGTAGTGGACTTTTGAATGATTTTATCAACAATTTACCTTTTGAATTACACGTACCAACTTATCAGTATCTGGGGCCTGGCACAAAACTCGAAAAAAAGACTAAAAAGAGGAGATCCTGGTATAAATAAATTAGATCAAGCTGCTATGGAACACGATATTTTTTATGCAAAACATAGAGACACAAATTCCAGACATATAGCAGATAAAGTTTTGCAAGATAAGGCAATGGATAGATTTTTATCAAAAGATGATAGTTTAGGTGAAAGATTTGTTGCGCTTCTAACAGCTGGAGCAATGTTTTTGAAGAGAAAACTAGGAATGGGAATCGAAGAGAACTTGAAATTTTAACTATATAAATGGAGGTGAACGTAAATTTCAGCAAAAATCAGAAAGAAAAAATAAAATCCGCTTTTAAGAAAAAATACCAGTTAGTATTCAATTTAAAATAGATCAACTAAAAAATGGCGAAGATAAGATATTTTTAACAAATAGACAATACAATAAACTCGAAAAACATAAGAAAAACAATAAAGGAACCAGAATAGAATTTTCTTATAATCAGTTGAAAGAACTTAAAAATGGTGGACTTTTGAAAGATTTATTAGATTTTGGAGAAGACATTCCTATCGTTAAAAATGTCGTTCCTTATGTTAGAAAAGCCGCTCCAATTGTAAAAAAAAAAGATGTAATTCCTATTGTTCGAAACATTTTAAATTGGTTAGATAAAGAGTTGGAAAGATGTTACAGGATCTGGATTAGATGAAAAAAACTTTGAATTACGTGAAATCAAACATTGAAAAAAAAAATTTAAACCATTAACATTTGGAGAATTGGAAAAAATCTGCAAAAACATTAAAACATTTTAGATGAATATTCATGAGAGATACATTACGTGAAAAAGTTAAGAAATATGAATGTGGAATTGTTAATTTAGACTCGATTATGGGAACTGGAACTCATTGGATTTGCTATTATAAAACTGATAAGAATGCATTTTATTTTGATTCGTATGGAAGAATTGAGGACAAACCGCCGATAGAATTGATCCAATATTTGAAAAAATCAAACGTCTACTACAACGATTCTCAAATTCAAGACTATAAAGACCCCCCAATTTGTGGTCATTTATGTGTTTTTGTTTTGAATAAACTGACTGATGGTAAAGATTTTAAAGACGTTGTCAACAAATTATTGCTTAATAAATATGGATTCGCAAAATATTTTTGATTTGTTTGGAATACAAATTAGAAACTGAAAATATTCGAAATAATGTCAATTTTGATAGTTTGAGAAATGAGTTTGATAACAAGGTTAGAAAATTTATTACAAAACCTTCCAGATTCAGATATATTTGCTGTCGAGATTGAAGATTTTAAAGCAGAATATGATAACAAACTTGCAAATTTCATGAGTTCAAATGAAGTTGCTGATAAAATAAAAACTTTGGGAAAAAGAAGTTGATGATGGTGTAAAAAAATTATTTACCAATTTAATGTCTCATATCGATAAAGCTGATAAAATTACTGAAGCGATCAAAGTTGAAAAAGAATTATGTTAGTTTGGCTAATAAAAAAAGAATTGACGGTGTTCGACCTGGTATTGACAAACATGATGTTGTTTGTTAAAGAACAAATTTTAAAACCTCTAAAATTATCAGAAAACATCGATATTGTTGATTTACATGATCCGAATGTTTAAAAATGCCTTAGATTTTAAAGGAAAAAGAATAAGCAATGTTAGTAAAGGAATTAATCCATTTGATGTTGTTGTAATGATTCAATTAGAAGATCCTATTAAAATGTTTAATGAACTAAAACAAAATTATGAGAATCATAAACAGCATGTTAAAGATTTTACAACAGAAGTCTATGGAAAACTTGATGAAAGAAGTAAAAGATCAGTAGACGATGTTGGTGAAATTAATGAAAAACTTACTAAATTTAAAGAGTCTTTTGATAATTTTAGTTTAGATGCTACGAAAACTTTTGAGAATATTGGTCATAAATTTGTTGAATACAATGATTCTTATGCTGACAAATTTCAAAAAATAGAAGAAAAAACTTAATAAGTGGGAGGAAGATCTTACTGAAATAGGTATAGAGAATATCTGGAAAATGTGCTGAATGTAAACGCTAAAAAGAGCCAATTTATAAAAACTTGAAATTTTTTCTTAATAAATAGAGATGGCGGGACATTACAGTGCTTTCGATCTTTTTATAATGCAACACGAAAGAGATTTGAAAAAAAGAACATTGGGATGATATTTCTCAAAAATATGAATTATCCGAAGATATGATGAGATTATACGTAAACAAATTGAATTGGTATAACATTGCAAAATATCAAAATCTGTCCCCAGAGTTCATTCAAGAAAATATACATTATCAATTAAAAGATCATATGTCTGTTCTTTGCCTCTATCAACACTTGAGTATAAAGTTTTTGGATGAAAATAAAGATACAGTTGATTGGAATAATATTATAGATAGCGGTTTCTATCCTGTGCAGATTTTATTGAAATATGTGGCCGAAATTGCAAAATTTAAGGAAGAGAATCCTGAATATGACGAAGTAGATCATTAAAAATGACTAAAATTTATATCTTTTCTTATAAAAACGTACATTAGATCGATGAAAAAATGATATCTTTCTTATACATGATGTTTAAAATTTCTAAATTTTCTCTTATTAAATGGCGGACTACAGAAAGTATGCTAGTGATATTGAAAGGGCGGAGTTTAAAAATTTCTATCCAATTAGTAAACAACATTTGAATGAACCGAATAAAAGAACTGAGTTTAATATTGATTTTGGAGATAACTTTTGCTCGTCTAACTTCCATTTTTATATTTCTGGAACTTTAACAAAACAAGATGGTCAAGCATATCTTGGAACTGATAATGTTAGATTAATCGATAATTTTATACCGTTTTTATTTTCTAAGATTGAAGTAAGAAAACACAATAAATTGATAGTAGAAGTCGAAAACTGTGGCCAATTAAGCACAATTAAAGGAACTATTTCGTTTTCAAAAAGTGATGTTATTTCTCAAACTTCTAATGGCTTTGAATCAGATTTTTAAATTTGGTGTTTTTGAAGCAGCTGGAAATTTATCTCATTTTGGATTAGGATTTTTTGAAAATGTTACTATTCCGATCTATAAAGGAGGATTTTATCTAAGTTTTTATAAGAGCAGAAGACGATGATGTGATTCTGAAGACTGCAACTGGAAATGTTATGCCTGTTGATGGAAAAATAACAATTACAGATTTTTTTATTAGAGTTCCAATGATTGATTATAAAACCACGAGTAAAATTAGGTTGATTGATGAAATTACAAAAAGTCAAAACATTATGTTTAATTTTCTAGATTGGCAATGTATTGAACAAAAAAGGTATTTCCGGAACAACTTATTCGTTCGATATCACAAATATTTATAGAAATATCTTCAATCCAAAGTTCGTTATCATTGGTTTTTCAAACAGATAGACAGAATAATCAAGAAAAAAAATCCTTCAAAGTTTGATAGTTTGAATGTAAAAAATATTCAGAGTAAAATTGAACGGTTCTTATTATCCAGATGAATTACAAAACTTAAACATTTCCGGAGGTCTTTTCAGAATCATGTACCAGATGTATCAAGATTTTAAGTAAGTTTACTGTAATAATAAGGAAATGTATTACAATCCTAAAGAATTTTTAGCGAATAGACCTATTTATGTCATTGATACGACAAAGAGTTTGACAAATATTTCTGGTTCAAAGAACGATATAATTATCAATATGGATTTTCAAAAGGCTGTTACAAACGCGATTTGTTATGTTGTTGTGGTTTCTGAGAAATTTTTAGCCTATGATGTGATTAAGAACAATATTAGAGAAATTCAGTAAAAATCGCGTTATTTTCACTATTATTCTTAAGATAATTTTAAAACTTTACAGAACTGTTAAAGACATTGATAAAAACATTGAATTTGAATTATATAAAGAAATATTGAAAAATAGGGATGATATTAGGAAAAAAAAAACAATTTCAAGGTCATGGACCGGAAGTGGTGATTTAAAAAAATACTTTAATATTTACTGATCCTATATACCAAATTTCATCAAAAAAGCTCCAATAGTTCTCTAGATATAAAGAGTTTAAAGATAAGGGATGATTGAGGTAGATTTTGAACATTTTGTTATTTTCATGAAAATTTTAAGTTGAAACTCGCTTGTTTTTGAAGTTTCAGATTTTTCTGATAATTTTTTATATTTTTTTATGAATATTAAGAAAATAGGGGATGATTTCCCCCTTATGGATAAGTTAAGTCGAAAGAGTTAAGTATTTACTATATGTGTACCAAATTTCATTAAAATCGGTTGAGTGGTTTTTGAACAACAAGGTTTGAAAGAAATATTGATATTCACTTATTTAATATACATTGGAAACTATAACAGTTCTAGGGAATTGAGACATTTCATTTTAACATGTTGGTAACACTACATCTCGTCTTCATCTCTTGCTGGGCGTTGGCCACGTATAGCTAGCCATGTGTGATCCTCCTCTATTTTAACGAAATTTAACAAGATATATCATTATTTAGAAGATTCTAATGTATTTGTGAGTTGAAGAAAGAAGATATGGACTTTATAAAGTAAGAAGATTGCTGTGAAGATCTGTGTTTCTTGTTAAAAGTGAAGTGAAGTGTTCCACTGGGCGTTGTCCTTCATATTTAATAAGTTTCTATTATATTCTCGAAGAAAGACATTACAAGAAGATTGTGAATTTATGTAGACATTCTAAACTGTAATAAAAACATTGTGTGAAAATAGTGTTCATTTGTAATACAGAATTAAGTGTTTTTACAGTGATTTCATTGTCGCACACGGTGTGAGCAAAGCAAGGTCATTGTTCACGGCGTGAGCAAACCAAGGTCAAGCGTTAGTGACACAAACGCCTCTCACATGTTTCAATAAAATGAGATTCGAGGTCAAGCGTTAGTGGTACAAACGCTCTCAGCAGACGTCACAAATCTAGAGTTGATTGAAATAAAATATATGATACCTTTCTTCTTCTCCCATTCCCAATTTCTTAGAAGTTAAGTAGATATCGCAAAAACACGCACACTAACAACACTTATTTTGTATGTCTTTAACAATAATTGATGATGTTCATATTATTCTCTTTCATTCCTTCTAAAACTTCAAAAATATACTCTTTCGCTGATGAAAAATCTCTATTTCTTCCGGAATAATCTTTGTAATCATAGACAAAATATCCTAAATAGGTGTACAATAGAATGAAATTATTTCTATTTATCTCTGTTGTAGAAATGTAAACATAAACATTTGAGTTGAAAAATTTATATCTCGGAAGAGACTTAGTTCCATAATCTCCATTTATAACAAAAAATCTTTTTGTTTAATGGAAGAGTATAATGCCAACTGTTACAAGTGTTATAATAGAGGAGAAATTATTGATAAAAGATATTTTGTTTGTAGAGATTGTAATTTAATTTTGTACGAAAGACCTAAACCTAAGAAATTTCGAAATAAACTAACACATTTGAATAACCTGCTTACAAAATTACAATACGGAGGTGAAAAACAAACAAAATTTGTTACAGAGTTAAGGAAAATAAATAAAAACTTTTACTTATCTCTCATAACCCTTGAAAAAATTATTTTTCTTTTCAAAGAATACATTAGGTTTGTAGGTATCGATACACACGTTTATTATGAGAAGATTTTACCTGTATTTTTTTCGTTATCTGGATGTTGAATTTGTCTACGATTTTAAGCCAGAAATCCTCGATGATTTTATAGTGCACTTGGAAAAGATAAATAATGAACCTCGTGAAAAGAATGTGGTTTTACTCACATTCTCCCCGACTTCTAGAGTGATTGTTAGCAAATTCCATCATTTCCGTTTATAAGTTTTAATTTATAGTTTATTCGTAGCAGACCAATAGATTGATTCTAAGGAGATTTTACATTAAAACTGCTCAAGAAAGTAGAAGCAAACAGCTATAGATTCGGTAATTTTTCATTCGTGAGTTACTGTTTGATTTTACAGATTCGTTTATTGTCCTTTAAACAGGAATTTCTATTGATTTTCGGTCGGCTCCGAAAGTGCGCTAGGAACCTTATATTCTTATCTACTTATATATATATATATATATATATATATATATATATATATATATATATATATATATATATATAAAACAAGCAATAACTAAACTATATATTTGTTAATAAATCTTAATTCTCCAACTCTTTATAATTCTTCATTTGTCCATTTGGAAAAATATTTACAAAAATATTTTTTATGATTTTAATTCTTCTATCTGAGTTCTGTCACATATTTTGATAGATTTTTTTTTGTCTTTATTGGAATTTTGTAATCAGACATACAGCACCGTATTTTATTACATTTTTACAAACAAAGTATATGTACTGTTAATAATTTGTGTTAAGTAAAATTTTTAAATTAAAATAACTAATGTACCCATAATCGAAATGTTAATATTTATATTTCTACAACTGACATAAAATACAAATGATAAATCTTTTGTGTAACTATTTTGAATATTATGCTTATATTTATAAATATTATTATAGAATACAAAAATATTTACATTCGCTAAAAATTTATTTTTCAAATTATAGAATGTCAAAAATTAAAGAATATCAATATTTTCCCAAGATAAAGATATTTTTAATTGTGTTTACACCAATGAGTGCTGGTTTAAGATATAAGATAAGATAAGGATACAAGTTACGAGATGACCTTAAGAAACATCCATAGAAGGAAAATAACTAAGAGGATTTTAATGAGTAATTCAAAATGAGACATGCACATGGTAGCTCACTAGGGAAACAGTTATATCATTGATGGGTTCTTAGTCAGAATACGAAAATGTTGGAGAAGCAGATATGAATAATTTATTGAATGTTAGAGTTGCCGTACGTTGGACTATGTTGACATAGCCAAAAGTTTCACCTGTCATATATGACGTGTTTCTAAAAACTGTACAGTACTTGCATAAGTGTAAATATTTGTTATTGTGTGAGAGAGAGAGCCGATTACATCAAGTGGGAAATTATAAACTGGTAAAGGGCAACATTAGGACTGTTAATGCTGCTAAGTTATGTTTAGAAAAATATTGAGTGACATTCTCTTTACTGAAGTTTTATATTCTGTAATCAGAAAATCAAGCATCACAAGTATCGTTAGTTATATATAAAAGAAGTAAAAAAGGACGTACTATTTGTAGTAAGTACTATTATGAAAAAGGAGACATCCTTGTATTTTAAATATATTACTTTTAACAGATAACAGGATTTCGGACATTTCTCATCGTTATAGGTTACAAGAATGTATCGCAAAGTTTATAAGGTGTCAAAAACATTAATACATATCAAAAAAAGCAAAAAACAACATACGGCCATGGGCTCAACCAAGTTAAAAAAATGCCAAAAGAACACGTTATACATAAAGATTTAAGAATGTACTTTTAATGCATAACTGTGAGACGAATCAAAACCCATAAGACTTAAATACAAAACAATACACAAGATGATGTACACAATAAGTCGTCAGACTAAAAAAATATTAATAACCGCATATTACATAGCCTTTGATATTCATATTACATTTGAAAACATTTGCTTCCAATTGTTGGGAATGAGGGAGAAACTTTTGGCCCTTCGCTTTTCTTTTTGATCTCAAAGTCCTCGCGAGTGTTCGAATTTTAATGACTAATTTGCTATTGAAACAATATGCTAAGCAATTAAAACTTTGATAATCAGTGTATTTAATTAATTTGTGGACTATTTAATGTAATCAGTAAATAATTTTCCCCGAAATTTACTGTTTTATATTCTTTGTCATATACAACCTTCTTTCTGTGTTCAATACTAGTGCTCAAATAATTTTGGTATCATTTTCATTTGTCAACAACATACAGTAATAGGGGTAGTAAGAACATAAGGACTGAGTTACAGATTCATTGTCTCAATAACGCCACCAGATTACAACATTTTAAATAAAAATGAGAATTATTTTGGCAATATTATTGGAGCACCTATTTCACTATAAAACTGTAAATAACGTAGATATACCGTTGGTGATAATGTATTATAACTGTTACAGTGATTACATGTTATTATTATTAATGTTTTTTGCATTTAAAATCAGTATTATTGAGTGTCAGAGTTGAGATTAGTTTTTGAGGTTACATTTGTTTATTGTGCTATCTTATTTATTAGCTGTTAGATGGTGTTAAATACATTAAACTATACTAACATTTTATAGTTGGCGTCATTTTATCAAAACTGTATTGACATTAAAGTAAAAAAAAATAAGCCCATCTAAACGAGGTACCGGCGTTCCTTTCAGTGTATAATACAACTAGCAGCATCCATAGCCGAAAAAAGTTAAGAGCCACTTGCACCGTCACCATTTGTAAGTTGACCCAAACTAGACTTTTCGGACACAATAGTAAAGTGGCAACTTTGAAAACTGGCGGCCATTCAGCAGCTGCTAGTTTAAGTTTTTACAAATAACTTTGTGTAGAATGTCACGGACTCCAAGAGTATGTGATAGATATATTAAAGTACTGGACCATATAAAATCGTTATGAAAGTTCAAAAACTGTAATAACAGAGAGACGTCTTGAACTACTAATTAGAATCGGAATATTTTAGAAAGAAACTTAAACCTACCATTAAACTTAAGTGCTTCGAAAACTGTCAAGAAATTAATTAATAAAGTTTGATAAAACGTCTCCTGTGTTGAATTACTTTTATTGATTTGTTTTATGGGGTAGTTTGATGATCCTTGACTATATCGTCGGTATTCAATTGATATTTCGTTCAATCACAAAACAACATGAATTCATGAATCTAAAAACTAATGAATAATTTAAAAATAATTTTAATAAGAGGGTAGTATACAGTTTTACGTCATATTCCATATATATATATATATATATATATATATATATATATATATATATATATATATATATTATAACTCATAGTGATCGCAGTCGTAATAAAAAGAACAACTTATTAGTTCAAAGTTGCATTTTTTTATATTTATACTTAAATTAGAGTACATAAAACCAACTAAATTTCGTCAGACTAACTACAACGACTTACTAAGAGGATGTTGAGTTTTGTCATATACAAGCAATATAAAATTATATTCTTTTATTCCGTGCTTTTGTTAAAAAACTAAATGAGTAAAATAAAATGTTTTGTTAAACTCTTAGTTTAGCTCGCACTGGGTTATTATATAAGGAAGATAAAGTATCTCATCGGTGATGCACCCAAGGAGTAACCAGGCTAGTTATTGCCTGACAGTTATTTTAATATCTCGGTCTTACAAACTAGAAAGGTTAATTGACATCTCCCCAAAAATGTAAACAACAAACTTGCACAATCTGTTTCTTAGTTGTATCAGCTCAAACAACAGTAGCGCTTCTACGTATACTCGGTTGGTAACATAGTAGCCATTATGGTACCATCTTTCCCAAGGATCAGTACAGTCAATTCCAACCAAAGAAGTCAAGGGATTTGTGCTCGCTGCATAGTAATATAAAACCTTCGCAATTTTCAAAATTTTCAGTTTGGTCTTTCCACCTATGAAGACTCCATTCTAGGGAAGAACTATTAATCTGGTTTTTTTAAAGTAGATAACATTTGCTGACTTAATACTAATTATTATAGTTTTCTACGTTAAACAGATATCAAAATATAAACACAGTTTCAAATTGGCCATACTGTAAATGTGTTGTATATATAAGCGCTAATAATCTACAAATGGGATCTATACTTGTAGTCTCAACTAGTACTGGGAGATTGCTGAGGTAGAATGACGTCTTTAGTTAGTATATGGGGCCGAAGTGTTTAATATTATTTTACTATGGATATCTTTAACAACTTCTATGTTATTTAATTGGTTTAAAATTGTCACTTTCTTATACGCATGATGTTAAAAAGTAGAATTTATATATTCCTTTTCTACAAAACATATAACCCATTTATTTCATTACTCACTCTATAAATCCAAATTAGTAAATAATAACTCTAAAAGCTTTAATCAATCATTTACGAGGATAACTGTAAAATGCACATTAACAATCAGTAATGTGTTTCAAGACACAGGTTCTATTTAAAACTCGATCATAAACGATTACGCTTGTATAGATTAAATATCATTTATTCCTTGCTCGCGAAGAAAGCGAACAGTAAAGAAGCCGAATGCATATCATTAACAAATATACCAATGTTCGTGCTTGTAGGCATCAACATAACACTCAGTTCTTCTGTACTTCCTGCAAATGAGAGGTTTTAACTCAGTTCACTCAAAGAATTTCCTAACCAATGTTCATTTATGTTATATTCTGTTTTTTTTGGAGTGAGAGTGGTAGGCGTGCATGTTTTAAGCGTATTCATTGACATCGTATTTAAATTGTAAGAAGAAAAGTTTGAAAGTCCTGATGTGTTTTACTAAAACCTCCGTTTTCTGGTTCGTTACTTGCTCAAAGTCTTCGAGGCGTTTTTTGTTCAATAGTATACGTACTTGAAATATTTCTGCCTCGCCGTGAGATAGCCATCATAAACCAGCCAGTCAATATATATTAGCAACAGACAGTTTATATAGTGAAGTATTTAAGTATTCTTAACTCAGTCACATCGAAAACTAAAAACAACCGATAGGTATTGTCAAAAGCTACATGTTTTGGATATCATTCAACCATGATACTAAAATACAGAATAAAATTTGATCCGCGGACCGGCTTTGTTTCTGTAGTTAAAGTCGTATAATAAAACACATAAAACAAAACAAAAAATAAACTTTAATTTTAAATAGATGCATAAAAAGGGCTACATATACACAGCACAACATCCGACAGCGACATGAACAGTTTGAGGGCAGGTTGCATAATCCCCACCTCTGCTCTTTACCCGGCGTTATCATTACTGACATTAAGAACAGTTTCATTCTGACTAAGGATGTTACAAATGATACTAGAATGGAAATTTAATTTTTTACTAAAATGTTCTCTATTGTGTCTTTATTATTGAGTACCTTGTATACGTATTCCATATTCTTCTAATGTGTTGAACACATTTCCTTCCCCACAAATGCGTAGGCCCTGGTTAAATTCGTGTATATAAGGCTTTGTATTGTGTAGATATTATGCAAAACTTAATTATTGCTTTACACATTGTGGGTTAGGTCACGTTCTGTGATCTTGTTTTTAGGGCCAAAAATAAAAAGGAGAAATCTGTGTGATAGACGACATGAAGTTTTTTTTATCTGGCCTATATTAAATCAAATACAAGGCCCAGTTGACTTCATAAGTATATTAGACAGACTGGTCGATCCTTTAACGTATGGTATAAAAAAACTGACCTGACCCACGTTGTATAAAGTTATAACAAGTTTAGTACAATATCTATATGATAACAGTTTTCTTAAATTTAAAGTAATAAAAGGAAATATGAATATTTATGTTCTTTAGTGTATACAAGGATTACATTTCAAATTCAGGGTTGCAGTTGAAGTCAAAGTATATAAGGATGAAGGTAGATAACGCGGTGGGTGATGCCGTAGCACTCACTACTACCATTAGGTAAATAGTTATCGTAATTATTAATTTATTCTAAAGCAGTTTAGATTTAAGATCTATCTTGTTGCAGAACAGCAAAATTTGTATGTACACAGTAGAGAAATAATCAGACTAAAATCTTTAAAACGAATTATCGTTTGATCTGAACCGACTATTTTAGTGGAATCCTCATATATTATACATGGAATTTGTAGTTTGCTACAAAACTTTGCTAATGAGTATTTCTCATGTAAGAGTATTCATGGATGTCCTATAGAGGGTTTTATAGTACATGAACTCTGTGTAAGGGATACTATGTTTTGTGTAAAACGCTATTAAATTTAAACTTGCTGTATTTCGAGACGTTTAGGAATGTATATTATTGTATATGCTGTAATAGTTGTTGCAATTAAACATTAACTGACTACTACTCAGATATCATTTAACGAGAATATCATTTTCTAGGTGCAAACTACTGACAACGTTTATGTTAACATAATTATGTAAAGAATTTAACATAATGTTTTTAAAAACTATACATAATATTGCACAAATAAAAACAATATTTCGTTTAACCTAACTGTACCTGAATTTGTTTGATTGAATCGTAACCAGTAATTTGTATAACTATTCTTTGTTTTGAAGGTTATTTTTGACGATGGAAGGATTGTGAAGGAAACAGGATTTTTCCGGACATTTGCCATCGTTTCATCAAAAAATACTCCAGGGATTTCGTGTTAGAGAAGTGGGTGTGTTTCAAAATCCCTAAAGTTGACTGAAACTGACAAACTGGTAAGTTTTGATGTCGAAAGTCTATTTACAAATGTACCAGTTCCAGAAACTCTCGGAATTATTAAATCACGTCTCAAAGAAGACCAAACATTAAAGGATAGAACTAAACTTCCCGTGCCAGTAATTATGGAACTGTTAGAACTATGCACTCAATGCAATTATTTTGAGTTAGAGGGTAAAATTTACCGTCAAGATGAGGGGATGGCAATGGGTTCTCCACTGTCTCCTATTTTCGCCAATATCTTTATGGAGGAATTCGAGCGAAAAGCTTTGGCTTCAGCTCAGTTCAAACCGAAGATTTGGTGGAGGTATGTGGATGATACCTTTGTTATTTTTTCTCATGGAGACATTGAATTAAATAATTTTTTGAATCACATTAATAGTATTTCTCCTTCCATCCGCCTCACAATGGAAGTGGAAGTCCAAAACAAGCTTCCCTTTTTGGATGTGTGTGTATTAAGAGAAGATAGGGATGTCCTTAAAGACAACTGTTTTTCGAAAGATAACACACACAGGAAAATATTTAAATTATCAATCCAACCATCAAAAATCTGTCAAAGAAGGAGTAGCCTACTCGTTTGTTTGATAGAGCAAAGAGCTTGTGCTCAGATAAAGATGGACTAAAAGAAGAATTTAAGAAAATTGAATCGGATCTCAGAAGCAATGGATACCCTCAATTAGTAATTAATAAGTGCAAACGAACCAGAAGAATCATTCCTGAGTCAGAAAAACAGAATTGTGATAAATTTGCGTTTATGTCAATCCCTTATGTGCCGGGATTATCGAGAAAATTAGAAGAGTAGGTAGAAAGTACAACATTAGAACCGCGTTTAAAACATACAACACTCTTAGACAAAGTCTCGTAAAAACAAAACCAAAAAATGGCACACAGGATTCCAAAAACTGTGTTTACAGTATAAAATGTAGCTGCAATAGGGAATACATAGGCGAGACAAAAAGACCACTAAACATAAGGATAAAAGAACACAAAGAAAACACACGAGAAAGGGTTTCACAGAAAAGTCAAAAATTGCACACCATTGTTGGTCCGAAGACCATCATATGAATTGGGATGAAGCCCACGTAATACATCGGGAACCACATTTCTTCAAAAGGAAATTAATTGAGGCAACATACATTAAATTGGCAGACCAACCAATCAGTCAACCATCAGTCGAGATTAGGCCGCTTTGGTTGCCAATTCTAAAAAAATGAACTAAAGAGAATACCAAAAGTATCAAACGGATCGGATATTTGCAATAAACCAATGCGGAGTCACAATATGGTTTTAAGAAGTTCATCTCGCATGAACCAATAATAACGAAAGGGCCCATTCCTGTTCCCCTTCCCTTGTATTTCCGCCATCTTGTTTTAGCCGGCCCGTCACGATTACCATTGGCTACCCCCTCTGGTCAGTCGTAAATGGTTAGTAGACGAGTGAAGACATATTGTGACCTGTATTCCGTAGTTTAGTTTAATGATTGGTGTTTTGTATAGTTTTTTTTTATTAAGTGCATGTCTTTAGTGTTAAGTGAAGTTGACATACAACATGTAGGTTGTGATTCCTGACTCAGGCGTGCCACAACGCTTTAGTAAGATTTGTTTATTTTAACCTAGTTTGTAATTATGTATTAGGTTAGTTCTTTACCTGAAGAAGAGATCAGATTGCAGATCTCGAAACGTAGTGTTACTGTTTTCTTGTTTCACTTAACGATGGCAAATGTCCGGAAAAATCTTGTATAACTACTGTGTCTTAAGCCTGTGACACTAAATTTTATGGACGTTATAAATTCACATTAGTGGATAATTTGTATTCATTTCTATGATAGTTAATATTAATAATCCGTTTATGAATGTCTCGAAACTTAGACTGATAATTTGATATCTTACTACGAGTCCAATATAAGAAATTGAGAAATATGAGATCCAATAGAAGTCCCATAGAAAAACATATCCAAAATCTGCATAAGGATATCTAGTTACATCCTTTGCTTTTAAAGGTCGCCATATAATCTCTCATTTATGTCAAGAAGGTCTTCACAGTACAGATTATTCATTAAAAAACTGATCATATTCCTTGAAAGTTTTTCCACTGCAGGTGACATGTCTTCCCTTGCCTTTCTTCCTCGCATTCTTCTCATTTATTGAAGATTCATTTTGTTTTAATTACTGTTTTAATATAAACCATTACCATTATACTTAGTTGAATAAATGTAAATTTTTCCTGTTTAGAGAAATGAGAAATTACTCGTTAAATTGAATTTTTATTTAGAATATCTTTTTACACTTTATAATTATATGTTTTACGCTATGATGATACACTAGGACAATTTAAGGGATAAAAATAATGTTGAATACTTTTTAATCCGGAATGCAACACAGTAAAGAATTTTGGCTATGAAACCAAAAGTAGATTTGTCTTTTCCGGTACATTTGATCGTCCTTAATACTCGTACATCTCAGGTAGGGGAAAAAATAATATATTTAATTCAGTTGTTTGTTTGTATAGGAAATTAAATCAAACATTTTACTAGTGGATAAATAACTATAAAAGTAAAAAAATCCGGTTTATTTTAAAATGCCTTACAGTAATTTGGAATACTTTTATGTTTATGCAATGTTGTATTGGTATTATTATATGTATAATTTAAGCACAATGTATTGTGTGTTTTTAACATTTAATTAGAAAAACGTGTTTGTTCCATTACTTGGAAACAAATAAATATTAATTTTATATTATGGATGTGCATAAATATATGATATAATACTTCTATGTAATCCTGACAAAAAGTTAAAATATTTAATGTATATAAAAACTTAAATGGTTAGTTCTTGAAGATAGATCAAATAACATAAATAATCAAGTTTATGGTATAAGTATGTTATTATAAGCTGATTGTGGGTGACACACACACACACACACACACACACACACACACACACACACACACACACACACACACACACACACACACACACACAACTCACACACACACACACACACGCACACGCACGCACGCACGCAAACACACACACACGCACGCACGCACGCCACACAACACACAACACACTCCATAATTATTGGGGAAAAGCCATCAAAACTGCTGATCTATTCGGAGTGGCTCGGAAAAATAACAGTGTTTGAAGTGTGTAATGTTTTTGAATATGAATATAACCTTGAAGGTAAACGTCAGGTACATATTACATAATTTTACAACATCTGTCGAATTTGTTTCTAATGTAAATAAACAAATTTTAGTTACGTTTAAAATTTATAAGTTGTATGAGCATAAGGTTAGGAATATTTTGCAGAAATTTGCAGAAAATTGTCAAAATTCTCTAAAATAAAAGTGTTTTTTTAAAGATGAAATGTAATCCTACGCTTTGAGATGAAACTTCAAACATTATCCAATAAATAAAATTTTATATAATAATAATTATACTATCGCCATTTAATACGGCTTGGAAATATTCTATAAAAGATTTGATATTGTAATGTTTTAAGTTTCAATTGTCTCAGTATTGATAATTAGGAATATGCTCAGTTTGTATTATTGGTAGTATCCAAAAACATCTGAACTGAAAAATTTTGTTGTCCTCAGACTTTTGAACTGAAAGGGAAATTACAATAACATTTCTAGCTACTATAATCAAGTTGTAAGAATGAAAATATTTCGTACTGGATTTAGGCAAAATAATAGCTATTCAAATGTATTTACTTTTCAGTTTTGTGCTAATAGGTAGCTGGCCTTAAATGAATGTTTCATGTATAGATATTTACTTTAAAATGTTTTGCTTAGAGTATTTTATTTGTTGTAATTTTGCAAACAAGATCATTTTGCACATACGTTTTTTTCAAAAACTCTGCCTTCTGTTATTGCCTCTCAAAACATTATAAAGTAAGCTATTTTATACGTATTAGTTAAGTGATTTGAAACATTACATAATCGGGATTCTAAAGAAGCTAGATTCCGTATATATTATTCATATTAGATATTGATAGAACATTAAGTGGAAATCTTTCTTTAAGACATTCGCTCCCAGAGCGTGTATAAGCCGAAAGGTGCACAGCGCAATACTAGACACTGTACTAGGAGTAAAGTATACAATTTTGTATGCTTGCCGACAAAATATTGTGCTGAGTTACTTATCTAATATTTACCAAAAACTTATTCATACACACATATATTTTTGTGCAAAAAAGAATACCCTTACGGGAAATCATGTATTTCAAATAAAGTTGGGCTATAGTATACTTAGAAGTTCATTTTATTCTGACAGCCAAACAATTACAATTAATTTGGCGGATATTTCAGCTTAGTTGAACGGAGACTAGTAACGACCATGATCAGAGTGATGTTCTGTAACAAAACAACATTAAATAAACACTCAATTTACTCTACTTCACAATATTGTACTAAAATTATTATAAACGGATTATTATTTGATAGTTACATCGTATAAAGGTAGATGAAAAGGAGGCGTTAACGATGTGTTAAATGATGATGGAAATAATGTCATTCTTTCATTAAAAAATTAACATTCTATTTACCGCATTTCCTCTGCTGAAAGCGACATTCGGCGCTCTTAGTTGCAGTTTGTAAATAAGTACTGATATGACATTTTTTACAAAAACTCTTAAGGAAATGAGGTTCATTTAGTTTTTTAAATATTCAGTTTCCTTCAAAATTGCATTTTAAACCATCAATGAAAATCATTATAGTCAGCCACACCTGTTTCTCATATTTTATCTGATCAATTGTTTGCTATTTGGTGATGGCGTTGTGGCATATTAGGGCAAAATATGAATTAACTTATAATTTATTTTACTTTCCAAAGAGTATTTTTTTTTATATAAAGTTTCATTTATTTATCATACATCAAATGTAATAAAAAATGTTAAATAATTGTTGCTTATTTCTTGAATTTAATAAAATTAAATTAAAACCATACTAAAAAAAACAGCACGTAAAATTTACAGACTTGACACTTACTGCAAATTTAAGCAGCATAATAAATAACAATTTTTGAATTAATCCTAAAGCGAATTAAAATACAGCTTGTAAACAGAACTTTTGTGAAAACTTTACTTTCGTATATTAGTGGAGAGAAAAGGTTGCAAAAGGTTCCTAAACTCAATGAAGCGTTCATCTATACAAGAATGTGAAGGGGCGAGTGTAACTAAATCAAATGTACACTTAAAGGCCGGGACACACATAACCGCACCGCGCCCGACACGTCAGTCGGCCGTGTGTAGGCCGTCATACGTTGAAAGAATTGCAGCGCAGTTTTCAAACTGCAAGGCCACACCTGTCCGCACCGTCACCGATATGTGGAGTTTGAATTTTGACGGGCACGGTGCGGTCTACGAGCGGCATCATATGTTGTTTACTGTTGCGTTCTTCTTTTTAAAACTATTTAAGTAGTCTACACGTTCTTTTTATTGAATTATATTTTATTGAATTATTTAGTATAGCCTATTGACTGTACATCCTGTGTTCGCGTACAAAATCATATTTATTGATAAAAGTATATTACATTTTCTTACCTTAGAGTAAACTAGTCATATTTTCTTATTGTGCATATTTTCTTATTACAACAAATTTGAAAACATACATTAAGTGATTTTAAACAACTAAATTCGAATTATGAAAAATCTAAAAACATTTTTCATTAATTAAAAAATAACAAGCATGTAATTATTTGCGCAAAAATCTATTTTTCTTTGATGTATTCAAGTTACTTGATAAATTTGTTCCGGTATTTTGTAAGGATCGTATTTAGAATGTTTATATGACATTTTTATTTTTTTATTATTTTTCACTTCAGTAAACTAAATATAAAAATATTTTATTTACAATAAGATTTTCAAGCAAGAAAAACCCATGTTAAAAATAAATAATAATAATAATAAATAATTTATTTCCCCATAATAACAAACTGAATATTAAAAATAAATATTATTGCCAGTGCTTAATAATAAATAATACTATGACAATAGCAGTAAATAAACAAATACAAAAACATGTTTTCTACTTACTTTATTTCTAATTTATGTACTTAGAGTAATAAAATATAAAAAAGAAGGTTACATCCTTTTAAGATTTTTCTTTCTATTTTTCAAAACTAATAATTAGACTAATAGATTTACAAAATAAGGGAAATTTACGTACCCCATAAGAGGCTGTGCCTGTGTTGGGGATACTATATACAAAAAGGATAAAAAATAAAAATTGCGGAATCGAGCAAGAATGAAATGAAGAAAATGAGTTATTGTAGCTTATGTAGTAAATAATGTACTATTACGTTTCAAAGTTTAAATTTAGTATAGCTATTGTGCTGTATTAAATAAAAAGGATTTATGCATGATTTACAATTCAAATATTAGGCTTTACACATGTAACATTAAAAATTACATTATAAATAATTATTTTTTAATGCTCTAACGTGTCTATTTAAATATTATTATAACTTAGCAGACAAGACTAACCATACACTAATTTATTATCTTAAACATATACTCAATATCATTTTGACCGATCAACCATACTCTAATATTTTAGAAAATATATTTATGTTTCTACTATTTTTGACTAATTCTGGCAATAAATTATTTGTCCTCGGAGCTTATAAAAGAAAAAACATTTTGTAAAATCTGTTTTTTGTATGTTCTCCAGTATATATTTTACAAATATTTACTATGTTTTACAAATTATTATAAACGGGCTTGCAACATGGCAAACTCTCTGGCATCACTCTATAGCTCTTGGGTTTAATACAAAAAACACCAAATGTACTGTTTATAGTGTATTTGACCGAAATTCACTGCAATGAAACACAATGAACAAGAATTATAGGGATAAAAAATATAACCAAGATAATGATATTTACAAATTTTTACATACTAGCTGATTATACAAAGCTTTACTGCAGCATTGCAATGTTTCATTCACCACAGCGACTAATAAAAATAGCAACAATGAAATTAACAATTATCTCAAGCAATACTTAATCTTCCGAATATTTTTTAAGTATCTGTCACTTCGAATTCAAAAGAAACACGCTCTAGTACAAACAGTGAGATTGTTGCGCTCGGACTGCATACGGACATGTGTGGCCTCACGGTAACCGAGCCGAGCCCGCACCGACACTCGGCCGACTCACGTGTCGGGCACGGTGCGGTTATGTGTGTCCCAACCTTAAACCTTGCTGCCGACCCCCTATACTTGATTGTTTGGAACTGGAGACGATCTCATGTCGTTTTAGTGATCGTTAACTTGGACGTGTACTAGTAAACATATGACTGCAGGCACTACAGTAATATTTTGTTTTATAATGATCATTGAAGATAAATAAGGTTGAATTTTTTTCGTAATAGTTATATTACTACTACAATGTAAGGAATAATGCTAACAACTACAAAAATTTAGAGCATAATTAATTATCAATTGTCATTTAAAAAGTTTTAGTTTTCTTACCGACTGAAATAATTTTTTTAATAAATGTTATTATTTAACTTTTTTATGTTGCAACATCATATTCTCTTTGAATAATTTCTTATTTAGTCGACTATAGGTATCAAATTAAAAGAATAAACTGTATTAATACGAAAAGCTACTGAATGTTTATTTACGATACATCTACCACTACTCTTATGTTTATTATATTTAATAAAGAAATTCAATATATTTTGAGACTCTAATTAACAGTAAATAAGAATTTTGTAACAAGATATATTTTTTAAATTTTAATGTTACAATAGGGATTGCTAACATATATTATACTGAAGTATTACTTCAGTACCTTATAGCATTACTTGACTTATAATTTCGACATTATTAACTCTGTTTTCACTTACTATGATGCTTAAAATGCTTCGATGGATGTGTCATCATCAGAATCTTCAGAGTGGTCTTCAAATTCTGGAAATACAATATAGTGTTACAATAGGGATTGCTAAGAAATATTACATTGAATTATTACAATTTTGACTTATAGTTTTGACATTATTAACCCTGTTTTCACTTTACTATGATGCTTAAAATGCTTCGAAGATATGTCATCATCAGAGTCATCAGAGTGGTCTCCAAATTCTGGAAATAAAATATACTGAGTCAATGGGGATATCTAAGAAATATTATACTGAAATATTAAGCTTTGACTTATAGTTTCGACGTTATTAACTCTGTTTTTCACTTACTATGATGCTTAAAAATGCTTCGATGATGCGTCATCATCAGAATATTCAGTGTGGTCTCCAATTATTTCTGGAAATAAAATATAGTGTTACAATAGGGAATCGCTAACAAACGCAATACGTAAGCAACACATTTATAAGTTATAGATTTAATATATATTGAGCGTGAAGTCCAGGTTTCATTTATTATGCTTAAAAATGAATCACCCAGGTCGTCTACGAGTGTTGTTTATATCATGCACGTCATAACATAAACTCGTTGATGTGTAGAACACAAAAGGTATAATTTAATTTAATCCTGGCATACGGATTATGTAGATTTTTAATTTGGCACTGTGTAGTTCTCGTCTTTTATTAATTATTCTTAGTTCTGCTGTATTAATGAATTAATTTAGATGTATTCTTGTATGGTAAATGTTATAATGTGAAATTATCATATCCATTTAGAACAATTATGTATTCTATTCGACATCTGTAGAATTTTTGTTTTAATTTGTCACAAGTAAGGTCCATATTAAATGAAAATACTAATAAATTGTATAAATAATTGCTAAAGTTTTTCTTGAGAGCATATGTTCTTAAACCGGTAATAGTTTGTTAATGTTTCAGCAAAGTTTTGATGGAATATTTAAACAGAATTACGATATATAATAGAAAAGAAATGACAGAAACCTTTGTTTAGCTTAAAAAGGTAGCCTAACAATCGTAAAGTTAAAAACAGTAGTTGTGACAGATCTCCACAAATCATTCAGTCTTATTACAATGGGCTTAGCATCTTCTGCTCTCCAGAACTATTTTTTTATATGATATCCTTAACCACATGAGAGAAGATAAATTATCCCAAGGCATCAATAATAATGTTTTTAGGAAAAATCCTAACCCAAAATTACACTCTAATTGTTAGCAAACTCAGAAACTTGTGAATTTTACTATATATAGTTGTGACCAGATAACTCAACCTGGATATGTCCATACATTTTACGTATATCCAGATCATAATGGAGTATAAAGTTAAATCTTTAATATCCACCTCTACTACGTATTTTTATTTCAAGCCCAGAAATTGTGTCACCACACTGACAACATTAAGCTAAGTATCTTGCAGAGGTTACGAAAGTTGCGAATGGCACGCAGTTCTTGAGATTGATATAAAGATTTTAAAACGGTAGCACTGCATATTTCAGTACTAAACAGGTGCTGAAAATCTTCTGCTGTATAACCAATATTTCTCCTCTCTCATGACTCGTAACAGAATATTTTTCGCCCACTATTGTGAAAATCAATATTTCAGATGCCGTAGATACACTTAATGGAGTAAAAGTAACCAACATAAATGTTACACACATCCCTCAACAAAGAATGGTTACAAATATAATGGCCACTTGACGACTTCCCAATTATCACTTGTGAATTTTACAGCTATTATGATCAACAATATTTATATTTAAATTACCGTGGTGCTCTGATCTGAATTTATCAGGTACGACCCTGCCTCCCTCACCCTCGGGTAGGCAGGCCATGGAGGCTAACAGTGCAAAAGCCAGAACAGCCCACATTCTCGTTTTTTTTGACGAAGACGCTGAAACATAAAGTAACAAGTTTCATTTTTATCCTCCTCAGGTTAGTTACAACTGGATAATACCACCAGCAGAATGTTTTTTTTTGTGTTTACTTTGTCGAAATATTACGTTGTTTCGTCCTTACAATTGAATAGTTAGGTATATATAATATATACTCCCTAAAAGACAGAGTTCGCTCGCTTGAGCAATATTCAAGAAAGAGTAACCTGGAAATAAGCGGCATTCCTGAAAACACCGAAAGAGAACGTTATCAGTCTGGTGAAGGATGTTGGCGCCCACCCTAGGAGTCGATATCCTGGAAACTGACATATCGACAGCACACCGAGTCCCGTCGTTCAAGAAGGACCGTCCGCAGCCTCTCATAGTGCAATTCTCACGAAGAGCAACTCGAGACACCTTGCTGAACAAGTTCAAGGAGAGGAAGGTGTTGACAGCCCAGGAGATCAATGCCACCCTCCCGGCTCAGAAGGTATATATCAACGAGCACTTGACCCCGGAAAACAAGATATTTCTCTCCAAGTTGAAACAAAAGTGTAAGGAAATTGGTTACGATTATGCATGGTGCAGGGATGGGAAGTTTTTTGTGCGGAAGTGCCAAGGAGAACGTTATTGTAAAGTTGACAATTATGAGGAGCTCAACAAGCTTAAGTAAACAAGTAAGTCAATGCTGTATACTCTTATATCAAAGTACCGCTTAATTTGTTCAAAACTTTATTCTCTTTGGTACGTAATTTATATTAGGCCTAAATCATACCAATCTTGAGCCAATCATGTATTAATTTACTATATGTCAGTCTGTTATTGTCCTGTTATTTAATTATTATAATTTATCTGTCCTGTTATTTATTTATTACAGTCTATTTGTCCTGTTATTTAATTATTATAGTTTATCTGTCCTGTTATTTATTTATTTTATTTATTATATAGTCTATTTGTACTGTTATTTATTTATTAGAGTTTTATCTGTTCTGTTAGGTATTTATTAACAATATTTATTCAATTTATTTATTATATAGATGAGCTAAATCCACTGAGCTAATCAATTTTTCGAATATCAAACCATAAATGAGACGTGTAGCATTTCTATCAAAAAACTCGTATCTCGACTTTTTGGAATTTTTTAACTCTGAGAATAATATGAACAACTATACATTTATTATATACAAATATAAGAAGTATGAGAAAAAACTTCAATAGCTTGATTGCAGAATTAAGTAAAATAAAATAAAAACACAAAAATTCATTTTATTGTTTCTTAGTGAAATTTGGGATTGATACCAGTGAAATAAGTTGTTATAATATACCAGGTTATAAAATATTTGCGAATTGCAACAACACTTATAGAGCAGGTGGTGTTATGTGTTTTGTAGATAAGAATGTAGATTGTAAACAGATAAACGTACCTTTTAACATGACATCAGCTGACTGTCTATTGCTAGATATTAAATTAAACCAAACTTACTTTAAACTTGTATGCTTGTATAGATTACATAATATATCTGAAAACTCAATTTATAGCTGAACTAGCACAACTTATTCCAGCACTCACAAAAAAACGTTATTTACATTGGAGATATAAATATTAATTTATTGGAGACGAACGCAATAACTAACAACTATAACAGTCTATTGAATAATAATGGGTTTCATGTCTTTAATAAATACTCCTACTAGATTAACGATTAACTCAAAAACACTTATTGATCATATTTTTATCAGGAATAGATCTATAGATCTCTTTTCCAGTGGTGTATTTGATGTCGGTATCACTGACCATTGTATTGTTAGGACTTGAGTTTAAAGGCCTCCCAAATAAGCAAATTTAATTTTCAAAACAATAAAACGGGCTCTACGCCTGATAAATCTGTAGTTGATATGAATTTGGTTAAAACTAAGCTAAAAGACATTGACTGGTATGAGGTTTATGCTGAGGAAGATGTAAATATATGTTATAATAAGTTTCAAGGAATTTTAAGTGATATAGTTAACACTAGCAATAAAGATATTTTCGGTCGATTGTAAATTAAGGAAGCTAAGTTTTTGAGTCCCGGGATTAATAAAAATATTCTGAAAAAAATAGGACAAACGAAACAAGCTTTATAAACTTTACAAGAGAAGACCGTATGATACGCTTTTATTAATTATTTTACACGATTTTCGAACAACTTAAAACTAGAAATTGATATTACCAAAAAATTCCTTTTATTCTAATCAGTTGGAAAATTGCAAAGGTGATATTTCTCAGCAATGGAAAATTATTAATAAATTAACTGGCAGCAGTAAAGATAATTGTATTGACCGGATTGAGCTTGATAATGGGACGGTGATAACAGAGCCTTGTGACATTGCTCAAGAAATCAACAACCATCTTATCTCGGTACAGTCTGGTCAGCCGAGTACAGTCCCAACCTTAACACTTCGTCATCCTATCCGTGCACACCAAAACTCTTTCTTTATAGCTCCAACCTCAGTAGAAGAAGTCAAAACTGTTGTTTTTAATTTAAAAAATAAAAAATCTACTGGCTTCAGATAATTTTAAATGTTAATTTAATAAAACATGTAATTGAGGAAATTGCCCCTGTGTTAGTCTACATCATCAATAACAGTTTCAACAAAGGTGTTTTCCCCGAAAATCTTAAATTAAGTTCAGTTGTTCCTATTTTGAAAAAATCCAATTTATATAAATTAGATAATCTAAGACTCATTAGCCTACTTTCAGTTTTTTCCAAAATTATTCTGAAAAGATAATGATGAGTAAGATTAAATGAATTTCTGAAAAAATCAACTTTTTTAGCAGTAAACAATTCGGTTTTACTAAAGGAAGATCTACTGAAAGATGCATTGATTACAGTTACAGATTACATTTTTACCGGATTAAATTCAAAACTCAAAACAGCAGGACTTTTTATAGATTTTAAAAAGCGTTTGACATGGTAAATCATGAGATTCTTCTCAGCCAAATTAGAGTCAGCTGGGATCAGAGGAGTGGCTCTAAACTGGTTTAAAAGCTTTATCATAGGAAGGAAACAACAAGTAAAATAAATACCACCTTTAGCAACCAAGTAATTGGTCCAAAATGGAGTACCTCAAGGATCAGTGATATCAGCCACCCTATTTCTAATTTTTATTAATGATTTATTAAACCTTAACTTCCATGGACACATTAACGCTTTTGCAGATGATATAGCTCTTTTTTATGCAGAAAAAAACCTTATTGTATTGAGTGATTTAATAAATTTGGATCTTTTACTACTCAGGAAATGGTGTCTCACTAATAGAATGCAAGTTAATGTGAATAAGACTAAATTTTGTTACTTTTGATTTTTTCGGTTTTGAAATACCCTACCCGTTGATATTTCATTCCTCAAGCTGCAACTTCCAACTATGTACATGTCAATCATTAGAGCAAGTAAAAACTATTAAATACTTGGGAATTCTATTTGATGAAAAACTTACGTTTGAACCACACATTCTGGATTTACACTCCAAATTACGATCAACAAATAAGAAAATTTTACTTTTTGAGAAATTTTTGTAACGATACAATTATTAAGAACACCATATTTTGCCCTTATTAATTCAAGATTACAATACGCCTTGCCATGTTGGGGTGGAACATACAAAACTTTAATTGGCAAGTTAAGAATGACTCAAAATTATTTCTTACGTCTAATCTTAAAAAAATCTAAAAATAACACATTCCTTTCCGTTATACCAACATTTAAAAATTCTACCCATTCAGCACCTATTCATTTTTAAAGTCTTGAGATTGTTTTTTATTAGAAGCGGAAATAGAGAAAATATTATTCCTAACCACCCACATAGTACAAGAAGTTTTGTAAATAATTGTTTCAAACTGCCTAAAGTTAATAAAGCTATTTTTCCGACATTCCTTTCAATATTTGGGACCCAAATATTTTAATAAACTACCATTACAAGTCAAGAGTACAAAAAACCTCAATCTTTTTTGTAAGCAAACAATCACTTGGCTTTCTTCTCAGCGGGATGTAGAATACTTTAACAATGTATTAGTTTAAATATAGTGTTCATTTTCACAATATAAAAAATAATATGTATGTGTGAGTATATGTGTGTGTGTATGCGTAAGTATATATGTGGATGTATATGTATGCATGTGTGTGTGCCTATTAATGCATAATTTTGTCATTTTAGTTACTTTATCTCTTTCTATTATTTAGAAAATCATTTATACTATTTATTTTCACTAATATGTAGGATATATATATATATATGTGTGTGTGTGTGTGTGTGTGTGTGTGTGTGTGTGTGTGTGTGTGTGTGTGTGTGTGTGTGTGTGTGTGTGTGTGTGTGTGTGTGTGTGTGTGTGTGTGTGTATTCTGAAACCCTCAGATGTTGCGGTTGGCGAAATACTAAGTAAAGTATTATAATGCTAGACTCTGTTTCACATGTAAAAACTATATTTTTTATTTTTACAACTGGCCCACACTACTGGTTAAAGTGGCCAGTATATTTCTCGCCTTTTTCATGCATGTATTTATGTAATAATTTGGTTATGGGAAATAAAATTCATTTATTCATATATAATATGTATATATATATATATATATTATTGCTATTCAAATATAGATTACAATATTATGTTTATTACAATTTAATAGCTATTGTCTGAAACTGATGCATTAATCCCTTTAGCTGTAAACCGATAAATGTTACAATGAGTAATGCTATCTTTAAAGTTTGATTTATATGTTAAGTTCTAATAATCAGGGATTAATAATAATGAACTGGATGATCAAATAAACCATATTAAAATTAAGAGCAATGACGGAACCATGTATGTATATAAGTAACTATTAATTACATAAACGACTTTTTATAGTTGTTTTCCTATAAATATCACCTAAACAGCCAAAGAACATAATTATTCATTAAAAATTAGTCACCAATGGGTTAATAACCAAAATGTTACATGGTTGGCGATCTTTCAAAATTAAATTTGATGAAAAATTAAAAGCCTTGAAAACATCCTTAACATTCAAAATAAACGGTCGTAAATACGGTGGTAAATACTGGTCGTAAATACATAGATATTGAAAACAATCTAGAAATTTTGAATATATGCATGAAAAGTTATCTAAAAGTGAACTTTAGAACCTGAACAGAAATTTAAAAAGTGCCAGAACTAATCCTAATGTACTCACAAAAGAATTTTAACAAGAAATATATTATTTTATATACTTTTAAACAACACCAAGTACTGACACATAAGTTAAGTACCACTCGAAAGATAACACGTGTTGATTTAGATCCATTAATTGTTAGTATTATATTTAGATTTACCTTAACCTTAACCTACATACCTAATGATGAATTCTCTGAATTCGAAATATACACAGTACAAATAAAATACAACACATATTGTATTGAAGTTCTTATTTTTTTCATTAAAAGTAGTACAGTTCTTATTTTTCTTTATAAACTTCACAAAATAAGACACAAAAACTAAATTAAACCATGCATGTATATATATTCGTAAATGGATTAATGGATTTGATTTAGCTTTGTTGGGTCATTTTTTATAAACAATAAAACCGAATTAAGTAATAGATTTTGTTTAGTAAATGTTCTAATTAATTATTCCTTTATCTACTTATTACTCATTTTACATTTAATTATGGATTGCCTTCTGTATTTTGTGACCCAAACTCATATGTAAATGAATAAAATGATGTATCCTGGATACATGTAAGGTTAACAAAAAATTATGAATTAAAAGAAAATTGTCTACGTATTTTAGAAGTAACTTCCGTTTCATCAAAAATAAATAGAGCCTTTACATGTTATTTATATATTAATGGTATAATGTATTACATATTAATGAACAACTATATATTTTATATATACTCGTACTTGATTGGAACAAGTTTGTTATCATCTTCTACATTTAGAACCACTAAGAAAGAAAGAAATTGATTTCTTAAAGAAAGTAATACATCTGAGTTTTCTCTTGTTGGACAGTCAAACCAAAAAGTAATCCTCTTGAAAATATTATTTTCAAAATTTGAACAAAGTACAAAATACTAAACCAAAGATGTTGAAAACAAAATGAAATGTAAACAAAGCCATTCTCGTGCTCAGTCTGCCCTTAAAACAAAAAACACACATAATAATATTCAAAATATGACATAATCATTCTGTAACAAAGTATAAACAATAATAACATTATGCTATTAACATACACTTAAACTTTCTTTAAGAAAAATTACAGGGCTTACAAAGCAGAGATTTTAATGAGGTTCCATCCTTGAATTTAAAATGAATATTTTTGAACGGTTTGGTTTGTTATTTTATTGCCAAAAATGAATAAGTTTTGGTAAAATAAGTATTTTCAGGTTTTGGAAAAATACATTATTAAACATTTCTCCATTTAATCTATATTCCCCAACCCTCGCTCATAGTTCTCACTTCTATTATAAAATACAATTTAGCACTTGTCACACATATAACATCTCAATTTGACTTTTGTAATTGATTAAAAAAGGATTGGGGGGGGGGGGGGGTGGGGGGGGGGGGGGGTGGGGGGGGGGGGGGGTGGGGGGGGGGGGGGGTGGGGGGGGGGGGGGGTGGGGGGGGGGGGGGGTGGAAATCGTCTAAGTAAGCTACCACTTACGAAAAAAACATTACTAAGTGTAGTGCACTAAGTGCACTATAATGAATGGTCCCTCACTGACCCAGTGCTAATGTTGTTCTTTTTTGCATGACATGTTATCTTTGAAAAAATATTTATAATACTTGATATTTTAGCATAAAAATATCAAATTAAAGCTAAAAATATAAAAAGTAATTCTCAATAAAAAGTTTAATCGATTTTTAAAAAGCTTTTTACTGCCAAAGTCACTTAAATATAAAATGGACTAATTATGAGGTCCAAATATTCCCCTCAATAAAGAAGTATTTTCATTCATTCAATCCTATAGATATCCTCAAGACAAGTTTTCTGCTTGTTTAGTATCCAACCAAAGAACACATAAAACCTTGATAATACTCACATATAAAATAATTACAAAGCCTTCGTAAATACAGGATTCTAAGACATTCCAACTATAAAATGGAGTCATAATTCCAATTAAATCCTACATTTACGTTCGCGAAAGTTTTTAGTCAAAATATCATTCTCGAGAACTGTCTTTCCTATTCATCTACACTACTATATCTCCGCCAATAGTGAGAACTAACCCTTAAAAACACAAACATATGTTGAAAAGAATTGGGTTGTACGTGATCACTAACAAACAATTGTACATTTTTCACGACATAATGTTGAAAATACGTGAAAACCATTAAACCCTTAGCCTATTATTGGAATGTTCATGAATTTTAAATACTGAAGGATAACAGATAGAGAATAAAAATTTTGTTTTTCATAAGCAAGTTTAACGTTTAAACGTTAACGTTTAATCGTTATTAAAAAAATTATTGCGGTATCAAACATAAATCGAAGTTGTGCAACATTTATCTGTTGTACATAAGGGTTCACCAGGAAAAGGGTTAAGCATTTTTCAACCTAACTTGAAATGTTTTATTATGTTTATTGAATAAAAAAGATATAGGTAATAAATAAGATATTGGTTCCAAACGTTGGCCTAAAAAGTAAATTAACTTAAATTAATTAAGTATGTTTTAACTATAAAAATAACTGTTGTTGGATTGTTTATAAGGGATTCATGAGCACTTCACTTCATAAAAGCTAGTAAAATTGTACAAACAAGATACAATCAAAGTTCCAATGGTCAAACCAACTGGATTACTAATAGACAAACCAAACTGTGTTATCTATAACATCATTTTAATTTCACTTTAAACTTGTAATATTTGAATTATGTATATTAAGATATGTTCTAATAACTCTTTTAAAACAGGCTGTACTATATTAAATGTTAAAAGCAGATAGCCTTTGTATAATTCACACAAACAAATAGCTTAAATGTTTTGATGAGTTACAAAAGTCTTTGCATACATCGAATAGCTAATATTTTGTATATTTTCACATTTTATTATGTTCACAACGACCAATGCAATATTAAAGCAATATTTTAATTTCTATCTGGACACTTTCAGCTGCCAAAAGACGACTTCTTCATAAAAATTCACTTGGCATGTGTTAGATTGACTCTATTTGTTTCTTTAATATATATTTAATTATATTTCATTGATAAATTCAACAGCGTGTGTTCTCCTTGTAAAATTTATGACTGAAAAATGTTTTTTATTATACTTATTGTGTAATCATAGCGCTGATATCTCAGATGTAGTCTGTACATAGGTAATACGAATATTATTTTTAAATTAAAACTATATTCTGAGAAAAAGCTGTTGCAGAAATTATATTTAAACCTAAACCATCTATACATTTAACTAGATTTAACACTCCTAGCGAGTTCTGGTACTTATTATGAAACTGTAACGCAGCCATCCAATTAGCAAATCAGTAAGGACGGTAATTTGGTCTGCGGTAATGTTGGCAGCCTTGGCACAGCTTTACAGTGGCAACTTAAACATGAAATGAAATGAAATGAAAAATGTCTTTATTGAATACAACTTAAAACATATTCAATTGGCGAGATTAGGACTATTAAGTCTCTCTTACACCTTACTATAAATTAATAAACTATACTATTACTGTAAAACAAGAGCTACAATACAGTTTTACATTACTATTTTACATTAAAAAATTATAATCTCTATTTATATAAAGTAATAAAATGAAATAAATGCTCTCTATGAAACTAAAAATAAATAAATAGAATAAAACTTGCAAGGAAATTAACAGACATTCATCCATCACCATTCATACAAAGCCATCGTCCCATACCCTATGCCACGATATCGTCAACCCGCCGAGGCCCAAAACAGATGGTCCCTATATAAGCACCTCCCGAAACCGTTCTCGACTACGAATACCTCTGATATGATCCGGGAGATTATTCCAGAGTCGACAAGCAGAGATATGTATATGGAAGTTCAACGTTTCAGAATTGTCATCACTCTATTTTCCACAAAGAATTGACAAACCGTTTAGTAAATTTAAATGTTCCTTTGGCATAAATAAAAATATTAATCAAATATATTAAACTAAAAATCAGAGCTCTCTTCTAAAATTAAATAATAAAGGTTTTTAAAATTAAAAATCAAATACCACTTGGAAATTACTAAAATAAAAATGTTCACTTCTAAGTACTTCTAAGTTCACTCACAATTCAAAAAATAAAAATTTAAACTTGTATTTACACTAGCTGAACCTTAACTTTCAAGTCTCTGCAATTCAGATTATAACTCTCTTAAACAATTATTAATGTTCAACTAATTTCGAATTAATAATTCACAATAAAACATATCCAATTAAATATTAATAAATTACTACTTTTCCAAATATGAATTAAAGTTATTAACAAAGTTCAATTTTAACACACTTTTCTTGCAAGTATGAACCAAATGTAACTTGAATGATTCTATTATGCTCTAAATTGTACATCGAGAATTAACTATGCAGATTGCTCTGTAGTTTCTATGAATTTAATTTTTTTCCTATAAAAAAGACAACAACATTAATTTAATATCAGATCTGGAAGACTATTTCAATAAAACGTACAATAAATTTGGTGCTTATCTCAAAATCCCTCGCGGAAAAAAATTAAGAAACACGGCGCACTGTAATTAACTTAATACACGAAAATAACCAAAAGAAGGGCAAAAATTATGAGCGGGCGCTTAAATACTTCCCTTTCCAATCAACTTTGTAGGACATCCGCGGTGTTCTCTCATTGGTCCAGCTGTATCAAACAAGGAGGACAATAGTCACAACAAGACAAGTTCTAATCAATTCAAGGCAGTCAACCTGCCTTCCTAACAATTTAAAACTACCAGTACTAACTTGCCAAAGGATTACATGTTCGTTTTTTACCCTGACTTTTCACAATCCAATATTAAATTAAATCCCAATATTTCGATCCCAAAATTTTCATTTAATTTAAGTTTTAATAAAAAAAAAAATAAATTAATGTAGCTTTAAAAACGATACATATTATTAATATTATTTTTTCCGACATTTAGCAATGGCACGTGACTAAAGATTTACACAGAAGCAATCCGTTCAAATTAACCAGAAGCTGTCGTCACACGTAATTTGCGCATCAATTTTACTCAAGTGAATCTAGCATACTTTCAGACTGTAATAAAAATGTGTAAACCAACTAAATATATGTTTAATAGGTGGAATTTGGTTACGTTACACAAAAGCACTTATTCCTGATCAGTAGGATGAAGTAGGTAGATTGACATGTCGAGTGACGACTAAAATGTTATGAAAGTTTGAACGCTCACCATGTCGGAAAATAGCATACCAAAATAACGATTAAAGATATTTATAAAATACATTTTTCGACCAATTTCCAATTATTTCAGTTTTTTATTACTGGTTCTTGGTAACTATAAATTATCGATGTTTTTAAAGCAATCAATATTTTGAAACCCTTATCAATAATCTACGTATAATAAATCAGAATCTACGTAGCAATCACTGACCCATCATCTTATCAATGAGTCTGTCAAGGTAAATAGCAAACGAATACCATGAAAAGCAGATATATAACACACCAGTTGCAAAAGATGAGTTCAAAATATAAAACAAATTAAATCCGTCCGTCGTCGTCGGTCGTTTGTAGTCCGTAGTGAATGTTTGGTAAAGGTAAAAACCTCTAAGTAATGTTTATTGTAAGGAAGTTTCTCAAAATTACATCAAAATCCCAATAAGTATCAACTAGATGAAATGTATTTAAATCAAACTTGTTAATTATATAAATAAAATACGTATCGTATTTGTTATTTAAATTATGTTCAATGGCTGCTTTAATAAATATACATTGGCCCACGATTCTGAGTTTATTTATTTCTTTAAGAAATAAGTGCATTCTCTAGCAGTTATCTCTTCAACCCACTTGTAGACAAACGCGTCCCTCTAGGGGTGGTTCTCTAATGAGCTCATTGTTATCGTAGTTAACACTGTTTAAGGTTATGCAAGTTTTAAGTTTCCTTTGGTGCTGTAATCTTATGACATATTTACGTTGCATTATTAATATTGTTCTGGTGATTATTCATTTGTTTTTAAATATAATATAATATTATTGTTACGGTCCCATAAGTATGGAATATTCTAGCCTAGTAAGTACATTATAGAGCATTGTATAAGCATACACGATCTTAAATTAAACTTTTTGCGTTGTGATATGATATGTGTGTTGAAGTAAATAATAAAAAAGTTAAAATTATTTTTCTAGAACTGCAAACATTATTTTAGTTATTACAAGAATGTTTTTGTTTGAGATGTTGAACACAGAAATGTTTAACAGGAACTTAGCAATCGTAAACTAACTCTCTCATCCTGACATTTGTATGGAATAATATGTTACAATATGGAGGGAATGAACATTTATGCAGATGACACACATCTGTCCTTTTGAATATGAATACATACTTGAGATACGTTAAGGTAGTATGAGTCTTCATATAAAAATACTTGCTGCTTCCTGTTATTTATAGTGAGTAACATAGACAGATTTCCTTCCATTGATCATATCTCTTTCTACAGGGATTTCTCATAAAAATATGGATCTTTAATAATACGATTCATTTTAATAAACTGGACCTAAAACTCAGCAATAACGTTGAAAAAACTCGCCTTACAATAGCTACATTATGTGTAGAAATATCGCTTATTCCACCATGCTTAGAGATCGTGTCTAAAAATATTGCAGCGCACTCAATTATGCGCGTAATGAGACAATGAGAATACCTCATCACCTATACTACACTGTACACCTATGAAACCAATGTCTGATATTGTCTGAGCGAGTGCACGATCCTGTTGGTCTCAAGCTTATTTTGCAGGACATACTGACTTTAATTTTAAGAGTTTTACACTGTTGTGTGCGTTTTTAGAGGGACATTTTTTCACCTTGGAAGTTAATCCGTTTATCCAGATTTAACAGTTTAAATAGGATTTAATGTCCAGATCTCCACCCAATACTAGTTCCAGAAGATTTAAGATTGTTCCTGATAAGAGACAGGCCCGCCGTTTCTTATCGTTGGACCTTGATCTTACATCTGATATTGCAAAGCCATTTTCGAGTGCGGATATGGGTCTCATCGAGCCTTATATACAAAAACATTTTACAAGTGATCAAATCTATGACACTTAAGTATCTAACTTAATGCATAGTTTGGCTTCGTTATATTTATTTTGTTAAACTGTAGATAGGGTGTGTATTTATTTATTACCTCATTGTTATATTATTTATTTGTATAAGTGTGTTATATTTATTTTTATTTTTGTTGCCATTAAATTTTCATTTTCTTAATCTAGTAACAAGAGAAAGAGTTAATATTTATATCTAAAAGTTAATTATCTAATATGTAAAAGCATGAATCGCAAATAAATTAGTCAAATAAGGCAATTATATTTATAAGAGTAAAGTGATTAGCAAACGGCACGGAGTGAGAAGTCACTTATAAAGAATATTTTGGAATATTTTGTTAATAAACATTTTTTCTATTATTGCGCTGCCACACTACTGGATGAAGTGGCAGTGTATATTCCTAGAATGTAGATTGTTGTGAAACCTTATTTTTGTGGAGGAATAAACTCATTATCTCATTATTTTATTTTATTTCATTATTTCATTTAATTTCATTATTTCATTGGAGATCCGTGGTTGAGGAGATAGTAGCGGGAACGTTAAAATCTGCGCGCGAAGAAATAGTGAAACTGAAGGAGGACATGTCTAACTTGCAGGATAGGGTGGAAGGTCTGGAGAGTGAGCTGCAGCTGCATACGTGTGACTTGAAGCAATGTCACAAGTCGCAAAAATTTGAGGGTTTTCGGTGTCTCTGGACAACAAAAGGAAGACACGAAATATATTTGGATAGGTTTCTATTAGGAAAAAATAAACATAGACTTGACATAGGCTCACATTGAGCGGTCTCACCGGGTGGGTCGCCACCAACCGCAGTCTGGACGAGACGGCAGGGTGCGGCATTGTCATATGATGGTGCGGTTCACTAGTTACCGTGACCGCAATCGCGTCTTCATGGCGAAAAAAACTATTACAGAACACTGGCATCACGATCAGGGAGGACCTGACCGTCAACCGGCTTCGGGTGCTCAAGGCAGCGGTAGAGAAGTTCAGGATGAGAAACGTTTGGACTATGGACGGACGAACTAAGTTAAGTTGATGACCAGTGAGAGCGGTAGCCGGCGCATCCATATAGCTACTCAGATGGCCGAGGTTAAATGAATGGTTTAAAGTGAGAAGGAAACAATGGTCAACTGACTTATATTGGACAATTATTTATTATTTTGTATTGATTTATTTTTTATTTATTTGTATTTTTGTTATTCTTTATTTATCAATTCATTACGTGTATGAGTGGCTTATGTAATACTGATATTAATTTATCAAATAAATGACCATACACTGAAGACTACGCCCTGACTGTAATAGGATAGATCACTCACAGTCTTCCATTGGTAAACGTAAAAATGGTGAATAATCGAATTTTCAGATAAAAGCTCATACACCTACGCTTACCTTCTGATTTGTAAACCGACATTTGACTGACAGTCTTCCATTAGTCAACTTAATTTTGTTGTTGTTACTGATAGATAAGCTATTTGCCTGATGGAACCCCATACACTGCAGCATACCACCTGACACGTAAACCGACATTTGACTGACAGTCTTCCTTTATTCAACTTAATTTTGTTGTTGTTACTGATGGATAAGCTATTTTTCTGATGGAACTCCATACACTGCAGTCTACCACCTGACATGTAAACCGACATTTGACTGACAGTCTTACTTTATTCAACTTAATTTTGTTGTTGTTACTGATAGATATGCTATTAGATGATAAACGCCTGATGGAACCCATACACTGCAGCATACCATGACAGCATAACTACATAAACCGAATGACTTCAGTCTTCCTTTATTCAACTTAACGTTGTTGTTGTTACTGATGGATAAGCTATTTTTCTGATGGAACTCCATACACTGCAGTCTACCACCTGACATGTAAACCGACATTTGACTGACAGTCTTACTTTATTCAACTTAATTTTGTTGTTGTTACTGATAGATAAGCTATTTGCCTGATGGAACCCCATACACTGCAGCATACCACCTGACACGTAAACCGACATTTGACTGACAGTCTTCCTTTATTCAACTTAATTTTGTTGTTGTTACTGATGGATAAGCTATTTTTCTGATGGAACTCCATATTCTGCAGCCTACCAAATGCCATGTATACCGTCATTGACTGACAGTCTTCCATTAGTCAACTTAATTTTGTTGTTGTTACTGATAGATAAGCTATTTGCCTGTTGGAACCCCGTACACTGCAGCCTACCACCTGACATGTAAACCGATATTTGACTGACAGTCTTCCATTAGTCAACTTAATTATGTTGTTATTACACTGATGGATAAGCTTTTTTTCATTTAAAAGCCCATATACTGCAGCCTATCCCCTGACTTGTAAGTCGACATATCACTGACAATCTTCTACTTGTCAACACAACTATTTCTTTGTTACTGGTTAGTTAGTAATTTCTCAGGTATAAAACCCCATACACTGCATCCACAAGATTCATTGTCCCACTTCTAAAAGAAAGGTTAAGTGGGTGCTTCAAGGGTTAAGATGAAGACTCATCTGATTGTATTTTTTATATTAGCTTGACTTATGGACATATAAAATATCATATACAATGGGTAATTTTTTGAGACTGGTTTTTAGAAAGTTTCAAGTTCTCTCCTTGAGGATTTGGGAACTCGTTTTATCTTATTAGAAATGTATTCGTTTTAATTTTGTTTGTTTTTTAAATTTATTTACATTATCTTTAGAGTTGTCCGCAATTCATGAGATGCTCTAAGGACCTCATTCAGGATAACATCCCCACCTATTCATCAGGAAGCAGAAAACCTTTTCAGGTCGTCCCATTTACAACCCCTCTAGCCAAGTGGATATCTACACTACCAAAACAAACAGAAAGAATATATTACTAAATTCAGGCATAATGTATCGTAATTATAGTTTTGATATAGTCTAAACATATTTTTCACTATTAAATACTATTTTGTAACACAAATATATTAAATAAATTTCATTAAACGTGAAATTTTAAATATTTACCCATAAGACTTTTTAAAACGAAATGTAGTTACTACAAGTGAAGTATTATTCTGGATTATCCGATATGTATACCACGTTTGTATGAGGGAATTATGCGAACATACAATTTACCAAACTATTTTAATATCCTTGTAAATAGACGTTCCATTTGAATGATATAGTCCTGCGTTACTGCGATTGTCCATTAGCTCAAGTCTGAAATCAAGCAAGGGATAAATTGGATAACGAATATGGAATTTGGATTACCACAACTGGAATGTGTACCTGAATGAGTTTCCAGGATAAGCTCAAGCTCAATACTTGAACAAGCATCACTAGATCAATTGCTAGTAGCGTTATTATGATTGTGTGTATATAATTCAGATTGCATATTTTGTAGTAATTTGGAAATGTAGTAAGATTCTATGATTAGAAATTGTATATTATCTCACAAAACAAGTTTAAATTTGTACATGTTATAATACTGGAATAAACTATGCCAAATGAATTCTTACTGCCTTTCATTTAAAATGGTTAAATGTTCTACGTTTCTCTGAGGTCCACTGCAAATTCCTAAAACTAACAAAGTACCGATTTGACAGGCTTCGCTGGGATTGCGTTCAAAATTTAAAGTCTACTGATTTCATTCTCCAGATGTCCTGTGGACAGTAGACAGGCAAAAGTCAGACAGAATCGATTTTTTTACACCCTCCCCTCCCCGGCAGACAAAAGAGAAGTTGTGTCAGCCTATTGTGCTATAATGAGGATCAGCTAAATTTTATGGTTGGACATGCACCATTGTAGGAATTATTCTTATTGAGAAAAGAGGTTCCAAATACAATGTAAGGTACATGATGATCTTTCCCGCGATATTTTTCCACTTAATATATTCATATTGTGTATAGCGTATTTAGTAATAGATGTTCCGGTAATGTGTGGAGAGTAGTACAATGCAAGCGGGTGCTGAAATTTTCATACCGTATTTTTTCATTAATCTTCTATTGCATCAATTTTTATACTAAGCATTATAGCTTATTAATGAATGCTAAAGTACGTCTAATACATGAAATGTTAAAATCTCACATTGTTGTACTCAGTTTGTTTATACATTTATTTATTATTCTATTTAACCAACATGGCTAACCATAAGATCAATGTAAAAATATTTCGCTTAGCAAAATCCCATAGAGTTACATGCAACGTTATCAAAGTTAGTATTTCTTACATATAAATAGTGCATCATGCATAATTTCAAGCATATATATATATATATATCGCTTTCGTTTTCGAGATATCGCACGAACATCAGGCAGACAGGCAAAAACAAATAAATGTTTTTATTAGCATGAGTGATCGGATTTACAACAGAATTAATTCGTTTTTGGTTTTTTTTAAAAGCGTCCACAGTGTAAGAGAGGTTTCATAATTTTGTTGAAAAATACATTCAAAAAGTAAAGTGTAATTTGATTTAAACTTCAGCCACTGTTCCCAGAGAGCAAGATTAATAAGTAAAGTTTAAGAAAGCGGGCTTTGCGGAGGAATAATTTTAACCCAATAGTCTTTTGCATAATGAAACGAGACACTGGCTTTATTAAGAGCTGAAACCGTAGAAATTGCTTGGCTTATTAAACTTAAACGGGCCTGTGGTAGGGGAAAATTTTGCTTAATTGGACAACTAGTTAATCAGAAAGTTGTGCAATTTTGTTTAGTATATTGTTGTTTAGTCTGAATTACGTTTAGTATTATTTATATTTAATTATACATATTAAGTGTAACCATTAAGCGAATTAGAGGGATCAATTCTAAGCTGTTGTCAAATTCTAAATTTATCACGGTAGAACCATCGCATTCTTGTCTTGATATGGTAACTGTGACCCCATTACCCCTGTGTCTATGTGTCTCCTACACATATTCACTTCTCTACTAATTACCCCCTCTTACCCTCTCTAACTCACTATTCACCTTTTATTATTTTACCAGCTTTGTTATTCCTTGTTTACATTTTATGCGCCCCGTTGTGCGTACTAAAGTGTAAGTTCTCTCGCGAACGTGGACTATCCATCAGTGTGGAACTATCTCTGGTCTCGTCTACCTCTGATTTCTAGTCTAGGGACTCCTCTTGTGGCGGTGCTCGGGAAAGACAACCTCTCTTGGTGAGAGAACTCTTTGGCATATTCCATAACATTTCCTATCTTATAATTATAATAGACCCACATTGGTCCTCCGAACGTTTAAAAGTAATGAACTATTATAAAAAAATCTGTTGATTCATTTTATTTCTTTTCTATAAACGGCATTGGTTGGTCCTCCGGGCAGGATATTTAGTTTTTCATTTTTATTCAATCTCTTAAATGACATTGTTTGGTCCTTCAGGATTGGATGTCTCTTTCTTAAGAGTGTTTGTTCTACAATTTTCTCATTGCTGTTATGGTTACATACGAACAACGTGAAATATTTCGCTATCGTTCAGCCAAATCCTATGAAGTGATATTCAGTATTATCTAACTTGATGTTGGGCATATATAAGCCTCATGCAAACTTTCAAGTCTATTGGTTAGTTGGTTCTCGAAATATCATGTGAACAGCCAGATAGACAGAAGATAAATTTTGTCAATCCTTGAGTGGTAGCCTTCGCTAACTCTCAGCCGGCTATGAAATCAATTATAATAATGTCTGCCATATTTTATGACGTTTACGTTATTGGCCAGTGAAGTCAGGATTTGACTTAATCTGGGAATGGATAAACTAATTATCTCACCATTATGCTACTGCAGAAATACCATTCTAATGTTACGTTTAGCAGCAGTTTACCTTTAAATGAAGCCTCTAAATGAAAACACATTTATGTTTCTAGTTTTTTAATAATAGTGTTAGACATATACGCTTTAATGTACGAATATATTTGGATACATCGAATGATGAAATGCCCAACCTAACATTGGCTGCTGCAGGATCTAAAAAAGAAACCACCCAACGGGTACGTTGAAATGGCCAGTCACTCTACATAAAGTGTAGTATTAACACAGTCTTAGAATAAACGTAATTGAAGGTTAACTTCTTCCGTAGCCACGACTTAAATGCTCGAAGGATCGGGACATATAAAACATGTAACATGTATGTGCGGTGCCATATTTCCCTATGTTTGATCATAAGTTGTTCATAATATTTGTTTATAAAGTAAGAGCATATACGCAGTATTATTCATTACGTATGTTAGCTACTATTACTAGTGTATAGTTATGACAAAAGTAAATAAATAAAAAATTATAACGTGTTTCAAAAAGAATACCAATCAAATAAGTAATAAGTTGTACCTGACAACATATACTTAAAGCTACAACTAGATTAATACATTTTCTACTGATTCCCCAAGATGTTTTTTCAATATAAAATCATTTAAATGTTATATTAATATAATATATAAAATTAATTTTATAATGTTATAATCACGCTTGATCTCCAATCAGTTCAGGCACTGTTGCATAAGCTACAGATTATCTTAACCTCCTGTACACACTCGTAACAGTAACCAGTCTTGGTGAAAGAATCTTTTCTCCTCAATTTATTAAAAAAAACATATGTTAACGGTGACAAGTTGAGGAATATATTTGTAACTATAAATTGGAGTCATATCATGCAAAGCCAAGAACAATGGGCAAACTTCTGGATTGCCGGGAACCAAAGCATTCCAAAACTTTACGTTTCAAACAAAACTTTCTTGGAATAACAATTCCACATTTCGAACTTATGAAAAACTATGTTATCATCTGTTTAACTAGCTTTCTCAGTGTTTGGCGATTAACTAGTTTAAATCAGATTGACTTTGATACAAATGTTTTGAATAAAACAATAGCTATAAGACTATAAAGACTAAGGATATACATTCATGTACTATATGTTTTATTCCAAAACATATAAATAATACTTTCTTAATTGCAAAACATAGCGTTGTATTATATAATTAGAACTGTATAAAATACATAAATAACGTAGAGAAAAATACATTTTTATTCTATTAACTAAAGCGTTTTAAATCATATGGAATATATGTAGTACTAACTGTTTATATATATATCTTATATATAAAAAAAATCTTGAGTCACGATGTATGTTGCCAATAAACTCCAAAACGACTGAACCAATTTCAATCAAATTTCACATGTATCCGTAATTTAGTCCGTAATTAACTTAGAAGATAGAGATAGTTGTTATTATCTGAATTATTCGCTTATGTCGTGAATATAAACGAATAAAATGAAGAAAAGTTTTCAAAGCGCCTGCACATTATAACCTGCAATTACGAGATAGATACGTATATTAAAACAGTGAAACACTATTTGAAGGCGCTAAGTTATGATGTATAATTGTCTAAACTAAAATTTTTGGTTGAACTTAAAGGTTGAGTGGTAGACCACTTTGTAATAAAATACATTATGCATGTACAATACACATTTTTGACATATTTTCTTGATCGTGACATCAAGGTAAAAATCTACATCGGGGTTGGAAATATAATTTACTTCAACCAGAAATGCTCATACGCGGGCAAAACTTACGAAAAGCGTGCGAAGCCGCGGGAAACAGCTAGTATATATATATATATATATATATATATATATATATATATATATATATATATATATATATATATATATATATATATATATATATAAGTAGATATGAATATGGCGGTTCTGGCTCACTTTTGGGACAGACAGAAAATCAAGGAAAATACTGTTTAAAGGGACAATAAAACGAATCTGTAAAATCAAACAGTATGGCGGTTCTGGACCACTTTTGGGACAGCCCAAAAATCAATACAAATACTGTTCAATACACCATAAATATGTAAAAACAAGATATGAATATGGCGGTTCTGGACCACTTTTGGACAGCCCAAAAATCAATACAAATACTGTTCAATACACCATAAATATGTAAAAACAAGATAATAATATGGCGGTTCTGGACCACTTTTGGGACAGCCCAAAAATCAATACAAATACTGTTCAATACACCATTAAAATATTGTAAAAACAAGATAATAATATGGGGTTCCTGGCGCACTTTCGGAGCCGACCGAAAAAGCAATGTAAAATACTGTTCAATGTACCATAAAGGAAGCTGAGAAATAACACAGCAAATCTCAATGAAAAAATTAACCGAATCTACAGTCGTTCGTCTCCAAAAGCGATCGGTACATTACTATCTACTCTGTGGAATGAAAAATTAACCAAATCTATAGCTTCTACTTTCTTAAGCTGTGCTTTGTAAAAATGTTGTCAAAATCTGCTACGAATAAAGGAAAAATCTTCGAAATCTTAATAAAATTTAATCAATTTAAAACATTTTTACTAAAAACATACTGTACTTTAATAAAAAACTTTTCTACAAATAAACAACATGAACTCACCAAAGTCTCTACAATTTCTAGCATTAAAACAGTGCAACATAGATGAATTCAACGAATTAACCAAAACATTTTAAAGAACAGTTGATACTTTCCTTAAATGATACAGAATTCAAAGAACTTGTAAAGTTCTTTTGCAGAAAAAAAACGTCTAATGGAGTGTTTTACTATCGGCAAAAAACTAAAAAAGTAAGGGATTACATATTTAATATAATTACGAAAGATATTGAAAAGAAAGTTAAAAAATAAACAAACAGAGAGTTTTCATCGTTTTTTTATGACATTTTTCCCATATTATACGTTCTTTCAAGATAATCAAGACTTAATTGATGAATTTCTTAGGAATTTTTGTGAGTATCAAGATTTATCAACACAATTCATTTAAAGAGCATTATAGAATTTTTCTTATAGAATTATAGCCACATTTTGTGTGAAACAAAAGGTATTACTGTAGATAATATTCCATGTGATTCCTATGAAGAAAGACACCAAACTATGGTTATCAAAACAGTACTATGACGTGGGGAGGGACTGCAAGTTTTAGAGTTAAGACTTTATTCTACAAAGTTAATTGTTATAATTTCTTTATCTTTAATAGTCTTCTTTCCAGTAACAATCAAGTGTAATTTTTTCATTTTTGTTTAATTCTTTAATCTTTTTTTTCATCCAAAACAGTCAAAAAATCTGTTCGGCAAGTGTACTTTACAATCTTCCAACTCGGCAATTATTGTAAACCCGAATTTATCTTTCATTTTTCTCCAAAATTCAAGATTCTATGTTTCTTCCTTTCTTCCAATTCATTTAACTTCTTATACTCTTTAAACTTACATTCTCCAATATCATTTAATCCTTCAAGAACTCCATTTAAAATAGAAAAAATTTAAAGACGGAAAAAATGAAATTCGCTAACCTTCACTCGAGAAGTCGGGGAGAATGTGAGTAAAACGCATTCTTTTCAAAAGAGGTTCTTCGTTTAATTTCTCCAAATGTACTATAAAATCATCGAGGATTTCTGGTTCAAAAATCATAAACAAATTCAACATCCAGATAATGAAAAAATTACAGGTAATATCTTTTCATAATAAACGTGTGTATCGATACCTACAAAACCTAATGTATTTCTTTTGAAAAGGAAAATAATTTTTTCAACGGTTCCAAAGAGATAAGTAAAAATTTTTATTCTGTTTTTCTAAATTCTGTAAACAAATTTTGTTTGCTTCTTGTTCTCCGTATTGCAATTTTGTAAGCAGACTATTCAAATGTGTTAATTTATTTCGAAATTTCTTAGGTTTAGGTCTTTCTAACAAAATTAAATTACAACCTCTACAAACTAAATATCTTTTATCGATAATTTCTCCTCTATTAGAACACTTGTAACAGTTGGCATTATACTCTTCCATTTAAAACAAAAAGATTTTTTTATAAATGGAGATTATGGAACTAAGTCTGCCGAGATATAAAATTTTTCAGCGCAAATGTTTAGTGTTTTACATTTCTACAACAGAGATAATATAGAATAATTTCATTCTATTGTACAACTATTTAGGATATTATGTGTACGATTATAAATATTATTACGGGAGAAATCGGGATTTTTCAGTTGGCGAAAGGTATATTTTGAAATATTAGAAGGAATGAAAGAGAATAATATGAACATCATTAACTACTGAATTTCTCTAATATCGTTCTTAATCACATCATAGGCTAAAAATTTCTCAGAGACAACAACAACATAACAAATCGCGTTTGTAACAGCTTTTTGAAAAATCCATATTGATAATTATATCGTTCTTTGAACCAGAAATATTTGTCAAACTCTTTGTTGTATCAATGACATAAATAGGTATTCGCTAAAAATTCTTTAGGATTGTAATACATTTCCTTATTATTACAGTAAACTTTCTTAAAAATCTTGATACATCTGATACAATGATTCTGAAAAGACCTCCGGAAATGTTTAAATTTTGTAATTCATCTGGATTAATAAGAACCGTTCAATTTTACTCTGATATTTTTTACATTCAAACTATCGAACTTTGAAGGATTTTTTTCTTGATTTATTCTGTCTATCTGTTTGAAAACCTATAATAACGAACTTGGGATGGATTGAAGATATTTCTATAAATATTTGTAATATCGAACGAATAAGTTGTTCCGGAAATACCTTTTTGTTCAATAACATTGCCAATCTAGAAAATTAAACATAATGTTTTGACTTTTTGTAATTTCATCAATCAACCTAATTTTACTCGTGGTTTTATAATCAATCATTGGAACTCTAATAAAAAAATCTGTAATTGTTATTTTTCCATCAACAGGCATAACATTTCCAGTTGCAGTCTTCAGAATCACATCATCGTCTTCTGCTCTTATAAAACTTAGATAAAATCCTCCTTTATAGATCGGAATAGTAACATTTTCAAAAAATCCTAATCCAAAATGAGATAAATTTCCAGCTGCTTCAAAAACACCAAATTTAAAATCTGATTCAAAGCCATTAGAAGTTTGAGAAATAACATCACTTTTTGAATACGAAATAGTTCCTTTAAATTGTGCTTAATTGGCCACAGTTTTCGACTTCTTCTATCAATTTATTGTGTTTTCTTACTTCAATCTTAGAAAATAAAAACGGTATAAAATTATCGATTAATCTAACATTATCAGTTCCAAGATATGCTTGACCATCTTGTTTTGTTAAAGTTCCAGAAATATAAAAACTGGAAGTTAGACGAGCAAAAGTTATCTCCAAAATCAATATTAAACTCAGTTCTTTTATTCGGTTCATTCAAATGTTGTTTACTAATTGGATAGAAATTTTTAAACTCCGCCCTTTCAATATCACTAGCATATTTTCTGTAGTCCGCCATTTAATAAGAGAAAATTTAGAAATTTTAAACATCATGTATCATTTTTTCATCGATCTAATGTACGTTTTTTATAAGAAAAGATATAAATTTTAGTAAAATAATTAAAAAGATTAGAGTCATTTTTAATGATCTACTTCGTCATATTCAGGATTCTGTTCCTTAAATTTTGCGATCTCGGTCACATATTTCAATAAAATTTGCACAGGATAGTAACCGCTATCTATAATATTTGTTCCAATCAACTGTATCTTTATTTTCATCCAAAAACTTTATACTCAAGTGTTGATAGAGACAAAGAACAGACATATGATCTTTTAATTGATAATGTATATTTTCTTGAATGAACTCTGATGATAAAGTTTGATATTTAGCAATGTTATACCAATTCAATTTGTTTACGTATAATCTCATCATATCTTCGGATAATTCATATTTTTGAGAAATGTCATCCCAATGTTCTTTTTTTCAAATCTCTTTCGTGTTGCATGATAAAAAGATCGAAAGCACTGTAATGTCCCGCCATCTCTATTTATTAAGAAAAAATTTCAAAAATCAAGTTTTTATAAATTGGCTCTTTTTTGAGTTACATTCAGCACATTTTCCAGAAATTCTCTTAACTCCATTGATATTTGCGTAATATTTTATATCATTTGTTGCAGTTTTTTCTTTACATCTCACACAATATATGAGCGCCATTTATATAAGGAAAATTAGTCATCATAGCCGCCTAATCCATTAAATCTGTTATCAATATTTTCAAAAGTTTTATTAACATCTTCTTTAAATTTATTAAAGTTTTCTTCTAGTTTATTTACTTTATCGAGATATAAATCGTTGTATTCAACGAGTTTATGATCAATATTCTCAAAAGTTTTTGTGTGGCATCTAAACTAAACTTATCAAAAGACTGCTTATTTTTTATAACTTTTTCATTTAATTTTCGCCAAAGTTTTCTTCTAGTTTAATTAATTTATCATGAAGTAAAGATTGATTAGTAACTACTCTTTTAAAAACTTCACCATTTTTTCTATCGGTTTCATTTAAAACCCTCTTGAAATTTAGCGAAATGTTCCAAAAAGTTTGTTATTTTTCCATAAAGATCGCCTTTATATAGATTGAAATTTTCCTCAAAAATTTGTAAATTTTTCATCACAATTTTCTATAGATCTTTTACTTCTTTCATCAAGTTTTTCATAGACTTCTGTTGTAAAAAATCTTTAACATGCTGTTTATGATTCTCATAATTTTGTTTTAGTTCATTAAACATTTTAATAGGATCTTCTAATTGAATCATTACAACAACATCAAATGGGATTAATTCCTTTACTAACACCGCTAATTCTTTTTCCTTTAAAATCTAAGGCATTTTTTAACATTCGGATCATGTAAATCGACAATATCGATGTTTTCTGATAATTTTGGAGGTTTTAAAATTTGTTCTTTAACAACAAAACATCATGTTTGTCAATACCAGGTCGAACGAACACCGACAATTCTTTTTTATTAGCCAAACTAACATAATTCTTTTCAACTTTGATCGCTTCAGTAATTTCATCAGCTTTTTCGATGTGAGACATTAAATTGGTAAATAATTTTTTTACGCCATCATCAACTTCTTTTTCCAATGTTTTTTATTTTATCAGCAACTTTCATTTGAACTCATGAAATTTGCAAGTTTGTTATCATATTCTGCTTTAAAATCTTCAATTCTCGACAGCAAACATATCTGAATCTGAAAGGTTTTGTAATAAATTTTCTAACTTGTTATCAAACTCATTTCTCAAACTATCAAAATTCAAACTATTATCTACATTTTGAATAATTTGTGTTCCAAATACGTCAAAAATATTTTGTGAATCCATATTTATTAAGCAATAATTTGTTAACAACTTCTTTAAAATCTTTACCATTACTCAGTTCATTCAACACAAAAAACACATAAATGACCACAAATTGGGGGATCTTTATAGTCTTGAATCTGAGAATCATTTGTAGTAGACGCTTGATTTTTTCAAATATTTTAATCAATTCTATAGGTGGTTTGTCCTCAATTCTTCCATACGAATCAAAATAATATGCATTCTTATCTTTTTTATAATAACAAATCCAATGTGTTCCACTTCCCATAATCGAGTCTAAATTCACAATTCCACATTTCAAATTTCTTAACTTTTTCAGGTAATGTATCTCTCATGAAGATTCCTCTAAAATGTTTAATATTTTTGCAGATTTCTTCCAATTCCCCGAATGTTAAAGGTTTTAAATTTTTTTTTCAATGTTTGATTTCACGTAATTCAAAGTTTTTTTCATCTAATCAGATCCTGTAACATCTTCCAACTCTTTATCTAACCAATTTAAAATGTTTCGAACAATAGGAATCACATCCTTTTTAACGATTGGAGCAGCTTTACGAACATTAAGGAACAACATTTTTAACAACTGGAATATTTTCTCCAAAATCTAATAAATCTTTCAAAAGTCCACCATTTTTAAGTTCTTTCAACTGATTATAAGAAAATTCTATTCTGGTTCCTTTATTGTTTTTCTTATGTTTTTCGAGTTTATTGTATTGTCTATTTGTTAAAAATATCTTATCTTCGCCATTTTTTAGTTGATCTATTTTAAATTGAATACTAACGGTTATTTTTTTCTTCTTAAAAGCGGATTTTATTTTTTCTTTCTGATTTTTGCTGAAGTTTACGTTCACCTCCATTTATATAGTTAAAATTTCAAGTTCTCTTCGATTCCCATTCCTAGTTTTCTCTTCAAAAACATTGCTCCAGCTGTTGGAAGCGCGCAACAAATCTTTCACCTAAACTAGCATCTTTTTGATAAAAATCTATCCATTGCCTTATCTTGCAAAACTTTATCTGCGATATGTCTGGAATTTGTGTCTCTATGTTTTGCATAAAAAATATCGTGTTCCATAGCAGCTTGATCTAATTTATTTATACCAGGATCTCCTCTTTTTAGTCTTTTTTTCGAGTTTTGTGCCAGGCCCCAGATACTGATAAGTTGGTACGTGTAATTCAAAAGGTAAATTGTTGATAAAATCATTCAAAAGTCCACTACCCCCTCAATCATAGATGAACTTATTGCCGGCAAAAACACTCGTTTTAAATATTTAATTCCATCAGGTTTTTCAATCATTTCATCAAGTTTTGTTCGAAATAAAATCTTTAATCGCTTTCTTTTCGTTCAAAAAAATTGTTGTTTCCAGCCTTTTCTTGAGCATAAATAATAATTAATATTCCATCGAGTTTTGTCAAATCGTCGATATATCTGTATTCAATCTTATTATCACTGTATTTTCTCACACCTGATCCTTCGATTCTTTTTTCCCCAAATTGGTTTTAATCAAATTGAGATATTTTTTTACCTTTACTTGACTTTGGTTTCTTAGTTGATGGATCATTATTTTTTGTAAATTGAATCAGATTTCCATAAAATTTCAGTATACTTTTTCAAGTCTTCTTCAGAATATAAACCGTCTTTTGGAACATCAGTGCCTGTTAATAATCTCCATAAACCTTGAGTTCCTTCATATGTTTTTTTTCATTAATAATGATATCATTATGCTCAAAATTCACGGGCAAATTTCCAATCATAAAACTTTTCTTTTTTCTGTCCCAATACAAACCAAATTTATCATCCTTTGCTCTAGGAAGAAATTTTTTACCAAATTTCACCAATTATTATATCCGTTGTTCCAGGACTTATTGGTTCAACTATGGTAGAGTCTTCAATGATTCGAGGTCTAAATGGTGTTGAAGATGGTAATTTTTGGCAATTCAAACTCAGATTCTGGAATTGAAATATCGGCAAATTGTCGTACAACTGGAACCAAATTCATCAAATTTTGATTTATCGCTTAAAACATTTTCAATTTTTGCCCTCAACATTTTTTATTGCAGATGTTACAGGTTGATTAATTTTTTGAATAAATTCTTGTTCTTCTTCATCAATTCGAATCTGTTCTTTAAATTCTTTGATTAATTTTCTTTTCTATTTGATCAAGTTTTTTTGCTTCTTCTGAAGTTTACGTTCGCCATTTATTTAGGAAAATTTTGAAACGTAAACGTGGAACGTGGAAACGTGAACACGAAACGAGAACACGAAACGTGGAACGTAAAAAACGTGAACACGGAACGTAAAACGTGAACGTGGAACGTGAAACGTAAACACGAACGTAAAACATGAACGTGAAAACGTAAACACGAACGTGAAACATGTAACGTGAAACATGAACGTGAAAATGAAACGTGAACGTGAACGTGTGGAACGTGAACAGATTTACCGTTTTTCTGTTATTTTCATAATGTAAATAAAAAGTAAAGATAATATAAAAATAATTTGTAACAAATATTTTATCGAGACCACTGAGCAGCATTTATGTTAGAAAATTTATTCAAATATTTTCCATTTTTAGGCTTCAAAGTTAGATTAATTAGTTAAAAAATCCATAGTCTTCTTTCCAAATTTTATCACACAATTTCATTAAAGTGGTTAAAACTCATATCAGATCCCACATAATTGTTGTAAATCTTTCTCGAATAGTGATCGTCTTGCTTAAAAACACACAACATATTCAAATTATTTCTAATAACTTGTTTATCAACCTTTGAAAAGCATTGGGAAAGATAGATACAAGATATGTTTTTGTGACGGGACATTTACGAAATATTCCTTAATAACGTCTTGATTTTCTAAAATACAATCATCAAAAACGATTAACGAATTGGGTTTACATTCGCCTTAACGGAACTATGTCCTCAGAAGCATTATAAAAAAATGTGATATTTTTTTGTTTAAGTTTTTCTCAATATTTTCAAATCTTTCTTGTAATTTTTTATAGGCGTCTTGTTCTAAAGATTTACTAAAAACATACAAATTGGAATAAGGAATCAACCTATTGTAGATAAAATTCAATAATAAAGTTGTTTTTTCCACATCCACTTGAACCAACAATTAACAATCTGATTGGTTGATCTTTCTTACTTTCTTCAAACGTTTGAAAGTTTTATCTGATCTTTTTGCTTTAAAAAATTTCTCCATTTAAATAGAAGATTTCATCTTGAAGCAACGCTTGCGAAAATGAAGCTGTTCAAGTTGACTTCAGAAAGCTCTAAATTAGTTTTAAACTTGGAACATCCTATACACTTAGAGGGATGAATCAAATTATTTCATCGGTTTAAGCGGTTTTTATTCTGGACAATTTTGTAATAAATATTAGTGAAAGTTCTCCTTATTGTATAGGATTTAGTGAGAAGAACGTAACAAAATATTATGGTTTAAACAAAGGATATTATACTTTCGATCAAATAAAAAATTCCCTTAAAAATTATCTTAAAACATTCAAACAATCAGATAAATCTTTAAACTTTGACGAAAAACAAGTTTGAAATGCAAAAAAATTATCTTTATAATAAAATTCAAATAAAAATCACCAGTAAGAATAATGTTTTCAGCAATTATTGTAGATTTATTAGGGTTTGTTCAAGAAACTATTGAGCCAAATCAGGTATATTTAGGAAATAAAACGCCAAAATTTAGACCGTTCGATGTAATTGAAGTGCACTGCAATCTCGTTGAACCTAGTTTTGAAAATCATACCCGAACATCTTCACAAAGAATCTGAAAATTTTGTACACATTTTTTCCCAAATGTTGCTTATGGATCAAAAATCAGTGAAAAACCGAATGAAAATCGATTATATTCCAATTAGAAAAAATATGAAAAGAATTCAAAAAATCGTCTTAACTGTTCAAGACTCTGAGGGAAATTTATTAAATAATGAGAGTAAAACAACAATATATTTAAGATTGAAAAAGGAATAAAAATGAGTTGATGATGATGACAAAATTCAATATTTTTACTTAAAAAACAAGAGTCTATGCCATAGACCCTTTCAAAATCTTCATCCTGACACTGTTTTTATCAATGAATCTGGCCTTCATTCTCAAAATAAAAATTACTAGTTAAATTTCTTTTTCTATCTAAATGGAGTCAGTTGTAGACCTACTCAATAATCAACTTAGATTTAAAAGCAAACATATCTTTTACAATTGTTGACGAAAATAATGAATTTTGGTTTAAGGCTAAAGATGTTGCAGAAATATTGGAATTTAAAATACGAGACAAGCTATCATAGATCGTGTTAAAGAAAAATACAAAAAAAGCTTTGAAAACATAGATTCTGACAAGGGTATCGAAATCGCGACTCTTACAAAAATTACATCCAGACACTATTTTCATCAATGAACCAGGCATAATATTCTTTAATACTGAAATCTAAAATGAAGATTGCAGAAACGTTTCAAAAATTGGGTTTTAGAAGAAGTTTTACCGAGTATTAGAAAATATGGCGAGTACAAACTTGAAAACGAAAATAAGCAGTTAAAAAAGATGAAATAAAACAGTTACAAATTAAAGATGAAATGAAATCATTGAAAATAGAGAATCAAGAATTGCGAATGGAATTAATGAAGAGAGATATGGTATGTAAAGATTTTGATAAGAAAAAACACCATGTTTTTTGTGTTAATTAAGAAGAATCACATGTGGGAATGGCCTTATTACGTTATCAGAGCTCAGAAACGAGAAATACCAAACCGATTAAAACATCTAAAAATAAATTATCCTGAATTAGAGATTTTGTTCATTGATGACGAACCAAATTCTATCAATCTGTATAACCAAATGAAAGAATCTTTGAATATTTTATACAACGGAAATCATTTTACTACAAATATGGCAGAATCTCGACTGATTTATAGAATATCTAAATTACACGATGAAAATGTTTCTAAATTTTACTAAAAACTCTCGATTTATTATATTTTTGTTTGTAAATGTTTAGCATAACTAGGTAACCATTGTAAAATCTTTTTTTTCATATTCACAAGGCATTTCGTTTTTATAACTTTCGCTGAAAATTTTTTTAGCACAATCTTTGCAAAAAGCATCTTTTCTATCTTTACTATACTGCCAGTTATTAAATTCAGAATATATTTTTAATTTCTTTTACAAAAGTAACACTTTTTCTCTTCTAAAGTTAATTTGTTCATTTTATCATATAATTCCTTACAATAAACAGTCTTTTCTATTCTCTTCTTGACACTTTGTACATTTCTTTTGAGACTCCATTTATATAGAAAAAAATTATTACACGATGAAAATGTTAAACTCTTGAATTATGATATTTTTGTTTGTAAATGTTTTTGATAATTATTTAACCATTTTATAGTTCTTCCACATTCACATTGAGTATCTTCATAATATAATCTATGAAGATTCTTCTTTACACAATCTTTACAATTATGAGTCTTTCCTTATCTCTACTATAGTGATCACTATTAAACTCTGAAATTTTTTTAGTTTCTTTACATTTAAGACATTCTTTATCTTCCAAAGTTAATTTTTCTATTTTATCATATAATTCTTTATGATATTCCCTTTCACAATCTTTTGCAATTATAATGCATTCCATCTTTCCTATTTTTATCTTTATAAAATTCATTTAAATCTTTAAATTCTTTGCACTTTGTACATTTCTTTTGAAGCGCCATTTATATATAGAAAAATTTATATTACAGTTTTGACTTCTTCAATTCATATTCATAAAACTTTCCGGTTATTTCTTCATTATTTAAAATCTTTTATACTATAAGTTACAGGATCTGTGTTATTAATTTGATAAATCACAAAGATTTCTCTTGACCAATTGTTCTTATATTTGTTCGAAAATGTTTGTTTTTTACTAACAATTCTTACATGATCATTGACTTTAAATTTAGTTTTCGTGTGAATTTCTGGTGGAAACATACTTAAAAACCGACTCTAATAACTCTTTTTCTGCATCTTTAATCTACGTCTTTAGGCTTCATTTTGATTGTGCTATGAACAGTATCGTTATATTTCTTTACGATTTCTTGAAGAATATCGATCCATTTAAAAGTTTTTATTAATCTCAAAAAGAACCTTCATTCTTTCATTTTGAGTTCTGTTATATCTCTCTACAATACTTGATTTCTCTTCGTTTTCAGTATGATAAAATCTTAATGTTGTATTTCCTCAAAACATCGTTAAATTCTTTATTTTTTAAACTCTAAACCCTTATCTGTATGAAGTAGGTTATAGGAGGTTTGTGATTGATCCTTATGGCATCTTTTACTATATCTTCGAAAGCTTTTGAAATATCCTTGCCGTTTTTTCTTTTGATAGCTCTTGACCAAGGCATATTTTGAGAAAGTATCAATAACATTTAACATATACTTAAATCCATCATTTTGATCTGAATAGTTAGACATTATAACTAAATCTGCTGCCCATAAATCGTCAATTCCTAATGTTATAATTTTTCTCTTTTTAAACTTCTTTCGTACCGGTGCATGAATTTCTCTAGCTTCAATCTCTATCTCATCTTTAGTCTTCAATTTCTTGCTTAACAAGGTTTTGGATTTGGATTCTTTATAAACTTACTCTTGTTTGTCTTACATTTTGAACATTTTGCAGCAATTCTATACAATCCATTTTGAGTTTGAACGATTTTTGAATCTATATTTTTCGTTTTTCTTTTTACACTTGTGACAGTGAATTAAAATCGTCTTCCATTTACCATATCAAAGTTTCCAAGTTTATTTAATTCGTCTAAAATATCTGTTTTATATCCATACGGTACTGTATCGATCTTATTTTCTAGGACAATTCTCTTATCATCTTTAGCGTTCAGTGCCAGCTTGTTTATGGTAACAGTGTACAACTCATGTTTATAACTTTTGATGACTGTCATCTCCCTAAATTCTTCTTTATCTTCGAACAAACATTTCTTCAAGTTTTTCGATATTTATTGTTTTATTTACAACGCTTCTCTTAATTCCCTTTACACCTAACTGGGTTTTTATCTAGATATTTGTACGAGTACATCTTAGACCTTAAACCACAAAATTCTTCTAAAACTTCGCTATTTAAACTCATCTTTTGAATTTCCCTATTACCTTCTTATTTTTAGTAGTGAAACATTCATGATCTTTTTGGATAATCACTTGTATCAAAGTCATCTATATTTTCTTTAATAATTTTAAAAGGATCTCGTTTCAATTCTAGAAAATAACTGTCTGTATCCATGTAACACAGATTCAAATCTGGATCAAACTTCTTTAATTTGTTGTAATAAAAACTCGTACGTTAGCAATTTTGAGAGGTCGAGAACTGAAAATCCTATGTAAATCGGTTTGTTAAATTTAACCTTTTGTTTTGTACATGTGACTCGCTATAACAGTTGTCGTCAAAGATGTTAAAGCATTTGAAATTTGTTTTCTTAGCTTGTTTCATTGAAAATTCTTCATTTCCAAGCTTAATATCACATCTGTTTTCTCACATTTTCCATAGATTTTCCAAAAACTGAGTTGTTCATCAGCTTAAAAAAGTCCTTTTCAAAGTCGCTTGTAGCTTTGGTTCTCATGTTTGTGTTTAAAATCAATGTATTCTTTCATAAAAGGCTTCTGATCGAATGCAATAACTCTATTCACATGTTTCAAAATCATACCTTGTTCCAAATAGAACTTCAAATTTCTCGAATGAACAACGTATTCAGTTTTATCCAGTAGAGTTGTGCAAAGTTTGTTTTTAAAATGTTCTGGAGCAAGAGGTAAATCCTTGTGATGTTCGTGTAAATTTGTTTGGATATCCAAGATCGACTTCGAGAATATAGCCATAATCTTCGTCGCCAGTGAGTTCTAAAATTGTTTTCTTGCCACTCTTCTTTTGTATACGTTTTAGGATCCATCCACTTGATATCACTAAACGGCAGTTTTTGCATAAGACCATACCCATAAAGGTTGTTTTGCATCGAGATAGAGTAAATAGTTTTCGGGCTTTGTCTTATCAAAATCTTTTAAATATTTGTTATTTGCTTTCACATATCGTTTAATACACTGAGAAATGCCTCCGCGAATACCTTTTTCGATCATCAAATACATATTATAATCACTAATTAATTGTAATTCTATCTTCGTTAATTTTAACATTGCGTCCCATGCGAGACTGGGAGCTGTTAGATAGTGTGCCGGATCGAGTTTTATAGCAATTCAAAACAAATATTCCTAAAATTTTCAAAGATATCAGCGAGCAATAGAACATCTTGAATGTTATAGAGATCAGAGTAATTTCCTAGATTTTTCTCTTTTAATTTGTTTCCAAACATTTAAGTAGTGTTGAAAATCTTTCTCAGATATGCTCTCATCTGTCAAAAGTGAATAGAAATCTTGAATTCTCAATTCTTCTGTGTAATCAAGTTTTTCAATACTGTCGATAAATTCATAGGGAAATATTCCTTTTCCAGATAGAATTTTAAAAATCTCGTCGTCGTCATTTGGCTGTCTTTCTATTATCTCATTCAGTCCATCTTGTATAAAATGATTTGTATGTTTGAAGTCTTCTCTCTTTAGATTTTTAGCTAACTTTTCTATAGACGAGGCCATGAATCTGAACGTGTCTACAAACGAAAACTTGATGAATTTTCTTGGCTTATCACCTTCGAATTCATAGCCATATCCAGAATTTACAGAATAATTTATATATTTTTCATCGGTGTTTGCAATCAAATCAACATTTCCATATTGTTTAGCCAATTCTTTTACGTACAAATGAGTATCGTAATTTGACATATTGTGGCAGAAAACGGGAATATTCTGAGGAAATTTCAAATTTAGATTGCAACATGCATGAGCTGCGCCTCGAAACTTGCCGGTTTAAATGACAATGATCTCTCACTTTATTATAACTCTTATCTTTCCACTATCAGGAGTAAAACCATACTGAATTGACCCAACTTCATAAGCAGACCATTCACAGATATGACAAACGTTTGAATTTTGATACAAAATTTCTTCTTCTTCTGTCAATTTCATAGGTTTCATGTTCTTAGAATTATATTTTTTCGCTATGTATTTCGATAATTTATTGAGTTCTTCAAACAATTTTGTCGGGACGTTTTTCAAATCTTCTTCATTTTTGGCACGATAACATATCGGTTTGTACATGCGATTGGTCACATTCGACACTAAATATAGAGTAAAAACCATAAGGAATGTGCCTCTGAATCTTGGTTGTAGTCGATCTTTGTGGATTGTTCTTGCATGTCGGAATTTTTCTAATATGCTCTCAAAGTCCATATAAAATTACGTACGGATGGTTAAATTTCTTTTGATAATTAGTAAATTTAGTTGTTTGACCTGGAAATGGCATAATTGGCTTACAAACTTCATGTTGCTTGCAAAATTTCTAAATGATCTGCTAAATCTCCAGATTTGTAGAAATGGCTTTAAACATCTTCTACATAGCAATTTTTTATGTTCGTGTTTAGATAACTGAGAACTCACTAATCTATTTAAATCTGTTATCAACACATAATGAGATTTGTCTTCTTGTTTAACATACAATAAATCGATTTCTAACTCGGCATTATAAACTTCGGAAATTTGTAATGGAACAATGTTGAGTTTTTCGTCATAAGTATAGATATTTATAGACATTTTTGGATATTTTGTACTTGGAATTGGAGCTGCGTTTCTCAAATAATTGTATATCTTTTAAAGACATTGGATACTTCAAAGCCCGAAAATATCTCGTCATTTACAAATTTCTCGTATTGCTTTGCTCTGTCAGCATTCTTTTCGGGTTTTCCCCATAGCACATCGGATAGAATAAACAAAACAGAAATCATCTTTATTTTTGTTATTTACACAAGCTTTCTTTACTTTGATCTCTTGTGGTAAATCGATATATGATCCTGCGTTCATAAATTCGTGTTTATTAAGGCTCAAAACTAGTTGTTTGCAGCGTTTTAATGTCCATCCGGAACCTTTATTTAGGATTATTCGTTTGTTCTCGATGTGTTAATTTATTAAATTGCTTAGTAATAAAGTCGTTCACATCGAAGATTTCATCCGCTTTTATAGTAAAATACATAGGACAAGTTTGTGGTTTGTGGTTCACCGTTCACTAAAGTTCGTTCGTATTCGCATTCTAAAGATAAATAACCTTATCATATTTTTAACGGTTTCTTGAAATTTTTCCTATTAAACTTTTAATCTCTGCCTCATAATTGATAGATATTTGTAAATTGACATGAAATTTTCGTTTAAATTCGTTAAAATGTATTGTTTGAAAAGACCATGTATAGAGGATAAAACTTCTACATCTATGATATTTTCAGGTTTTTCGTTAAGAGTTTTATCAATTTCTTCGATCATTTCAGACTTAGTTTTATCGTTTGTTTCTATGGACAATTTTTCAGCGATTGATTGAATTTTTTTTTCATCATTAAATAGATTGAGATCTTTTTTATCTTCCTTAAAGTTTTTCTTTAATTTCACGCAATTTTTCTATATTGTACATCTTCTCGTGACCATCGATCTGATTCTCCTTAGCCCATTGTCTTAAATAATTCAATTCTTTATTATAAATTTCTTTGTTCTTCAAATGATTTTTCGAATTGTAATGTCGAGTATAGCGATGTTCAAAAATGTCTTTTTTGCAGTATGGGCACTCTAATCTTTTTCCGCTCCATATTTAAAGAGCAAAAATTTGTGAACTAAAATTTTGAGAAGTGGTGATTTTTGTGACAACTTGACACAAAACAGCACAATTTCTGGTCAAATGTTTTCAGATTGTTCTATTTATTATAGAAAAATCTTTTAACTAAGTTCTCCTGTGTGCCGCGTAGTGCTACCAACATTTCTCGCTCAACGGTAATTCAACATTCGAGTATTATAAATTCCACAATTTATGTTGTCATACTGTCATGAAAAATTGCTTGAATACAGTTTACCATAGTTTATTTAAGTAAATTGTATTGTGAATTGTTTTTACATATTTATGGTGTATTGAACAGTATTTGTATTGACTTTTGGGCTGTCCCAAAAGTGGTCCAGAACCGCCATATTATTATCTTGTTTTTACATATTATGGTGTATTGAACAGTATTTGTATTGATTTTTGGGCTGTCCCAAAAGTGGTCCAGAACCCGCCATATTAATTATCTTGTTTTTTTAACATATTTATGGTGTATTGAACAGTATTTGTATTGATTTTTTGGGCTGTCCCAAAAAGTGGTCCAGAACCGCCATACTGTTTTGATTTTACAGATTCGTTTATTGTCCTTTAAACAGTATTTTCCCTTGATTTTCTGTCTGTCCCAAAAAGTGAGCCAGAAACCGCCATATTCATATCTACTTATATATATATATATATCTATATATATATATATATATATATATATGTATATATATGTATATATATATGTATATATATATATTTAAATATATTATATTAATTAATAGTCTTGGAAGTCAGTAGACGTATGCAAATATTTGTGTCTTGCATTAAAACAAATATTTTACCTAAGTTTCAATAAAAAAAGGAGAGATAGTAAAACTTGTTAACACTAGCTTTACAAATACTAATTGAAAATTATGAATTAAAGGGTAATGAAGAAAAACATAACAAATAAACAGAGAAAAGAAATAACAAATGTAAAGTTTAGGATTGTTTAACTAAAACCTCAGTTGTGTTAATAGTATTATATATGTCTGCTTCATTTTATTGACTTGTATAAACCATATCAGTCGTGACCTGTGGTTGTCCTGCCATATGTTGGAAAGTGATATTTGCTAACATATGAAATTATTATGTAAACGGTTTTTTTTATTTAAGAGTGTTTTAGTAATTTTAAGAAGAAAGGATTTCACTCTAAATAAAATTGTTTTCTTAAGGTTTTTTCTTTAACTAGCAACATTTCTCACTTCGAAAATCAAAACCAGTAACATGACCACAGTCATAGTCTGGATAAGGTGGTCACTTTGGTCGAGAAATTCGAGTTTACACACAAGTCTCTAATTTCAAAGAAATTGAACATCACCTGGCTTAAGGTTGGTTTGGGGGTAAAGGTGGCAACGTAGCGTAAGTTTTACTGGAAAACTGTAATGTGTATTATTTTTGTTATTTATATATATATATATATATATATATATATATATATATATATATATGTATATATTATATATTATATATTTATATATATTATATATAAATATATATAATTATATATATATATATATATATATATATTTATACATTCAATGTTACCATATAAGTAAACGATTTCTTGAATAATGAAATATTAGCGATAAAAGTCATAATGAATTTTTTGTACCATACTGGTATTTTAATTTAAACTTCCAATGAAAAGCATTCATAAATTGAGGTAAATATAGATTCAGAACAAAAAATATTTGGTAAATTATAAAGTGTGTAAAACATAACATAACCGCAGTCTGAGGTTGAAATATTAAAATCCTAGTATTTGTTACGACCAGACGTTGTAAATAATGAGGTACAGACAGCTAGTTTTTTAATATGACAACATTGACCGGGCTTTGAAGAATGAATGTTACGAGATTTTCTGGATCTCGATATGTTAAAATGTTAATGACACTAGAGAACGCAAGAAGACTATCCAGTAGTAGTATGTAGACACGTGTGACATTACATAAACAATTGATATCCTATTAAACACGTTACAATATTGATGTACAACTTCAAGCTGAATATGATTTAATAACAGATAAGATAATTTTCGTACTTCGAGATTACAAAATAAAAAAACAGTTCTGACATTCAATGACGACAGATAATTGTTCACCCCGTCATTTGATTCCGTCAGCACCGGAAGTGCCTCATTACTGCACATTTTTTCACTTCCGCCCAATATCTCACTTATTCCCATTAGTTTTCCCGTCTCTTTAAATCTTTACTTTGTAAATTTGACAATAATTACAATAATTTATACTCGAAACACTACTATATGGTTTTTTTTTGTAGTGGACAGAGATCATTATAATATTAATTAATAAAAAAAAAACAAAAAGCAAAATATAATTGATGAAGTGTAATAGGTGCGTGGAAAAAAGCCACACGATTCATCAGCTGCTGTAGCTGGAGAATGAATGACAACCCTAGTCAGAAGGAAGAGGTCAAAATATATCATCAAAATGTAATACTCATATTTACTGTAGATATTAATCGGAATAGGTCTGCAGTTAGGTGTAATCTTTTAACTGAAAGTATATATATTTCCGTGTACAGTTATACATTTGTATATATGCTGAATGTATGACACTTGCCATAGGGTCTCGTGGGTGCGAGTGCGCAGGTCGCCATTAACTGTCAGCCTTCAACCAGTGTTTTAATCACTTCCGCCAAAATTTCTAATCAACGGTCGACTCCTGAGGTTCATAATTATCAGCCCAAAGAGAATCTTCATCAAATATATCAGCAGGGACAATCTAACAGCATCACGAATATTTTATTATCGAGTTATCTGGTGTAAGTTTTAGTCTATATTTAAAGATTTAGCTACAATCATTTGTGTGATCGATGGTAATAATATGCCGTATACAGATGATTATTATTTTTATTCGAGAGTAATTCAAACGGCTTAAATTTCAAAACAACTATTACTTTTTATATTTAAAAATAAAATTTTATTTCTTAAAAACATACGTTATTATACCATGATTAAAAACATACCAAACATTTCGTATGAAATGAATGTACCAGAAATATATTGACTAAATGAAAATTAAAAAGTCATCATTCACTGTGTTTATTTTGATACGATAAACCATAATGTTTGGTGTTTAATGTTAACAACAAGGTGTCAAATGATTTACAGCAGTAGTGGTTCTGTGTATATGTTTCCAAGGTTGTGTCTAGAGAATGTAATGGGTTATATTGTATACAAAATACAGTGTATAAGACTGCTTTGATCCATAATAAAGGAGAAGAATGTTATACTTTAAGAGGAAAATTTACAATATAACAATAATGTCAATGAAAGGTTTATTTCTTATTTAATTCTAATGGAAATAAAAACTACATATATAAGAAACATGCATTGATGGCTACAGTTCTAGGACAAGCTAAAATACAAGAATGGACATTTACTCTTCTACAAATAATGAATATATAAACAATACAATATATATATATATATATATATATATATATATATATATATATATATATATAATGCAAAATACCTTATAAGTAAATAAAAAAGTGCAAATATATCTATAAATAATAACAGATGAAAATAAGCTGTAAATAAATAACAAATGCTTAATAACTCATCAATATAAACTACATGGAAAGGAAAACATGGTTATGCTCATGGCAGATAATATACATTCCTCAAATATCAGCAATAGATCATAATAGATCGGTAATAGGTTAATGTTAATGGAACGTTAAATTTCCACCCTTTTAATTCAGTTAACCTTTGAAAGTTAAAAATGTATAAGTTATTTGAAAGTTATTATAAGTTAAAAAATGTGATGCAAAATTTTAAAATTAATTTCTTTATTAATTTATTTAGAATATTTAGGTATCAATAAAAGCCGTGCATGCAAGACCAATTAGCAAACAAGAAAAATTTGCGACTTCAAGTAAATAGATTAACTGTAATTCCTGTCTTTATTTACCTTCTATAGAATTATGTCCATATTAGACAAAATTATAATTAATTTATTGTATTACAAAATGAACTCGTAAGACAAAATATGCATATGTAAATATTCAAACACCACACAATAAATAATTTAGGGAATCTTTACCGTGAATTATTCACTAAAAACAACCTCCTAGAAATTTGATTATACATTTAAATGAATCTTTTAGAAATGTACAGTGTAATTAGCAAATGTTTGGTCCATCATCATCCACCAAGGGATTGCTTTACATAATAGCTATTCAAAGTAAAGTGGATACATATTTTGTAAATATAGAATTTTAAATGAAAAATTATTATACTTAATTTTTATATAAAAAGAAACATGATCTGAGTTTCTGTCGCTTGTTGTTGAACTGAAGACGTGTGAAACCTGACACGAATCTACAGAAGTGGCTGGCTGTTGTTAGTTAATTTGTTTAAGGATTCTCAGTTACGCTGTTGAAGATGGGGTGTATTGAGGGGAGGTTGAATCGAGAGGTGAGGAGGGTAGTGAGAGGACAGGCTGATCTTGTCAACTTCCCTTATGAATATCTACGCCTTCTCGATTGATGGCTTTTTTCTTGAACGCACTAGAGGTATGTATTATTTGGATTTTAAAGACCATATAATGATGTAAATATGGACATTGAAGTTGTAAATGTGATTAATTGCATACTGTAATAGTCTATTTGTATTATAATTAACTAGGGAGTTGTAAAGGTAGTATTGTAATTATTTTGATAATACGATAAAACACCATGTAACACATGTAATAATTTTCCATGGTATTGAATCCATTGATTAACTATATTTGAAAAATAAATAACCTCAGGACACAATGTGCACTCATGTAGTAGAATAGAAAACATAATCATATTATTAAAAAAAAACTAAAAGGAACAGTCAATTAATAATAACACTATACAATAACATTATTTATTACAGTATCTCGTATACGAACACACACACACACACACACACACATTTTAGCTTAGCTTCTGTTGAGAGTAGTTTATATAAAGTGGCAATGCAAGGGTTTATTGTATTTTATTTGCAAGCGTAGCACATGGTATTTCCATGTAAAATTATTACCTTCAGTCAACCCAAGATACTTTTTTCTCAATTGTCAATCTATTAAAAACCTTAAACAATCACTCCGTTTATTCTTTATGTCCATTAGGTGTAGGCATATATGGAATTTCACATAAATGACACTGAGTATTACTTTTGTACCGGCCTCTCATATTTTTCCATTAGATGTAGGCCTACGTTGAATTCTCATATATGGCATTGAGTGTTAATTTTGTACCTTCCTCTCAACTTTTTCAGTCAAATATTATTAATAAATATGTTTTCACTGTTAATTTTCAAACCATGGTCATGGAAAACTTTAGTGCATTTTGTAAACGAATCGCGCAACCATCTTCTACCTCCGAGATATTTGTTGATATTATAGAATAAGGATATCATAAGCAAATAAAAATATATTTCTTCACTTATTTAAATCTGGAAGAATTAACCACAATAATTAACATTAACGGTAAAAACCATACTCTGACCTAGCAACAAATACGAGCTCATAACATCTTAGAATCTTAGCAACCAATATCATCAATACAATTTTACTTAGGAATTTCCTTATAGTAGGCTTAAAGGTGGAATCAGAGCGAACTCATACACTTGCTCATTATTACCAATGTTCTGTATAGCATACTTTATACCTGGACGGGTCTACGTGAGTGCCTTACCTAACACGAAGGGGATTTAATAGTATTTTGGATATTATAATTTAATGTTCCTTTATTCAAATGATTTCATATGCCTTATAAGTAAAGTTAAATTGCACACTTAAAATTAAAGTGCATTTTCTATTTATTGAAATTTCAGTAATGATTGACCCCTTATCTTACAACTGGAGGAAATATCCAAAGATAACATTCTGTCAACAGCGTAAATTTGTGAAATGAAGTTAAAACTGTATTTGAAAATAGTCTCCTGTAAGAGCGTCAACGTTAGACAAAGTTTTAAATTGCCGGGACCAGAGCTTTCAACAACTTTATATTTTACCCTCAACGCCATTCCTTTATTTCTTCTAACCTTCACGGAATGTAATTTTATAGAGACGATTTATTTAGGTTTACAACGGTAGAAACACAAATTATACGTTTCATAATAGCATGTGAGATAAATTTGGCATAAAACGTACTTATACAGAATTCAAACAAAGTGACGTCGAGTTATTTTGTTAATTTTGATAGAAGTGAAAATTATAGGTATGGAGATCATTGTTCAATCACTTCTGCCAGCATTGCGCAGTGTTTTACGAGGTCGGTTCTGAAGTGACCTATTAGTTGACATGCAAAATAAGTAACCACTTAGTTATAAGGACAAATTTCTGTATAAAGAGTTCAATTGTAATATTATCAATGTATGTGGATTCACTCACAGCTAAAGTTTTTACTTTTTAATTTTTGTAACCTATAAGTTTATACTTGGATCTTACACCAGATAAGGTTACTTTTGAGTACTAAAAATGTATATATTTTTAATTCATATCGTTATTTTAACTAAAATTGCTATATTTAAAAGTGATGTAACTATGTTGGTAACTACGCACAATATTCACAAGGGAAAAGCACGCCCCACCACAAGTCGCTTAACAAGCTTCGATGACGTTGTATGCAAGATATCATGAATATAGCTAGACGTTTAGCTATGTCATGATATTGTAAATTTAGCTTACGCTCAGTCAGGGGATGAGATTTTCCAGTTATTTTATTTAGGACAATGATCATATACTGAGTCCATTATAAGTATGATAGAATTGATATAGATAGAATGAATGATTTAATATAGATGTGATAAATAGAAAAAATACACAACTTTGATGTAGCAGTGTTTCAGTTTTTAAGACGAGTGTTTTAGAATAGAATATTTATTGTGAAAACTACCCTTATATGGTCAATATTTTATTAATACAATAAAGATGTATTAATCGATAAATATTCTTTAACTTTCTCTAGATGTGACTTCTACTATTATTTAAAAGGAAAGCAAAAATAAAACCTAAAGTTAAGACTAAAGCTTTATCAAACGATAAAACTCAATTATTAATTTAGTTTTGACAATTGTATCTTATTCCCTTTATCCATAGTAGAATAATGGGTTTATGGAGAATAGCAATTATGTAAACAGTTGCGTTATTACACAAGTTTTCAATGGTTACCGCAAATATAAAGTTCCGATGAAATTTATTTTATTATTTATTTTTTGTGTAATTAATTTATTTTAGTTAATTTTGACACTGGTTTTTACCACTCTTCAAGTATGTTTAGCTCTTCAAAGTGAGGGCTTACTTGAGATGGGTATACATTTGAAATGTTTGAGTTGCCCCCATAATTCTGCATTTTGGGGGACACTCAAAATTTCCAAAATCATCATACGAAACTTCCTTTCCACATTACACCACTACACAAAGGATATCTCCTTATATAAACTGTAAACAAAATTGTGCGGAGATCCTGACTTTTTATTCACCCTGTAGAGATGTAGGACACAAGATAAAAACGTTACGACGTCAAGTAAGGGGTGAGATAGCGCACCATTATTCACCCAGCCCTCAGCTGCAGCCACCTTTCTGTATAAATTTTTCTTGCTCATCTGCTGGAAACCTGTCACTTCTGAGATAGAACTGTGGTGTTTTGTCAAAACATTCAACACCCGACTAGTACCAACATTACGTTCTAATACGGATATTGAAAATTGGTGTCTTTCCATCCATATATCCAAATATTAACCTCCATTGATTTTGGTGGATTATTTCCATTAGGCAAGTTTGTACGCTGAATTTTCAAATTACATAATATTTAATAAAACGACAGTAATTGTTATTGTTATAATGGTTATAATGGTAACTTTAGATTATGTGTCGCAGTTTACAACGAAATAAATAAAAATTCATTTTGAGACTGCCATTTTGAAATGCCTACAGACTTTTTGTTTCGAAGTGTTTCTTTGTAGATTTTGTGTTTAAGTAGTTTTGCTATGATTTATAAGAATTTTAAATATCGTGACCAATTCCTCCAAAAATTTTATTAACACTTTGGTTCTCAAGTGGTACAGTGTCTATTCTTAAATTGAGCAACACTGTCAGCTTTTTTAACTGTATTATGTAATTATTATAACATTAAAATGAATTTCTTTTCTTAATAAAAGATTTAGTATAGTAGCACTATGGGCTTTAAAATAAAGAACTATCTTTGGGCAAAACACTTTTGGTACTCAACCTTCATATGGATGAAACTCTTGATTATCTGGAAATTTAAAGATAGTAATGTGGCAAATCATATTAAATCTTTAATTTTAATCTGTAAATAAAGACCATATCAGTGCTTATTTACATAAAATTAGTGTTTTCTTAAAAAAATATACGTACAAAACCATTTTGCATGTATACCATCAGACAATATAATTACTCACCTCTTGCTACACTACCTGTTCGTGGAACAACATTTCTATAAACACCTGTTTCTCAAAAAGTTTGTTGGAAATTAGTTTCAATACTTCTAATCAAAGGAGGGTACATCAATGTCCGTTTGTCATATCATATAATCTTTTCTCAACTGGATTCAATATTTCTTTTGAAATCGATTATATTTAGTCAATCAGTATTTTAGATGAAGCATTGATTATTATAAAAATATATGGACATTGATTGTTAATAATCATTTAATCATAATAGTTATCGGAAATTATTCTGTAACAACACTCTAGAGGGTATCTAAATAATGAAAACTTGTTTCTCTATTCTGAGGTTTATTTAACCAAAAGCGTGTATCTGACTGGCTTTTGATATATTTTTGTTACAGCTTTGTACTAATGATGGTTATTAAAAACAATCTGTTTGTAATAAATAGTTTCCGCTACAATGAGTCTAATTTAATAGAATGTTGAAAAAATATTTACTAAAATTTCCTACTTTGAGTGTACTAAGCATTGTTCCTTGACAACCGTATTGGACTGTCGTCTGTAGTAAGTACAGTCGCCCTCAGGCCGGGCGTGGCCGCCTTCCAGCTCTGGGTCTGTTGTTATTCTGTATAAGAAACAGGATCACCGGCGCCATCACGCTCGCCATCTGCACAGCACAGAAACTCACAACTGAGCATAAATCATGGAGTACGATATAGAGTTTGATCAACAAACATGGTATAGCAATTTACACTTATTACCTTTTTAACTCTTTACTAGGAAATATACAGTGAGTGTGTCACACTATTTAGAACAGATACAGTCAGGATGATGTACCAGAAAGGATACATGCTGTTTAAACGGTTACATTCACTTATGAATTGAAGACCATTGCCGCTTACATCGTATAACCTTATAACATTAACAAATTATAATTATCGATCACAAATATCACTAAAGGATATTATCATATATTTATTTGTCAGTAAATGGATGTGACAGTAAAGCTGATTGACAACGCTAATTCAAATTAAACCATAAATTGGAGTATCCAAGGACAGAACGTAACGAAGAATGCAGAAGCACATACGAAGAGAGAGCTTCAAGACTACCAAGTTTTAGCTATCTAGAAGCTTTCTATAACAAATTATCGAAAACGGACGAACTGCCAGTCGGACAGACTGTCCTTTGGTCTTTTCATCTCCCCAATCAACACTTGGATATTCCTAGAACCAAGTGTAACACATGTACCATGTTTAATGTCTCTAGAACCTTTACATTAAGAGTAAACACACAGACGAACGACACGATTTCAATAAGGTCTTGTCGGGTCTCTCTCTGTATTTGCTAAAATCACACCGAAATCTTTTTTCATACTTATCATATAAATAATGTTTTAATTTTTTTAAATTAAATATATGTCATATTATGATAGTCTAGTATTAGGGTTGTGGTTTATCGGGTTCATGTTACGGTATGCTATATCTATCGTAGATGAAGTAAAAAAATTATTTAAAAAATATATTTAGCAATTTTTATTTTTAAGGAGTCTGTTTCTTGCAATAACATTGACTTTAGTTACAGGTTAAGGTAACAGTAAAACGCTCAAAATATATTTTTTAATATGTAGAAAGCTCTAGAATTAAATATTTGGAGAAAAGAGTTTATACCGAATGGATGAAACACATGGGGTTGGAGATCTCGGATTGAATACTCGATATTGCAAAGTTTTCTTATAAGTTTATTTATGGCAAAATAAACCCAAAAGCAACATTTAGATGTTTAAATAAAATTATAACTTGCCACGTTGCTGCTAAAATCTGTAAGTTAATTAGTACTCTAGTATTCATAAACTAAACTGATATCTTTGGGGTTTGGCCTGGTGGTTCTAATGTTCTTTGGAATTGTACCACATAATAATACGATTAATGTAAATTTTACTTGCTGACAAGGCGCACAAGGTGGTAACCGGTGAGCTGTTTAACGGCTACAAAGTACAAGATACAAAACATTCTTATACGTGGCAATTAGGTTATTATCCCACCAAGAATTTTGTTCCAAGAACATTTGAGATAAATGATACTATCCAGTAACTAGTTCCAGGGTTGGGAATATATGTTATATGAAATTTAAGTAAATATACAAGTTCATATAACTTGATTCTAAATTAGTAGTTTCACACAAGAAAATTTGTGAGATATTATGTAAGGCAATCATTATTGTTACGTATAATGCATTACCAAAATATGTAAATAGTCTTAAAACTCATGCAATGTAAATTATGAATAGATATTTTCCCATATATAAAATTTACCAATTTTGAATTGAATTATTAGCAAACTCCCACTTCTTTAATTTCAATGAACCGTAGTATTTTTGTTACATTAAATCACATCAGTTAATTTAAATATTTTATTCAGTCACATGTGATGATATTAAATTGCAAATAAAATTGCGTTAAAATTTTAAGTGTAAAGTTGTTTATGAGCCAAAACTAAATATTATATAAAAACAGCATATTTAAATTCACCCTTGAGACAAGCTTTAGGTTCATGTCGAAGAAGCCAGCGGCCGAGAAGTTGATCCTGCGGTGCAGTAGAGCCAGGGAGAACGTCTCGAGCTGGAAAACACATGAGCAAACTTGAAATTTATTTATTTATAATAGAGAAATAAACTAATCGAACGAAACAAAAAATTAAAGGGTTTAAATTAGTGAAACAAAACAAAGTTTTAAAAAACTTGTAAGATATATTATGTCTTCGTTCCAGATTTTAGGAAATGTCTTGATAACTACTAATAATTTCCATTGAAGTAACTGTAATTTTCATTATTACAGTTGTAAAACATGTGAAGTAACGAATGTAGGGTATCACCCATGGAGATATCGATCAATCTCAACAAGAGTATCGATGTCTTTTATGATTGAGGTAGATTGGGCGCTTATAGAAAATGTAGTTGTTAGACGTAAAATACTGATTATCTAAACTGATATTACTAGTAATACTGAGTAAAATTCATCGAGGCTTCTTTGAATGTTAAAGTCGTAATGAATGCACATATTTTAGCGAGATTATATTAATCAGAAAGAATATCTGTATCCCGGTGTAACAAATAGTTTCGTACAGTAATTTCTGAAAAATGTTTTTGTATTTGGCAAGTTTTTTTAAAGGCTATATCCCTTAAATCACTTTAGCTTCTTACACTAATTTTGGAACTCCGTATTTGTTTCCATTGCCAAAATCAAATACTTTTCTATTTAATTGACGCCAGCTCACCTCTTGTAGTACTTCCGATGAATGACCGTCTTCGTCCAGCAAGTCGTGGACCAACAGTGCGGTTCTTCTGCTCTAGTTAGACAAAACGAGATTAAAATCCACTTTACCTCACATGTCATACACTGCAATATAGTTCCGTACAACTCAATACAAAAAACACACCTAGTAAGATCCTGTAGTGCAAATAAACACAAGACACTGTCTGGAGTTACCTTTAAATGGGTTCTGAAAGAAAATTTTACAATACTAATAATAGTCTATAAGAATAAAATTAAAAAGGTTCTTAGTTCATAATATGGATAATTATAGTTTATTATCTATTACAAATTTAGGGTCGTACCACTTCTATGACGTTTACACAGTCATGCTTATCAATTTTGTTAAAAAAAAAATATTTTCATTAAATTAAACCTTACGTAAGTTATCTTTAATTTAATACAGACTCTATAGTATTTTTCATTTATTTTGGAACATGCCCTAATAAATAAAGCTACCTTTGTTTTAATTAAAATCCTATCTATAATTCCAACAAATATATCGACACTGCCTTATATTGATTTCGTCAGGAAAATGATTGCTTATAAGTTTGTCAACTAGTTTCAATAAAAGAGTTTCAAAAACATAACATTACCTTTAATATATTCTCATTTATTATTCTATTGGAATAAATACGTTATGAGATAAAATATATATATCTTAGACAAAACAGTGGTAAGAAATGTAGCTAGTCTAGCTAATATGGTTCATGTTTAGAAAACATTAGGATTTTTGTTTAAAAGAAACATAGAGCAATGATTTTCATAAGATCATTTAAACAATACCCAAAAACTAGCTAAAATTTCTACATGCCAAGATTAGAGTTAATATCTAAAACCATACATAATAAAATAAATAATTATATTTACGTAAACTCGTACAAACATATCAAGTATATCACCTCACTATGCCACACTTTAATATCAGATTCATATTAGACTATGAGTAAATTCGTAAAAAGTTCACATTTAACCTACATTTGTAATGAGATAGTTTAATTAATCTTATATATGTATTTAATTAATAGATTTAAATTAACTCTACGTTTTATTTATAAATTAGTATTAAATTTATTTTAAGTATATACCTTTTTCCTCGATTTTAGTTGTCATTGTCAATATACACCTAAGGAAAGGATGCGGTTCGCAATGGTGAGTAACAAAATGACGATGGTTAGAAATTGCTTCCCTTCAAATGTTGAGAAAAGTAAGAATGTGGTATAATACCAAATCTGTACCTGTGTGTACACACATGATCAACCCTGGCCAGTAAAACAGCGAGTTTAGGGTCCTGTAAGCATAGTACAATTTCAAGTGAGCCTTATTGAAGTTTCGGATCTTTTCAGCAGTGACAGTTCTCGTGTCGTGACTGGGAGAAGGACGAACTTCTTCCTGCGCAACAGAGCCACGGAGGGTAGTTCCCTGAAACTGACGTCAGCGGGGCGCGGAAGAAACAGAGGCCATCGGTTGTTCAGGTCGTCCAAGTGCCAGTTGAGCAGACCGAATTTTTCGTTCACGAGATGGAAAAGTACACTCATCTTGCAAGCTGTTCCGACTGTCACAAGATTTTCAACGATGAAAAAGATCATAAAGTAAGCGGTACGTCTGTGCGAGCAAGCAATCCCGATTATCGCACAAGCCGGAGCGAACATCAAAGCCATCCAAAAGATCTGTGACCTTAAAGATGGATTAGGAGGTTGTCTGATGTTCAAGTCGAAACATGTTCTTCTGGGCAGACTCCATGATCTTGAAGAATCGTGACAGGGTTATCTGCAAGTCAAGAAGGGAGATGATAGCAAAATCAGTGTTGAACCATAACCAGTGATTGAGGAAGCGGAAAATATGAAAGCAGTGATATCATTGTAGATGCTAAAGCGAGTCCACAATATAACAGGCACGAAGGCAAAATATGTGATAGCTAAGATAGATGCGTATACTTTAGGTGATAAAAGGTATATTCACCAGTTCGCAGCGCTGAAGGGCAGACCCCGCAGACTCTGAGGACCAACACGGTGGGCTGTACAAGACTCACACTATCCTGATGCATAGTTCAAACTGAATGGCGATGGTCAGGACGGGAGAACATACGTGTTTATTGATATGCATTACTAAATTGAAACAAACATATTGCTTATATGCCAATACGATTATTCCTGCTGTAAAGCCCATGATATTAACATAATTAGGTCTTGACCACTAGAAGAATAACCATAACAATCAATTCTAATTCATATTTCATAACAGTTGTATTTATTGATTAATAGAACGTAACGTTTAGGTAATTCTATATACGAAATCTCTCTATTATCAGTTATCATTATAGTAGCACTCACGGAAAATGTTTAAACAACTTTTACCGATTATAGTGCCCAGGGGTCAAAACCAAACCTGGTTAAAAAAATTATCTATCTATGCTATTAACGTTGCTATGGAAACGAAACTGTCCTACAAAAAGCTTAACCCAGTTGAAAGTTGGTACAAAAACTCGTTCTTAAGGAATTCTCGCCTAATATCATTGGCCAGCCTGGTACGCTAATTCGTTCCAAAATGACGGCCTTTAATTAGAAGAAAATTACTACTCCGTTTGTGTTTTAATCTATAGAAGTATAAAGTGTGTGTTTTAGTGCATATAACATTTCCTAAACATGTTGTTATTAACTTTTTTTTATATCAAACAGGTTTAAGATCGACTACACGTAAATCGTAAAATCGCTAACTCGTAAACTCCAATAACAGTGTCAAAATTCGCTGAAACAAGTTCTTGATACAAAATTGGTATTCTAAATAATAGTTAAAGTTCGTTCGCCCAGCTTGGTAATTATCAAACAGCAACCGTTCCAATTTTAAAAATTCTTAATTTCGTTTTTGATAAGCCGTAAAGGCTATTTTGTAATAATGTATTTGGAGTAATGTATTTATAAAATACATTATAATAATATTTCGTTTTTCACAAAATTTACCTACTTTTTCTATCTCAGCTAAAAGAGATATTTTGTACTAGTCTAAAACAATCTTCCATACAATCTTCAACAATAATCGCAACACGAAAATGTTCATTTGTGATATATTTAGGCAAACATAATTTAATAAATATAAGCATGTTATGTTAAAGATTAATTAATTGTAGTACCGACTTTCAAGCTCTAATAGGCCTACGCCAATAAACTAATGTTTCGTTTGAAATAGCCTTTCTATAGAATATTTTTAATGTGTCTATTAAAACTAAATTGATGAAACTTGATGAATGAACTTGAAAGACTATAGTAGAATATATGATATATTATTATTTTAGTATTATTCTTTTTTTAATGTAGTCTATGTGTATTGTAAGCATTTACATTATAAAAAAACTTTTATAATTTTTATACATAATTTTATTACAAAGTACACTTATTTTTAATCGTGTCTAAGTATTTAATTTTCATTACCTAGGACAAAGGGACTATGAATCGTGTCTATGCCGTATGATATTTCGAGAAAGAATTTGAACCCGTGATAGTCTTAAAATTGTTAGAGAGCCGAACTATAACCATTTCCACATGAGGCAACCGATCTATTTTTACTATATAGGTTTCATTTATATATAGGTAAAATCCGACGGTGCGTACTTGTACACTTATCAATAATTAGTCTAAACGTTTACTGTATGAATATTTCTTACATTATAAAAAAACCATAATTGGTAACCATAATTTTAAAATAAATGAGTCACACCCATTATTCCTTTATTTGTAACTTAGTTTTCAAGTGAAGTATAGACTTGAAAATTGACATGCAAACACTCAGTGAAAGGTCCTTACAGTACATGTAGTCACGTGTACTTGTATAACTTATTATAGAATGTAGTCCGTACGCCACACTACGTGTCCAGAAAGGCTTCGCTGACTAAAACAGTATATATAAGTTGTTCGTGAATTTTATTTCCACTGATAGGCATGATATTTCGATGTTGTGAAACTCCTTAAATCAGAGTTGTTTCCATTTATATATAGGTAAAATCCGTTTACGGTGGTACTATGTTAACTCATCCTTTTTTTTCAATATTTGTAGCATAGTTAGCAACGTTTTTAAAGCTACATTGGTTTACCAATATACGGGTAACCATGAAAAATTTTAACGAAATATATTTGTGAAAAGTCAGAGTAAAAATGAACATGTAATCCTTTGGCATTAGTACTGGAAGTTTAAATTGTAGGAAGGCAGGTTGAAGCCTTGAATTGATTAGAACTTGTGACATGCGACTAGTGATTCTCCTTGTTTGGCTGTGATACAACTGGACAATGAGAGAACACCACGGAATGTCTGCAAAGTTGCTTGGAGGGAGGTATAACCCTTCTTTTGGTTATTTTCGTGAGTTAAGTGTGATTACGTGCGCCGTATGTTAAATTGGCTTCGCGAGGGATTTTGAGGTATAACCAAATATTATTTGTACGTTTTACTGAAATAGTCTTCATATCTGATATTAAATTAATGTTGTTGTGAAACTTATAGGAAAAAATTAAATTTTACGTTGGAAACTACAGAGCAATATGCATAGGTAATTCTACGTTGTACATTAATATGTTAGAATCATTAAGTTTTTTTACAATATTTGGATCATACTTGCAGGAAAAGTGTATTAAAGCTAAACATTTGGTTTATAAAATCTTTAATTGAGATTTGGAAAAGTAATAATATTATTAATATTTAATTGGATATGTGTGAGTCACTCATTGGAAATTAATTGAACATGTAACGTTTGAGAGAGTTGTAATCTGATTGCCCGTCCAGACTTGAAAGTGGTTCACGGATCCGCACGGGATAAAGCAGATAAATTTTTTATTTGTGAAAATGTGGAGTGCTTAGAGTTCGTCATTTACAACAACTACAACATTTTTATTTTAGGTTAAAAAGTGATATTTGATTTTTATTTTAAAACTTCATATCTTATTATCAGAAAGAGCTATGATTTTATTTTTAATATATTTGATTGAACATTTTTATATTGAGGAAACTGATTTATAGGTTATGTCAATTCTTTGTGACAAATGTTGCTAGAATGTTAAGTAAATTCTGAAACGTTAACTTATTAAATCACTGGCAATCATCGTTAATTCAGTCCCGATTATTTTTGAAACAGCGCGTATTGCTAGACAAACCAGATAATATTTAATAAACAAATTAGTTATACCTCTAACCTGTCATAACAGTGCGGAGCCAAACTAAACGAAAAACCGACCATATCACCATCGCTTGGATGTCTCATTGAATTTAACTTACTATTATGCGCGTATTAATATCCATATCCAATTTTATACATAGGACACTGTTTTAATTTTGAACTTTACCATTTACAATAACAAATTTTACATTATGTTCAAATGTATGTACAATTTTTTCATAATCAAAAATCATACTTTCTATAGTACACACTATTTTTTTTCCACATATTTTACACAATGCTAATTTTCCTATTAAAGTGCAATACATATCAAATTAGTTCCTTTCCCATTGATGTACGGCAACTTACAGCTAAAGGTTAACACAAAACGAAGGGACCAGGCACTAGCTGATTCAACAAACTGTTTGCCACGTGACTACAATTTAAGGAATGCAGCGACTGTGATGTGGTGTGGAGTTTGGTGTGGTGACTATAGCAAATGGACTCACAAAGCAAGAAACTAGACAACTGAATTTTGTCGTAGCAGAAAATTTTCAAAGGGAAAAGGCGTGCGTTTTTCACTGATGGAAGATACCATACTGATTCGGTATATAAATATTGATATAATTTAAAATTAAGCCAAGCAAAATAGATGATATAGCAAACAGGGGTTGAGAAACAAGGCATTTACTTTATGTTACATGTTTACAGATATTATTACATCAGGTAAGGGATAGCCAGGGTACATACAAAAGAGGCGAGTCTGTTAGCCTCCAAAGTAGGGATACAATTCCATTAAACTAGTCGTAAACATTATTTAGGGCACACATTATTTCAATCTATCAGGGAAGTTTGAAAAGTTTATGACTTTTGGGTATCTGTATACCTAATTGTAATCGAATAAATTGAAGAAATATTGATTTAACATAATTATCTATTCCTCCTTATTAAATTGTACTTTTGCGTCATAATTGACAAATAGTTTACATAGCAGCTAATGGTAAATTGTTGGTTGTGGTATTCATTCTTTTATTATTATTATTATTGGATTGAAAATTGTTTAACCAATTTTTTTTAAGACTTCTGTTTGTTTTTATTCAGTGATGTTTTAAAGATAGGTTTGTGCAAATCATAATATAAACACATTCAAGAAATATGTTTCGCTGCATAAATTTTAGGATAATATTTCTAGATTGACTTCCTTCTCTACAAAAGTATTTGTAGACGTGTATATTACAAATTCTCATGTAACATTTTTGGAATTTGTTATTCGTGTCAAGATAAACCAAAATTGTACTTTTAACATAGTCAAGAAATGCTTAGTTTACAGTCTTACTGTTTTTGTACCTAGTTTAGTTTTTATTTTTATTTTAGAAGCCAGTAAAGTTGAAACCCCAAATTTGGCACAATTATTAATCTTGTAGTCTCAAATCAAGACAAATAGTAATATTGTATTAACGTATCACATTTCAAGATGACGTAGACTTAAACATTTTAAAACTTTATGATACAAACATTTAGATATTTAAGTCATAAAACTCGGTCAAGAAATAATATAGATGGAAACTTTAAACTGGTTCAATGGTAATTATGGTGTAAACATGTGTGGAATGACTATTCTTTGAGTTCGTAAAATCGTTCATTGGTGCAAAAGATCAAATTCAAGTATGGTGTCGCAAATATAATTAATTTGAACCAGAAGTACTCCTACAAGCGCAAAACCTGAAATAAAAATAAAATTTCCTAGCAATGTCACCTAACCCTGATCTTCTTAACAACAGTGATAAACATGCCCTTGATATACGTGATATATGTCTACTTCCGTTCAAAAAATATAATCGTGCTCCAACTCATAGATCTTGGATATCATCTTTAACGAAGAAATATACGGGCTTAGAATTTAGGTTGCCTCCACATTGGTTTAAATAAGTTTTAATGATGTCGACGGAGTTGTTCGATCAAAGAAATAAAATGTTGCAGTCATTTGATTTGTTTAGTTGGATTTTATAAAAACTGCTTCATTTTCTGACTTTAGAGGGCCTCAAAACCTCCTCTCCAAACTTCAAGTCTAAATCTTCAGAAATGAATCAGTAGCTTAGAAAAAAGTTTTCATTAATGAACCAAACTAAATCACTGAGGTGTTTCTATGTAATTCAATTCCTATGACTTTCCTTTTATTTGCCTGGAAATTAAATGCGAAGTCGAGGGTAAGTGCTAGTATTATTTTAAATTTGTATATATATATATATATATATATATATATATTCCCTGGGAATTACTGAACCTATTGTTTCCGTTGTTTGAGCTTAGCCTCAGCCTAAAATATAAAAAATGAGAATGTACTCGTATTTGAAAAATAACTAATGACTTAAATTTTAGGAATGCTACATTTTAAGTATATGGTTTAGATTCAATTATATCGAATGTGGTTCATCTCACCACTTTTACTAAAGATGGCAACGGTGTGCAACTTGACCTTAGGTCGCCAACAAAAAAACCGATCAATCTGAAAGGCAATGGCGTACAACAAAGGAGGTGACGGAGATACCTCCTCTCTTTCTCTCTCTTTGTACCTCTCTCTCCCTCCTACTACCTTTCAAAATTGCATCCACCTTTTTACTGTACCCAAGTTAAGTAAGGACATCTCTCAACATCAGTTGATTTGTCTTAAATTCTTTTGCTTAAGAAAACAACAAGCGCTTTACGATAATGTTTAAACAGCTTTATTGAAACAAAATAACGTTGATGGTGTTGGTGTTAGGGAGTTTATCCCTAATTAATGTTTTTCTGAAGAGAAATGGTTCCATGACCATTCGTTAAAATCCTTATAAATTCTATTTGTGGAATGTGTGTACACGCTCTGTATATTCTTGTGTCTCCTTAAGGTTAACTGGTATAAGAGCACTCACTCATGGCGAATTATAAAGGTAACAAAGATTCCTAAGTGCAGTACAAGCCCTAAAGTACTTATGTGCTGGTTTTATTGTTATATACATGATAAGTGCTAATCGGAAATAATATGGTCAGTAAGGAATTAATGACGTTCCTGTACAAGCCAGGCACATAGTAATATCCTATACTTATACTTACTGATAGTGTACTGGGATATCTAATTACCTTAAACATTATTTTAGCTCTAAACTTATTAGAAATGCGCCACACAATTTGTCATAACAGGATCTGTTGAGGTTGCATGCAAAATTTCAAATCTATAGCTCATTTTATTCTTAAGATATTTTGCGGACAGATAGACAGAAGTACAATAAAAAAAGGATTGGTCATGAAAAGACGCACCTTGAAACTTATTCCTGTAGTAATAAAGTTTCCTGCAACATTTAAAATCTACAAGAGACATCGTTTTAGATATATCTTGCAACATGGTACATTCAGGTTTTTTTCATAAAATTTGATTTCACATCAGTCTATACTACAAGTTGCTACAAAATGTTGTACGATTAGGCTAAATGTGTTAATACGTCACATGTTCGAATCTGTTTATTGAGCTTGTTAACAAATTGATTTATTCTACTGTTTTCTCGTTGCCATCATGGTTACCCATAAGATCAACCTGAAAATATTTATTAACGCACAGTAAAATCTCATGATGCACCATCATCAAACTCAGTGTTCCTCATATATAAATGAAGCTTCAGGCTGCATTTAAAATCTGTAGTTTAGTTTGTTTTCGGTATATCGTGTTCGGAAGAAAGAATTATCAACCCTACAAGTGATAGGTTTTGTTAAAACTCAAAATGAATTTCATAATATGCATTTTATTGAATAGTGAAGGAAACAAGATTTTTCCATTCATTTGCCATCGTTCACTGATAAAAAAGTCAGTAACATAACGTTTCTAGATCTCCAATCTGATCTTTTCTTCAGGTAAATAACTAAACTAACACATAAGTACAAACTAGTTTAAAATAAACAAATCATACTGATTTGTAAGGAATCAATCCTATTAATTTATCTGTATCTAATGTTGGCCGCTAAAAAAGCGGTCAATCGAGAATGTACAGACATACATCACTGAAGTTGGCAGGTGAACCCTCATACATATTTCACTCCCTTCAGCTCAAATTACATGCTACTTCCACCCCCCCACAATTTCTCACCATCTTCAACACTGTCTCTGAAAGTCATTCAATGAAATATATAGACATATTTTACTCCTTTTAGCTGATGTTTCATGTTAACTTCCCTCACTGCACAACTCCTTACCGTCCTGAACACAGTCTCTAAAAGTCTACAATACAGTTTATAGATAAAAGGTGTTCACTTTACAAGTTAGATTTTCCATATCTGGGATCAACAAATTCTGTTCTATACTCACTATTAAAAAAGGGTTGGTTTGAATTATGTTCAATTTAATGTAAAATTCTTATTTCTATGTGTAGCAAATGAAGTGAAATTTTTATTTAGCCAAGAACTACTAAGCAATTTTTCTCAAGAAATTTGAGATATATTTATACCAAAGAGATACTAAATCAGAGTTGTAGATAGCAATTAATTAGGTATAAAGCAAAAAAGCACCTTAACAGAAACTACTGTTGTGAAAACATTTTTATGCTACCTTCACATTAATTCCTCTCAGGGCTTAGCCTTACGCCTCTTGTTCTACTCGTTCATCCCAATATCATTTTCCTTAAAATAGGTAGTTAGAGCAGAGTCTTATAAGTAAGTAATAAGTAAGTCCATCTGACATTTTCAAAGGACATGTGATTACCTCAAAGAATCTTTAAAAGTATTATTTGAAATGAGTAATTCTTATTTTTTTTGTTTTTATTTAGTACTTATTACATTATTATTGTGACCGTTTCACGATTCCATCTTAGTGGACAATATTAGGCTTTAATTTGGTACTCACAACTTTTTTACAATGACAGGTACTTCAGAGTAAATTTTCTGAACTATAGCTTACATACCTTTCGTAGAGAGGTGAGTTCTACTAATACAAACAGCGGGACAACGCTTGGGAGTGGATTACACGTCTTCACCATACAGACAAGTCGCGGCTTCAACTTTAGCTCACTATTGCCAGTGTATGGCATTCTTTACCACTGAGTTACTACACTACCGATGATTGTAGAATGTGACTTTCTTATGTCGACAAAGGAGATTACACAAGTAACTGTTGACAGTCTCTCTTGAGAGTTGAAGTTCTGGTAAAATGCCTTTCATATTATAGCTTTAGTATACATGAATGTAAACCAATATACAATTTTAAATGTATATAAAATTTAAAATAATACAATACTGAGGGTACAGATTTGTGTACTAGCATAGTCGGAAGAGCGTTAATGTCAAATAAAACAACACTGGCAAATAGCATTACGAATATTTCCAACGATCATCACATATTATAATCTCATGGAACACGAGAACTAAGTAACTAACGAGTTGACTTGACCTTTTTTAATAGTAGTTTATCAATCACATGAACCAACCATATGTAAGAACTGTAAGTAGTTTTCAAAACTAATTTTGAGATTAAAAAGTAATCACACTAGAGTTGTGTTTAAGTAATCATATTATAGTAATGGAATAAAAATTAAGTTATAATACGACTTTATATCGGTTGTAAAACGATATTAATAATTCTGTCCCATCTCCTTATATTTACTCTAAATTACTTAAATTACAAGAATTATTTATTATATTCATATATTGCATAAATCACCTAAGCCGTAAAAAAGTTAGATCATTGAAAGTCTTTATAAAGTAAAATGTAATTTGCTTTTAGCTCCAGCCACGGTAGCTAGACCGAAAGGTACAAGTTTAATAAGTAGAAGTTTAAGAAAGCGAGCTTTGTAGAGGGATTCTTCTAACCCAATATTATTCTGCATAATGGAACATAACACTGGCTTCTTTAAAAGTTGAAACAGTAGGAATTGCTTCGCTTATTAAACGTATCCGGGAGTACAGTTGGGGAAACTAAAACTAGACCAGTCACATAGAAACGTGTTCTGTATATTATTTACACTAATAGATGATGTGTTTTAGCTAGTATACCTTACACCAATCTCCCTAAACGTATAACATACGTATTTATACTTGTTTTATCACACAGTGACATGATTTAACCTCTGCTTCCCGTTGGTTCGAAAAAAAAGAAACATAGCATATCCTGGGGCTTTCTCTTTTCTAATCATCACAATTTTCTCGCTCTCAGTTTCGTAAAAGTTATGTAGTCCTGTCTCTTTATCGCGATGTGTGACCGTTACCCTCTCGTGGTTATCAATCAAAACTGTTTCCTAATTACAACGGTGTACTGCGTTTATTTAAATTATTTTGTTTAGGAACTTAAAATAATAATTATATGTAATTGTGATTTACGGGTTTTGACTCATGTAAACTTATTTTTTCTTATTACGATTAAAAGAGTGTTCAATGCACAGTAGCGGATTGGACGTATTTATTGCTGATTCTGAAGTTGTAATCATTTGCTATTATCCTGATTTCTAATTAAATAGATGGCTAAAGTATGTCAGCAACTTTTGTGTAAGAGAAAAACCATACGAAACCGCAACAAACAGTGACCGTTATCAAAGGATTGAAATACTGGGGTATTATCAGTAAACAATGGGATCCTGAGACAGTAAACAAGGGCGAGTATGTTGTTTCCTGTGTATTATAGTCCCTTGAGATTGGATTTGTAGACTCAGGCTCAAACCGTATCCTATCCTGGTGAATTTAAGAAAGGATTAAAGTATTTCTTATTGAAATTGAATATCTTTATTTATATTTATTATTGAATTACTTATATATTACAATTTTTAAATTCAAAAGAACCAAATGAAAATCTGAAAAACTGCTAACAACGTAGTTAATATGTATACAGTAAATATTATTTGAGAAAAGACCACTGATTTGTTAAAAAAATATTATTGTAATTTCTTTAAACCTCATAGGTAGTGTTTTTCTACCGCATACCAATTATGGGTGAAATGTTGGCTCTAAGGGGCTTATAATTTTAACTATATTTAAGAGTAATAATGGGTTATTAAAGTATTGTTATCTAAACTATTAATGATATTTTAGCACCGTTTTCATATACATATTGCAATCTGTAAAGACTGATAAATATAAAATACTATAGCAGCAAAACATTTTACAGTGACGTAGCCATGATTTTCAAAAAGAGGTTGTTATTAAGATTTGGGTTTTATGTAAACCTCATGAAAGGAATTCACTTGACCCAAAACCCCATTTGCTATTATACTGTTTTTAATGTCCAAATGACACAAACGTAACAACACGCATGTTCTGTCATGTTAAAGAAACACTTTATGCATGGTGTCAAATACCGTCTACAGAATAAAATCTGTTTGAATGCTTAAAGTTACGTTGGAAAATATTTGTTTACCACCAACTGTAAAATATATATATATATATAATATATCACATTTTTTATCAATATGGTAATATAAATAAAAATTTATAAGTATAAATACAATAGGAATACAATTTATCTTTGAAATTTATAGCTAGAAAATATATTACATATTAAACCAATAATAAATTAGAACGTTTATTATGCTTAGAGCTCAGAAGACATTAATGTAGCGCTATAAGTAGTATTATAAACAAGTTGTAAGCCATTTGTTTTTGGAAAAGAGGTTAATGTGCTTTTTGCGCACACTGAGATGCTCGTTGTCCCCCGAATAGTGCCGTACTGTCACGGAAGTGACCACTAAGCAGATTTCAGCAGAGAAGTCCGCCGCATATGCCACCTGTCGCGTTCGGAAAACGCGCGCTGCACCGTAGCTGAAAATTTAGGACAGGGCAGACAGGCTGAGCTGGAGATTTTCCCACATTGAACAAATTGGCTCGAAACAACCCGTGGCCTCGAGAGAAATTGGGTCACGAATGAATCGACTGCACCGTGCTGCCGTTCCACCCATATTCAAATGTCCGGGATGAGTCTGAAGGTCCAACGTCTTCTCGATTCGGCTTTCCAATCGCCTTGCCAGCAGTCAAAGCTGCGGTCGCTCTCTTCTTTCGCAGCAGCAGTATCTCTGTCCACCTGGGTACTGCAGCGATACATCGCCTGTCTGTCCATCGCAAGATACTAGAAACCGGCGATCACCGTCACTGCTGGTCCAGAAACCGTGCGGTAAGCTGATGCGACCCTCAGGGCTACTCGGTGCTGACTGTACTCGGGAGAGCCAGTTTCGGTAAACATGTTTCTCCAAGACGTGGTCCCAGACCTCAGCTCCATACAGAAAGTCAGATTGATCTGATGACATCAACAAGCAGCGTTTGCAAGGAAGAGGGCCTCCGACGTTGGGCTTGGCAGGCTCAGGGCTGCAACAGCTTTGGTGGCTTTGTCAGTGGTGCGTTGCACCTGCCCGCAGAAGAAAAGCTTGCTGTCAATCATACTCTAGCATGATCTTCAGGTTTGGTCTCTAGTTGGACGTGGCCCAATTGCAGGGGGAACACGTTGGGAATTCTCTTCTTCGTAAGGACCTCTGTCTCTATCTTGCTGATCGTCAGAGACAGATCATGAGCCTGCATCCTCTCGTTGAACCTGGACATAACCAGGCCGAGCTTGTGTATCGCCTGCTCAACGTTTCTCGCTGTGATTAACGCAGCAACTTCATCGGCATAGCCAACGAGGAGGCTCTCGTCTGGCATCTCGAGTCTCAGTGAGCTGTCATGAGACACATTCCAGAGGTTGGGTCCAAGATTTGAACACTGTGCAGCTCCCAAAAGAGGGAAACTCGTCGCTGACCATCGGTGGTATCATACAGCAGGACGCGATCCATAAAGTACGAATTTATGACTCTCAGTAGATAAATAAGAACGTGGATCGTGTGCTCTAAACGCCCACAGCATGTCACTCCACCTGACAGAATTAAAAGCGTTTTTACATCGACCGTGACGAGGAGGACCTCACGATGCGACCAGTGGTTGTGCTTTCTCCATCCTCCGCACTGCCTACACTACCTTCGGGATAGCATTGATGGTACAGTAGCCGGATCGTAAACCGTGCTGCCTCGTTGACAAGTCACCCCGCAGACACACGATCGCCTCGGCCAGTCTGACACGAGTAAGCTTCTACACCACCTTTAACGCCGTGTCGAGCATAACACAGGGGGTGAAGTAAAGAAGGAGTCACCGATGGAGCCTTAGCCTTGGGGATCAAGACTAGGCGGGCCACCTTCCATGAAGAGTAAAAGACACCATCTGCTAAAAACGCATTGAACCGGTCCAGGAGAAGTCTTGGATTTACCTTCTACAAACTGGTCGCACTGCTGAAACGGAAACAGCGTGTCGAAGATAGTGGCTCCAGCCGATCTAGCATTCGGTGGATGGGTCGGTTCCTGAATCGCTAGGTGGAGACAGCTCCTCCGGAGTTCTGCGATTTCGTCCACCAATAAGACTGGATTTTCCCCTCGCCGACCAGAGCATTCGGGTCTAAAAATGATAGCCTGGTGGTTGCTGGCGGAATATTCATCACAAACTGTGGCACTAGGTAACCGGTGGGTGATCCCTTCAGATGAGAAGGAGATGCCCGTGATCATCTCTCCATACCCTGGACTGCGGAAGGTTTGAAACGCCTTATTGAGGATGTGAAAGTCCCGACCAGACAGTCCTTTCAGAACGTAGGGGCTCGAGAGTTAGTCTCAGAAGAACCCCAATTCACCGCTCTGGCATTAATGCCACCGCAAACATCTGGCAAAAAATATCAATGTCAGTTGAGAGGCATAAGCTGACCATATATCTCAATTGGTTCTTGAATACTTCTTGAGTTATACATTTTGCTAACACTGCATCATTCTAAACGGACATGGTCAATGTCGATCTCATTTATGTAGAGTGAAATACATGCAAAATGTTGTCTTTTCGTTCTCTAGATATACGTATAACGGACAGTCAAAACAAAACCGGAAATGTATATTGCCAGATCCCTGAGTTATGGGCTTTGCTAACAATCTAATAAATAAAAGGTATCGGTATTAAAGTATCATTTTTGTTATTTTAATTATTTAATATAAATAATACTAATAAGGAAACGTAGTTTTTTAATGATACATTACAAATTCTACATATGTATAGTTATTTTAAAAATTTTATAAATATATTTATTTAAGCAAATAAACCACTAAATGTAAATAGTGAAATATTGTAGAGCTTTACTATGAAAGGATCATCAATAAAAATAACAAAAATGTTCAAAGCTGTTTAAGCAAATGATCAGAGTGTTGAACGCTCTCAAAGGTTCCATTAGGGTCCCTGAGGCTCAGGGGACCAATGCTGTTTCCTTTCCTTTGCTTGACGCTGTGTAAGGGAAAAATATTTTATACTTTACCCATTAACGTACTGTATATTAACAGTAGAAAGAAAACGTTCGGGTTTGTTTTAAGGGGAAATATTTTATAATTTTGCATAACGTAAGAGAGATTCTTTGTCGAATATAGCGAAGATGAATAATTTTCTAATTTTTAATTTTTTGTACATAACACGATGATAGTAAATTACGTTCTTAAAAAATGATATAAAATAATGCATTATTTATATTATACTTTGAATAGGTGAAAAGAAACTTCTAGTTCTGTGTTAAAAGCAGATTTCCCTTTATGATAAGAAATTCTTTTTGTTTTTCGTAAGTGTAAAAGCTTTGATTTTCCAGAAAAAAAAATTTTTGCTATTGTTTTAAAAATTGCCTACAAGTTAACACAAACCCAATTTTATATAATGACTGGAGAAAAAAAAATTTAATTAGTTGTTTTATGAATCTAAACTGTTTTAACTTTTTTGGAGACAAGTGATGATTAGTTTATTAAGTTTACACAAGAAACATTAATTTTTTATATTATAAAACATTTTACTTATTTTTATGTTAAAAATAAATTACCTCATATTATGTGGATATAACATGGCCTGTAAGATAATCTTCATATTTCCGGCTTCGTCAATATGATTTAATTGTTAATATACAAAAAAACAACTGTTTTACAGTTTCTACAATTATTTAATATTATAAAATTTCTGGATTAAACATAATAAAATGTAAAAGATTACTTAAAAAAACCTTGTACATAACTAATGAAATTCAATAACTTCTCTGACATTGCGCCTTGTCATCTAAATTGCATCGTTTCAAAGTGATTCACATTCCGTTCTGACGTTTCGTTATTCAATTATCTTCTATCCAGTCAGCTGTTCCTGTCGGAAGTAGGTCGTTGCTACGTCATTTCAGCTTTCTTTAAATTTAATTTAAATAAAATTAAAAATTCTATTCGTTAATTAAAAATATTATTAAGCATTTCATTGAGAGTTTATTGATAAATCACCATTTTAAATTGAAAATTAATAGCAATTCAGATCTTAGATTACGATAAAATACAATGTTGTGTTAATATTAATTGCACAAGAAGATGCTTGATCCTCACATAAAATACTCTGTCGGTAAATGATTTCGACCCACTTTCTATTAGTTAATTGATTTTAAGTTTTGTTTTATTTTATAAATTATATATGTTTGAAATGTATTTAATACAATTTGTGCAAAGGTTTTGGTTATTAAAAAAACATTAGATAGTGTGATATAATTGATCAGTCGTGATTAATGATGATTAGATTTTTTCAAAGTTAGTTTAAATTAAGTTTCAAAGACTTTCAGTGTTTAGTTGGTTCAGTGCTCGCAAGTTTCGGCGTTCCACAGTGGAAAAAACTGAGACTTCTTTCTGTTCTTGCTTAAGGTCACATATTGAACGCGTCAGTTAATTTTAACCTTCCTAACTACCTGAATTACGTCAGTGTTTATTATGCAGATTATAATACTATGTAGGATTACAAATGAAAAACTGTTATTTAATGTTGTTTTTTATTTAATTAGTCGTTCGGACTCAGCCGAAAGAAGTAGGTAAAGTTAGTGATATCAGAAATATTATTAATTTATTCTCATAGTTACAAGGGAGTTACAAGTGCTCAATATCTAGAAAACCTTTCACAATGCAATAAAAATGTTTACAACAAAATGTTTGGGAAACGCTATAAGCAGTAGAGAGCAGTTTTAGTTTGTCCTATAGTTGCAGAAATAATGAAGTAATGAATTTAAGAAGTTTAATCGACTTCCAAATTGAAACGAAATTGCGTACCAATTTGGCTAACGAAGATAGCTAAGATATTCGAAAGATCAATCTTTGTATCAAGTTTCAACTTGTTTCAGCATTCCTACCACCGTTTTTGGCAATAAAAAAGTTTGTATGGGATTTACATATAATCAATGAAAATGTATTTCATACCGATTTGGCGAAGAACTTACGCCAGATATTTATATGATAAGTTTTTTTTTATCTAGTTTCAAACTATTATGGATTTTTCAGGCAGTTATCGTTTCTACATTCAAGTTATATATATATATATATATATATATATATATATATATATATATATATATATATATATATATATATAAATTCACTTACAATTACAATTCAAATTTGGAAATAAAACAAATACATAGGTGAAAAGAATAGCCTTTGTCAAGGTATACAGGAGTTACGTTATAAGGTAAGATGATCTATGTAACATTCCAGGAAGCATGCAGATCGTTTTGCTTGCAGAAGACCAATGTTCACACACACCAAAATTTTTAAGAAGGTTTAATTTATACTAAGCGGTATATATAAAAAAAGAAACACAGCAAGTTATACCTAAAATAAACTCATTCTCAGCTTAATACTTCAGAAAATGCAAAAAAAATCTGTTTAAACTGATGTTCAATGTAATATAAACATTTGTTTTTAATACGTTTCACATTTTTAACGTAATTTATTTTTGAGTGGAAAGCTTAATTTTAAAAGACGTAATTTTGGTATGTTTGCTTTCGCTCTTGGGGCTGAAAACATCGTATTTCTGTTTGTGAGTTTATATGCCAGAGTGCCTGCACAATATCTCGAAAACTAACTGACCTAACTAACTTAAAATTTTACAAGCAGCTTCGTATCTATATATCTAACACTTACTTCGATTACGGTACATGTTACTCCATGAGATTAGGCTGAGCGTTAAACGAATATTTTACTTTGATATTATTAGTGACTATGATTGTAATGAGATAATAGCAGTATAAATAAATTTATAAACATGCTGTTAACAGTCATATGAGTTAAACGTATGAAATAGGAACATGTTTAGCTTGTTTAAAAAGGAAAAACAATATTTTGAAAGGCAATATTTAAAGTTGGTGTTTAGATTTGATTTAAGGGCATACTTGTGTTCTATTATCATCTCTACTTCACCAGGACTTTTTTATTTAAGCACTAAAAATATGAAATCTCAAAATGTATTTTATTTATGATGTCTGCCTGTCTGTCTGTCCACAGAACGTCTCAAGAATGATATTAGCTATAGACTTAAGTTTGTGCATGCATCTCAGCGCAGCCTATTTGCGACACGTGGTGTGACGCACGACTTCTACTTCTTATAAATCTTAACTGTTAGCATTTAATGAAACTGTCACTAAAATACTATTAGGCTAGTTGCCAAAATTGTAAAAAAAATATTTACTGCTCCTTTTAAATTCATAGTACGTATGTGTAATCCTTCTAATAAATATAAAAATAAAATATAAAAAGTAACTAAATATGTTTTAATTTAATATCAAGGTATAATTAATAATCAGATATACACTTGAAAATGTATTACCTCCCCCTACTAAAAATGCTGTCGATTGTTTATGTAACATAATCCAGCTGCTGTAAAATAACATTACTTTTCCAGTACAGGCACAATTATTGAAGGGATCACACCAAAGCCGGATTTAAACTATAACGAGTCATTACACTGCGTTAGTGCTATTAAGTAAAATCCGTAATCATTAATAGTATAAGAATTGTTGTTAATTGTTGTTAATTCTCCCTTTGTATCTTGTGATACACAAAAAAATTCATACTTTGTTGAAATGTGTAGTTTTATATATTATATAATTTAAAATATTTTAAGAACTCTACAGAATGTCTACCATGTCAATATACCCTGCACTAAATTATATCTTTAAAATGGAGACTAGTCTTGGTGAATAATCCTTAATAAACTACGTAAGGCATCTTTTTTTTCATGTAATAACCATTCATCCTCTAATATAATTTTAAGAATTGTAAAATTTTGTAAATTTGCATTATTAAAACTATTCCTACAATATCTATTTTTTATATCCTAAATTTTAATCATACAATTATTTGTCATTTTACTTCAATAAATCTTTAAAATATTAACATTGTAATTTGCCTAAAATATAAGTAATATAGGGATAAGTATTATTTGACAGTTACTGTCTGAAATATGAAATATTTTAAAGTTAGTGTAAGGAAACAAAAAGTAAAACACAATTTTAATTCTGTAAAATAAATACTTTTCAATCCCATATTATAACATATTTTACTATGGCGCAAAATATTATTAAAAAAAACATTTCAAACTTAACCTTTATTACATATTTAATACGCGATAGTTTAAAATTGATAATTACACGATATAGATAAAAGACCATACACCACACCCAGACTTTTCACTGATATTAGTAACTAGGAAAAGTCAACAGACTTCGCTAGTGATGCGCAATATCCCACCAGTGTTAGTTCCTAGGTCTGCTCTTGGATGGCGCTATGAACAGCGTCTCAGTCAGAGTTTTGTGTTTTATTTTCGCTTATACAGATAGAACAATTAAGAATTTTAGACGTTAGAGAATGTTTTATTCCATAAGGCAAAGCTAGGGCTAAGAAGCCCAGTATGAAACTTAACCTGAGGATCAACCACTAATGGCCGGGCAGGTGGACTGCTTGCTTACAAGGGCAGAATCGCTACCCATCCAACCTGCAGCCACGCTCGATGTTGCTTGACTGGGTTTTTTAGCGATAACCCCGTACGTACTACACTGCTTTTAGTAGCGACTATATAATTTTTCAATAAAATCAATCAAAACTTTGATTGAAATGTACAGAATGGGTTCCCAAACATTACAAAAAGTTTATCGTTGGGTGCCTACATATAATTTGATAAATACGAGCAATTAAGTAAATTAACTAGAGCACTTTCACGGGCTCTTGGCGGCGTTGCAATATACTTATAAACAAAACTGTACGAAACATACAATTTATCTTATAATATAAATAATTATATTTCTCACCCGTTAAGTGAAAGATCCGGGTTTGAGTCCCGGCGGTGCAATAACTTTTTGTGATTCAATGTATATTAAAAAAAATTAAAATCGGCTATTGCCATTTATACAAATTTAATTATTTTAAATAAAAGCCATTTGACAAGTATTTAGTATTCCGATCATATGTTAGTTTGGTTATTTCAACGCATATGTAACAGTTACTGCTAAATACAAAATATTTAAATCGTAAAAAGTAAGGGCTTTGTGATGTAATGGTAGCACATTCAACCGGCAAGTGAGAGATCCGGGTTCGAGTCCCGGCGGAGCAAGTACGTTTTGTGATTCAATGTTTATTGAAAAAAAAAAATCTATATATACATATATATATACACACACATATATATATATATATATATATATATCTATTAATAGTAATATAATAGGTAAACAAACAATCAAAAAAGCGACAAACATACACAGTTATCAGAAAATTGCATAAATACTACAAATTATGAACATTATTCAACTATAATTGAATAAAATCAAATCTAACCAAACAGATTAATCATACTAAATAACAGAAATGCAAATCTCTACACTATTGTTCACATACAAAATGATAAATAGCCTCTGTTCATTTAAATAAATAAAATACGTCACATCTATTCCATCGTAATGCAGACTTAATGTGACCTGTATTCTGTATTTGTGTAGAGTTTTTGTTTATTAAGTGCATGTTTTAAAGTTAGTGAGTTAGTGACGTCTGTATTCGTCTACCAACCACCTACCACTCAGTCGTAGTTGTTGTAGAAGTTGACACACAACATGACGGTTGCGATTCCTGAAATAAGCGTGTCACAACGCTTTGGCACGTTTTGTTTATTTTCACCTAGTTTTTAATTATATATTAGGTTAGTTATTTACCGGAAGAAGGATCAGATTGCAGGTCTTAAAACGTAGTGTTATTGATTTTTTGTTTCACTGAACGATGGCAAAAGTCTGGAAATATCCTGTTTCATTCACAATCCTTCCATTGTCAAAAATAAACTTCAAACAATGAACGTCACAAATAGATGGGTTAATTTACTCTGTCTACAAATAAGCCAAAAAAAACTAAATAAGTTTCACAGTGTAGAACTGACAAAGTTCCAGGCCGTTTGTTATTTTGTTAAATATTTTTTTAATTAGGTAGATCAATGAATTTTTTGTACGTTTTCAAATATTTTGGCAATTTAAATTTTTCTAGAGATTATACCTAGAGAAAATTATAACGAGTATTTATAATTGTTCACTAAAATTAATCACTAAAATAAAACTTTTGAAACAGTTTAGATTCATAAATAAGCTTTTGATATAATGTGTTGTTCATGACCTGAAATTAAGAAGAGAGTTCTCTTTTACAAAATTTCAATGCGCGTAAGAGTAGATTGGAAGGCGCTACTTCTCACTTGAACAAAGTACCTAATTAAGGATGTATTGATGAGTTTGGGAGCTGGTCTAGAAAATAAGTTTTGCCACCACAGCTTTCAACCTATCCATTAAATTCTTTATGTGATATTCTCATTTCATGTTTGAATAAAATAGCGACCCCAGATATCTTTTAATGTTGGACATTTATTTACAATATGCGTTAGTATTCATAATATTCAAAGAGGGCCAAATTAAACAAATACGTAGTACTCGTTTCAATTTGTTAGCGTAGTAATTCAATGGCATCTTTTTTCGTGTTCTCAGGAAATTTGTTTATATTTGTTATTGTATATTACGGGATCACTTCAACTTTTACTTAGAAACCTAGAGAGCGATGTTCATGGACTAGCACGTGACTTTTAGTGTTGCTGATCAATAGATGTGATATTTTGTCCGTGTCAATTTTAATCGGACAATTTTTTTATGAAGACGATTGACATTGGCAGACCAAGGTTAGGAGTTCAATATATATGTTATAACCGAGCTTAAACTTAAAAAAATACAAAACAGCTTATAACTAAAATGATTGTCACGTAATCGCTTTTAATTATAATATAAGCTATGCTTGACGCCCTAAATGATGGCTTACCAAGTTACAGAGATACATATTTTACTAACTCCCTCATATATAGTTAAACACTTCTATACCTTAAGCAAAGCCAACAATAATCATTTAGATATAGTTGTTTAGTTATATCCTACCTTCCTGTTTTAATACACAGTTACGAGTACGTTAATGAAAGACAAAAGCAGTACCAGTTAGGGTAGTAATTTTTGTTATGATGTTTTATATTTATTTGTTAAGTATTTATATACACTACAAGCCATTTGTAAATTATTATTTAAACATGTGTATGCTTTAGCGAAATTATTACAAATTACTTAACACAACTCTAGCATAAAACATCAGCGTGTTTGTATATACTGTTAGACAAACTTGGAGAGCTTAGGTTGGTAAAACATAAGAGAGAACTTTATAGGATGAACTTGGCTTACTAAGTAAGTAACAAAATCCTTCCATTCTGGAATAAATGAACTTCACGGTAAAACAGAAACAATGCCAGATATCAGGCTGTCATGGAAACGACTATTTGTACATAACGGTCCATTAAACGGCAATTTCACTGCAGTTTACGACATTGTGTTACTTTTGTTCTATTGTTTATGTTGATAGTTACCAACCTTTAAATGTGTATACCAGTTATTCTTGGTACAAAAGATGATACCTATATCCACAAAATTAAAAAAAAAATTGTAGACATAGATTTTAATAAAAGTTTGGAATATAGTGAGTTTGAAAATCTTGGAAACGCCTCCTTGACGTTTTTTGCCATTGGAGATAAACTCTGTAAGCTTTGCACAGTGTTAGACAGGAGTCTTATCTACTTTTCTTATGGAGTAACCGTCACATACTATTACATTGGGAGCACGGTCAATACAGGGTACAATAAAAATCATGGGTCGAGTACGACTCATTAACTATAAATACCATAGACCGCGTTATAAAAGCGCGTATCCAATCAAAAATAGCGTTATTCAAACAGGCTTCAACGAGGTTTCATGTACATTTCAGATGTTTAACACATCTTACTCTACAGATTCTGCGGCCAGACAGACACACGAACAATGGTACAGAAAATAGCCTACATCAACTCAAAAGTTATGCAATATTCCTTGGTTTGACATGCAAAGTCAGACACATGCTTCTAGAAAGATAGAAAGGAAGTTTCATCCATAGTTTAAAGTTTACAGAGAAACCCTTTTGTAACAGGATTTCTTACCACATAGTACATTACAATTTTTGCTCATTAAGTCAGATTTCATAACAAATTTTAAAACTGTCTGTGATATAGAAGGGTACTACAACGCGAGAGTGCTGAAATGAAACCTTGTCACCGACTATTAACGTTGTATTTTCCTCTAATATTTTTTGTATTACTTTATTAATATAATTGTTATATGTTAAAATCTTATATAATTGTATTCAGCTTGTTTACATATTCATTTATTCTTATATTTTCTCGTTACGAATTTGCTAATAAAATCCAAAATTCCAAGGTAAAATATAACGTTTTTCCAAATGCTATAATATGACATGTACTGTGATGGAACTCAATGTTGCTTATATAGAAAAAGATTTCTACAACATTTATAATATATAAAAGTAATTTCATTTTCGAAATATCATGTGCACAGACATGCAGATAGACGTGATAATTTTCCAGCTTCCCGAATTATATGATTCGTTATAGCTCAGGCAACTAAAAACTAAAAAAAATGTATTTTTCTGTAAAAATTATATCTAAATAATTTTATAAGATTTAAAACTTTATATAAATCAGAAACAGTGCAGCTGAGTACATATTACTGAAGTAGTGACAGTTTTCCGTTTTCTGAAACCCAGAGAAATATTTGGCGGAAGTAAAGCGGTGCAGTAATGAGAAACTTCCGTTGTCGACAAAATCAGCTGTCTCAGGAAACAACTACCTGTGACGTCGACGTTAGAGTTCTGTTTTCCTGTTTCAATCGGAAAGGGAAGACTTCTTATCTGATTTGAACCCGTACTCAGCATTACTACCTAAAATATAGTGACTTACATTTGAGAATATGCTATGTTAAACACCATTTAAATATTGTGCAATGTTATGAAAATAAAAAAATAGTAAACCGTATGCATGACGGATGGACAGTACGAAACGCAAACCACTGCACTCTTTAAGGTTGCAATGAAGTTATTCAACGCTTAAAGGAACTTATACAGTTATAAAACACAACTATTTATTTATGTTAAATGTTATAAAATAAAAAAAAAATGTTTGTTAAATGACAAAGTTAATCTGTTTTTATTTTGAAAAGAAAAAGAAAAATCTGGGTAAAAGGTAAATAAATCGGTACTACAGAATAGTAACAGCTTTCATACACTAACTCTCTAACGCTATTCACTTTTTAAAACATAACACAGGTTTCCACCATTTTATATTATTGTACTTGTTGCTAAAATAATCATTTAATATTGACTAAAATGTCACTCCACAGCAACGCCGAAACGTTTAAATTCAGAAATGTTAGTGATTTTAACAATGTTGTAATGGTAACCGGGCAAATTAGTTGGTAGTAAAAAGATTCATTGTTAGAAATGACAGTAGATTATAAAAATAATACAACTTCAGATATTTTAAAACCCATCAGTTTGTTTGTTTTACCTTTGGTTGTTGTACCTTTTGTCACATCACAAAATTTCCTTTGATCCTAGCCCGTTGTAACAAATGAGAAACTTTTAAATGTGTAAGACGTAATTTTGAATAATATCTTAACAGCGTTTAATTAAAATTTACAAAACATAAAACCACTATGTAGTACTAGTGCCATATTTACGAGTGTAATAGTTAGGAATATAGTTAATTTTAACTATAATGATAACAATAACTATAACTATAATTAACTAGAAAGTTGGAGTACGCCACACAACATGTCACATATCAGGCTTTGCTGTGGTTGCATGAAGAATTTCAAGTCCACAGTTCATTTCAATCTCGAGATGAACAAGCGTACAGACGGTCAAGCAGTTAATCATAGTAGTAATTAAAAGATAAATACCTAAACACCAAGTCACCAAAATATGATATTTTTTATGTTAGGTAAATAGGGCTAATTGGGTTTTTCCCCAAATATGTTAAAAAATGAAAAAATAAAGGGTTAAATCCCAAGTAAAAAAGGTTTTGTAAAATTTTTTTAAGGGCCTATTTTTCGGAAATGGTTAAAAAAAAAAGAAAAATTATAAAAAATATATATTTTTTAAAAAAAAGGAAAAAAAAATTTTTGACAATGAAACAAAAATTTTTAAAATTTTCAAGTTATTGTTTTAATATTTTAAAAAATTAGTTAAATAAAAATTTAAAAATTTAAAATTAAAAAGTTTCCCTTTAAAATTTTTGTTTTGAAAACAAACAAAAAATTAACTTTTTTCCCACCACATTCAAAAAAGGCTACATTAAAAAAAAACCCTTAAAACCCTTAATATAAACCAACCTTTTCCCACATGAAACCAATTGCTTTAAAAATTTCTTTTTTAAAAAATATTTTAAACATTAAATTGTTTATAAAATTTTCTCAAAAAATTTTAAAAAATAAAAAAATTTAATAATTTTATTCCCTTTTCTTTTAAAATTAAAAAAAAAACCCTTTTAAGGGGGGGCTTTGCCTTTAAATTGCAAAACTTTTGGTTTTTAAAAAAAAATTTTTTTTATAAATTAAAAGGGGGTTTAAATATTTTTTTAAAAAGGTTAAGGGGGGTTAAACCTTTTTTAAAAAATATTTTAATCCTTACAAAAAAATTGGAAGTAGAAATTTAATAAATTTTTTTTGGTGTTTGGGCCCTTTTTTTTAAAACGAAAAAACCAAAATTTGTTTTTAAAAAAATTAAAAATTTTTTTTTCGTTAAAAATTTTTTAATTTAGCCCAGGGGGTGTTTTTTTTTGGGGAAAAATATCATTTTTTCCCCCGAAAAAAATTTTTTTTTAAAAACCATTTTCTTTTTAATTTTTTAAATCCTTTTTAAAAAATTTGAACCCACAAATTAAAAAATTTTTTATACAAGGGGAAATTTAACTTAAAAAACCGGCCCGAAAAAGCGAATTTTTTTAAAAAAAAAAAATTCAAAATTTTATAATTTTTTTTAAATAAATTTTTTGTTTTAATTTAATCTTTTTTAAAAGGGGGAAATTTCCAAATTTTAATCTAAGAAAAAAAATTAAGCCCCAACCCCCGGGAAACTTTAATTCCCCTTTCCCTATTTTTGTTTTGGGGTTAAAAACCCTTTTCCAAAAATAAATATTTTTTAAATTCTTTTTGGCCCATAAGCCCTGGGGGAATGTTTTTTTTTCCCCCGGGAAAAAAAATTTTAAAACCTTTTTCCTTCTAAACTTTTTTTAAATTCGAAATTTTTTTATTTATTAACCCCCCCGACCCTCCCGGGGACCCCCCTTAAACCCAAAAAATTTAAGTTTTAAACCCCAAATTTTGGAAAAATAACTGGAAAATTTACCATTTTTTGATTCTATAAAAGTTTCAAAAATATTTAAAATTTTCCCAAAACTTTTTTTTTTTTTTTCCTTTTCCAAAGGAAAAAAAAAAATTTTCCCTTTCCCTTTTAAAAAAATTTCTAACCCTTTTTAAAATTTATGCATAAGTTTTAAAAAAAATTTGGGAGAAAACTTTTTTTTTTTTTAATGGCCGGGGAAAGAAAAATTTGGTAAAAAAGGCCCCCCAATTAACCCCCCGAAAATTTAATTTAAATATTTTTTTATTTTCTTATTTTACTTCATTTTTGTATTTTAAAAAAAAATTAAAACGAAATACCAAAAAGGAATTTTTTGGGGTTAGGTTTTTTTTCCCCATCGATTTCCATCTTTTTTGGCTGAACCCACCCTTTATTTTTTAAAAATTTAAAAAAAAATTTAAAAATTTTAATTTTATTTTTTTAAATTTTAAAAAAAAAATTTTTAAATATATTTTTAATAAACTAATTTTAAAAAATTTTACCTAAACCCAATTTTTAAAATTTTTTTTGAACCTTTTAAAAAGCTTTTTAAAAATTAAAAAAAAATTTTTTTTCCCCAAAAAAATTTTTTATATATTCCCCTTTAAAATTTCCGGGCCAAAATTTTAAAAAAAAATTTTTTATAAAAAAAATTCCGGGGAAAGGTAATAAGAAAATTTAAAAATCTTTCCAAACCCCCTTTAAAAGCCCACGGAAGAAAGTTGCCCGAAAATTTTTGAAATAAAAGGGAAAAGAAAAGAATTAACTTTTTTTTTGGAATTGTTTTTTTTTTTTGCAAAATAAATGAAATTTGGGTTTCAAAAATCAGCTTAAAAAAAATAATTTATTTTAAAAATTTTTTTTTTTCAGTTTCCCCTAAAATACAACCCAAAAAAAATTTAAGAAAAACGGGGGTTTAAAAATTAATATTTTTTTGGCATAACAAATTTCAAATTTTTCCCAAGGGAAACTTAAAGTCCTTTTTTAAACTTTAAATTAAAAATTTTAAAAAATTTTTTTCAAAAGGGAAAGGGGTATTTTAAAGGTTTTTTTAAAATTTTAATTTTTTACCCAAACCCCCCAAATAAAAGCTTCTTTTTAAAAATTTAACCATTTAAAAAAAAAGGGGAAAAATTTTTTAAATTTATAAATTAAAAAAACTGAAAATTTCGGAAATTCCTCCTTTTTTTTTGAAAAAAATTTTAAAAAAAAATTACCCAAAAAGTCCGGGAACTCAACCCAAGCCCCTTTTAACAACTTTTATTTTTTATACTTTTGAAAACCTTTTTCACTTGGGAAAATTTTTTTTCCTTTTTTCCTTTCCCCCAAAAAAACTTTTAAATTAAGTAAAAAAGATTTTAAATTTTTTAAACTGGTTTCCCAAATATGGGGAAAAAATAAAAAAAACCAATAAAAGTTTTTATTTTTAAAATTTTTTTCAAAAAATTTTTCGGTCAAAAATTTTTTTTTAAAAAAAATTTTCCTGAAATAAAGTTTTTAAAAAAATTTTTGGAAAACGTTTTTTTTTCATTTGGGAAAAGCCAAAATTTTTTTTGCCCAAATTTTAAATCAAAACCCAAAAAAGGTCCCCTTTTGGAAAAGATGAAAAATATTTAAAAAGTAAAAAAATTTCCCCCCATTAAAAAGGCCTTAATAAATTTTAAATTTGTCATACTTGGGTCCCACCCCAAAAATTTTTTAGTAAAAAAGAAAAATAAAAAAAAAGCTTAGTTATAGGGATTTATTTGGTTTGTTTGGGTAAAATTTAAAAAACCGTAAAATGGTTTAAAACCCCAAAATTTTTTAAAAAAATTATTTTAAATAAAATTTCTTAGAAATCAAAAAAAATTTGGGGATTCAAAACTGGTGGAATGGACTACGAAATTATACAAAAAAGCCAAAAAAAATCAATTGGGATTTTTTTTTTTCCCAAATATATTAATGAAAAAAAAACACAGTAGACCCTAAGTTTGGGTAAGTAAATTTTACGTTTAAAACCCAAAATGGGAAGTACATAAAATACTGAAATTTAAACCCTAAACTGACCTCGAAAGCTCGTGTAATTTTTTAATTTAGGCGAGGTTACCCCAAATGGGGAAATCCTTTGTGGGGGAAATTTATTTTACTTTTTATAATCCGTTTTTCGCTTTTTATTTCATTTCATGGAATGGTATTTCAATAATTGTTTACGTTTTGTTTGGGTAATTACTGAATTTCCGCAATTTTAAATTTATTTTTTTAAACGGTAAAAAGCATCCAAAAAATTCCCATAAAATGATTACAAATAATTTGATAAACCAACGTTTATTTCCTTTTAAAGGTTTTTTGGGAAAATTGAAATTTTAACCCGGGTAAGAATGGGAACAATTTCCAGGGCCACAAAAATTTTGTTTTAACTATACCCTTTTTTTACATTTTTAAATTTTCCATTTTTTAATTGGTCCCTTTTTCCTTTTAAAACTATTGGGGGGGAAATTGGCTCCAGCAAAAATTCCCCGACCGATTAAGAAGCGCCAAAAGTTTAAAAGGGGAAATTTAAAATGGGAAGGTAAAAAGATTAATAAGAGTTTTTATTTCATAAAAAATTTTTTTAAAAAATTTAAATACAACTAAATTAAAAAACAACTTACCCCCCAGCAAAAAATTTTTTTTAAAAAATGGTTAAAACCCAAAAGGCTTTTTCCAGGTTGGGAAAAAAAAAAAACCTGAGGGGTGGAACTTCTGTCCCAACGTAGTTCCGTTGGGTGAAACCCCTAAATTTATTTTAAATTCTAAACCCCTTTTAAATATCCTCCCATTTTTACCAGCAAAAACCAAAAGGCTCCGTTTCTTTAGAATCCAAAATCAAAACTTAAATAAAAAATCCAAGGGGAAAAGGAACTTTTTTTTAAAAAAAAGGGGTTTTTTAAAAATTTTTAGAAAATTTTGGGGCTTTGGTTTCCTATTTTTTTCCCCTTTTTTTGGTTTTTTTACCCCTTTTTAAATTTTGTTTTAAATTTAAAAAATTCTTTAAAAATTTCCGGGGTTTTTAAAAATTTGTTTTTTTGGCCAATTTTAGAAATTTTTAATTTTTTTAATATACCCCTTTTATAAATTTCCTTAAAATAATTTTTTTTTTTTTAAACTTTTAATTTTAAATATTTCTTTTTTTTTCTTTTTTGGGTTTAAAAATTTTTTTTAATTTAAGATTTTTTAAAAATAAATTAATTTTATTTTTTTTTTTTTTTTTAATTTTTTATTTATAAAAAAATTTTAAACTTGAAAATTTTAAAAATTTCAATTTTTAAAATTTTTTACCAAACAAATTTTAATTTTTTTTAAAATTTGGTAATAATACCCTCAAAAAAAATTTTAAAATTGAAAAACAAATTTTTAAAACTTAATTTTTAAAAATAGAAAGGGTTTCAGGGGGGTTTTTTTTTTTTAAAACCTTAACAAAAAAATTTATAAAGGGATAAAATTTTGGTGTGAAAAAAAAAAAAAAATTATTTTAGTTTTAATAAAAATTATTTTGATTTTTTAACAAAAATTTTAAACTTTTTAAAGATTAAAAATTTAAAATTTTTATTAAAAATTTTTTTGAAGAGGGATTCTTTTAAAAATTTGGGAAATTTTAAACGGAAAAACCCCAAAAAAAATTAAAGGTTTTTTAAATCTGGTTTAATTTAAAAAGGGGTTTTTAAAAAAAAAAATTTGGGGTTTTTGACATTCTTTTCCCCCGAAATGTTTTAAACCCGTTTCTGAAAATCCCCCACCCACCAAAGGGGAATCGTTTTTTAAACAAAATAAAAAGAAGGGTTAAAAAAAGGGTAGTTTAAAAAAGAAGAATTTTAATTTAAGAAAAAAAAATTTTATTTTAACAAAATTATTTTTAACCCCAAAAAACAAATTTTGCGGAAAATTTTTTCCCATAAAAAATTAGGTTTTTAAAAAATTGGAAAAAACCAAAGTGGTTTAAAGGTTTCAAAAAAATAATTATGAAAAAAACAAAGAAAAACAAAAAAATATAAAAAATTTTCTTACAAAGTAAAAGTTTTAAAAAGAAAAAAATACAAAAAAATTTAAAGTTTTTCCCTTTTAAATCCCATAAGCTGAAAAACGGGAATAAAACCCCAAAAATTTAAAAAAAAAAATTCCACCAAAAAAAATTAGTAACAAAAAAAAGGTGCAAAAAAAAAATTTTTAATTTTATTTTAAAAACTTTTTAGCATTTTAAAATATTCCAATTAACCAATAATTAAAAAAACCCCCCAAAAGCCATTGTTGGGAAATAAAGGGACAAATTTTCATTTTTTCCCTTCGGTTTTTTTTTGTTTTCCGGAAAAGTTTTCCCGATTTTTTTTCAAATTTTAAAAATCCAATTTCAAAAAGGGAAAACAAATATCCCTAAAAAAAAAATTTTAAAAAAAATAAAAGTTTTTGTTTTTTAATTAAATTTTAAAAAATTTGTTAAAAAATTTTTTTTTAAAATCTTTTTAAAAAATTTTTCCAGTAATTTTCCCCTTTTTTAAAAATTCCTTTTTTTCATATCCCCAACCTTTTTGTTTCCAAATTCCCCAAGGGGGCCCAAATTTTTTTTGTACCAATTTTTAAATTTCACCAAATAAAAAAAAAATTTTTGGTTAGAAAAAGGGGGTTAAGACTAATTTTTTCAGTTTCTGGGTCCTCAATTATAGGCCCTTTGTTTCCTTTAAAAATTTAAAAGAAAATTTTTTGGGCCAATTAAAAAAAATTTTGGAGCCCCCAAAAAAATTTTTTCACCTTATAAAACCCGAAAAAAAAGTAGGAAAATTTTAAAGGGGGTGAAAAAAAAATTAAATTTTTAATTTAAAGTGATTAAATTTTTATTTTAAAAATTAAATTTTTATTTAAAATTTAAAAATCAGTAATTGAAGAGTCAGAGAAAAGATTCTTGTTAAAAGGTTTTTTATTTTTAAAATTGGCTAACGGAAAAAATTTTTATTAGCCTGTTTTAAAAATGGGGTTTTAAAATACCTTTTAAACAATTTAACCCCCATTTTAAAATAATTTGGCTTCATTTTTTAAAAATTATTAAACATAAAAGTAAAAAAATTTTTAAGAATTTTTATAAAAGGGGTTTTTAAACCACGTTTTTTAAAATTTTTGAAATTTTTTACAACCTAACCTAGGGGGCCCCATACCCAAAAAAATTTTGGGCCCCTTTGGGGGCAACCGTACCTTTTTTTGGGTTGCCCTTTTAAAACTTAACCCAATTTCGGAAAAAATTTAAAAAGGGGAATTTAAAATTTGGGCCATTTCAAAAGTTTTTCCTAGTTTAAGGGGGTTTTTAAAACCCCAAATCTTTTGGGGGTTTCCGGGACCATTAAGGAAACGAAAGAAATTTTTTAAAGAGGAAAAAATTAAAATTTTTATAAATTTCAAAAATTTTAATTTTTAAAAAAAATTTTTGAATTAACAAATTTTTTAAAATGGTTTTTTATTTTAAAAAAAAACCTTAAAAAACCAATTAAACCTTAAGTCCTTCAAAACGGGTTTTTTTTAAATGAATTTTTAAAGTTTTTTTTTAAAAAACTTTTCTCCTTGTTTTGAAATTTTTTTTTTTGTTTTTTTTGTTTTATGGGGTCCCTTTGGGGGGATTATCCCCTTTTTTTAATTTTTTTCGTCGGTAATTTAATTTGGGGTTTTTTCCCTTTTTTAATCAAAAAAAAATAAATTAAAAAAAATAAAATAAAAAATATTAATTTAATTTTAAAAAATGAATTTTAAAAGAGGGTAAAAAAAAATTTTTATTTTTCATTTTTCCTTTTTAATATTTAAAAATTTTTTCCATGTTTTTTCCCGTCCTAATAAAAAAAAAATCTCAAGAAAGTTTGAAAATTTTTATTATTTAAATTAAAAATAGATTTTTTCCAAAAAAATTTTTTTCGGGCCTAACACAAAGAACCTTAACAAAAAAAATTTTAAAGGGGTTTTTCCAAAAGGGATAAAATATAAAATTATTTCCTTTTCCCCCCGTACTTTTGTTTAAATAAACAAAATTTTTATTTAAAATTTTAAAATGTTTTTGTTCCCCCTTTTAGTTTTAGCCCACGGGTTAATTATAAAAGGAAGATTTAAAGTATTTTTCCTTTTGTTTGGCCCCCAAGGTTTTAAAGGGCAGTTTTTTCCAACCAAGTTTTTTTAATTTTTCTTTCGGTTTTTTAAAAACTTAAAAAATTTTAAAAAATTACACCCTTTCCCAAAAATTAAACTAAAAATTTTTTTGCAAACCCTGTTTTTCTTTAATTTTTAAAAAATTTCCAAAAATTTTTCCTTTTTAAAACGATTTCTTTTTTTAAAAAAAATTATAGGTTTTTGGGGGTTGATTTAAAAAAAAAATAAAATCAATTAAAAAGAATAAATATTCTGTTAATTTTTTAAATAAAAATGGGAACCCTTAAAATTTTTAAAATTGGTTTTTTTTTTTTTCCACCCATAAAAAACCCCTTAAAAATGGAAAATTTTTTTAACCTGGTTTTTTTAAAATAGAAAAAAATTTCTAAAATTTAAAAACACCTAAAAAAAAAAAGGGGAATTTTTAAAAAATTCAAAATAAAACAAATAAAATTTTAAATTTGGCCAAATTAAACGGTAAATGTTTTTATTATAACCCAAAAACCCCACCAATAAAAAAAAATAAAAATTTAAATAGTACTAAATTTGCGGGGAAAAAATGGCCCTTTTTTAAAAAAAGTAATTAATGAGGGCCCGGAAATGTTTAAGATTTTTTAAACTTTTTTGGTAAATTTAACAACTTCTAATTGGTTTTTTTAAAAATTGGTTTAAAAAATTTGGTATTTCAACGTTTGGTGTTAAAAATTTTGAATTTAAATTTTTTAAAACCTTTTAAAAAAACTTAAAACCCCATTTTTTTTAAAATTAAAATTTTTTTCTTTATAAATTCCCAAATTTTTTTATTTTTTAAATAATTTTTAACCTTATAACAAGGTTTAAATTTTTTTGTAAAAAAAAAAACAAAAATTAAATTTTTAAAAATTTAATATCTTTTAAAAATTTTAAAAAAAGGGAAAAAGTAAAAACCGTTTTTTTGCTTTCCCATTAACAAATTAACCCAATTTTTTGTTGGGGCCCTTTCCAACAAAACCACTAACCCAGTATTTCCTAAAATGAGAGGTTTTAACTAAAAATTTATTTTTTAAAATTTTTTAATTTTTTAAAAAAAAATTTTAAAATTTTTTTTAAAATTTATTTCCCCTTTTTTTTTGGGATAAAGGAAACCGTCCCATTTTTAAGCGTTTTTTAATTACTGGGTTTTAAATTTTAAAAAGAAAAAGTTTTAAAAAAATTTTCCTGGGGGGGTTTAAACTTAAACCCCCTTTTCCCGGTTTCCCCCCCGTTCCCCCTTGCCCAAAGGGTCTTAAAAGGCGTTTTTGTTAAAGAAGGGAAACCCAAAAAAACCCCCCCTCGCCGGGAAAAAAACCAAAATCCAAAACCACCCAATTCAAAATAAAAAAAATTTCCAAAAACCCCCCTTTTCCAAGAACAGTTTTAAAAAAGGAAGGTAATAAAAATTCCTTTTAACTTCCATTTTCCAAACCCCAAAACAAAAACAAAAAATAAAAAGCCAAAAATCAGTTTGGGAAAACATTCACCAAATAAAAAAACCTAAAATTTAAACAAATTTTAAAAATTTACCCGCAACCCAAAAAAATTTTTCCCTTTATTAAAGCCTAAAAATAAAAACTTTTAAAAAAACAAAAAACAAAAATTAAAAACTTTAAAAAATTTTAAATTTAGTTTTTTTGGCCTTTTAAAAAGGGAAACTTAAAAAAACAGAAAACAACATTCCAACAAGGCCAACTTTAACAGGTTTTGGGCCCCAGGTTGCAAAAAAAACCCCCCTTTACTGTAGGGTGTTATATTATAAATTAAAGAAAAAAAAATTTTTCATTTCGGGACAAAAAGGGATTTTTAAAAATGTACTAGAAAATAAAATTTAAAAAATTTTTAAAAAAATTTTTTTCCTTTGGTTTTTTAAAAATTTTGGGGTCCTTTTAAAAATAAAAAAAAAAATTCCAAAATCTTTTTTAATTTTGTTTGGGGGAAAAAAAACCAATTTTCCCTTCCCCCAAAAAAAAGGCTAAGGGGGCCCGGGTTTAAAATTTTCCGTTGTTTTTAAAAGGTTTTTGTTTTTGGGTTTAAAAGTTTTTAAAGGAAAACCCTTTAAAATTTTTTTTTTAAAAACCCCTTTTTTGGGGGGTTTTTGGCCCAACTGTATTTTTTTTTAGGGGCCAAATAAAAAAAATTTTTAAGGAAAAAATCTGTGTTTTAACCGAAAAAAAAAAAAATTTTTTTTTAATTCTGGGGGCCTTTTTAATTAAATCAAATTTCCCAAGGGGGAGTTGTTTTCTAATTATTTAAAAATTTTGATTAAATTTTAAAAAGTTTTTTGGTATAAGAAAACCCCGGCCCGGGCCCCACTTTTAAAAAAATAACAATTTTTTATTAAAATCAAAATAAAGGGCTAATGGGGTTTTCTTAAATTTAAAAGAATTTAAAAGGGAAACCAAAAATTAAAAATTATGTTCTTTTTAAAAATGTTTTAAAAGGGAAATTAAAACATTTTAAAAAAGGTTGAAAATTTTGAGTTCAAAATAATAAATTTGAAGTATATAAGGGGTTTTGATCCCAAAAATCCTCCCCCAAATTTTTTTTAATGTTTTTTCCGAAATTTTATTAAATTTTAAATTTTAAAGCTTTTTTAGGTTTTTAAAATTTAAAAACCTTGTTGCAAAAAAAAATTTTTATTTTAATCCCCACAGTAAAAAAATAAAAAAGACCTAAATTCTTTTTTAAAAAATTAAAATTAAAAAAAAAAACCGAAACCAAATTTTAAAATCCCAAAAATTTTACCAATAAAAGTTGGGTAATTTGCCTTCCCAAAACCCCCCCCTTTGCTAAAGTGGGTTTCTTTAAAGCTTTTTAAACCAGGAATTTCAAAGGAAAATTAAAAGCCCCTTTTGAAATCCGTGAAAAAAAAGGGAAACCCATTTTTGTGTAAAAAACACTAATTTTAAAATTTAAAAAATTTGCCTTTGTTAATTTAAAAACGAGCCCCGTTTAAGGGATGAAAAAAATTAATTTTGTTATAATTGCGTAATAGTTTGTTTGCAATTAAAAAAATTTTAACTGAAAAAACCTCCCCAATTACCAATAACTTTTAAAACAGTCCCCCATTTTCCCCAAAAATTTAAAACACTGCCCAAGTTTTTTGTGAAAAAAACATAATTTGTTAAAAAATTTTGTAAAACCAAATTTTGACCGGATAACAAAGGGGGTTCCGTGACTTCCTAAAAGGTTCCCGAATAATTTAAAATACCCCTTTACCCCAAAAATTCAAAATTTTTATTATAATTAAAACAAGGGGGGGTGAAATTAAAAAGCACCCAGTTTTTGTTAAAATTAAAAAAGTATCCTTGCCCCCGGGTTCCCTTAAAAAATTAATTTTACAAAAAAATTTAAAAATTTTTGTTTTATTTTTTTAAGGGGGGGCCTTTTAAAATTTTTTAATTCCAAAATTTTTCCCCCCATAATGGATCCTTTAAAATGTTTTCCTTTATAAAATTTTAGTTTAAATTTTGCAAAATTGTAATTCAAAACCCGGGGCGGTTCGGCTTTTCCTTTTGGGAAAAAATAAAAGAGACTTTTGGCTGAAAAAGACTAAAAAAATTTTTTTTTCCCTGGGGAAATTTTAACCTAAGTGAGGAAAAAAAGAATTTTTAAAGTTGTAGTTTCTCCTAAATAATGTGGGGGAAAACGTGATTTTTGCCTAAAAAAATTTTTGCAAGGGTTTGAAAAAACCCTTTTTAAAATTTTCCCAAAAAAGATTTTTAAAAATTTTTTAAAAAACGGTAAAATTTTTAAAAATCGGGGAAAATTAAAAAGTTAAAAGGAAAAGGTTAAAAACTTTGACCAAAATTTACAACTTTAAAATTTTCGTAATTTTAATTTTTTAAAAATGTTTGGTATAAAAGGGCTAATTTTTTAATTTTAAATAAAAAATTAAAAAAAATTTTAAACCTTACTGGAACAAACCGCCCAGGAATCTCACTTTATTGGGGTTTTTTTGCTACCAATTTGGTTTTAGAAATTTTAAAATTTCCTTTTAACCCGCGGTGCCCTTTTGGGGTTTTTTTAAACCTTCCGTGATTATAAAATTTTTTCCGTAAAAATGGTTTTAAAAAAAATTTTTTAATTTTAAAAATTTTTAAAAAATTAAATGTACTCTAATAAATTTTGAAAGGTTAAATTTTTATTAAAATCTACAAAATTAATTCCCAAAAATTAAAAAAATTTAAAATTTTTTTAAACTTTTACAAAAATGGGCAAAAAAAACAATATTTTGAAAAACCCTAAGGGGTTTTTATTTTGTTTAAGGGGAAACCCGTAACCTTTTTGGTAAACTCCGGGCCTTAAGCCGGGGACACTAAATTTAGGGAACGTTAAAAACTCAAAAGGGGGTGGAAAAATTTAATTATTTCTAATAGTTAATTTTAAATAACCTTTTTATGAATTCTCAAATTAATTGAAAATTTTGGGATTTTTTAACTACGAGCCCAAATATAAGAAATTGAGAAAATAGATCCAATAAGTCCCATAGAAAACTTTACCCAAAAAAATCTGCAAAAGGGAATATTTTAGTTACTTTCCTTTGCTTTAAAGGTCGCCATATAATCTCTCATTTATGCCCAAAAAGGTTTTTACATTTTTTTATTCCTTTAAAAAAAATTTCCTTAAATTTTTCCCCTGCAAGGGGACTGAAGACTTACATCAAAAGGGGCCCGGGGTTTTTGGGGCCTTTTTTCCCGGGTTTTTTTTTTTTTTCCCCCCCCCTTTCTTCCCCTTTTTTAATTTTTTGGTTTTTTTTTTTTGGTTTTTAAAAAAAAT